>NC_136065.1:917370847-917970847 GCF_964261635.1 Lissotriton helveticus | reverse complement strand
CAAGAAACTAAACCCAAGGCCAACACTCACACCGTCGAAAATCAAGATACTGACGTATGGCAGCAAAACGCCGCTCCCTCTCAAAGGGAAGATGACAGTTCAAGTGAAAACAGAAGACCATGAGGTGACAACAGTGTTCCACGTCATCGATCGGGAGGCAGATATACTAGTAGGGAGCCACACTGCGGAAGATTTAAGCCTGATTGCTTTTGCTAATGCAGTCAAACTGCTACAAGTTGACGACATCCTAGAAATGTTCCCTCAGCTGTTCAAAGGACTAGGGAAAATACGATGACCACCCGTGAAGCTACACATAGACAAAGCCATACAACCAGTGGCGTTGAGACACCGTCGGATCCCGTTTCATCTGAGGCCGCTGGTTGAGCGAGAACTTCAAGAACTGGAACGACAAGGGGTCATTGAAAAAGTGACAGGCCCCACCCCCTGGGTGTCACCCATGGTGATCGCGGAAAAACCGAAACAACCAAGCAAAATCAGAATCTGCATCGACATGGGGATGCCAAACCAAGGAATCAAACGGGAGAGACATCTAACCCCAACAGTGGATGACATCTTAGCCGACCGACCTTAATGGGCCTTAATGGTTTTCGAAACTAGATCTCAATGCCGGATACCACCAACTCACTCTGGCGGAAGAAAGCAGGTATATAACTACTTTCTCAACACACCTGGGACTCAGGCGATACAAAAGACTCAATTTCGGAATATGGTCTGTGGCAGAGATCTTTCAGAATACATTGCGAGACATTCTATCCGAACTGAGTGGGGTCCTTAATGTCAGTGACGACATACTAATACCCTCCAAGACCATTGAGGAACATCACAGACGACTAAGAGCCACTCTCCAGCGGCTAGTAGAGCACAGGGTGATGCTCCACAAGGACAAATGTCAATTCTTCAAAAAATCAATTGACTTCTTTAGATATGTGTTCAATGCCGACGGAGTACAAGTAGATCCCCGGAAGTCTCAGGCCATACACCTTGCCCCAGCACCAAAGAATGTATCTGAAGTGAGAAGCTTCTTGGGGATGGCGACGTACTGCGGTTGTTTTATTCCAAACTTAGCAACCATCGCAGAGCCACTGCACAACTTAACAAAAAAGGAGAACCCCTGTAAGTGGACTGCAACTGAAGAGAAAGCATTCAACCAGTTAAGACAGCTCTGCTGGACAGCACGAAAATGGCATACTTCGACACGGTTCGCCCCACGGAGTTGATCGTAGATGCCAGCCCAGTTGTGCTAGGGGCACTGCTGACCCAGGAGACGGAACCTGGAACGTGGGTCCCTTTAGCATTCGCAAGCAAATCCCTCACCACGACTAAAACCCGCTACTCCCAGATCGAGCGAGAGGCACTCGCAATTAAATGGGCCTGCAATCACTTCCACCTGTACGTGAGCGGAAACCCGTTTCGAGTGGTCATGGACCACCAACCACTCCTGCCAATTTTCAAAGGCATAGCACCACACCCTCCCCCAAGAATTGAGAGATGGGCGATCCAGCTGTAAAAGTATCAGATGAAGTTGGTTTACCGGCCCGGCGTCAAAAACCCAGCGGACTTCCTGTCTCGCCACCCAGCGGAAGAGCAGCCACCCAGTGAAGAACAAGAAGGGCTAACGGAGGATTTCGTTAACATGGTGTCACAGTGGTCATGCCCTCAGGCACTATCACTGGAGGAAGTGAAAGAACATCTCGGAAGAGACGTCTGCCTCCAGCGTGTATCAAGTGCACTAAACGGTGGATCTTGGACCCAGTTCCTCAGAGACCTCCAAGGATGGAGTGAGGCGGATCGCAGTCGTCTTGGAAAACTCTGGAAAGTAAGAAACTAGCTCAGCTCGACAGACGAAGGAACCATCCTAAGAGGCTCGCGCATCGTGATACCACTCAGTTTGCAACAACGAGCAACACTCCTAGCCCATGAAGGGCACCAAGGCGTCGGGCGGATGAAATCCCGAATGAGAGAGAAGGTATGGTTTCCGGACCTGGAGGACCACGTCGAATCCGTAGTACATAACTGCCAAGGGTGTCAACTGACCGGGAACTCAGAGGCTCCAGCACCTGTCATAACTGAAGAGCCGGCGCCATCACCATGGGCCTGGCTGAGTCTTGACTTTGGGAGCTTCCCAGATGGAAGCGTCACTGCCGTCATAGTGGACAGCTACACCAAGTACCCCCTGGTGGAAGTACTCCCATCCACGTCCTTCAACAACCTCCAACCAGTCCTAGAGAAGGCTTTCGCTCTATTCGGAATTCCCCAGGTTATCAGAACTGACAATGGGCCCCCATTCCAGGGCAGCGAGTTTCGAGAGTTTTTGACGCACCTTGGAATCAAGCACCATCGCAAAACACCCCAGTGGCCGCAAGCAAACGGCGAAGTAGAACGGTTCATGCGAACCATCAACAAAGTGCTGCGCATTGCGACAGCAGAAGGCAAGGAACCTGAGAGCACGCTGCAGCATTCCTAAGGGACTATCGCAGCACACCTCACTGCACGACACAAGTGTCCCCACGGTCACTCATGCTAGCTGGGCCACGAAGAGACATGCTTCCAATAACAGAGAACTGGACCCACCAGTCCTATGACTCGGCAAAGACACAGGCAAGGAGACATCGTACAAACAACAAAGCGAGCAGAAAGTGCAGGGCGAAAGTCCGGGTGTTGCACCCTGGGTGCTCGGTGTTGATCAGGAACCGTTGGAACCCCGGAAAGTTACGAACACCTTATGAGCCCGGTGTGTGGGTGGTAAAATCAGCGAGCGGGACAGCTGTTAAAGCAGAACCAAATGGTGTGCCCGTGACGAGAAATGTATCGTGGTTCAAACGAGTCCCGGACACGACCCGAGACCAGACCCCACCAGACTCGGCATAAGAATCGGAATCAACGCCAGATGATGCTGACCACGAAGTCGATGGCGAGGCGCCCTGCACTTCAGGAAGACCGCAAGTACCTGAAGCTCTCAGTCCGGACCAACGACGAGGAGACAGCATGCGGCCGAGTCCACATGTCCCGTGTGATATGCCCCGTCACACGTATGGTCTCCGACCTAACCCAAGGCCTAGCCGAAGAGTAGCGGACTTCATGTGCTAGATTATATTGACTTTGTTTTCTTTTAAAATCCAACCTGATAAGGGATGTAAGGTTCTAGTGGTTAGCTTTGAGGGGCAGAGCCACCGGAAGCACCCCCATACAATGTATCACTCTCTGGCCAGGCGTGGCCAGAGAGCTATAAATAAACGGGCCAGGGTCGCTCGTGGCTTCTGGTCCCATCGAGCAATCTGTGTGGATGTGTCCCTTATTACCATTTTCGTAATGCTAGTCATGTTGGCCCTGTCCAGTATTTGCACTGTCTGGTAGCTTCGGAGGTTAATCGGCAGACCCGCTCCCCAGCCGCGACATACTTGACGAGGAGGCTCTGAAGTCACGCTTGATCCTGGCTGGCAAGTACCGCCTACGTCACGGTCTCAGCCAATCCAGACGCTGCTCCAGCAGCAGCGCCAGGATTGGCTTCAACAGTAGTGCGCATGTTCTGTTTAGGGCTTAACAAATTTTGTGACCAGCCCAAACATGCTCAATAGGCTGCTCATTAGAAGAACATCCCTCGCTTTTCTAATGAGCAGCCTAGTGTGCGCATGTTCAGGGCTGGTCGCAAAATGTTTAAGCCCTAAACAGAAGATGCGCACTCTTGCTGTGCGTGCTCCCCCGACCACTGGCCTGATACATATTATCGATTTGTGGATGCAATTGCACTGAACTCCTGCAGTGCTGCCCCGCCCCCTTCTGAGCCGACTGCCTCCGGCGGCCTGGGAGTGATTGTAATTTGCAAAAATGTGAGTGAGAACTGTGAGACTGAGAGTAACAGCACGCACACGCTTGTTACTCAACTCGACTCATGCCTCAAATTAATTAGTGGGGCAACGCCCAAGCGCCCTAATGTACTCACCGCCCCTGTGGAAATTCTCCCAAGTAATGTAGGTTGTACTTGTAATATCCAAAAGGGCTGTTAGTGAGCTATTTGCGGCCTCTGAGAGGGTGAGGTTTGTCCTGGGTAACCATTTCAGTTTCTTATGGTTTATCGTGCAAGTGCTTGTTTGCATTGCATCATCTATTTTTTGACGGACAGTGCGAGACGTAGCTCTTGTTGTGAGTGATTACTTTCTCCCCTCTGCGTTATGGAGAACCTGGAAAGAAAGTGTGTAAGTGGAATAGAGAGCACTGTGAAGTCTATTAAGGAGCACATCCTGTGAATGTGGTAGGTAAAACTCTGTAGACACTTCTCATGGAAGCGGCCATTGGTTGTGTGTAGGTTCAAAATCTCGAGTTCTCGAATGAGCTTGCTGCCCTTTTTGTTATTCTTGAAGATGGGATTTTGGACTTCTGGGTCCTGCCAGAGAGCCCTGTGGGACAAAAGTAGGTCCTCATCTGGAGTTGAGCCCAGTAGATTCATGTTAATATCCCTGGAGATGATTATTTCGGGGGAATGTAGTGCATCTTGCAGGCCTGTCATTGCGCTTATCCGATGTCCTTTAGCTAGCTGTTTTAATGTTGTTGTTGGATGTATATAGATACACAATTGTTTGCAGGTCTCTCTACACTATCAAATTTGTGATTGCCTTTTAGAGCTGTTTTGATGAAGATTGAGAGACCTCCACATGGGCGCCCATATGTGGCTACTTTTGTGGCTGCTGCTGTATAGCTAAGATGTATTTTGTGTAATTCAGTGTCATTTTGTTTCATTTTACATAATTGCTTGGAAATTGTCCAGAATTATGTGAAAGAAAATTGTGTGAATTTCACATGCCCCTAGTTTTCTTATATAATTTCTCTGGCATTGGAGATGAGCTCATGAGATTGACCGTGTAGAAAATATTTGTGCTTTGCTTAAGGTGATTTGGGGCTGTCCTATGCGGGCAGTGTACTAAGTTTGCGTTTTAGGTGATTCTCTTGTAGAAGAATGTGGAAAATGCTTCCCTCCCACTTTCGAAGGACTCTGCAGCATTAGAAAGTGATTCAGTGAGAGTTTTGTGTGGCAGGATATTGCGGATTAATGCTAAAACAGATGGGCCCAATGTGGTCTGGATGGCCTCACTTTAGTGTGGAAGCTGACGACCGAATTGAAGCTTTTGTAATGGCACTACTGCCTACTAATATTGTTAATTTATTAGCGTGGTTATTTGCTTAATCGTCTTTGTTCCCAAACGTGAGAATATAGGTGTACACTGTACAGTGGTGATGTTTAGTGGGGTGGAGTCCTATTTTGAATAGCTGGCATTATTTGTGAAATGTTGGGAATTTTGCATTCCTTGAAATTTTGGAAATTACGTATTCATGGCACTTTGCATAATTAAGTGCAATGTGCGATAATTTTTTTTACCCTTGACCATGCAATATGTGATAACAAGTTGCCACAGACCCACAGCAACAACTGAATGCGAATGAGTGTTGGCAGCTTTTTCGTTTTTGGCACTTTTTTAGCGTGGAGTGCATTCTCACGCCGAAATTGATACAAAGGCACCCGATGACAGATTTTCATTTCCTATAGTCAAGCATAATTGTGCTGGAATTTCACGTAATTAGGCAAAATTAACCAGATCTACCTGCACCCCAGGTTCTCAGGAGGCAGATTAGGGGAAGCTGGGCAGGATGTTTGGTAATTCTAGGCTGTATGGTGTGGTGTGGTGTGGTGGGGTGGGGTGGGGTGTGGTATGGTATGGTAAGGTTTGCTGGAGGTATGCAGAGAGAGCTTAAATATGGTCTTCGATGTCAGAAGGGCTAAGGGATGCTCGTCCTGACTTAAGGAGGATTCAAGGAGTCTGAAAACAGAAGATTACATTCAATAAATCTTTTGAATTTTATTTTTTGTCTAGTAATGATGAACTGTAAACTACAGTTACCTCAAACGTATTGAATTTACAGATACATAGTGAAAGCACCTTCTAAGCGGAGGATAGTGGATTGCGTAAAGAAAAACACAGAAAGCTCTGAATGGCCTTATGTACCTACCCAGTACTTTGATGGACGCCACGATTGCATCAGTCCATTGCAGTCTGAGTTGTTATATGTGTACAGTGCCTGGTCTTTTTGAATAGGCCCATCATGTGGTCAACTGTGAGTGTGCAGGTCTCAGTCAAGTGCAGCCAATCATTATGTGTTAAAGAAAAGACAAACTGCAGACAAACAAAACTGCTGTGTTAAACTATGATTATAGATGATTCAAAAACTGAGAGAGCTCTCTCATGATATCCTGCACAAAGGTATATTGCCTCTCCAATGGCACTCAAGCCGATTAATGAACGGAGGGCAGATTGGTGTTCTGACCTCAACATGTTGACAATGGACCTGCTTGAATGTCCATTGACATATAAAGAGAAAAAAAGGAATGCTGAAGCAAAAAGTGTGATAACACAGACAAGAAAAAGCAGCAAATCGGAACTCGAGATTCTGAAGAGTGAGACGATCAAACCTTTGGGCAATAATTAAAGGACAGCAGCCAGCTGGCAGAATTAAAAGGCTGTGTAGAATCTGGAGCCTCGTCAGGCCCCCCCCAGGTTGCACAGTTGGAAAAAGTAAATTGACAGTCAACACATTTCAGATGAAGTCTTCCTTGTTTAATCTTGTTTAATCCATTTTATTTCATACATTGTTCATGCTTTACGCTTCGCAACAATAAGTTCAAAGATGCCGGTTTGACTTTACCTCAAAACACATGGAGATTCGCTGTTCTTCATAACTCAGAGTTTAAAATGTAAAACCCAATGCATTTCGGGAAAACGGCCCTTCCTCAGGGGTCACTGTGATACAAAAAAATCACATGAGGACCAACAACACCCAGCACAGTATCAAACATGCTACTAGTGTAAAGCATACAACTACAATTCTGTCATCTAACCTCCACCACGTGCATTCAGTGAATGAATGGCCACTAATCAAACACATGCGTGAATGGAAAATAAAATAAGAATAAAAATACACCTCCATAATTTGCACATCATCAACTACACGAACGTGAAACACATCATCATATTAAATGGCGTGCCTTCATATTTATACCAAAAACTAAGTAAACACGCTCTGTGCCAAAAACCTTCACCTAAGTTAGACGTGCAACATGCAATACAAAATATACCGCTGTTTCACTTCACAGTTCATAACATAGAACATTATACACTGCTAACTAATCAAACCCTAATTAAATTTACACAAACGATTTTAAACCCTATACTCCAATGTAAATGAAACATTAAATGGTGGAAATTGGCATATACCTAACCTGCAGTAGCAAGAAGCAAGGACGCCATTTGTAAGGCTAGGCTATTGTTCTGTCACTTAAATTGAACATAACAAGCACTGGCAAAATCAGCAGGTCTGGCTTCAATGTACCCACAAATGTAAGCATACACATTCCTAAATGCAGTTTGCATGCACTGTATAGAGAAATACCTCTCTCGGTGAAGCCAAGCCAAATACCATTCTATGCATATTTTGAAGAATTGCTAAAATATGTCATCTAGACAGCTGCGCTCTCAAGTCGGCTAAAACGGCAAGTTTGGCGTACCTGGATAGGCTATTATTATGAAAATTAGAGCAGCCAGGCACAAATATGTGCTGTATTTTGTCATTCACTGACATATGGGTTATTTATATTAGATTTATATTAAGAGAAAACGATGCATTCCATGCCTATTAGTATCAAAGCGCAAGCAAAAAAACTGATGCTGATTTTACACAAATACTGTGAGAGAAACAATGCTTGTACTTTTATCTCTACACTTTCAGTACGTTTTTGACAATTTATTGTGGCAACTATTTTGTAACAACATTTCTGATATCACCTGGTAATTCCTCCCCAAAGTTTCTGATACAAGCGGCATTGACAACTGCAGTGAGGGAGGTGGCTATAGAAATAACATGGATCATAAAAGGGACATTGCCTTATAAATGAGTGCGCCAGGAAGCCGTTTGGTCGCAGTGCGCTTTATCAAGAAACTTCTTCATTTCATTTCAAATGGTGAATTACTGGAGGCAGCAGTAACTTGATTACAATTCTTCCCAGCAGCCCCCTTCTTCCCTGTGTTCAGCAGGCAAAGTCACTGAGCGAGCTTTAAGGGGTAGTAAGGAGCTTTCAATGCTATCCATTAATGCTTAGTGATGGGAGCATTAATGGGTAGCAGGCGTTTTTAGGGTTCAGAGATGGGTACTGCTAAGAAGTAGTAATAGGTATTTAGAGTTCAGGGGTGGACAGCGTTTAGGTGCAGTAAAGGACTTTGAAAGTTCAGTGCATGGTAGTGCTAAGGGGTAGCAAGGAGATTGTAGGGTTCAGGCAAGGGTAGCTTTAAGGGGTAATAAGGGTCTTTTAGGATTTAGGGAAGGGTAACTGTTAGATTTGGGGGTCTCTTGTTGGCATAGGTAGGTACTTGTGACAAATAGGGACCCTCTCTAGTCAGGATAAGGGGATTAAACTCCTACAATAACCCCTGCTCACCCCCTGGGTAGCTTGGCACAAGCAGAAGGTCTTTACTTCAGAGGAGTTGTAAGTTAAGCAGTTGTGACCACATACAGTAACCTAGTGACAACACTACGAATGGACACCACACAGGTTTTATATAAAAAATAAGTAGACTTTATATAGAGTTACCACAAGACCATAAATGACAAAATACACACTATTATTACCTTAAGATGGTAGATTTAAGCTTAGCTCAGTTCAGGTCTTAGATGCGACACTCTGCGTCAATGTACCTTCGGTTGCGTTGCGCTTCCACGACAAGCAACGTCGCAGCGATGGAAAATGCAGCAAAGTTCAGGTGCAAAGAAATAAAGGCGTGAAGATCCTCCAGATGCGGCACGCTTCTCGGGGATGCGAGAAGTTCTCGGTTCGATGCGTGGACTACAGCGGTGACATTTACGATGCGACGGCAGCAGCTCCAACGGCGACGCAATTCTCCCACGATCCATGAAGCTTCCGCTCGATGCGACAAGTACAACGGCGACATCCAAGATGCGACGGCAGCAGCTCCGACGGCAGCGCGCTTCTCGTGGATGCGAGGTGCTCTTGGTCGATGCGGTGCAGTGTGACAGTTGCAGCGGCGACACCCTCCTTCAGAGTTGCGACGGCAGGCACAGTGACCGCGACACGCTGCGACCTCGTTGCGAGATTCTTCTCCTGATGCGGTGCAGTGCGACAACTACATCAGCGACACCCTCCTTCAGAGTTGCGACGGCAGCAGCAGCGATGGCGACACGCTTCCTCTCACTGCGGCACGCATCTCTTCATCTCTTCAATGCGGTGCAGTGCAACAGTTTCTGCGCCAACACCCTCCTTCGGAGTTGCAACGGCAGGCACAGTGACACGTTTCTTCTCATTGAGTCGCGCTTCCAGCTCCTTGCGACACGCAGTTCCTCAGAAGGCCCAAACCAGCAGCAGGCACTTCCAAAAGAACTCGGAGGAGCTGGGGGTTGAAGTCTGTTGTCCCTGAGACTTCAGCAGGAGGCAAGCTATTTTCCAAGCCCTTGGAGATCCTTCACAAGTTGAAAGCAAAGTACACACAGTTCCTTTCTCCTTCCTTTGGCAGTAAGGCAACCACTGCAGGCCAATCCCCCAAGCAGCACTTCAGCTTGGGAAGAGTCTCTCCTCAGTTTCTTCAGGTTCCTTTCCTCAGTAAAGGTTTCTTCTTGTAGTCCAAAAGTGATCTAATTTCATGGGATCAGGGTCCCAATATTTATACCCCAAAATCCTTTGTTCTCTGAGGGGAGAGGGGCCTTTGCCCAGTCCAAACCAGTTCTGAAGCACTCTGTTTACCAGACTTCTCCTTTCCTTTCACAGTGCAGGGCAGGCACATCAGAGGAGGTGGAGACAGCCTTGTGGAAGGCAAGTACAGTCCTGGAGTACTTTGTTTACAGGACTCCTTCTCTTCTTTCAGTGTGCAGGGCAGAGACATCAGCCGCTCCCCAGGCAGGCACAGCCCTATTCAAGGTTCAGGTGCAACTCCTCCCTCCCATCTATATGCAGATCTCTCTATTCACCACTGGGTGACTCAGCCTGTCTCTTGGAATTCCCCAGCCCTGTCACTCACAAAACCAAACAAAGGAATACACAACCTAGCAGAGGCAGGTTTGAATGGTTAGACAAGCAAATACCTACTTTCAAAAAGTGGTATTTGCAAACACAGAATATTAAAATAAACTTTACTAAAATATTTATTTTATCATTCTGAGTACAGGCATACTAAACTCGAGTTTCTACCATGTTCTCAGAGTCTGTTAGGATTATAAACATGTAACAATCTAACAGCCCATTCTGGCCTATGGAGAAAAGGTAGCCTTGCAATAGTGAAAAAACGAGAAATGGCTGTAATTCACTAATAGGACATGCCACACACACCGGGGCTTGTCCTACCTTGTTCTTACAATGCGACCTGCCCTTGGGCCTACCATAGGGGTGACTGATATGAAAAAAAGGGAAGGTTTAGGGACTGGGAAGTGGGTGCACTTGCCCAGTAAGCATAACAGTACCAGACTGCATGGAGGCTCTGCAATGGCAGACCTTTAGACACATATTACAAGGCTGCTTCTGTGGGTGGTACAACCAGTGCTGCAGTCCCACCAGCAGCATTTGGATTTAAAAGCCCTGGGCACACTCAGTGCACTAGACTAGGGTCTGACTAGTAAACAAATATCCAATCATGGAATCACTAATACATACATCAATTTACAATACGGAGCACTGCACTGTGGCATTGGATAGGAGTGGCACAGTGCCCAAAGCATCTAACACAAGCAAAAATACATGAGGCAACAGCAAAAATGGAAGGGAGGCCCACGCCAATGGTGCCAGGTCTAACATGTGTTCCCTCCAGCTGAAAAGGGGGGATAACTACCCTAACTCCTGGGAGTTCTCTTCACTAAGGCAGAAAAATCTGAACAGACCATCAGCGTTGGCATGTTCTGTACCAGGGTGGTGTTCCACCATAAAATCCATACCCTGTAGGGAAATGGGCCACCTCAACAACTTTGGATTCTCACCCCTCATCTGTATCAGCCATCTGAGGGGCCTGTGGTCTGTCTGAACCCGGAAGTGAGTCCCAAACAGGTATGGTCTCAGCTTCCTCAGTGCCCAGACCACAGCAAATGTTTCACACTCAATAGCACTCCACCTCTGTTCCTGTGGAAGTAACCTTCTACTGATAAAGGCTACAGGTTGATCTAGGCCCTCCTCATTCATCTGTGACAGAACATCCTCCACACCATGCTCTGAAGCGTCTGTCTGAACGATAAACTCTCTTGAGAAGTTGGGTGCCAGGATCACGGGTGCCGTGCACATAGCAGCTTTCAGGGCCTCAAAAGCTTTCTGACAGGTGTCAGGCCAGATCACCTTCTTGGGCTGCTTCCTGGAAGTCAGCTCCGTCAAGGGTGCAACAATGTTGCCATACCCCTTGACAAACCTCCTGGAATACCCAGTGAGACCTAAGAAGGCTCTCACCTCTGTCTGGATTTTGGGTGGCTCCCAAGCCAGGATGGTTTCAATCTTGGGTTGTAGGGGCACCACCTGGTCGCTCCCAACTTGGTGTCCCAAGTACACCACAGAACCCTGCCCGATCTGGCACTTACTCGCCTTGATCATGAGGCCTGCTTTCCGCAGCGCCATCAACACTTCGCAAAGGCGGAGCAGATGTTCCTCCCAACTGGCACTGAACACTGCAATGTCATCCAGGTAGGCGGCACTGAACTCATCCAGTCCAACCAACACCTGATTGACCAACCTCTGAAAGGTGGCAGGAGCATTCTTCATCCCAAAGGGCATAACACTGAACTGGAAATGCCCATCTGGTGTTGAGAATTCTGACCTCTCCTTTGCCCCATCAGTCAAGGCGATCTGCCAGTACCCAGACGTTAAGTCAAACGTGCTGAGGCAGCCCATAGCCGATCAATGAGCTCATCAGCTCTGGGGATGAGGTGCACGTCAGTCTTCGTGACTGAATTGAGCCCTCTGTAGTCCACACAGAACCGGAGTTCAGGTGTGGCACCCGGCGCTGCAGCCTTCGGGACCAAGACCACTGGGCTGGCCCAAGGACTGCTGGAGGACTCAATCACCCCTAGCGCAAGCATCTTTGAGACCTCCTCTTTGATGCAAGCCCTTACCCTGTCAGTTACCCTGTAAGACTTGTGCTTCACAGGTAAGCTGTCTCCTGAGTCCACATCATGGACGCACCAATCTGTGACACCAGGAACCAGGGAGAACAGATCAGAAAACTGTCCCAGCAACTGGCGGCAGTCAATCTGTTGCTCATGTGTCAGGGTGGAAGACAGGTTAACACCATCCTTTTGACTCATCTTGCTCTGAGGCTGACAGGAGGTCAGGAAGAGGCTCAGTCTCCTCCTCCATCCCAGCATCGGTTGCCAAGAGCATGCCCACTTCATACCTCTGTAAGTGGGGCTTAAGGCGGTTGACATGTAGGACCCTCAAGGGGTTCCTAGGAGACCGCAAGTCCACCAAATAGGTAACTGGACTCTTGCGCACCACAACCTCAAAAGGTCTGGTCCACTTATCTTGGAGCGCACAGGGCTCCCCTGGGGCCATGACCCACACCTTCTGTCCAGGTTGAAGCTCTACCAGAGTGGCATTCTGGTCATACCAGCGCTTCATCTCCTCCTGGCGGGCTTCTGGATTCGCCTCAGCGAGTTGCCTGAAACGCCTAGTCTGGTTCCTAAAGGCCAGCAAGTAGCTATATACATCCTGAGGAGGTTTCCTGGGAGATTGCTCCCAGCAGTCTTTAACCAAACTCAGAGGTCTTCTGACTGGGTATCCATAAAGAAGCTCAAAGGGACTGAACCCTAGAGATTTCTGTGGCACCTCCCGGTATGCAAACAGTAGGCACAGTAAGAGGACGTCCCACTTACGCCTCATGGGTTCCTCAAGACCCATTATCATGCCCTTCAGGGTCCGGTTGAACCTTTCAACCAACCCATTAACTTGGGGGTGGTAAGGAGTGGTGAATTTGTAAGTTACACCGCACTCCTGCCACAGGGACTTTATATACCTAGAAATGAAGTTCGTTCTCCGGTCAGACACCTACCTCGCGAGGGAATCCCACTCGGGAGAAGATTCCATCAGTGCTCGTCCCACCACGGGGGCCGTCACTGTCCTCAGAGGTATGGCTTCCGGGTACCGGGTGGCATGGTCCACCAAGACCAGGATGAACCTGTTGCCGATGGCTGTCTTGGGGACCAGTGGCCCCACAATGTCAATCCCCACCCGCTCAAAGGGGGCACTGACCACAGGGAATGGCTGGAGAGGAGCCTTGTTCTTCCTACCTCTTTTTCCACTTGCCTGGCAAGTCTGACAAGTTCTGCAATGAGTATCTGAACTCTTGCGCATTTGGGACCAATGAAAGTGGGTGAAAAGCCTTTCAAAGTTCTTGTCCTGCCCCAAATGTCTTGCTAATGGCACATCATGAGCCAGCCCCAATAGGAAGGCTCTGAACTTCTGGGGTACCAGCAGCACATGGGCTGACCCCGGTTCAGCAACCTTAGGCTCACTATACAGGAGACCATTCTCCCAGTAGATCAAGTGTGACCCTGACTGATCACCTGCTGCCTGGCTTGCAGCCTGCTGACGCAAACCCACAAGAGAAGGGCACTCTCTCTGTTCCTTGCAAAATTCTTCCCTGGAGGGGCCTCCTTCTTGCTGCCAATGGGTCAGCTCAGGCACGTCCCCCAGTTCAGCTACTTGCTCCCCGGTAGGCTCCAGGGTATCCCCCTCAGGGTCAACCTCCTCCTGGGCCGTGGGAACTTTGGGGCCGTTTTCCCGCGCCCCCGCCACTTCTCTCTTCGGCAGGTTCCTGGGTCTCCCTCTCAAGCTCCAGGTCCTCTTGAGAACCCCTACTGACTGACATTGACCGGGTGGTCATGCACGCCCAGTCAGGCAGTCCAACCATATTCAAGTGAGTTGTTTTCTCCACCTTTTCCCAAGGGGAGCTCTCCAAATCATTTCCTATCAAAGAGTCAACAGGCATGGCGGGCTTCACAGCTACTTGAAGTATACCAGACACCCCCCCACTGAAAGGGAACCTGAGCCATTGGACAATGACTCTCTGTATTGTCGGCGTTAACAACTCGGCAAAATGCATGAGGGACAATTTGCTCTTGAGACACCAGGTGACACCTGACGGCTGTCACACTGGCTCCTGTGTCTCTAAGAGCCTCTACCTTTTGGCCATTGGCGGTCAGTCACTGCCCATATTTCTTAGTGTTCCTGGGCAGCTGAGCTTCTGAGACCATCTCACTGTCTCTTAAAGAGACAAGGATCATCTGTGCGGGACCCCACCCACCTTGGACATCAATCTCCTCCCCCAAGGTTACACTAGCCATCTGCCGGGGCAGAGCACCAGTGGGTGCTTGTTTACCAAACAGGCAGCACCTGGTATCATTCGCCTTATGACCCAGGTCACCACACTTGTAACATTTCAGGGGCCCCTAGGGAACAGGACTACCTGTCGTGGCCCCTTGCTTTCTCTCAGTGGGAGGCTGGGAACCTATCATGGGGTTCCCTTGGGGACTACTTTGGGGCCCTTTGTGGAACTCCTCCTGTTTACCCTTGTCCCCACCACTCTTCTGCTGGGGACCCTGCCCACCTCTGGCTGAGTCTCCCATGTGACCCTTGTGGACCCTGGTACTGACCCAGCGGTCCACCTTCTCAGCAAGCTTCCTAGGGTTAGTCAGCTTGCTATCTATCAGATGCTGGTGCAGCTCTGGAAAACAATTATCAGACAAGTGCTCCCATGCAATCAAATCAAAGAGACCTTGAAAATCATTAACCTTGCTGCCCTTTACCCAACCATCCAATGCTCTGCAAAAGAAATTGACATATTCAACCCAAGTACTGTTTTCTAACTTTTTGCATTTCCTGAACCTCTGCCTATAGAGCTCAGGTGTCAAACCATATCTAGACATCAATGCATCTTTCATGTGGCTGTATGAATTGTGGACATCAGAAGGCAAGTCTAACAATGTATCCCGCCCCTCACTAAGGAACCTTCCCCACAACCCTGCTCCCCAATCGCTGTCAGCGACGCGTTGGGAAGACATGGCTACCTCATAGGCTCTGAACCACTGACCAATATCATCATTTTTGAAAAACTCTTTCACCACATCCTTGGGAATATACACTCTACTTTCTGAATGTACTGACGGTATGCTGCCACCAGAGGGAGTACTTCCCAAACTTTTAGCTTTTAAATCCAACTCCCTCAAAACCTTCTCATGGTCAAACTGCATTTTCTTCTCTTCCAGGACTAACCTCCTGGTTTGTAATTCAAATTCTAACTGCCCACTTAACTTCAGTTTTGTCAGCTCCATCTCATGCCTTCTATTTCTCTCTCTGTCCTCCAACGCCTCTGGAGACAGACCTTTGTTAGAAGCATTGCTACCTGCAGGGGAAGGTGGTCTCCTTCCTCCTAAGCACAATGGCCCTTCCTGTTGTACTTCTGCATTATCATCCTCCTCAATCTCAGGAGTTTTCCTTTCTTCTACCCAGGCCCTCAGCGCCTTGTAGAATACTTCTTTCTTGGTGCACCCAACAGTGGAAACCTTGAATTTCTTGCAAAAGTACTTCAGCTGCTTTACTGTGTAGCATTCCAGCCTCTCTTCTTCCCATTCACAATTAATAGAGGCTACAGATTCTGCTCTCTCTACTTCAACTGAATCAGGAATCTTTCAAAAATAGAAATAGAACCAAAAATGAATCTACCAAAAAGTATGTGGTATCGTTATGGTCTGCACTCACTAAGTAGTGTTCACCAGTCACTTTACATGAGTCACAAATGCAAATCCAGAATCCTCACCGCTGACTACCAATGTTAGATATGGTGGTCTCTAGTTGGTACAGGTAGGTACTTGTGACAAATAGGGACCCTCTCCTGTAGTCAGGATAAGGGGATTACACTCCTAAAATAACCCCTGCTCACCCCCTGGGTAGCTTGGCACGAGCAGAAGGGCTTTACTTCAGAGGCGTTGTAAGTTAAGCAGTTGTGACCACATACAGTAACCCAGTGACAACACTACAAATGGACACCACACAGGTTTTATATAAAAAATAAGTAGACTTTATATAGAGTTACCACAAAACCATAAACGACTAAAATACACACTATGTTTACTTTAAGATGGTACATTTAAGCTTAGTTCAGTTCAGTTCTTAGATGCGACACTCTGCGTTAATGAACCTTAGGTTGCGTTGTGCTTCCACGACAAGCAATGTTGCAATGATGGGAAATGTGTCAAAGTTCAGGTGCAAAGAAATAAAGACTTGAAGATCTTCCAGATGCAGCACGCTTCTAGGGGATGCGAGAAGTGCTCGGTTCGATGCGTGGACTACAGCGGCGACATCTACGATGCGACGACAGCAGCTCAAGCGGCGACGCTCTTCTCCCACGATGTGTGAAGCTTCCGCTTGATGCGACAACTACAGCCGTGACATCCAAGATACGACGGCAGCAGCTCCAACGACGGCACGCTTCTTGGGGATGCGAGGTGCTCTTGGTCGATCTGGTGCAGTGCGACAGTTCCAGCAGCAACACCCTTCTTTGGAGTTGCGACGCAGGCCCAGCGACGGCGACACGCTCCGACCTCGTTGCGAGATTCTTCTCCTGATGTGGTGCAGTGCGACAACTACAGCGGTGACACCCTCCTTCGGAGTTGAAACGGCAGCAGCAGCGATGGCGACACGCTTCCTCTTCGTTACGGCACCCTTCTCTCCTATGCGGTGCAGTGCGATAGTTCCAGCGGCGACACCCTCCTTCGGAGTTGCGACGGCAGGCACAGCGATGGCAACATGCTTCTTCTCGTTGAGTCGCGCTTCCAGCTCCTTGCGACACGCAGTTCTTCAGAAGGCCCAAAACAGCAGCAGGCACTTCCAAAAGAACTCTGGGGAGCTGGGGGTTGACGTCTGTTGTCCCTGAGACTTCAGCAGGAGGCAAGCTCTTTTCCAAGCCCTTGGAGATCCTTCACAAGTTGAAAGCAAAGTATACAACGATCCTTTCTCCTTCCTTTGGCAGTAAGGCAACCACTGCAGGCCAATCCCCCAAGCAGCACTTCAGCTTGGGAATAGTCTCTCCTCAGTTTCTTCAGGTTCCTCTCCTCAGTAAAGGTTTCTTCTTGTAGTCCAAAAGTGATCTAATTTCATGGGATCAGGGTCCTAAAATTTATACCCCAAAATCCTTTGTTCTCTGAGGGGAGAGGGGCCTTTGGCCAGTCCAAACCAGTTCTGAAGCACTCTGTTTACCAGACTTCTCCTTTCCTTTCACAGTGCAGGGCAGGCACATCAGACGCCCCACAGGAGTTGGAGCCAGCATTGTGGAAGGCAAGTACAGTCCTGGAGCACTTTGTTTTTCAGGACTCCTTCTCTTCTTTCAGTGTGCAGGGCAGAGACATCAGCCGCTCCCCAGGGGGTGGAGCCAGCATTGTGGAAGACAGGCACAGCCATATTCAAGGTTCAGGTGTAACGTCTCCCTCCCATCTAGATGCAGATCTCTCTATTAACCACTGGGTGACTCAGCCTGTGTCTTGTAATCCCCCAGCCCTGTCACTCACAAACCCAGACAGAGGAATATACAACCTAGCAGAGGCAGGTTTCAATGGTTAGACAAGCAAATACCTAATTTCTAAAAGTGGTATTTGCAAACACAGAATATTAAAATAAACTTTACTAAAATATGTATTTTGTCAGTCTGAGTCCAGGCATACTGAACTCGAATTTCTACCATATTCTCTGAGTCTGTTAGGATTATAAACATGTAACAATCTACAGCCCATTCTGGCCTATGGAGAACAGGTAGCCTGCAATAGTGAAAAACGAAAGTGGATGTAATGCACTATTAGGACATGCCACACACACCAGGGCTTGTCCTACCTTATACTTACAATGCACCCTGCCCTTGGGCCTACCATAGGGGTGACTGATATGAAGAAAAGGGAAGGTTTAGGGACTGGGAAGTGGGTGCACTTGCCCAGTCAGCATGATAGTACCAGACTGCACGCAGGCTCTGCAATGGCAGACCTTTAGACACATTTTACAAGGCTGCTTCTGTGGGTGGCACAACCAGTGCTGCAGGCCCACCAGCAGCATTTGAATTTACACGCCCTGGGCACACTCAGTGCACTAGGATAGGGTCTGACTAGTAAACAAATATCCAATCAGGGAATCACTAATCCATACATCAATTTACAATTGGAAGCACCTGCACCGTAGCACTGGATAGCAGTGGCACAGTGCCCAAAGCATCTAACACCAGCAAAAATACATGAGGCAACAGCACAAATGGAAGGGAGACCCACGCCAATGGTGCCAGGTCTAACAGTAACTTAAATTGACAGTATACTAAATATAAACTTATTTTTATAAAATTTTACATTTAAAGGAAATTAAATATAAAACTAGTAATGTAATGTAATTTTAATAACATAAATAAGGAATTAAAGATAACATTAGTTACCCTTTTGGGAGGCCAGGAGCCTAAAAACGTCTCTTCAGCCCATCAATCTAAAAAATTGGAGCTAGAACGAAAAACACTATTCTCTTAAGGGGCGTCATTTTAAAGTATCTCTACAGTTGACAATGGAAAGGGCGGGGAAAGGTGGCGGGGACTGCAATACAGCAACACATTCCATCTGTCCTGCAACCAGAGAAGAACAAACATAATAATGATCTATTTATATTGCAAACAGATAGCATTACAGTGATATGTATTTGACCTAAAGGTCAAGTTCTGTTGTAACACACTAGCTAAACTAAATAGAGAGGTCTGGCTCATGCACCTTGATACACAAATTATTATAGCCGTACGAGGGTAAGCATTTTTTCTGTGGAATTACACAGCTTCTGTCCAATCAAAACATATACTACAGTAAACCAACATGTGGATGGAGCCAAAGCCTCCCTCTGCAGTACCCATAAAAGCTCTTTTCAAGGCTGATCACATAAGGTCAGGCAACAAGCCAAACCTAAAAATGAGGTGTCAAAATAAATGTAAATTACTTTTCCAGCCAAGGTTTGGGGGAATTAGGACATAATGCCTTCTCATTTTATTTTTGGGCATTATGAAGCTTTTGAAGACAAACACACTTAAACCAATCTTGTTACAGAATAAACTGGAGCAGACATGAGGCTTCGATTTCTTCCGCAGAGGTTTATTTTGGGAGTCGTTAAAGAGAGAGGCGCAAAAATCGAGTTTCGTACTGATGCACATTTTATAAGTAGTAGCACATTTCCATCTAAAGTCTATATTCAACATATCACTGTTGACTATAAGGCTCAGTTAGAATTGGCAATAGAAGCCATAAAAAGCAGACAGAGGTGCGAATTACTGTGACACGCATTTTCTTCTAATTTGGACTTTTTGTGGTAGAGTCTTAGAGGGCTATTCAAAAAGGTAACCTTACATCTGTATAGATCTATACATGTAAGTTTCTTCTGACACTTTAGTAAATTTACTTTAGGCTATATACAAGTGTAAATTTACCACAAAGTGCAGATTTCATGTCTCCACACCACAGTTTAGGAGGTCTGAAAAAAACATAATTTTGGACCGTAAAGTTACTACTAGTAACTTTATGTTCTGCACGCTTTGTGGAATCACCAAACTTGAAGCAGAGACCTCCGCATACATTGTGGAACTTCCACAAACAGAACAAAAACCTCTGATTGCAAGGAAGTAGGAACATTATATATACCTGAAAACTATCCTAGACACCTTCCAACAGCATAAACACTGCACACCCAACAGATGATTTGCTACTTTATTTTTTGGCTTGCTGACAATTAGGCAGAAGAATAAAGATTGCACTGCTAGGGAGGTAAATAAATGTCACTAAGGAGGAGACAACGCTTGTAGTTAATCTTCTTGTAAAACACAACAAACAACTACATGGGCTGCCTCCATTTTCCCTTGGTGCAACGCAGAAGCCAGCCTTAAAGCAGGAGGTGACAGTCACAGAATCTGTCAATGCATTCAGAAAGGAGGCGTACACCATGGAGCTATTAAAAGCAAATGGCGAGATGAGTAGAGAGTGTTGAAGGAGAAGTTCTCTGGGATTCGGCTATCTGGTGTTCTCCCTGGAGGGCATCTCCATCTCACCTCCCTCAAGAAGACTATCCTCTCTACTATTTGCCCCAACTGCTGTGTGGACTGCCTCTTTCTGAGAACACTAATGTGGTATCAGGCATCAAGACTTTCCAGTCTTCACTCTCTCCAAGTGTCTCTCACTAAAAGCAAACCTACAATCACTCACCCATATCTATCCTTTACCCATAACTGCATTGTTTGGCATACACCACATTTGTACTACTCCAAAACACCTTCTTTTTTCAATTTATTTTTTATAATATTTTTATTGAACCAGACAACAAGCTTAAGATACAGGTGAATCCCAGTATAAATAGACAAGTTAATTTGAGTACACAGTCATCATCATGCATTGCAATATAGTGCGCTTGTACATGTAACACAGTTCTGGACACTGACCGCTTGTGTTTGTCACTCACACTTCAAAGGATAGCCCACTCGACGTCCCCACTGAACCCCATCAAAGGCCTCTATATATTTTCCAGAACCCCCATATTTTCTCCCATTTGCAAGGGCACCCACGACTTTGATAGACCATCTGCTCTGCATTATGACAGTCCATATCACACAGCCATGCTGCTACTGTCGGAGGCTCCACCTTCCCCATGCACGTGCAATATTTCTTTTTGCGACCCCCACAGCTAAAGCCAACCATAGCCGGGCCCACTGCTGCCAAGTGATCTATCCTGTCACCCAGAGAATATGCCACCTAGACTCCTTTGGGAACTGCTCGCCCACTACAGCCTCCATTATGCGAATTACACCCCTCCAATACTTCTGAATTCTGGGGCACGGCCATTGTATATGGAAGAATTACCCCTTCTCACCACAGCCCATGACACATAGCTCGGAACCACTCCCATTAATCCAGACCTGCACCATCCTCGAAGCATAAGACGTGTGGAGGACGTGGAGTTGTACAAGCGGAAAGCGCGCCCTAATAGCTATTTCTCTGGGGCTCTGGAGGGCTTCCGCCCAGTCATCATCCTCCAACAGTCCCACGTCTGACTCCCAAGCCTCCTGCAGGGAACCTAGACAGTCCGGAGAAATGCTTACCAGCTTTTTTGTATGTAAGTGATACCGCTTTCTCGATCATGGTGTATAAGAGGAGTCTATCTTCTAGCGGGGAGTATTCTGGAATCGTAGTCCCTTCTTTCAAGTGGCAATGTAATGCAGAGTGCAACTGTCGATATCTAAGGAATTCACCGGCCCCCATTTGAAAGCCCTCCCGTAGGGTCTCGAACGTCACCATTTTGCCGCCCTTTCAGACATCCCCATGCACTTCGATACCGATCAAACTCCATTTACGGAAACCCTGTAACGGCCGCACCTCTGTCAAAAAATCTCCCTCCCACAGTGGTGAATGTTCCGTGAGGGTCAGTTCCCAGCCCGTCAATTTAGTTGCTCTGTGCCAAATGTCAATAACCGTCCTTGTGTGTGATGGCAGATGTACAGAGCCTCTACCCCGTGGTACAGTTCACCCAGATGGCCATGGGTACCCAATGCCAGTCTGTCCACCCTGTATGCTGATTCCTCGAGTAGGGAAAAAACCCAACCATTAACATTTATGAGCTGAGCGGTACAGTAGTATTTTCGAATATCTGGGACTGCTAGCCCCCCTTCACACACCCCATTCTGTAGCTTCTGAAAAGCAATTCTGGGACTGCCCCTTGCCCCCCCCCCACCGAACAACTTGCGGAGCTCGGACTTGATTGCTTGAAAGAACATATCCTGGATGCAGTAGGAAGTGCTCTGGACAGCATAGAGCAGAAGCAGGAGGGCCATCATCTTAAAGAGGACAGCCCTACCCATAAGGGAGATTGGTAGCCCCTTCCAATGCTATGCGTCCTCTAGTTGCCCATGTAAATTCAGTTGCATGAACTTCTCCACGACTTGGTCGCCCAGATACACAGATACTTGAACTTATCCTGCAATACCATCTCCGAGCAAGCTGAGGTCAAAACGGGAGGGTCCACTGCTAGAGAAAATACCATGGACTTATTTATTTATAGAGTTTAATATAGCGCAAAAGTGACCCACGAGGGTATCAGAGTGCTTTACAGTAGAAGAATAACAATGGATGAAGTAGTCAACACAAACAGAATTGTCAATTTGTCATAATAGAAATATAAATGAAAAGTATATACATAGTAAAAGTAGAGGACCAGTAATAGAATCTGCAGAACATTGTGCATTAGACAGTTACTGAACGTTAGGACATTGTGCTATCAGACAAACATACTTATTCCTAGATCGATTAAAAGTAGATATATAAAAGTAAATATGATCAAATAGATCTACGTCCAGCGAAACATTAATCTGCAAACAATTGTAGAGCAACAAGGGTTGTGATGAAAAGTCTTACACTCAAATACAAACCATACTTAAACTTAGGACATGAATTTGTTCATTAGTAGACTTTTTACTTCCTTTTTGAATACAGTAAAGGAGGTGATTCCACGCACTAGTGGTGGTAGAGAGTTCCATATCTTTGGAGCAATCCCTGAGAAAGCTCTGCAGCCTGTCCTCTTCTTCCGGAAGGATTGTGGTTTCAGATGTAAAGTGCTTGCACTTCGTAGTTGTCTACAGCCTCCAGATTTTTCCAACTTTAGCGCCAAGTAAATGTGTGTGTTGTTGTGAATTGCTTTGCGCGTCATGCACACCACTTTAGGGTGTATTCTTGCGTCATAAGGCAACCAGTTTATGCGATACCCAGAGTAGGAACCAAAAGATCTTATAATATGAATGAGTCTATGAAATGTCTGATGGGCCTGTGTGCATAGAGGAGAATATCGTCCGCATACAAAGATATGCGCTCTCCTCCCCCTATATCGATGTCCCTACCACCGGGTCGTTCCTGATCCATGACGCTAAGTGTTCCAGCACCAGCGCCAATAACATAGGGGATAGCGGACACCCCTGCGGCGTTCCCCTGTGTAGCGCAAATGCCCTGGATAAGACCCGGTTGACCCTAACGCGCTCCATTGGAGCTGTGTATAACAACTGGATCCACTTTTGTAACTGCGGGCCCACAACCACCTTTTCAAGCATCGTAAAAAGGTAGGGCCATTCGATGCTGTTGAACGCCATTCTCACGTCGAGCAAAAGATGAGCGGCCGGGACGTCTGGCTGCATTTGAGTCATATGCATGACTCCATATAATCATCTCAGATTGAGCCTAGTGCTTCTATGTGGCATAAAACCAGATTGATCTGGGTGGATCAGGGACTGTATAACGGGGCCCAAGCGATTTGCGATAATCTTGGCCAGGACCTTGGCGTCAAAGTTCAGAAGGGAGATAGGTCTCTAGGAGCTGCAGAGGTCATGCGGTTTGCCCTTTTTAAGGAGTACGATTATAGTCGCCAACCTTGTGTCCTCAGGGAGACCACTCAAGTCCAGTGCCTCCCGAAACATGTCGAGCATGTAGTGGGCTAGCTTGGCAGCCACACATTTAAACAGTTCTGTGGGGAGCCCATTCGGGCCCGCCGCCTTCCCTGATTGCAAGTCTTGCATGGCATTTTCTACCTCCTCCACATGGAAGTCGATGTCCAGGGCAGTCCTGTCGTCCGACCCTAGGGACAGAAGAAAGATGTCAAGCAGGAAGGTGGCACAATCTGATTTCCCCCACATGGATTGGGACTGGTAAATCCGCTCATAGTATTTGGCAAAAATTTCCGTCAAGGCCGCTCCTGTTCCCCCTTGCGTCCCCTCTGTGGACCGAATCTCGGAAACCCAGTTGCGGCTCCTAACCCTCCTTTCTAGCCATGCAATCAGTTTGTTGGCTTTCTCACCCACATCGTTCATCGGTCTTTGAGTGGCAATCGCGTGAGCCCGAGCCATGTTTTTGGCAAATTCCCAAAGGGATTTTTCTTTTAGTTTAAGCGAGTGCTTAAGAACGCCAGCCTCCCCCGTGTCCACGCATAATGTATGCTCCAGCGCAAGTATCTCCTGCTCAAGTTCCTCGCATTTGGGCTAGTTTTTCTTTGCATTGCGCACCGCTTGCCGCCTGTACAAAGCCCCCAACAAAGAATACCTGCTGATCTCACAGAGCCAACATTCTCTGCAAAGTATTGTTCCGTGCGTTCCTCAAAGCATTCTCGAAAGTCCTGATCCCGAAACAAAAAAGGATTCAATCTCGGAGGCAGGGACCATTTGCGTTCTCGCCCTTGTAGCTGCACTGTAACCAGTGAGTTATCCGAAATCCCTCACTCCATGTGACGCCCTCCCTGAAAGAGCCCGCTGCAGTAGTGTGGGTGAAAATGTAGTCCAACCTTGCGCCACTGCCATGAAAGGCAGAGATATGAGTGTAGTGTCTAGACCTGGGGTTATTGGAGAGCCAGAGATCTACCAAACCCAACGCGCCCTCAAAAGTCTGCAGTGGCCAGGGCCCCTGTGCCCTGGGGGAAGAACTTCCCTATCCAGGTCCGGTGTCACAGTATCGTTTATGTCGCCCCCTAAAATCAAGATCCCCGGGGGAAATGCCAGTATGAGCTTACTGAGGTCCAGGAAGGTAATCTCCTGGAGTCTCTGGGGAATATAAACCGAGCGCACGTTAACCCCCTGACCGTCCCAAGTTCCCGTCAGGGGCACATAACGTCCCAGATGATCGCGCCATGTGCACTGTATTACCAAAGGCCTCGTCTTTTTGAGATGAATGGCCCTACCCCTAGAACCGGATGTAAAACCAGCATGCACCTGTAGTGTGTACCCATACCTGTTAAGGGCTAGGTAGTTGTTACCCCTGAGGTGCGTCTCTTGAAGCAAGACAATGTCTGGTGTGTGCCTATCCAAATATTGCAAAACCATGGTGCGCTTAATTTTGTCCCCTAAGCCATTCACATTCCAAGAGAGGATGGACAATGTTCTAACGGGTTGTGTGGCCATGTTGCTAGCCTATGCCCACCCCACCCTCCCACCAGCAAAATGTGACCCACCCTTTACGCGCAGCAGTATGAGACCCGTGTACAGAGACCTCCCACCGTACGCGCTGCAGGGCCTACCCCATAGGGAAATGTCATCAGGCACTGAAATTGCAGCATCGTATCCGAAGCAGAAAACAAAAGGAAACCATTAACAAAAAAGAAGAAACACCCCTAACATTATCCCCTCGCCCTGCCCAGTAGGTCTGAAACTAACCACATCCCGATAGCAGAGCACCTGTCACCCCAATAACCAGAAATTAAAATAGAGCTGTCTGGCACCGCCACCACACAATGCTCCCACCCGAGCCAGCCGCCCCTACACCCCAATACACCCGAACATAGATGGCAATATCCTATCCAGACATGTCCCAGTCCACTGCTCTCCCGGAGCATAGAGTCCAAAAACGGACATGGAGGACTAACGCCCAGAGTCATTAACAATGTACGTCGACCGTCAACAATGAATCCACACTCTTACTTCTCTGAAGTTCGATCATTGTTTGTAGGACTGCCAGACCGGGAGCTCCTGGATTGAGAAACAGACCTGTCTCTGACCCCGCGCTTGGGTGAGCATTCAAGAGCGCGGAAGCAACTCCCACGCCAGTCTTCTGCAGTACGACAAGTGGAGGGTCGATGAGACTCTCCATCCAGCCAATGTTGGACCTCCCCAGATGATGTGATAAACAGCGATTTGTCATTGTCAAGGATTTTCAACTTGGACGAAAAGAGCATCATGTACTGTATCTCTTTCTTTTGAAGGGCTCATTTCACCTCATCGAACATACGCCACTCCTGCCGCACTTTCAGTGTGAAGTTCGGGAAGAACCTCACAGTCGAGTTCTCGAAAGGTAGCTCTCCCCTTGCTCTGGGAGCCTGCAGAATGGCATCTCTGAAATTTAGGACACACACAGTAATAGTCAGAGGAGGAGCTCCAGGTTTTGGCTTCAAGATCAGGGCCCTGTGCGCCCTCTCCACAGTGAAGAAGGCAGATAGTCTCTTGGGCTTGAGGTGGTTCAATATCAGATCCTCAATAAAAATATCTATGGACGGGCCTTCCGCATCCTCCGGCACTCCTACCACCCTGAGGTTATTGCGTCGTGCCCTACCTTCTTGGTCATCCAGCCTCAATGCCATCAGCTTATGTTGATGCACCAGTTTCTGCACCCGTTCCTCCAGTGTGCGCATTGCCGATTGGAGCTCTCCCACATTTTCTTCAGTCGCCGTGACTCTCTCTGAGGTTTTACGCATGACCGCCCTCATTAAGTTCATTTTGATGGTGACTTTGTCTATTTTGGTCTCCAAGTTTGCACCCAAGGACTGAATTGCTGACATAATGGAGCTAAATGAGGGTTCCTCCCCGGTCATTGGGTCCCCTGGCATGCCTTCCTCATGCGCTAGCTGGCGGGGAACAACATACTTGTCCAGCTTGTTCAACTGTATAACAGCGGAGGACCCCTTCGGCTTGGTCATGGTCAACAACTCACTAGTGGGAAACCAGGACCCTGAGCATGAGTCACAGAAGGAACAGTCAGGTGGAGTCGCCGCCCTAAATGGCTGACAGAGCAACTCTCCTCCGACCCTTCCCATTCACAAACACTGTGGCCCAATAGCAGGTCCTACGGCCCCCAGGCGCTGGGCCTCCAGTGGTACCTGCGATGCACTGTGCTGGTCAGGACTATGAAATAAACAAAGGCAGTCCCTCCGTGTCTCCCCCAAGGTGGGCCCCCCTCCTTAATTTTTCGAGGAGCAGGTCTCTGGGCACTCAACAACAGTCCATAGCGGTATGACGTGGGGCCCCCAACACCGCCAATGTCTTCCCTGAGGTATTGCGGCCCAATCGTAGCGATCCTTAACTGTCCCAAATGTCTGGCCAACAGTTGGAAGGGTCAGGGCTGTGCCCACCATGTGCCGATCTCATCGTGCCGGTCTCAGCAGGGGATGCGACAGGGGGAGGAAAAAAGGAGGGGCCCCCGTAGACACTGCCGCCGATCCGGTGAATCACCCAGGGCGGCCCCCCTTGTCAGCCCCAATCTTCCCCTCTCAGCCGCGGGGGGCACAGCATGGTAGTGGAGACCCCAGCGGCTCACCCAGGCAGATGAAGAAACCCGGAGAGCTCAGTGCCAGCAGCCCCGGGCAGCATAGACGCCAGGATGATCAGCTGCGCCACACCGCTCGTTGCACCGTCCGGGCCGGACACACCTCAATTTCCGCAGAATTAGGTGCAGAATACAATGCCGCTCTTCTCTTCCGTCCAGCAGTCGGATCAAGGATGGATATTGCGAGTGGGCGAGGGCTGGGACAGAGCAGAGAGATTACGCTGCCATCTTGGCTGAAGCCAGACCACGCCCCCTGTCAAAACACCTTCTTACACTACTCCTATTAATTGTTTAATTTTTTTTTGATAATCCTTTCATTTTGGAACTCTTTCAAGTCCATTGTACCTTCAGATGGAACTGGTGTCATTACAACAACAGCAGGCCAACAAACAGGCCTTCTTTTGCAATGCCCCCAATTTATACACATGGGTATGTTTGCATGCCAGCAACCTCACTATCAAATTATAGCCTATTTCTATCACTTGTTTAGATAATCCTAACAATATATTTGTCATTGCTGTTTTACTGTCTAACAATTGTAATCTAATGTAACCTGGTCTTGAATACTCTTACCCTATAATGGCCCTGTGCTTTTGTTACATCCACCCACCGGCCAAAACTATGACTTCTGTTACTGAGAGTGCACAAACACCTAGCTTGGCACCACAGAGTATATGGATAGTTGAGATGGTAATTTTCTAGAAAGCTCTTTTGCATTTGGATAATTTTTTTAATGATTAACAGGGTCCCTGTGTGTCTTTTATTGTACATCCCTCTTGCCCCTAAGATCCGTATCTTATGATGTTGTGCTTAATATTACATATTGTCTTATCAAATGACACCTTGACTTACAAATGTAGTGGTAGGGCTTTAGAACACATTAGGCCTTATCTAAACTTGCAGGATAGGAATCATTGTGTCTCTCAAAAAACGTATTTATTCCCTTTATATAGTACCTTTTTGTATTGTTTTGGATGGTTTACTCCCCTATGTTCATCTCTCTCTCCTGTCAGCTTCTGTGATACAGTAGTCCCTGATGTCCACCTTAAGAGCATCCACACCAATGACATCAGGGGGTATCCTAGTTGCAACTATTTGACCCTCTCCCACCTGTCTTCTAGTTAAGTATGGGAACTTATGTTCTTTACCTTGGTATCTCTTTATTAGTACTTTCAATAAGTCACTTAAGACTATTTTGAAAGTATATCACATGCTCAAAGTATGCTGATGGCTGTTGTTTGTTTTCCATTCTTGTATGTATCCCTAATGTGTCAACTAACCTGTCTGCTCCTGGTTACATTTTACAGAGGGATAACATTTATTGTACACAATGTGTGGCTCCCTAGATGATTATTCTGGAGATACTTTAGCAATATCAACTACAAAGACACAGGTTTAGCAGCTGACCTGATGGGTGTCCCCAACACTCGAAGATCTGTGGCTAGAGCTGTTGAGTTCACATCGTTGAGATATAGTAATACCATCCCTTGATCATCCCATAATTTTATACACCTTTTGGCTCACAATAATAACTTAATTTTTCTATTTGCAAAGCAATGTTCATTAAAGTACTGTGTTGAAATGTAGGCATAAATGGATTTCATGTACTTCAAATGTTGAAATCTTATTCTTCCATGTATTGGGAACATTGCACCAGATGATGAGACAGAAACATCTGCAAGAAGAAAATGTCAGTCAGTTTCCGAAGAGAATTCAATCCTTCTCCAAGCAACAATGTCAGTGGCCAGCACTGATTGACAAGAAAAGGAGGAAAAGAAGCAAGAGCTAGTCGAGGTGGAGGAGCAGGACATAAAAGGGGTATATTGTTTCCCTAACACAGAACATCATTGATAGAAAGTGGATTATTATTTGGGCAATCACACACTTCAAGGAATAAAACGAACTTGTCAGGGTAAACCCTAAAAGTCCCTAAGTTAACTTGCTCTCACCTCCCTGGTAACTATGGCACAAAGCAACAGGCTTAACCTACAGCATGTGTAAAGTATTTATGCAGTACAAAAACAGTACTAAAGTCAAAATATTAAACAATATTAATCCCAAACCGAAATAGATAAATAGAGTAACCTTTAATGAAAAATGAATGAAACCAAATGACAAAAATAGGTAACAAGAGCTACAATTTTTTTAAAGATTTTAGTAAACATTGTACCAAATAGCACTAAATGCCAATGATAGTTTATAGAAACAGCAGACCAGGACCTAGGTGTGATTTCAGGCTTACTGCCATGGAGCGCTGATCAAATAACCAAAGCAGATTTATCGCAATCAAAGATTTCACCTTCTGATTTAGTCTTTTTTATGGAGCTTAAAATAATCCAGGTGGGGAAGCCTGAAGCTATAACCAAGGAAGTTTCATCGAAATTGGACAACACAAGGTCCCTCTGACACTCTGGAGGTCTTATAAGCCTAAAACTCTTCCATGTGCTAACTTTTCAGAGATTTTAGTAGACATCCTGCTGGAAACAGCCATGGGTCTCATACAGCACTGAGGAGTCAAGGCTCACTCTTAAAGCGACCACCAGCAAGGTTCAGTCATGGCCCAGTTGCATATGGTCAACTAGTCACTTCAGAGAAAGGGTCTCTTCCAGTTTGTTGAATCCCTGTTGCCACACAGGAGGTCTGCCAACTGACCCTTGGAGTCCACTTCTTTGTCCTTGGTATAAAAGGGAGCAGGTCTGGTCCTTCAAGGTTCCTCTCAGGTTATAGCAATTAGACTTCAGTGCACTTCTGATAGGCTGCAGGTCCAGTAAGTGTTCTGTGGAGGGTTCCTTGGGGTGCCATATTTATGATCTGCACTACCCAGTGAAAATTATAAATAGGGCTCTCGGTTTTATGGTATTTATTTTTTTCACATTTCGCTCTGTGCTTATCCCTATTTATTTTTCGATAATATTATCTGTATTTATCCACAGTTATTTTGGGGATTGTGAAAAACAAAGCTGAAACTTGAATATTTCCACATTTATTCAACCAATAGATATACACTCTTACTTGAATGCTTGACAAGATTCAATGATTGCACACCATGGTTGATAAATCAATACACTTATATGATAAGATACACAATTTAGTACCAACCTTGGGCTTATAGACTGTTGTTCAGACCTCATTACTAAAATGTCTTTCTGGTTTTTAAACTCTCTAACATGTCAATCCACACAGATATTGGCCTGGCAGTGATTGATAGCATTTAGAATCACTCTAAAAGTAACCAAATTTCAGTTGTTATCCACATAAAAAAAAAATGTTTTTCTGTTTGTATTTATCTGTATAAATCAGTAAAAATGGAAAAAAGGACCCGTAGTTATAATTATTCCCAGGGGTAACCCTACCCATGCTTTTAGCCCTTCCAATTTGTCCTAAGGCGTACAAGCACACAGTGCACTCTATTGCTAATTTCAAGATGGTGGAGCCCCTCTTTGATTTGCTGAGCCCTTGTGTCCACCCAAAGGGGTGGCTAGGAAAATGAGAAGTCCCCATCCCCAGTGTCCACTGGAAACTGTTTCTAGGGGTACCTTCCATCCCACTGGGTTCAGAGCCAGCCTGGCTAGCGGGGGCCTGGGGAACAAATGCGTTCCCATCCTCAGACGCCTGCTTACCCAAACTATGATTGAGAAGGCTTGACGTCTGTCACTTTCAAGTTAATAATTGCCAGGGCCCACCCCAACTGTCCTTCCTGAGCTGATAAGGATCATAAGATACACACCCAGCACATCCTGCCAGAGAGCCTAAGCCATTATCCAACTCTGGAAAAAGTTTTGACACCTCATTGGGGTCATGCACTGCCTGGCAGCTAGTTGTACTTCCTCCTCACTGGTGTTATAAAGTATTTATGCTGATCAGTGATCTTCATTCTTGTCTTGCGTCCTGCTGTTGTGAAGCTTGACCACTACTACAATAGGAGCTTCAGGGGGAATAACAGGACAACCAGACCCCCACTCAACATGTATCAAATCAATAGGTGGCTGTCAGTCAAATACTCTTTATTCGATTTATAAAATCATAAAAGACATAAAAACATTATATATACACATTTAAGATAAGTGGCTGTCCTTACTCGGACACACAAAGTACTCTTCAATTTATAATGTAAGGAGGGTAGATTTCTTTTTAAACCTTACCTACAAGTACTACCATTACTATATGGTTATTTCGCTAAAGTGTATCTCAATTCAACCTAAAAACTACCATCGACCATCCACCCAGAAACTGAAAAAGTGTGGAAAGGAAAAAAGGCACCTCACGGTAGCAACACCAAGGGGGGACAACTGACTGGTACTTGCCAGTGAACCCCACTTCTCATCATAGGTTACCTTTTTTCCAAAAAGAAAGGAAAAATGTGTGTGCAATATAAAGAAGACCTCAACCCAATGAAACAAAAAATGAAAGAGAACCAAGATGTGATTCTACTTTCTACAAATATGCCAAAATAGTGCCAATGTATCAGGACCCCGTGAGTATATAAAGAGATAATTCTCACCAATTAAAAATTGTTAAAGCTTACTTGCTTCTAATAACTTTTATTCCTTGCTGTAAGCTTTCCCACTTTGAAAATGGCTCATATGGAACCATAATAGTCGTTATTAACCAACATGTTTCAATGCTGTAGCAATTTTAAGCAACTTCTTCAGGGCTAGGGATCCAAAATGGGTTTTCATGGGAGGTTCACATCAAACCTGCGATGGTAGTAAGAAACAAACAAGAGAGACAGGAAGCACCACACGTAAATCACAATACATTTGAAAGTGCCGACATGTTCCACAAAGGTAATTGAAAGTTAAAAATAATTAAAACTTAACAATGCTCATACCTACAGGGTGCGTCAAGATTGCGTACCTGCAACCTTAACATGGGGGAACCGCGTCAGCTGATCGCGAACCCACAGGGTGACTGCCACCTGATCTTGTCACCTAAAGATTTTTTTTTAAAAAGGCCACACTGTGACTGACACGATAAGCCCAAATGACCCCCATGGGAGCCTAGTACTTGTTCACCCACATCATGCAAAAGTTTAAAATATGTACATCGTGGAGTCTATATTCAGGGTTCAAAATAACCTGAAATCTCGATGTAAGGCATGCAGTGGTACAAAAGCCTAATGCTGATTATACTCCGTTAGTGAATCGAGTCATGTGTCTGTTTTCAAAACAGCAAGATCCAAATACCGCCACGGCAAACGCAAAACAATAGTATCTAATCCCGGGTGGTCAACATGCCCGCTACATTATCAGAACGTAATCGACTCGCCCGGGGCTATCATTAGAAAATGCCCGTGATCACCTCTGCAGGCCACTCAGTCAATCATACACTTACCGCGGTCTGGAACCAGAAATTATTTCACTCGTCCTGCCATTGTGCCTGTGACGCCACCGTAATATAAAGAGCAGGCATGCCGGTGTTGGCGCCATTCACGTGACGCGACGCACAACGCGTCTGAAAACCAGCGCCATTTTGGTTTGGGGAGACTTGAGTGAATGCGGCAATGCTAACAGATAGTTCTTGTCAAATGGAACGCATTGCAGCGATTAAAACAAAATTCCACGTCAATCCTTGTTATTCAAGTGTTTATGAAATATTTTAAAAATATTTCGAGAATATATAAAAAATCATGCTCTGACCTTCATAGGTGTCTGCATAAATGCACATCACTCCACTTATTCCTTCATAAACTGGCAGATTGGAGGGGGCGTGGCTTGGACCCTGATCGGGATGGCGGCGTGAGCCTGTAGCTCCGTGCCCGATCCCATTAATTATCCTGGAAATCCCCGCATACACGCTGCTCACAGCGCCGGGGTGGCGGACGAGTGTCGTTACGGGCCAGCGGGAGGCCGAGTGAGGTGCTCCGACTCTATCTCGGATCTTGGAGGAGCTACGCCTTGAGGATAAGATGGCGGCAGCCCCGAACTGTGTAGGCTGAACCCGAGGCGTAATGCACCACAGCTGAGCACGGAAGTGACTGCCGCTTGGAGGAGTGGGCGGAACGAGGTCCCTGCCGCGTGTGGCTCGACGGCTGTGGCAGCGGCGTACAGCGGTCTCCGCCACATCAGAGACTTGAGATCGAGGCGCCCCTCTCCCATCACCTAACATGGCGGCCCTGCGATGAAGATCTCGCTCTCTGGATGCGGCCCCTGACGCCCGCTGCTGTTGAGTGCCTGGCTGCTGTTGAGTGCCTGGTGACGCTGAACAACGGAGACCCGGTGCAGACGTGCACACCGGGGACGGCGCAGGAAGGAAGGTTGGTGGACTCTGCGCCCGACCTCGGGACTGATTGCTTCCCCCGTGCAGGGGCTCCAGCGAGGCGTCGCTCTTGATACAGGGCGACCGCCTCTGGTATGGACCACTGGGCTGCTTGTGGAGTGGACCCGGACAAGCTCCGTGGATCGGCCGAGGCGCCGAGTGATCGACGACTGGCAGCGGCACACTGACGCCGCACGGTCATAGTGGGGACGGTTGGGCGGAGATCGGGTGCCACTGAAGATCGGCGGGCTGGATTGATACAGGATGGCGCCCCCGCACTGATCGCATATCTGGCTCCGCACGGCGATTGCCTGCTTGACCTGGTGCACGTTCTTGGCTTCTCCACCCTCCTGAATTGAATTCTCCTCGACCCTGTTGTGGGGACGCAGGGCACCCGCGCTGGGGGCAATTATAGACTGTGTGCAGCGGGGCCCCTGGACCGCGAGGTGGTTGCTGCAATGCTGTCGGGGGTGGACGCTGCCCACCCGGAGTGAGGTGTACTGGACAGTGGGTGGCCATTTTTGATCACGGGTGTGGGGCCCGAGAGCTGCGGACGAATTGACACTGGGAGGTGGCGATCACTGCTTGAGAGGGACACGGTGCTACTGTGCAGTTAGGGGGTTCGGGAGACCACTCCCACTTGGCAGATGGAAGTTGGGACCGGAACATCCCCCGGAGGCGAACTCGAGACAGCGCTCACGGCGCACAAGATGACCGCTAGTGGTAGTGATCTGAGGCTGCAACAGGGACAGGATCGGGCGAAAGTGCCGGACACAGATGATGGGACCCATATTGACCCGGAAAGCTCGGCGCAGGAACAGCGGTTGAATATTCGACTAGATGGTATACTGGAGGCGATAACCGCGACCAAGGAGTCCCTCCACCAAGATATAGCGCAGGTTGCCACGGGGCTGGGCCTCTTGAGGGCGGATCATGCCAAACTCACGGACAGGGTGAAAGAAAATGAACTGCTGCTTCAGGAGCTCAAGCCGGCGGTGGTGACGGCAGAACATAACCTATCTGATATCCTTAGTCGCTTGGCGACGCTTGAGAAGCGAGCAGAGGACTCCGAAAGCCGCAATAGGAGGAACAACATGAGGGTGGTGGGCCTGCCGGAAAAAGTGGAGGGGGACGACGCAGTAGCCTACATGGAGAACAGGTTTAAAACGGTCGTGGCCCCGGAGGGTCTCTCCCCTTTCTTCTCCCTGGAACGAGCGCACAGGATCCCGGCCCGCCCGCCCATGCAGGGCCGCCCACCCAGACCAATGGTGGTCAGACTATTGCACTTCAGGGACCGAGACCTATTGATACAAAGGGCACGCTCAGTGGGCCCCTTTCAGGTGGACAACAGCTCGGTCACGGTTTTCCCCGATTACACGCAGGAGGTCCAAAAGAGCAGAGCCTCTTATCTGGCTGTGAAAAAAGAACTGAGGGACGAGGGCATACAATATTCCTTGCTCTTTCCGGCAAAGCTGCGAGTGATCCTAGATGGAACAACCCATTTCTTTCAGACCCCTGATGAAGTGTGGTCATGGCTCGAGTTGTATCGTGCTGGTACGGACCGTAAGGGTAAAGGGGGAAAGGAGAGGCAAAAGCCGGTCAAGGTGCGAAAGTCACAGCGCATCTGCAAGAAGAACAAACTCAAGAGAGCGATGCAAGACGACCAGATGGCGGCGGACAGGAAAGGAGCGCTAGCCGCGACAGCGATCATTACGGGCTCACAACAGGAGAGAATATCGATAGACTCGGACTCTGGAGAGAACGACGGAAAGTCTAAAGGAGATATTTCGGACGCTGATAGCTCGGGGGGGCGGCGGTCACCCCACAGACGGCAGATGGACTATTTAACGAATTACACTAACAGTGGGGCCCGTACCCGCTACTCCTGTTGGAACAGATTGCCCTGGTGCTCTGCGGATTAGCAGGTACTGTGTTGAAACGCTGTATGGGGTCGTGGGCCCGGGGCGAGGGCCTTGCCTGCTCCGGGTCGGCTCTCAATCACCCTCTCGTTGCCCTTAAGGCCTTCTGTGGTGACGACTACAGAGTAGTAGAATGTGTGTTGTGTTACAGGTTTGGATGGGGGCTGATGTAGCATTATTAGGTCCTGTTCTGGGGAATGGGGTTGGGGAAGTTTTTTGGGGTGTTTTGTGTGGGGGGTTAAACTGCAACGATGTGGGAGGCCGATTGATACTGTTAAGATGGTTGGGAGAAGGCGGCAATGGGGACGTTACCTAATTTGAAATGCCTTACATGGAATGTCCGGGGACTTCGAACTATGTCTAGACGATACAAGGTGCACGCCCATCTGGTGAGGCGAGGCGTCCAGATTGCACTGCTGCAGGAGACTCACCTTACCCAGCAGGAATGCACTGCATTGCAGAAGAGGTGGCATGGCCAGGTGCTTGGTACCACGTATTCGGCGTTTGCCAGAGGGGTGCTGATATGGGTGAGGGCGGGGGTCCCATTCCAGGTCACGAACCAGCTGGTGGACCCTGAGGGTCGGTTTGTAGCGGTGGAGGGGAGGCTGTATGGCCGTGACGTGGTTTTGTGTAGTGTGTATGCCCCCAATACTGACCAGGCCCGTTTTTTTGATAGCCTAACAGGCTCGCTGGCGCACTTTCTGGCGGGCCCCATCATACTGGGAGGTGACTTCAATTCGATCACTGATGTTACACTAGATAGGTCGCATCCACCACTAGCTGACTCTCCAGTACGCAGGTTAGCCACGCACAGGAAAGACTGTCAGGAGAGGTGGGGCCTTATAGATGTGTGGAGGGAGCAACATCCTGATTTTAGGGACTATTCCTTCTTCTCCTCCACTTCCAAGTCCGTTCCCCTCACTCGCTGTAGTTCACTGGAACGCTAGTATTTTGGAGTGTTGAACGAACGCGTACACGGATGACATGTCTAGTTCCCATTTGAAAATGTGTTTTCTTTTTTCTCCATCTCTTCTCCTGTTTATTCTTGCAGGCTCGAAACAGCTCAGGCAATAGCAATCTTATTAGTCCTGAAGATGATCCCAATACACAATTGGAGCTAGGGATCGAAACGTTACGTCGACTGTAATAACAGAACTGCATGTCTCTAATCCGTATATTAAGTGCAGTCACTGTTTGTGCATGCTTATACAAGATTGCATTGTATTATAAGCTGCCTGTTGCTCCACCTTTTGCCTGTCAAAAACCTTCATTCTTTCTATTTTCCTCCTGACTCGGTACAGGCTTGTGCCCAGTCTTCTTGATTCATGTTTTACCACTCTATTTCTCAAAAAATGTTCGCAAATAAATCCCTGTCCGGCTGGACATGTGAAATTACGCCATAGTTCTTATTTAAGTCTATGTTTGACATTGTTTGAAAGTATTTGATAAGCCCAGGACCTTTGTTCTTGTTGAAATACGAATTACCCGAGGTCCTTGGCCATTAATGCGGGTCCCCTTGTTCAATATACTGCTATTCCTTCTTCTCAGCATTGCATGCACTACATGTTAGGATAGACTCCATCCTGTGTAGCAGCCCCTTGGCTACCATGATAGCCCACACGGAATACCTGACTAGGACCATTTCGGATCATAACCCTTTACTGATGACAGTGCAGTGGCAGCGAACGAGATCAGCGGTCCCATCATGGAGGCTACGGCCTGATACATTGGAGGACCCGGTGTTCAGTGATACGGTCCTCCAGGGTATTGAGCGCTACTTTGGTGAGAATGAAGGTTCCGCTGCCACGAGGTCGATCGAATGGGATGCAATGAAGGTGGTGGTGAGGGGCATATGTATGGGCAGGTTTCCGAGTGAAAGGGCGACGGTTTTGGCCGATCTGACGAAGGCGGAATGTGTGTTGAGGGATCTAGAGCAGCGTAGGCCGGAGCGACCGGATTTACAGGACCGACTGCTAGAGGCGAAAGAATTGGTTGCAACAGAAACAGAGCGACTGCGGTGTTATGACTACAAGCTGTACGCCACCAAGATACATGTGGAGGGGGATGAGGTGGGAACGGTACTTGCTAGACTTGCTACTCCGGAACCTAGAGGTTCCCCGGTCATGCACATTAAAACGGAGACGGGGAGGTAGTCTACTCGCAGACTGTGGTTTTGCTGCGCTTCCAGTCGTATTATACGAGTCTATATGAGAGTCGGCTGGAGGTGGATGCCTCTGCGATAGGGGACTACCTGGAGACTGTTCGCCTCCCGGTACTGAATGACGAGATCGCGAAGGAATTGGGTGGCCCCATAACGCTGTAGGAGGTCCAGGTGGCCATCAAGCAGATGGCTAGGAATAAGACGCCGGGGGTTGATGGCCTACCGATTGAATTTTATGCGAAATATATCGATGTCCTGGCGCCCAGGCTGTTAGCGGTGTACTCCGAAGCCATGACGCTTGGACGTCTGCCCCAATCGATGAGGGTAGCTCTAGTGGTGCCGATACTGAAACCTGGTAAGGAGGCCTCCGATGTGACGTCGTATAGACCCCTGTCTATGCTGACGGTGGATTATAAAATTCTGAGTTGTATTCTGGCCTCTAGGTTACTGCCGCCATGACCACGCTGATCCACAGGGACCAAGCCGGGTTTATTCCTACTAGAAACACCTCTATAAATATTCGCCGCCTGGTCCGCATACTGGACAGCGCCTCGGACTCGGATCAAACACCAGCAGTCTTATCGGTGGATATCGAAAAAGCTTTCGATAGCCTTGAATGGAGGTACCTCGATGGGGTGCTAGAGAAGTTCGGCCTAGGGGACGGCTTTGGGCGGTGGACGAGGGTTCTCTACTCGTCTGCTACTGCCAGGGTACGATTGGGGTCTGTCATATCCTCAGACTACCCGGTGAGAGGGGGACGAGGCAGGGTTGCTCGCTATCTCCCCTGCTGTTCGCTTTGGCAGTGGAACCGCTGGCAGCGCGGGCTAGGACAGGAAAATTATATAATGGGATTGACTGTGGAGTGGAGACTCATCATATATCACTGTACACAGATGATCTGCTGCTGTACCTGGAGGATACAGAAAGGGCTCTGGAGGGGGCTGTGGAGATGTTGTCGAGCTTTGGTAGGCAGTCGGGCCTCAGGGTCAACACACTGTGTTTTTCCGTTACGGGCGAACACGCCGTATCCCCCTCTAACAGTAGATGTGGTTTGGGAGGATACATGTTTCACTTATTTAGGTGTCCGCATCTACCACGAGGCTGCGAACTTGCTGGAAGGCAATATAGGGCGCTGCGTAAGGGCTCTGAGGGGGTGCATGGCCTTTTGGGCCTCCCTCCCATTGTCGGTGCAGGGCCGGGTGGCACTGTTGAAGATGGTGGCTCTGCCGCGGTTGCTCTATTACTTCCTTACCCTACCGGTATGGATCCCTCAGCGGATCTTCAAAGACTTGCGGACCATGATTATTGACTTCCTCTGGGGGCACGGAAGGCGTAGGGTGGCATTGAACACTCTGATGAGACCGAAACTTGAGGGAGGGTTAGCGGTTCCCGATTTTGAATTGTATTACCTGGCTGCTCAACTACAGGTATTAACGCAGAGCGTAGCTAAAGAATTTAGAGACCCGGAACAAGAGCGGGGGACCGGTATCCAGAGACACGTCTTGTCATACATAGTTAGGCAACAGAAATTAGAATTGAAAGGTTTGTCCATGGGAGAGAGAACTCTCCGGTTGTGCTGGCACAGGAGCTTGAAAAGGGCAAAAGCAGCTCGACCGTACCCGCCAGAGATCCCTCTAGGGATGCTGACGGCGCTGCCGCATGGGGGCGATTGGTCCCCGTTGCTGGAATGGGAAGAGCTGGGTTTGCAGATGGTGGGGGACTTATTTATTGACGGGATGCTGGTCCCCTTCAGGGTACTGCAAGACCAGTTTGGTTTCCCGGATGGGAGCTACCTCTTGCACGCAGCAGTGGTTGCGGCGATGCAAAAGCACTGGAGAGGGGGACTAGCGGAACCGGACACAACCATGGCCTGCCACTATGTAGTGATGGCGGCGGGAACGATCAAGGCGGTGACCTGCCTCCACTCTAGAATGCTACATGAGGGACTAGAGCCGCTAACTGCACTGAAGGAGAAATGGGAAGAAAGCATAGGCAAACCCATACCAGACACGGTCTGGAGCCATATTTTGGAAAGGACGTGGAAGGGTAGCAGAAGTGCCCGCTTCCAGCAGGTGCATTTCTTTGTCCTACACAGGGCCTATCTGACCCCGGGGAAGATTAGAAGATACTTTCGGGTACAGGATGCAGCGTGCCCGAGGTGCTTAGCGCCTGAGGTTGAGCTGGATCATTTACTATGGGACTGCCCGAAGTTAGGGACGTATTGGCCCGAGGTGGGAGAGCTTCTGAACACAGTTACTGACCGGGAGGTGGAGTTCGACATGGCGACATGCCTGCTGCTTTGGTTCCCTCACACCACAAGGACGAAAATTACGAGCAATTTATAAAAACACTTTTATTTAGGGAAGTTCTGGACTCACACTAATTTGTACACGGTACTGTTTCTTTGATCTTTTTAAGTGTTGTTTTGTTCTCTGGTCATGAGCGCCTTGAGACCTGCCGGTGAGTGGGCGCTATAGAAAACAAAATAACAATAACAACAATAACAATAGACCTGGGACTCATATTGGCCCAGAGAGAGATTACCTGGCACTGGAAGTCCAAGGAGGGCCCATCGGTTAGGAGGTGGATGAATGAGTTGCTGAAATGGTCCAGGTGTGAAAGTGTGGTTAGATTGCGACAAGCCACCAGGGCAGGCAACGATAAGAGCTTGGAGGCAGCGAGAGCTTGGGAGACGATAGTGCAGGCGTTGCGAGACTACCTGACAGAGAGTGAAGAGCAGGGACATTCGGAGAGTGGGGTTGTATGAGGCCTGGAAGAACAAATGCATTAACTCGATTGGTGGCGAGCTCTAGAGTCGGATTCCACGATTACAACCCACATCAACAGCAGTTGGGGGGAGGGGGGTAGAGGGTAGTTCGTAGGGTGCCGCCGTAGTGATAGGAGGGGTGCCTGCGGGGGTGAACCATGGCTGACACCAGACGGAAAGGGGCTCCCGGGCGGCATACTTTGGGTACACGTAGTGTGGCTACCGGTAGGCCTCAAAGACAGCCACCATTGGAGGGTACTAGCGTGGACCTGCTAAGGCGGGCACTGGTGACACTGACGCCACCCACACAGGGTGGCTGGCTATACTTAGCGGTGACCTGGGGGGGGAGTTTGGTGGTGTGTAAACGCAGATACTATATTATGTTGTTGACCAGGCATCTCTATGAGATGGTCACTGTGACATTTTGCTGGGACATACTGATACGCCGCCCAGCCTCCGGGATGTGGGCTGAATGGCTGTGTACAATTTTACTGATGTTGATGTGCGTTGAGATGTCATGGGTGTACTGGTTGACTTGTTTCAATGCTTTGTTTCTAACTCTGCAATAAAAACATATTTAAAAAAAAATAAACTGGCAGATTGGACAGCTACGAAGTAAAAAACAGTTAGAGGCTGTTCCATAGATTTATTGTTTCTCCGCCCTGCCTGATTCTATAAAAACCGGCCCATGTCCAATCACTTGCAGTGATAGCCTGGACAGACAGCAAGGGGGAAAAAAATGCCCAACCCACATCGCTAGGCACCCTCTCATAGATAGGAAGAATGGGTGCCCAACAGATAAAGCTAGGCACCCTCTTGTAGGTATTAACCTATAACTCGATAAGGCGTGCTACGTCATACTCAACACCAGTGAAGCTTGACCAGCCAAGTTAGTGGTAAAGGAAAGAGAAACAAGCATTGGTGTAGCCAATACATCTCGCATTTGGGGCCTTGAAGTATTTAGCCATGCAGCACATTATCCTGGGTACTGTAACATCTACTGTTAGTTTACAAGCCACTGGTGAACAGCCACACACACCTGAGGATGTGCTTCCGTGCAATCTACTGAAAATATGATAAAGCCTTTTCAAATTCAAAAAGGTGTATTTCTTTATCAAATAAGCTTATATATCTGAGTGAATAGATGCATGACGTAAGGTTGAAATGATAAATGGTTGAAAGGACACTGAAACAAACAAATGAAAAGTAGAGTCACATACGCACAGGCACGTACATACACACAGCAGCAAACGCAGACAATTGGCAAATCAGTTTTTTTAAATGCATGCCTTCTACTGTGTTTCAATTTCTGTGGTGGCTGCCACACAGCCCCTATCCAGCCTTGCATGACATGCTTTGCTCTGACACCTTCATCATCAGAATCCCCTGTGAAATGTTGCCCTACTTCAAGCACTCTCATTCCACTTGGAGAGTTTTCAGTATCAAAACGAGTTCCAGTAAGTTGCAGTCCATTTAAAGCACTATACTCATCTACTACCCTAATTCCCACAATCCTATTCACAACTAAAGAGTGAGTCAAAGGTGTACTAACCACGGACAACCAAATCCCATCACACATTTTTAACAATGGTTACTTCGGATGTATGGCGTTACGACTCATACTTTTACAACGCATACCTTTACAACACATTTTTTACAACGCAACATCCATTACAACGCATTCCATTTCAACGCATGTCATTACAACGAATTTTTTAAAACTACCTTTACAACGCATTCCATTACAACGCATACTACCTTTACAACGCATACCATTCCAACGCATAACATTACATTGGATGTATGGTAAGTACCTCTCTCCGCGCCAGGATACTTGTTAGTAACAAAGCGCGTTATAAAAGCTTTTATAACATTATAACATAGTGTAGGGGTAAAAATTACTATTCTAACTCCAGGGGGTGCAACAGTAGGGTAAGTGTTGGATAGTGTAAGGGTACTATTTGTTGTAATGTTATGCGTTGTAATGGTATGTGTTGTAATGACATGCATTGTAGTGGTATGCGTTGTAGTGTCATGCGTTGTAATGGTTGCGTTGTAATGGCATGCGATGTAATGGATGTTGCATTGTAAAAGTTTTGTTGTAATGGTAGTGTGTTGTAAAAGTTGCGTTGTAAAGGTTGTTTCCCGTTCCTTCAGTTCAACACAGAGGATGATAGTGCTTTGTAGTCACGATAATGAGGGTGACTGCAGAATGTATGGGTTAGACAGGTTTACATTTACCACTACAGGTTCCTTCTGCCAGTTTCTTCTTGGCCATGGTGCCAGCCCCAACCCCATGCCGGTGCATTTTCACTGCACTCGCATTCTGCAGCAACCCAAGCAGGAAGTAAACTGAAATGTAAACCAAGGTAAATGTAAGCAGACCGTGACAGGCACGGATTGTCAGGAGAGAGACACAGCCAATCAGAGAGAGCTGCTCCAGACTGTGCCATGAAACTAGAAAGAGGGCAAACTGTATGAATATTTTAGAAATATTAGACGCTCCCACGCAGCACTACAAGGAACCAGAGATCAGAATGATGGAACACCTGTTGCATTATATTGCCGATGTAGTTGGTACCTTGTGGAGAAGACACGTTTTTGTAATCATGCACTGTCGACCAGTTTACTAAAGTATTATTATCTATCGATTATTTTAGAGAGGAAGTGTGCATTTAATAGTCGCTAGTGATTTTGACACCTTACAGAATACACATGAGCCGTTCTTGCAGTAGTTTGCACACAGGGAAAATATTTGCCTCCTTGGATTCACGCCATGCGCTTTAAAATTGTCATTCCGTGCAGGTTTGTGGCAAAGGAGTGGAGACACTAGGCTTTTGGGAAGATCCCAGACAAAACTAAGGCAGCGAACTTGGATGGTCCTAAGAGCCAAAGCTGATTAAAAAAAAGAGGTGCGGCCTCCTGAAGCAGCCGCCATGATATGCAGACCTAAAGAAAGAGTGGTATATAAGGAAGGGGTCCCAGACAGAGAACTGATATTAACAATTTTAAACAATTATTTCCAAAAAAGACAGATAAATGAATGCAAAAAGATTTATTTCAAATTTGCATTGTAACCATTCATTGGTTGGATTTCATCAACATCACAATACAAAATTCTTATATATGTGCCCACATACACAACAGGGAGGGGGGTGAAGTGAGGGAAAGTGCCAAGGTTTAAGAAGGAATAGGGAAATGGTCAGATTCGTTCGTGTTACGTATTCATCAAAACTCAAAAAACAAATGTTCATGTGATTCCTTGATCCAAGGTCCACGATACTGTGCTCATATAGAGTCCACGATAAAATTGGTGTAGACCACCTAGCTCGCCTTCAGCTGCTTTAGTCTAGCTTGGGGGTAGGAGTTGGTGAAGATATTGGCGTCTACGTTTCGACCCACAAAACGCATAGGATGTTAGTCCTTACAACGGGGTCTTCTTCAGGACGGGATGGTTGTGGGTGGGCAACCTCCTAAAAAACAGTTGAAAGATCATTTAGTACACAGCTACCTTGTTAGTACATACAAGGCAGGTGGATATTTTAAAAAAGGGGGGGGGAAGGAGGGAAAAGGACATGTTGTCTTCTATCCACTTGACATATCGAGTGTAGAACACTGCGATTGGAGGAGACCTCCATAATCATTTAAAGTGTAGTGAGAACTCACCTAACATACACATGAAGATGAACCACAATAGATTCTTGATCCTGATGGTTCCAGAACTTAGGGTTGTATTCCTAAGTGGAGATCATAAAAGAAATCATGAACGTTAATGGGTCATGCACAAGCAGCCCAAGGCTATCGCAATCACCTCTCTGGGGTTGCTTAAACGTAAATGCTACCACTGTGGTTGTGCCAGATGGAATTGCCAACCTACCCAAAAGTAAACTGATGCCGGTGACAAGGGAAAACTCCTGCCAGGTGCGTATCTTAAAACGGAGTATAATTCAGCCGCAGGGGCTTCGGCGTGTAATTCAACAATCTATTGTGAGGTATGATTCAAAAAGATTTTAAACAAATCATACTATATCCAAATACACCGTGCATTCACCAATATGCCTGTATTACCCGAGAAAATCGTACCTCGAGTATCCAATTTAAATTGTAAGCTGACTTGGCTTTACTGGACAGGTGGACTATATTTCTCACGATGAGTGTAGGGTCGTAATAGGCGGCTCACTGAAGTGCCTGCTAGTCCAAAGAGAAAACCCACTAGCATTATTTTCTTAGTTAATTTAAATGAACATCTTATAAGCATATTGCTTCAAGGGCCAAAACAATGTGTATACCGCACCTTGAGTTCAAAAACTTGTGATGGTATTATATCTTCCTATATATTCTTATCAGAGCCCTGCTAAAAAACGAAGACATAGTCAAATACAGGCTACCTATACTTAATTACATTGGGATCATTAGTGAACCGGCGAAACCCAAAAGTCTCACCTGGAAAACACGTCAGAAAATAACTTGTCGTTTAGTGCATGGGCTGTATTATCAATGGATCCCCAAATGATATAAGTCTGAAAATTAAAGGGCTCGAGATACCAGAAAAAAGGTTAAACTATTGATGCAAAAACATAGTATGCTAGCCATAGCGTGTTAAATAGTGCATCAAGATTACCGCTCACCTTCAATCAATCCTCACCAGAAAGGAGGGTATCGGCGGTGACCATCTGTAAAAAAATCCAAATGAACCCCGTGTTATAATCGCGCCTCCTAATCCTCGCTATCCGAATCATTGGCACACTGTGTTGCCGCCTCTCACCTGACACCGCCGCCGTGGGGCTCTAATCGGTTCTACTCCCAAACGTAGCCGCGCTGTCACTAGCCTCCGCTCTGGTTAGAGTGAAACTTCCTGGTTGGAACGGGGTGGGCGGGGCCTTCTCCCGGGTATTTGAAGGAAATGGAAAAAAGATTGCTCTTGCATCACAGGGCAAATGAATAAGCACTGGCTTGGTATTGGAGCCCAAATACAAAGGCATTGTTCCATCGGGCAAGAATAATTGCGGGGACATTAAAAATGGGTTTATCGAAAGGTTGCCCAAATTGTCACGCGCGAAACTGCATTAACCTAGATTACTATAGAAATTTATAGATTTAGACAGTTGTAATCTTGGCAATGTATGCACTCAAAACTCGTTGGTTGCGCCATTGGTAGGTGAAAATCTCCGATGCAAATTATATGTTAGTTAGAATATTTAAACAACATCCACAAGCAATACAATGCATCATTTTACCAGCAGTAGATGCAATCGCATAGTACTCAAAATACAAGAACAGCATCCCAACGCAGTACAATGCAACATTTACACAGCAATTGATGCACAGGGTTAGCCATTGAGTATTTTTGTAATATTAATAGTGTCCATCGGGTATTTGTAAATATTCCTAAGGGCTGGGTTTTGGAATAAATAGCCCCAAGTGTTAAGAATTCACATACACAGAAACACCTGTATACATAATGTGGAGACATCACTGTTTCAGTGTCACAACAGTTTTGACAACGAGGCAACCATAGGGTAATGCGCACAATGCTCGCAGGTTAGTGAAAGGCACTACCCTACATGGTTGCGGAAAACCCATGTTTCAAACAGGAATCAAAAAAGAACTTTTCAATTCATAGGTTCGCCAACTGTGCGAAACTGCTTTCAGATTCATTTAGTCCCTCAGATACAGAATTAAAGATATGAATCCACTTCAGTTCTCTGACATTCAATAAAGTAGATATATCACCACCCCTGGGGCCTAATGTCACATGCTCAAGGACCGCCCATTTCAGACTTTCGGGGAGATGATTTTCTCTTTGACAGTGTTCAACTAATGGTGCTCCCTGTGTTTTGCATCTAATGCGGCTGCAATGTGTAAGAAATCTAACTTTCACCCGTTGTTGGGTTTGGCCAACGTATATTAAATTGCACGGGCAGATTATCCCATAAATAACATTAGTAGTGTTACAGTTAGTGTGGGTCTTGTAAGTGTGATGGTGGTTCTTGAATGTGAAGTCCTTTGATTGGATGGTTGAGGGACAAGCTTTACAGCTACCACATCTAAAGTGTCCGACTATAGGAGATTGTTTCCAACAGGAGGCCAGGGTAGGAGCTTGGGGACATTCCAAAAAAGATGAAACTACATAGTCCTTCAGGCATCTAGCTTTTTTAAAAGCATGCATGGGTACCTCGGGGATTTCCAACTCCTTGCTGACTATGCCCCAATGTTTGTTGATTGTTTTTTTTATTTCTTGACTTTTTGTAGAGAATGTGGTGACACATATCATGCGTTTGCTTTTTTGGTCCATGCGTGAAGAGGGTTCAAGAAGTATCTCACGATGGCTGAACCATGCCCTTTTCCGTGATCGTTTGATTAACCGCTTGGGATAGCCTCTTTCGATTAGGCGTGTCATCAATACATCTGATTGAGCCATGTAGTCTTCCTTCCTGCTACAATTCCTCCTGACCCGAAGGAACTGCCCATGTGGTAAATTGTCGCGTAAACTACGTGGATGGTGGCTTGAATACAGTAACAGCGAGTTGCGTTCAGCAGGCTTCCTATAAAGTGTGGTGTACAGTTTTCCCTCTTCCGCTATTATACTAATATCCAAAAAATCAATCTTGGTGTTGCTGGCATGCATTGTGAATTGGATATCCGGGGATTGCAGGTTGAGCCATGAGTGAAATCGGTTCAAATCTTCCTTGTTTCCGTTCCAAATGAACACAACGTCGTCAATATATCGCATCCACATGCGTATCTGCTGTTGAAAGGGATTGCTGACGTTCATGACAAAGATATTTTCATAGGACATGAACAGAATTGCCAGGTCCGGGGCAAAGGCTGCCCCCATTGCCACGCCCTTTGTCTGCAGGTAGAATACATTCTGAAAGGTGAAAAAATGTCTCATCATTGCTATTTTTAATAGAAGGATGATGAAGCTGGTTGGTACTTGTACAGGGGCCGACCGGCTGTCAAGGGCAGCAGTCGCCACAATCAGTGCCTCCTCTTGGGGAATGCTTGTATATAGCGACACAATGTCGCAAGTTACCAATAGTTCCTCTTCAGGGTTGAAAGATTTGGCATCTACCAAGTTGATGACATGTGTAGTGTCTCTCAGGTAAGTCGCAGTTCCTTCAGCTAGAGGTTTTAAGAAAAAGTCCACATACCGACAGAGTGGCTCCAGGATGGAACCACAACCGGAGACGATGGGCCGCCCTGGGGGATTCTGGATGTCTTTATGCACCTTGGGTAAGGTGTAGATGGTCGGAGTGCGTGGATGTTGCAGATTGAGATATTGATATTCCTGATCCGTAAGGAAACCTTGTTGCAGACCCTCTTGTGTTACCCGTAGGATTTCGGCCGCCAAATCCTTAGTGGGATCGGAGGTCAGCTTACGGTAACTGGTACCATCATTTAATTGGCGCCAAATTTCTTCTTTGTATTTGGTAGTGTCTTGGATGATGATGGCACCCCCCTTGTCCGCTGGCTTCACAACAATATTACAGTTGGATTTCAGAGTCTCTAGGGCTGCTCTTTCTGTCTTCCTTATGTTATATTTCACGTATGTCTTCTCACTCAAGATTCTCTTGACCTCATCAGTCACAATGTTCTCATAGGCCAATATTTGATGGCTCATTGTATTCGCCGGGGGTACAAAGGTAGACGGTAAACGAAGACCCGTTGCAGATTTCATCTGGAATGGTGGTCTGTTCTTAAAGAAAAAATGCAATCTTATTTTTCAAAAGAATTTTGATAGTTCCATCAGTGTATTGAAGCAGTTGGGTGGGGTCGTCGGAACGAATGACAGGCCTCGTCCTAGGACCCTCAGCTCTTCCTCCGTGAATTGTTGAGATGATATATTAATCACAGGTGTCTCGATGTTGTTTACCACCTGTAATTCTTGCGTCTGGTTGAGCGTTCGCCGTGTTCCTCCGGAGGGAAGCGAACTTGTTTCATCCCACGGCCTCTGGCGCTCTCGTTGTCCCATGTCTGTTGACCCTGCTGGCCTCGTCCAGAGCCGCGATTCCAGTTGTTGCCTCGGCCGCGAGGTGGTCTCCATGTACCTTGGTCTAAAAAATAATTCGGTTGATACTGCGGTTGGTAGTTCTCCTGGTACCCGTATGATCCACTGGTGCCTGCCTGATCTGAGTCCTCCCCAGAACTGTAGGATGAATCGGAGAAATTGGTGAAACGCCCTCTGTATCTGCCACCTCTGTAGCCACGGTTCATAAACTGACCCTGTTGGTCCTGTCGGTAATAGTCGTCAGATAGGTATGGATACGTTTTCTTTTTATCATAAAACTTCAAATCTTTTGCTAGTTTTTCAAGCTTTTTCTTGATGGTAGTGGTCTCAAAGTCCTGTAACGTAGCTACCAGCTTCGATAGGGCCTCTTTTGAATTAGTGAGAGTACTATCCCCCGCAATAGTAGCCTTCAATTCTGCAATCTGTTTGGTAAGGGACGTGACCTGTTCAGCAGCAGTTTCTATGCCGAGCACCATCCAATGTCGCGAACAATTGTTCGCGACAAAACTAAAACCCTCCCGAAACTTAGGGATGTCAACAAAGATGGCAGGCTCTACTCGTACTTGCAAACCTGCAGGGATGATATTGGATTGGAGGCACTGTGCAAGGAAGTGACCATGTAACTTAGTACGTATTAATTTCTTTTCTAACCTCTCAAGCTGGGAGATTTTGTCATTGAGGGTAATGTCAACAATGGGTGTGCTAGCTGACAGAAAATTATTGGCTGGATCATGAAGTAGTTGATCTATATATGCTTCCGTGTATGTGAGTATTTCCTTGTCTACCATAGTTGTGAATCATGGGAGGAAATTATAAAGGATTCGTTAAACTGATTGACAACAGACCAAATGGCCTCCAAGGGGAGGTGGGGTAACCTCACCGGCCAGCGCCGGTACAAACCGTGGTATACACAAAGGGTTAAACCCAGTAAAGTCAAGGGACCTGGGTGATTCAGTGGTATATAAGGAAGGGGTCCCAGACAGAGAACTGATATTAACAATTTTAAACAATTATTTCCAAAAAAGACAGATAAATGAATGCAAAAAGATTTATTTCAAATTTGCATTGTAACCATTCATTGGTTGGATTTCATCAACATCACAATACAAAATTCTTATATATGTGCCCACATACACAACAGGGAGGGGGTGAAGTGAGGGAAAGTGCCAAGGTTTAAGAAGGAATAGGGAAATGGTCAGATTCGTTCGTGTTACGTATTCATCAAAACTCAAAAAACAAATGTTCATGTGATTCCTTGATCCAAGGTCCACGATACTGTGCTCATATAGAGTCCACGATAAAATTGGTGTAGACCACCTAGCTCGCCTTCAGCTGCTTTAGTCTCGCTTGGGGGTAGGAGTTGATGAAGATATTGGCGTCTACGTTTCGACCCACAAAACGCGTAGGATGTTAGTCCTTACAACGGGGTCTTCTTCAGGACGGGATGGTTGTGGGTGGGCAACCTCCTAAAAAACAGTTGAAAGATCATTTAGTACACAGCTACCTTGTTAGTACATACAAGGCAGGTGGATATTTTAAAAAAGGGGGGGGGGGAGGAGGGAAAAGGACATGTTGTCTTCTATCCACTTGACATATCGAGTGTAGAACACTGCGATTGGAGGAGACCTCCATAATCATTTAAAGTGTAGTGAGAACTCACCTAACATACACATGAAGATGAACCACAATAGATTCTTGATCCTGATGGTTCTAGAACTTAGGGTTGTATTCCTAAGTGGAGATCATAAAAGAAATCATGAACGTTAATGGGTCATGCACAAGCAGCCCAAGGCTATCGCAATCACCTCTCTGGGGTTGCTTAAACGTAAATGCTACCACTGTGGTTGTGCCAGATGGAATTGCCAACCTACCCAAAAGTAAACTGATGCCGGTGACAAGGGAAAACTCCTGCCAGGTTCGTATCTTAAAACGGAGTATAATTCAGCCGCAGGGGCTTCGGCGTGTAATTCAACAACCTATTGTGAGGTATGATTCAAAAAGATTTTAAACAAATCATACTATATCCAAATACACCGTGCATTCACCAATATGCCTGTATTACCCGAGAAAATCGTACCTCGAGTATCCAATTTAAATTGTAAGCTGACTTGGCTTTACTGGACAGGTGGACTATATTTCTCACGATGAGTGTAGGGTCGTAATAGGCGGCTCACTGAAGTGCCTGCTAGTCCAAAGAGAAAACCCACTAGCATTATTTTCTTAGTTAATTTAAATGAACATCTTATAAGCATATTGCTTCAAGGGCCAAAACAATGTGTATACCGCACCTTGAGTTCAAAAACTTGTGATGGTATTATATCTTCCTATATATTCTTATCAGAGCCCTGCTAAAAAACGAAGACATAGTCAAATACAGGCTACCTATACTTAATTACATTGGGATCATTAGTGAACCGGCGAAACCAAAAAGTCTCACCTGGAAAACACGTCAGAAAATAACTTGTCGTTTAGTGCATGGGCTGTATTATCAATGGATCCCCAAATGATATAAGTCTGAAAATTAAAGGAAAGAGGCATAGCCTCCTGATGCAGCGCCATGCCTAAAAATTAAGCACGGTGGTTGAGTACAGGGCGACATGCTGTTCACCAGCAAAATGTAACATGCACACAGAAAATTAAAGTGAGGAACATAGAGGTACGATGCAGAACCAAATAATCTGGCAATATTGGAAACATGCCAATTAAAAGAAAGAGGCATGGCCTCCCAAAGCAGCCGCATGCTGAAAGATGAACACAGAAACACTTTGAAGAGTGACATGGGAGGACTTGGGAGGGACGAATGCTGCAATAAAATGCAAGCAACTATGGGCACCGAAGCTGAACACAGGCAAACAGTAACACAAGCAGGAAACATATATAAAAAATTGCCCCCAAAAGAACAGATAAACAACTAAATTGTAAAGATGCTGTACTTGGTCCCTGCCCCGTGGGAGGAAATGAATGACCAAAAGGAGGGACAAAGATGGAGGATTGACAACTAGCAAGCAAGGATATTTTAACACCTTGCCTGCGGCGCGAATTCTGCCACGGTGCTGAACATTCCAATCGCGGGCGTGGCTCGGACGACCCCCAGCTGTCATGCGCACACGCCCTCCGTGACTTATGACGGCCAGGGGCCGTCATGAGCATGGTAGGGGTAAAAGGACACCGAAACAAACACATTAAAAGCAGTGGGCTGCCTGTCTCTGGAGTGATAAGGGCTGGGGATGTGTATTCACTGTAGACAGCCACTGGGGGGGTTAAGGTGTGTCCTGCCTTTCCTGGGTGAGTCAGGGCTGGGCTGAATAGACCTGGGCTGCATTTAGAGTAGGGGAGGAGATTTCCTTGAACCTGAATGGACCTGGTCTGCCTTACACAATGCTGTCTCCACCTCCTACCAGGAAGCAAGACCAGGGAGGACAGAACTGGTTTTGGCTAAGCACAGAGCCTTTCTGCCACAAGAAAACACAGGGAAATGCAGTCGAAATATTGGGTACCAGACCCCAGTACTTTAGATTACTTCTGAACTCAAGAGGAACCTCTGCCAAGGAGAAGAGCTGGGAAAGTTGAAGGAGAAGTACTGCCCCTTTGCTGTGTGCTGTCTGGGATTGGCCGGCAGTGGCTGTTTCTGCCAAGGAGAGAACAAAGACTTTGCTGTGTGCTGTGTATTCTGCTTGAAGAGGATCTACAAGGGCTTGAAGAACAGCTTGCCTCCTGTTCGGAAGTCTCAGGGATACAAAGACTTCACCACCAGCTCCCCTGAACTTCCTTGCTGGGACTTCTGACCTGCCAAGAGGTGCTGGTTCCTCTGTTGGGACTCTGGAGGTTGTTCCTGCTGCTGCATGGAGCTGGGAAGTGAGAAGCAACGAAGGAAGCGGGATGCATCTGCACCCATTTCCGACGCAACACCGACATGCAGCTGAAGAAATCAATGCAGTGCCTGTGCCGGCTGGAAAAATCGATGCACACTGAGTCTCGTCTACCACTCTCCGACGTCCTAGATCACTGCACTGACACCGATGCAGGCCCTGCTGTGCGACTGCAAGAACCGACGCATTGTTGGATCATGGCTGGAGAGATCAACCAAGCACCATTGCCACCACATCGAGAACTGACGCATCCCCGAATCCCCACACATCGCACTGGGGGGCCAAGTCTACAGCAGTAGAAAACTGGTGCATCACCTCCCCGCACAGTAAGTAACCGACACATCACCTACTCTTCAGTAAGGAACCAACACATCACCTACCCTGGAGCAAGGAGCCGAAGCATCACCTGCCCTGTGCGTAAGGAACCAACGCATTATCTTACCTGCAGCTGTTTTTGTTTATGATTTTGATGCATCCAAGGTACTTTGTACTTCTATTCTATAGTTGATTATGAACAGAACTATTTTTACCTTTTAAAAGTCATATCTTGATAACTGTATGTTGGATATTTGTTGTTATGGTCTTGTTTGTTTAGATAACGATTGCTTATTTTTCTAAACTAGTGTGGTACCATTTGTAGTGCTTCATTCGTCCTCTGAGCCCCCGGATTCATGCCGGTTCCTTTGATCCCCAATCATCCGGTCTGAATCTTCGCCGGAGTATACGCTGCATAAGTCAAATCTGAGAGCGCTGCCCTGGTATCCCCACACCACTTCCATTGACGTGGACGTTAAGCCTTCAAATTGATCTTACTTAAGCCATTCAATGCTGCCTTCATCTAGTGAACGCTCCACTGCGGCTCCTAGACAAGTGGAATCCATCCCTTGGACTCTCGCCTTCACCCCCCCACCTCAGTGCCTCCAGAGCACACTTCTAATTGTGTAACCATCGTCCTGATGATGACCTCAAGTTAAAGAGGTCGAAACGCCATTCGCGGCAACCTAAGGGTCATTCGCAAATAATGAAATCATGTTTTAAGATTGTAATTACTTTCGTTTGAGCTACTGCTTTGTTTTCGCCGCCTCAACGTTGTTTTCCTAATCACTTGTGTCACTGCGCCGTTTATTCACTGTAACACTCCTAGTGCACATTTGGTTGTTATGGTTACTGCAATGTAGTTGTAATTTGTGCTTCTATATGCAAATAACAACCCTTCCACTCTTACCTGGTCTCCCTTGTGCCCTTTCTGTGCTAGGTGATTGATACACATCTTACACAGTCCACTTGTATGATATACCAGTTGAGACTTTGTCCTATTGTTATAACTTTCTATTAGTGGCATTTTCAAAATTGTAATTTGAAATCCGACTTTACCATAGAAAGGAATTTTCAGTCCAGTTCTAAAGACACCAAACATGAACTGGTTACCTATTTGCAGATTATTAAATGTAATAAAGTAACTTCAATGTTATCCTATGGGAGAGGTAGGCCTTGTAATAGTGAAAAATAAATGTAAGAGTTTTCACTACCAGGACATGTAAAGCTTAACATTTCATGACCAACTTTTTAAATACCTTGCACACTGCCATCTGGGTTGTTCAAGGCCTACCCAAGGGTTGACTTATAAAAGGAAGGTTTGGGTCTGCCAAAAGGCTTATTTGCCACATTGAAATGGCAGTTTAAAACAGCACACACAGACTGCAATGGTGAGCCTGAGACATGTTCAAAATGGCTACTTAAGTGAGTGGCACAATGAGTGCTGAAGGCCCATTAGTAGCATTTGATTTAAAAGCCCTAGGTACATGTAGTATCACTTAACTAGGGGCTTACAAGTAAATCAAATATGCCAAATGGGTATTAGCTAATTCAATGTCAATATATTTGGGGGAGAGAGCACAAGCACTTTAAGTCCTACGGCCAACAAAAACAAGAAAAGCAAAAAGTCTGGGAATGACCCTGCAGAAAGGGCCAAGTCCAACACGAGCATTGGCAAAGCCAAAAGCAGAGGGTGGCCATTTTCTTTTGTATGCTTCCAAGATGGCTGCCATGTTGCATCTAGCTGCAACACTGTGGCCATGCACACCCCATTAGTACTTCCAACTCTTAGGCTGCTCCTCCTAGACACTACCATGTTTTCTTATAGAAGTAGCTCATAGACAATGCTGGCTTTGGTGGAAGCTTTCTAATCTACTTCATTGTCCCATAAGGTCTGGTGCACACCAACAGAGAGAAGAGGAGTAGGAGTTTTTGCTCCAAGGTGCTGCATGGCTGAGCATGGGGAGGATTCACAAGGTGAAGTGCAGCAGGGCAACTGATTGCACACTTCACCTACACCCACCTCGGCTTTTGCACCACCCATCTGACAAACTCTGCTAAAACTTTGAAATCTTCCTCATGTTCAGGACCAACTCCATCACCCAAATGTACAGAAAGTCCTTCAACACCCCCGATTGAACCTTCAGAGAGATCCCACAAAGGGCTGAGTGAGAGTTCCTATAGGGAGACTAAAGATATGTCCGGGACCTGTGCACTAGAATTCCTGGCCCTGACAGTGAAAAGTGGTCTTACAGAAAAATATCAGAAACTGCTCAGCGCAGTTAATACATTTTCAACATGACCCATTTCAAAAGCTTGGTATTTGTAAAACTGCATGCACAGTCAAGTTATTTAAAAATCACAATTCTTTAACATCGATAATTCTGAACAGCGTGATCAAAGTAACATTTGCCAGGGACACCTCAGGCAACCATGTGCTTACACAAACTTGGTCTTTAAATCAAATTATCTTTGTAACTGCTATGCAGATTTTGATTAGGTTTGTGGAGAACTGTTCCTTTTAGCATCACCTAACCAACCACACTAAACCCTACCAGTTAGGAGAACAGTACTCACTCCAAATCCTGTTGGGGGCTACAAAAGCACACACTGGTGGTCACGGACAGCAACTCTCCAGGAGTATCCTGTCTGGCTGGTTCTCCACCTATTAGATGTAGTTTTTTGAGCCGCCTACCAAAAGGCAGTTTCACTGGCAGCTGGAAGACAAACACAACGTCCTCTGCTCTGAACCTCTTTGTCCAGGAACTGGAAGCTGCAACTCCCTTGACCAATCCTGGCGCTGCTTTCATGCAGCATGAAAGTAGTGGCCTGATTGGAGGGAGCGGTCTCATTCAGTGCTCAACCGCCCTCTGGATGCCTGCAGTTGCTTTAACCAAGCTGTCTTAAGACAGCTGAGTTAGAGATGTTAAAAGTGTGCATCTGTGGCCGGACATCTCAAGACAGCCAGCCAAAAAGTTATGCGCTCTTTAAACAGTGCACAGACAGCCCATCCTCCTCCCCGCTGATGTCCCATCCTGATGCTCTGTTCGGGATGGGGATGAAAAATAAAATGGTAATGAATTACCATTTTATTTTTCATCTCTGAGGCTTTGGGGGTAATTTAAGTGTGAGAACACTCCTCCGCTCCAACGGAGGAGCTGTCCCAGGGTAGTTTCTTCTTTGAGATGACAATCTCCTGCCAGGGTGTGCTTCTGGCACTCCTCTTCAGAGTGAGTTGGAATCTTTTCGAGAGAGGCAGTTCCTCTGACAAGTCTGCAACACGAACCCTAGCGCCAACCGTAAACATGATATAACACTTTCCTCTGCACCATCACTTACTGTAATCTAAACTGTAAAACTACCTAGCCCGTACCTCACCCAAGAATAATATTAAATAATGTAAACATTTAGGCTTAACTAAGGTGTAAACAATAATTGATAGGATGGAGAGAGTGGTGGGGAGAGTCGGGTAAGAGAAATATTGAACCGGTCAGTATATGTGTCTTCACTAACATGAGCTTAGTGCAGAGAGTAATTCATTGGCATTTTCCCTTCCGAAAGGGCGAGGAGCAAACTGTGATATGACGAAGGCTGTGCCTGTGAATTGACTGCCCAGATGGAAACCTTTGGCGTTTGCTGCCTGTTGCTGCCTTCAACAGACACTGTTTGTGGCCCCTGTACTTTATTCAACGACTTGCGGAACCCGCTTCGCGGGTCCCGCTGCGCCCCTGAGGACAAGGGAATCTTGTGAGTCATCTGCGTGGGAGGACCAGGGCTGCGAGCAGCGGGGCAGGACTTCCATTCCCAGAAGTCCCTGCGCACCGTGCCTCTGACCAGCTGGCCGCTCTCCCTGGCCATCACCGCGCCCCGCCTTTAATCCTTTAAAGGGCGGAATTAGACCTTTCGACGTGGGAAACCTTTGGCGTTTGCTGCCTGTTGCTGCCTTCAACAGACACTGTTTGTGGCCCCTGTACTTTATTCAACGACTTGCGGAACCCGCTTCGCGGGTCCCGCTGCGCCCCTGAGGACAAGGGAATCTTGTGAGTCATCTGCGTGGGAGGACCAGGGCTGCGAGCAGCGGGGCAGGACTTCCATTCCCAGAAGTCCCTGCGCACCGTGCCTCTGACCAGCTGGCCGCTCTCCCTGGCCATCACCGCGCCCCGCCTTTAATCCTTTAAAGGGCGGAATTAGACCTTTCGACGTGGGAAACCTTTGGCGTTTGCTGCCTGTTGCTGCCTTCAACAGACACTGTTTGTGGCCCCTGTACTTTATTCAATGACTTGCGGAACCCGCTTCGCGGGTCCCGCTGCGCCCCTGAGGACAAGGGAATCTTGTGAGTCATCTGCGTGGGAGGACCAGGGCTGCGAGCAGCGGGGCAGGACTTCCATTCCCAGAAGTCCCTGCGCACCGTGCCTCTGACCAGCTGGCCGCTCTCCCTGGCCATTACCGCGCCCCGCCTTTAATCTTATGGACCTCCTACTTAAGTGAAGGTAACTACCCGCTACGCGGGAGCGTGCGGGAGCGTCCCGGGAGAAGCCCGGGACAAGGGCGGGACCGTCTGTGGCCGTCCGTGGTCGGACAAGGTTGGGTTGGGCCAGAGATCCTGGCTTGTTACATATCCTGTATATATCCTCCCCACCCAGCCTTACCTAGAGGTCCTCTCCCTAGTAATAATTTCATCCCTACCTTTGAAATATGTCTTTAAGATCGGGGAAACAGCGCCTTGTGCACATTCAAACCTCTAAGGGTGTAGTTTCAGGTCCCCTAGATGCATTTATTTCTAGAGCGACGGGAATTTTAGAAAAGGAAATTGAACAGGCAGAACACAGACTGTCCCTGGACTTAGTTACAGGGAAACGCTCCTCTATAGGCGCCCTGGCCCATGTAAAAAGCCCCATAACGAATGCAGCTTTTAACTGTATTACAACTCTAGATACAGAAGCTATTGTGCATGCAGATGGGGATGGGGTCAGAACTCACACGGCTAATGTAACAGTGGACTCAACCTCTGATTCTATCCTATCTAGCCTTGAAGATGATAGTTATGACCCCGAGGAAGACGTGAGTAGCACGGGTGGTCCTGCCACACCCAAGGTCCCTATTTCGACCATTGCACCAGCCCCGCAAACAACCACTGTTATAAAGACCTCACGGAAAAGAAAACACGCCTCAAGCCCACAGAGCGTCAAGGAACAAAAACACCTTAAAATAGATCCTGCGAATAGCGTTAGTCACTTACCCTCACAGATCACCCCCGAACAACCTGTAACATACTGCCCCTCACTGGTTCACCCCGGGTCATCCAATACATGTCCTACTTGCCTTAGCAGTGACGAGGTCCTACTAGCTAAACTGGAAACTATGTTTCAATCTTTATTGCTTCCGGTCCTAGATTTAACAAAGATATTGTCCGCCAAAATTGATGTCCTGGAAGCGGCAGCTAATATTAATATGGACCTTCTGAATAAACTTACAACTTCGAGTGTTAGGATGGGGGGTCCCAATATCGGAGGGAGGGCAAACCATAAAGGTGGGACAGACACTATACCAACTGTAGGGTTACCAAACAATCAAATTAACAAGAAGCCAAACCCGGGGGCTAAGCTTGCAGCTCCGACATCGCTTGCTATAAGTAGAGCTAGCGGCCCAGCGATGTCAAAAGCCAACCCCCCTCTGGTACCCAACAACGCGCCGGCTAAACAACAAACCAATAACATCATAGTGCCATCCCCTTCATTAATAAATAAAAAGAAAACCCCCGACACCCATAGGTTCCATAGGCAAGTTAATAAGAAAATACCACACCCTCCGAGAGCTAATTTGCCCCCAGAAGCGGCCCAATACACCATCGTCCTAACTGGGGTAACACCGTTAAGAGAGGGCACAAAAGAGTCACATGAGGATCTACGGAACAAGGTCACCTTTTGGCTCAACAAACATCGCCCACTCCCACCATCCTCTCCTACCGAAATCCTCTACGTAAGGAGAGTTGATTGGGTAGGGAAGGGGGATAAAGATCTAGAAGGGGATTGTGTTCTGATCTCCTTTAGAGACCCATGGGTGGTGGAAAAAATCCAGAGGAAAGTTAGATTTGCCCGTGTAGGTGACATTCAGACCTTAAATTTAGATTATTTCTACCCTCAGTCACGTCATAACTATCCAATGGACCATAATCACTGGAACCTTCGTGGGGGGAGGCCACGAGAGTACTTAATTCCTCATCGCCAGTACTATCCCCCACTCTCTAACCATTTCGAGGTATTTTCAGACTTGGAATGGGTTGACTGACTACACACACTATTTTTGTCACCAACTGCAGCTAGAGGGAACGGGGAAGTAACGTCCATTACACCTAGCCCCACTCTGGATATCTTAAGAGAGGGGGAGTCCTTGCCTCATAATAGATTTAGATCACAGGGGGAACAACTGGGGGAGAAGACCTCCGCTCCTATTGTAGCAGAAACTAGGCTGGAAAGGGATATTCCAGCGAATCCTCCTCCCACTCCGACAGTTAGTGATGTCCCAGAGGTCAGGGACATGTTAACTTCTCGGATGGTGTCCTGGAATGTAGCTGGAGTCAAGTCACGTCTAGTATCTGAGGACTGGCTGGACTTCATAGACAACTATCAGGTCGTCCTCCTGCAAGAAACATGGGCTACCGCCCCGTTTTTTAGGGCTGGCTTCCTAAACTTCTTTAAGCCCGCCATCAAAGGTCCTAAAGGACGGGCGTCAGGGGGGTTATCAATATGGGTTAAACAGGCTTGGTCATATTCCGTCTCTGAAATTTCAGTGGACAACCCAGACATACTGGCCATACGGTTGAGTAAAGAAGGGGGGCAGGATATGCTGATCATCAATATATATTCTAGAGGTCTACCAGGTGGCCGTGGCCCCAAGCTGATAGGGGCTTTAGACACTTTGCTTTCGGGTTGGAACAAAGGGTCCTTTATAATGTTAGCAGGAGACATCAATTGTACCTTCGAGCCACTGTATCAGCCTGAGGATAATTGGGGGTCCGCAGAAGATGTGTCCTGGAATATTCCGGATCTCTCAAATAAAAATCTAGCAAAAGCAACGGAGGCCGCTCTAAATTGGTCCGCTTTTTGCCTCTCTTGGGGTTTAAGGGCGGTAAATGGTCGTACCAAATCAGACCAAGGAGCCAATTTTACCTTTGATAATGGCGTTAGAAAGAGTCGTATCGACTATATTTTCCTCAATTTGGAACATTGGTGTCTAATCCTTGACTTGGAGGTTGTCACGCGTCCTGAAAGTGACCACAACCCACTGTCGCTAACAATTAAAATGCAGGACTTTTCAAGCCCAGCGGAACCCGTTCCAAGGGGCCAGGGGGTCGTCACCATATCCAATGACCGGAGGAGACTGAAATGGACATCTATATCCAATGATGTATCATTACAGGCTAAATTAGAAAAGGTGGTGTTGATCGCACTTAATAACCTGAGGTCCCTAGATGGTGGTATGGGCAACACTCACTTAGATATGACTATGGACATACATGATAAATGCTTCGTAGAGCTCAATACTCTCCTCTCTAAACCCTGCAAGCCAAATGCTGTGATCCAACCTGCTGCTAGAGCCAAGTGGTATAATAGAGAGTGTAGAGAGGCCCATGGCCATTTAATCAAGTCAGTCAAATCCAGAGATATGAGTGCAGTAAAGGCGGCCAGGCTAAGGTACAAAAGAGTCCAATGGGAAGCGAAGAGAGGATGGGAGGATGATTTCTGGGCGGACCTCTTGGCCGCCAGTAAATCAAACAACCAGACTAAATTCTGGGACATCATTAGATGTGGAAAGGATGGTGACTTCCGTATACCATCTAATCATGTATCCCCTGAAGTTTGGATAAATCACTACTCCACCCAATTTTGTCAAGATGTGGCTGATCCAACGGATTCATTCAACCCGCAACAAACCATTCTCCCTAGCAATCTGACCATGACATTTTCTGAAAGGGAAACCGAGATTGCTTTAGGGTTAACGAAGCGGGGGAAGGCCCCAGGACTGGATGCAATTCCAGTAGATCTTTTTAAAGCAAACACAGGCCTCTGGGTACCTTACCTAACCCGCATTGCAAATGCTATAGCCAGAGGTGCACGCATTCCACAGACCTGGAAGGGGGCGGAGATTCTCCCAATACACAAAAAGGGTGATAAAGCTATCCCAGGGAACTACCGCCCGATCAGCTTAATTGACTGTTTCCAGAAGGTATTTGCTCGCATTCTTCTGGCAAGGGTACATGGATGGATGGAATCGGAGGGAATACTGTCTCCTCTTCAGGCGGGATTCAGATATGGCATAAGCACTATTGACCAGGTTTTACGGCTTTGCATGATTTTCTGGAAAGTCGTTTTACTTGGCGGGGGTACCATCTATGCCGCTTTCATAGATTTGAAATCGGCTTTTGACCTGGTGCCGAGGGGGAAACTCTGGCAGGTATTGAGGGACCTTGGTATGCCGGGGGACTTGGTCGAAATGATCATCAGATTACACCAAGACAATTTTGCGAGGGTGAGATGGGGGGCCAAGGGGCAAACCACAGACGCATTTCCGGTATCACGAGGAGTGCGCCAGGGGTGCGTTCTTGCCCCTACCCTCTTCCTACTCTATATAGACCAGGTTGTCAAATTTTTTAAATTGATCAATACCGATGCACCATCCCTGGCGGGAACGAAATTCCCAATGTTGATTTTCGCCGACGACACCCTCCTCTTGTCTAAGACCAGGGGAGGGTTACAGCAGGCTTTAAATCATTTTGAGGAATTTTGTAATAAAAACGGTCTCCAAATCAATGTGGGGAAAACCAAGTTCATGGTTTTTTCTAGGAAAAAACCCATACGTAGTAACGTTCAATTGAACGGGGTTAACCTGGAACAAGTCGACAAAATGACATACCTGGGGGTCACCTTGGATTCTCGCCTGTCTTGGGATCCACAAATAGAGACCCAACAACTGAAACTCGCCCAAATGACTGGCTGCCTTTTGCGTGAGCAAAAGAAAACTATCACAAAAAGGGTAGCCCCTGCCCTCCAAATTTATGATGTCAAAATCAACACAGCTACACTTTATGGGGCAGAGCTCTGGGGCCATAAGGACCTCACTAGACTATATAGAATTCAATGTAGGTTCCTACGTAATTTGGTGGGGTTGCCCCAATCATCCCCACTGATCCCACTCTGTCACGACATGGGCTGCCCTCCAATAACCGATACGGCCAGATTTAGAGTGGTGTCACTGTGGAGGCGAATATGGACATCTGAGGACTTGGAGCTCTTCGCAAAGGAGCTAGCCGAGGTTAAAGCTATGGGGGGCTCGGAACGCATCCCGTGGCTTCGCTCAGTGAAAACTAGCCTGTGTGAAATGGGGCTTAGTCATTTATGGGTTTCCCCGGGTATTAACAACTTTCCATCAAAAAAGGAATTTAAGTGTTTATTTTGGGCCTCTACCCGTATGTCCCTGGTCCAAGCCTCCAGTTTGGTGAACTTGACGGGTCGTTTTCTAAGCTTTAAACAGGACTCTGCACGTGAAACATACTGGGACCTAATCACCAGACCAATGGACAAAAAGCTTTACCATCAATTTCGGGTGGGGTCCCTACCCCTGAATTCCTTTACCACATCCTGGGATAAGTCATTCTCTAACATATGTATATTTTGTTCAGGATGCAGGGAAACTGAGGGTCATTTTTTGTTTGCTTGTCCCCAATATCGTGTACCCCGTTCAAAATGGTTAAAACCCATTTTTAAACTTTTGTCCTGCAGGAAAGCCTCGGAAGCTATATGGGCCCTAAAAACAAACACTTCTAACTTGATTGTGATATGTCTTGCCAAGTTTTTAGGGTGGGCTTGGGCAATAAGAGCTAGAAGGATGGCAACTGTCTCCCGTCTATAATGTATCACGTGCAAATTGTGTTTCCAATGCATGGGTTGTTTTTTATCTTGCTGATGAAATCTTTATAATGTCTGGTTTTTCGAAAACATAGTTTAATAATGTCTTAACTGAGGGATACTTCGCTATATCTTTTATACCCTATTTAATATATAGATACACTCCGTTCTTAATGATTTTGTAAAACTGTGGAGTTTTTTTATGAATTGTATTTGTCATGGTGTTTAATTTGTCTTTTATGATTTTATTATCGAAATAAAGACATTAAAATCTGAAAATCTGACTGCCCAGATGTTATTGCTATGACCTATCACCAGTTGTTGAAAGAGGAAAAGCAATAGGAACTGCCCCACTAATCTGAAAGTGGAGGCAATCACCACAGCTACAGCCATTGGCCCAAGCTCTCCATGTTGCTATTGCTCCAGATCATCCTCTGTTATTATGGGAGGATAGCATATGGTCTGATGACCATCGAGAATACAGTGAACAACACCGAAAAGTATTTTTTGGAACAGGCAAACTTGTTTCATTTTTCTTTTATTTTTATTATTGTTTTATTGTTAGGGAATATAGTGGGGTTGTTTTATGGGTCGTTTGGCATTTGGGTGGGGTATTTTCGATTTTTCAAGTAGGGAGTGGGTGCATTATTGTTAGGGGTGGGAAGGATGAATTAAGTATAGGAAATTGGTGTGTTCTTTCTGATTTTGATGCGGGTGCTTTTGAGTTTAGGGAGGCGTGTTGTGTGTGGGTTTTACTTTTGTTACAGAATTTATTTTAAATATATTTTAGTGTTCACAGTGTTCTCATCTTTTACAATATATATTGCAGTGATGCTTTGCTATACGTTACGATTAAGTAACAGCATGTTGAGTACACCAAGAAGGTCTGCCTATGAGTGACAGAGGCCAATCACAGATGTTTCATCCTCCAGTCAAACTCTCTGCTCCCATCCCATGACACCTGAGTGTACAATTGCAGGTAACCAGTCTGGGAGATCTGACCATGCCCATGTTTCATATTCTTAGCACCCTCCTACATTCCTGACAGCTGTGGTCTGATGCAACAATCAGTATAAGTGTTTTCATGGTTGCAACTGCTTTCCCTTCTGAAGTCCCCACTAAAGTCCCAATTGCGAGTAGCATGGTACTGGGATAAATCTATCGCATGTTGAATTTGCATGCAAATGTAGTGTTACGTGAGGTAAATCCAATGCAATTGGGAGGTACACCCCATGTAATGGCAAGTTGCACTGTGGAGCTGTGTTTTTTCTGGCTGTAAAACCATACGGAATTTTTCATTCCATGGTTTTTTTTGCATACATTTACCACCTGCTCTGAGTTTAGTGTAGTCCTGAAATAGTGTACGAGCATCAAGCACAATAGAATGCAGCATAAAACAAGGGCCAAGACTCATACGTTCCAGTTATCTATGGCTAGCCTAGGCACCTCAGTCAGCAACCTAATGAGATTTGCTACACTTAGGGCCTGATTCTGATGCGGTTAGGAAAGCATTACCACCTAGGCCCTGATTAGGATGCGGTTAGGAAGGCCTCCTAACAGCATTTGCTCCTTCCGAATCGGATCGGAAACGTGTCTTCCCGACCGAGGGTCCAATTACAATGAGGTTAGGAACATATGCTTCCATTGAAGTCAATGGGAGTCCAACCAAATCATATCTGGAAGCATCCGGATGCATCGTAATCGGTCAGTCGGACTCTCCCGATCCGAGTGGGTCAGAAACCATTTCCAAACTGATTTGGTCGGGAAGCTTTCCAAACTGCATCAGGATCTGGCCTTAAGAGTAGCAAAATTCTGTCCAAAAGCAATTGACAACCTACCGGAAGCACTGAGGAGACTTTCAAGCAGGAGTTGCAAGCAAGAAGACCTTCTCTTTTCTGACCATTCTATGCCATTATCAAACAGAAGCTGTTATGAAAATTTTGTAAGCTACTGCTATGCAGCATCTAGTTCTTCTGAGCCCATTGTGGAGTAGTGTGGCTCACTGGTTAGAGGCGGCAGGCCTGAGAGCAGAAGTCAGCCTGGGACCAGGGTTCAATTCCCGACACGGCAGGGTCGTGGACCTTGGTCAGCGGACTCGATAATTCTCGCTTCGGTGCTTACTCTAATCAGGGGTTCCACTCGGGAACTCTGGGCATTAGCTTGCCTAATCTCCACAACGGCCCCACCAATTCCGGGGATTCCTGGCTCCACCTTGGGGACTCCCAGCAAGGGACCATCCCACAGGAAAAGCCAGGACGGGTTCCCCAGAGTTATACAGCGCCGGGACGCCCCGTTGCTGGGGCAGCTGTGCGCTTTACAAGTATATTACATTTACATTTACATTCCTTGTCAGTTAGGGAACTATATTGAGAAACCTTGCTTCCAGGCCCTTCCACTATGGGAGAACTGTATAATTAATTCCGGAGTGGACAACAACAACAAAAAGGGCTTTACAGATCTCAAAGTTCCCATAAAAAAAAAGAAACATTAGGGCAGTATGCATGCTTATGTGTGGCAGTGGGAAATGGATCCCACTGCTGCGAGCCACAGTGGGGGCTGGTAGCCCCTTGCTGAAGTCCATGTGGAAAAGTAAATTTTGCCATGTTATATGTGCCTACGTGTTCCCCATGTTATGTCATATGTGCATGATCGATATGCATGTATCCCCTTCTGATCGATTAAAGACGCAATTACAGTTGTGTCCATCTCTAGTATGCCAGTTTCCAGTCTTCGTGAAAGCAACGAATATCAGGCCTATGTAAACCTACGTTGCCACATTTTACAGTGTGCACGTTAATTCATTGAATTGTCCCCGTTTCTAGGCCTAAAAAGGGCCCGGACTCAGATTCAGCTCCTGTCTCCTGAACCCTCTCCGAGGAGCGATACAGCCCCCACCTGTATCCCTGACCCTTAGCTTACTTCTTGCCACGCAGTGCCCGGCTAGGCCTGGCTCTGCCTCCCAGTCTGCCAAGAATATGTTATGTTTCTAGTTATCAGTCCAACCCTCCTTCTCTGCATTCCTAAGCTACTGAATCGCATCAATAGTTTCCGTCATAGTCTAGCCTTTATGTCTCCATGTAAGAGAAATACTGTATTAATATTCATAGAATATTCCTTGCACACGCACTACATATAGAATTATGCATGCACCAGTCTTAGAGTCTATTAGCCTTTGCCCTGATAACTTTTGGATTCTATCAACATGTACTCTAAACACCAGATACTAGATATGCCTGGGTACATGTCGCTCTGACACTCCAGACTTAAGTCTCCTCTTCTAGCACAGAAGTCATAGCCCCCAGTTCTCCCTGGTAACACGTCATTGCCAGTTTGCGCGCACCACTAGGTTAGAGGTCCCAGCTGCTCAGGTAGCCCCCTCCATGTTTCCGCCCCATTTATGACATATTCTGTTACGTTTACATCACATGTCTATGTATACGCCCTGTACACGCCTTCTTGTTACTTCATTTTGTCCTTATCTTTCGCGACTGCTACGAAACCACGCCTACTGCTATGCCTACTGTATTGAATGTCATGTATTTTGTTTAACTATAAATATTGTGCACTGTTATTAAAGTTTGCTAGCCAATTCCCAGATCCTGCCCCCGGCAGCTGCCAGGCCCTGCCATCCTATTCCCGTACAGGCTGTCCTGTTCCTGTCCTTTATGCTTGATTAAAGCCTGTCAACTCCAGCTACCTCGAATCTTGACTCTTATTTATTGAGCTACCTGTTTATTGATTATAGTCAAAAATAGATCCGGTAATTAATTATTTATTTACCACATAATGGCGCCCGATTAGGGACTTGCCCTTTCCCCACGCGCCGGAGAAGCCACGCAGGCCCCCTGATCCTCTGCAGCCGTGACGGAACCATACCGTGCACGTGCAGATATTTCTGCTTCAAGTATCCCTCAGGCCCACGGAGGAGACGGAGGTTGCGGTCCAGCGTCCAGACGAGGCGGTGGAGGAACGCGGCGAGTCCCGACCAGAGCCCAAGCCGAGAGTCCTAGGTCCGAGGTATCCGGAGGCCCACCTGTAACTGAAGTCCGAAGTTCGTCCGTCCGTCGTCGTAGCAGTCCAGTCCGAGGCCTTCCATTCTTGCTGCCCGGTGAGTACCGTTGCTGGGGTAGTATCTAGACAGGGTCAATTAATTTGTCTCTGGTCTGTGGGTTTGGGTACGCAAATCCAACACGAAGTGTTCACTTAGGTGGGCGCGGGTCCTGACGTGTCTCTTTATGGGACCGGTAAGTTTCGTACTGTTTTAGCAGTGCATCTAGTCATTCTAGTAAGTTTCTGTTCTAGTAAGTTCTGTTCTCGAGAAATTCATGTGTTCTGTTTTCAGTATTTCAGGTAGTATTCTGTCCGAACCGTTATTATAAATGTTATTTCATGTGTTTTCAATGTCGTGGTATGAGTGATTTGTTTTCAGTTATTATTGTGTTTATCGTGTATTGTATTGTGTCCAGATTCCAGTCTAAGTTATGCCTCTGTTCACGAAGTTACGTCAGTTAAAAACCAGAAAAGGTCTGCTCGAGGAAGCAGTTCCTGTCCCGCCGAGGGACAGTCCAGGTCATTTTATGTATCAAAAGCATGGCATAAGTGCCATATTATATCTAGACTTATGGGTGGAGTACACCAAAGAATTAGAAGAAAAGTATAGATGGCCCGTATCAGGTACGTGGGATGCCGAGTGCATCATGCGAGTAGAAGAAGCATTATGGAAAAGGAAAGCCAGACAGTCCCAGAAAGATTATTGGTATTTGGTTTTCTTTTCTTTTGACTTTTTTCACAGGGAAGACCAATCGCATCCACTGAGCAATTCTAGAAGATGCGGTAGGATGGTCGTGTTCGACCACTCTTAGTTCACCTATAATTTGGTTGTTTTGATTTAATTTCTTACTCTTTCATTCCTACACAGTTGGTAGTGTATCCTGCAGTAGCATTTTTGAAAGCTTGGCCCTGATGAATGCCAGTGAATTTACACAGTACGGCAGAAACATGTTGGCCTGAATATCTTTGTTTTCTACCAAGCAAACTGGACAGTGATTATTTTACACTGTCATTACACTATTTTTAATCTGACGTCCAGGCAAGCACTAATAAAGGTTTTCGTTTGCCTTGACAGCCATTTTAGCCACTGCACTATTTGTATATATTTTTTTGCACTGCACCTATCAGTACCACCTTGTATTAACATTTGCGGTATCCAGACCATGACTCAGTCATGCATTGCCAATATACACCTGGGCTTTTGCAGACGTACCATGGCCTGAGTGTCCTACATGATGAGGCTCCGCCATCTGGGTGGTCTGACAGGACTAAAACCAGCAATTGTTGATAATCAATGTGTTTGATCTATCTGGTTGTTGGGTGTTTGTGCTTATTCTAGCGAGCTTTCTGAGCACCTCGGCGTTATCCGACTGACAGGTAACTTTGTTTTTCAGGTTCACCTTCCAGTCCCAGAAAGATGCCATCGAGTTATGGCGCAAAGAATCTCATAAAAGAACCGAAAAAGAAATCAGAAAAACAGAATTAAGTAGAGAATCCTCAGAAAGAGCCCAAGAAAGGGAATTAATCGAAATAGGTGAACGAGTTAAAGCCGAACAGTCAGACAGACAGAGGAATGCCCTTATTAAGGGTATGTATCCTCTTCTTGCCGAGGGCTTGCCAAAAGCAACCCCGGAAGCACCGAGTAATTTTCCGCCGCCATTAGTTCCGATTAAGCTACGTCACAAACCGACCGCAGCTGATATTTTTCTCTCGTCCTATTTGGACGACACAGTCCCAGAATATGCGAATCCTGTTCCGCCTGCTCCGGTAAATAATGTAATTCCTGTTCCTCCAGCCACCGGGGCACCTGTTACAGCACCTGTTACGGTACCCCCGGTCCAGCCCGTAGTACAAGTACCCGTTACATCAGTCACTCTGCCAGCACGAAGAGTATCAGTCGACGATTCCAGTTTAGGGGCCGCGGGGGGAGGTCCTCCTGGTACCCCGCCGCCACACAAACGTGTAACGTTAGTCGAGTTACATGAACGTGCGTTACAGCGTAGGCCCAAATACCAGTCCGTTGCAGATATCAGACGAGCTCTTACCGAATGCCGTTATGATCCAGTCCCAGGCGATGATAATATGGTTATATATTCATTGCGTGTAAGGCGGGTGACCGAGTATTTGGACACCCTACCGAATATGAAAGAAGATCTAGACAGAATATATCGTTTCATCCGTACAGGAGAAGACCCAGAAAGTATTGGCGAAATCATGTCTCAAAGGAAAGCTGAGACTCAGCTCATGCTATTAAAGTTTCTAGTTAATTGTTTAATAAGGGAACAAGATTATCCAGATAAGGATCCGATCGAAATGAGAATTCTGACAAAGTGGAGTGATCATATAGCCGAGGGTAGACACAAGACACTCAGTAGTATAGAGAGTATGTACAAGAAAATTCGTAAGGAAATAATAAGGTTACACGAGAAACGCAAAGCAGCACAAGTAAGCGAGAAAGAAGACGACTCTCCTACCGAAGAGGTAGACGACGAGAATCCCACCAGAATAGCGTATGTAGGTAGAACTAGACTTCCCGACCGACCTTCACGCCTAGAACACAAGAAAGTTTTTCCTCCTCCAGTAACAGAACAAGGTTCTCTTGAACAAGTATTTCAAGCCACCGATCACATTCTGAAATCACGAATCGGTTATAGTGAACTTAGTACTATGCATGAACAAGAACTAGCCCGATCAGCAGTTCGATGGGCTACTGATTCTACCACTTTTCCAGACGAAATAGTGGCACAAATGTTTCTGAAACTGCCCCCAGCCGAGCAGCGACTGGTGGGTATGTATATGATCCAGCACCTCATTACACTGAATGAGGGTCAGCATTCTGATCCAGGTCCGTTACATGATGTTTTGAACGAGTTACTCCAGTATAGATGGAAAGGTTTAGGTACCGATTTAATTAGCGTCATTCTAGAACAGCGCCACAAATATAGAACGTTTCTGAATCCGCATTTTGTTCATGTCTCACCTCCAGAAAGTAAATCATTTTACATAGATAGACAGCATCCGTTACGAGAAGTACATCCAGTTAGGACAGCGGGTGGTGAAATGGAACGAGTATTTGTTTACACCCCTATTACAAAGATGGAACTCTTAGAGATGAAGAAATTAATTCCCTGTCACGACAAAGATCCGGCAGGGTTCCATCGAGAATTAAAAGACATGCTCCGTATGGGAGAATACACGTATCCAGATATAATTAAAATGTTAAAGGTCCTGTTGCCCGCAGGGGTATATGAAAAACTCAAGGAAAAAGAATGGGAGGTGGGAGAGAAAAAGATAGATTGGACAGCCCTAGAAGCTGAAGATAAAATACGAGTACCAGGTACCGGTCTTGGGGACAAATGTAAAGAATTGCCCGAGTTATTGATACAAGTTTTGCCAAGGTTACTAGCCACGAAAAAGGAAGATTGGGATGCAATCTCAGCATGTAAACAGAAACAGGATGAAGACACTAGTGATTTCTATTCTAGATTTGAAAAATGTTTTATTATTAACAGTGGTTTGAAGACAAGTAGCGAGTCGTACCCTCATCTTTTTGTTACTAAACTAGTCGAGAATTCAAGTCCACAAGTTAAAAATCGAGTATTGAAAGTCGAAAGTAGTTGGCAAGCTAATACTCCGTCACAAATGCTCCAGATGCTCCAGTATCACCAGAATAGAATCAGGGAAGAGCAAGAACACGAAAGGAGACGTATGAAAGACACGAAAATGAAAGTTTTAGTTGCACAATCTGTTCCACAAGACAGTCAGAAGAGGGGTCCGAATCAAGCCAGTCATTCTGCAGCTCCCGTTAAAGGGACTTGCAATTACTGTAAACAGCCAGGTCATTTTATAAACGAGTGTGCAGTTCTGAAACACAACATAGCAACTGGTAAGACTAAAGAAAGACCACGTCCGCCTAGGCAAGAACAAGTTTCACAGACTTCTCAGTCACCACAGAATGCACAACAGACAGTTCCAGCACCGCAGCCTATTGCTGCAACACAGCATGTTACACAGCAGATGTACCAGTATGCCCAGACAGAGTATCCAGAGTATCAACAGTATTCATGAAACAGCCTAGAGAGGGAGGTAGGCTTGCCTCTCATCGAGATACCTGTAGATCAAGAGGGTCCCTATGTACACAGTCAAGTATTAGGGAAAGACAGAAAGTTTCTGATTGATACAGGGGCAAGTAGGACTACTATCAGTCATGACGAGGTTCCAGGGGCTCCGCTCTCAGGCTCTAGAAATGTTTCCCTTGGATTTTCAGGAAAGCCTATTGTTAACGAGATTTCAAAACCAGTTTCCCTAGAAGTTGGTCCATTGTCCCGAACTACTGATTTGTTACTTACGAAATCATGTCCAGAAAATTTGTTAGCCATTAAAACACTGAAAGAATTAGGTGCAGTTATTTGCTGCTCCCCAGAAGGAATCCGATTGTTTTTAAGAGACTTCAAAGGTCACTATGTATTACGTGATTTTGATCCAAGACTACTGAATGTACCGCAGCATTTATGGGCGCAAGGTCCAACTGATGTAGGTTTTATGCAAATCACACCCCATCGTGTGACTCTCAAACAAGGTATAGTTTTGCCACGAATCAGACAGTACAGATTGCCACCTGAGGCTGTAGCAGCCTTATCCAAAATTATTGACGAGCTTATTGCTCAAGGAGTGGTTGTAGAAACTGACTCCAATGTATGTAATTCTCCTATCATTCCAGTCATGAAACGTACTGATCCAAATGCACCTCCAGTATATCGATTAGTGATTGACTTTCGAGAGCTTAATAAATGTATCATACCCCAGTATCCAGTAGTCCCAGATATTTCTTCCCTATTGACAGCCATTGATTCTGAAGCTACATTTCTTACTGTTATCGACCTCAAGAATGCATTTTTCAGTGTCCCGATTCATCCAGACAGCCAGTACCTTTTTGGTTTTTGTTTAAATGGAAGGAGCTATAAATTCACACGAGCTCCTCAAGGTTTCACAGAAAGTCCTAGTATTTACAGTCAAGCACTTAAAAGACAACTAGACAATATTCACATGCCCACTGACACTGCCCTGCTCCAGTATGTCGATGATCTACTGATCACAGCCCGTTCTGAACGTGACTGCGAGCGTGCGTCACTTACAGTTCTGTATTTCCTAGCCGAGATGGGGCACAAGGTGTCCCCTTCGAAGCTCCAGTTCTGTGTCCAGCAAGTGATCTACTTAGGCCACTTACTGTCCAAGTGGGGTAGGCAGTTGACACCAGACCGTATCCAGTTAATAGCGAGTCTTCCACAGCCCAAGACACAGAAGGAGGTACGTGCTTTTATTGGCCTCACTTCTTATTGCAGACAATGGATTCCTCAGTATGCATTTCTAGCCAAACCACTGATACAGTTAACGACACAGGAGGCAGCCGTATCGACTGTCCTCCCTTGGACCCAGGAACATACACTTGTTTTTAATGAATTAAAGAAAGCCTTATGTCAAGCACCTGTTCTAGCAACACCGAACTACAGTAAGCCTTTTACACTTTTTGTCACAGAACGTGATGGTACTGCATTATCTGTTCTCACACAAGATCAAGCAGGACAGTACAAGCCCTGTGCTTATTTTTCGAGCACATTAGATCCAGTAGCCCAGGCTCTGCCTGCGTGCCTCAAGTCAGTTGCAGCCACAGCTCTAGCAATCAGACAAAGTGATTCCATAGTATTAGGACACTCCCTGACAGTACAAGTTCCACATTCCGTGGAAGTTCTTTTAAACCGAACACAGACTCAGCACTTGACAATTGCACGTTTAACAGGTTATGAACTGACACTGTTCCAGCCACACATAGAAATCAGACGCTGCAACGTTCTAAATCCTGCTACACTGTTACCGTCAGTTACTTCAAATCCTGCCACACATGACTGTGTGGAAGTTGTTAACACTATGACTAAGCCAAGACAAGACCTGACAGACATTGCATTACCTAATCCCGACCTGACACTTTATGTGGACGGTTCATGTATGAGAATTAGTACAGGAGAACTAGTAGCCGCGTATGCAGTGACTACTGAAACTGAAGTTATTGAAACGCACCGTATTGACACCCTGTCTGCTCAAGCAGCAGAGCTAGTTGCTCTGACCCAAGCCTGCATACGTGCCAAGAACCTGAAAGTAAACATATATATATACAGATTCACGTTACGCATTCGGAGTTGTACAGGACTTCGGAGTACTCTGGCAGGAGAGAGGTTTCATGACTTCTCATGGAACCAAGATTCAGCATGGTCTCCTCATTCAAGCTCTGTTAGATGCAATACATTTACCGACAGCTATCGCTATCATGAAGTGCAAGGCACATACGAAAGTCACTGATATCATTTCCCAAGGTAACGATCTAGCAGATCGAACAGCCAAGCTTACAGCTCAGACACCAGACATTCCAGTTAACAAGACACAGACATCCACTCCAGAACAGACTACTTGTATGACAGTTAAGGACCCTACACAAGATGTCATAGACATACAGTTACATGCTACTCCCGAAGAAATCAAGAAATGGTCCGAACAAGGAGGGGTCCAGACAGATCAGGGATGGTTGACGAAGGGAAAAGCCACATGGTTTCTCCCCGACTCTATGGTTCAAGTCATTATTAATACCGCACATAGTCCAGCACATCTAGGAGAAAAAGCTATGTTAGACAGTATTCAGAACCTTTGGTTCAACAAGCATTTACGAGCTGCAGCCAAGCAGAAAGTCCGTACCTGTATGATATGTTGCCAGTTCAATCCAGGTAAAAGTGTCCCGGTGGAACAAGGTGGATTCCAACCTCCTGACCACCCTTTTGAAGTCCTCCAGATGGATTACATTCAGATGGAGCGATGTCGAGGTTTCAAGTATGTCCTTGTAGTTGTATGCGCTTTGTCCAGGTGGACAGAAGCATATCCAGTTCCAGATTATACAGCCGCGACCACTGCTAAGCAGTTGGTTCGTGAATTCTTTCCCCGCTATGGACTCCCTAGGGTCGTGTATTCTGATAACGGCCAGCCATTCTCATCCGAGTTAATGAAACATGTTTCCCTTCTGTTAGGATACCAGTGGAAGTTCCATTGTGTGCGCCATCCTGAAGCAGCCGGTCTCGTAGAGAGACATAATCAGACCCTGAAAATTCGCATTGCCAAGATATGCAAAGAGAAAGGTGTAGACTGGCTAGTTGCCCTGCCAGTAGCCCTATTTTATATGCGGATGGTTGCACATTCCAGATCAGGTCTGTCCCCTTACGAGGTCGTATTCGGCCGCCCCCCAAACATGTGGGGTACACCTAGACCCCGCAGTATTACAGATGTTTCCAGTAATATGTTGACAGATTACCTAGCTTCCTTGATGTCTGCCCTACACTCTTGTCGTTCACAGGTTGCCGCTACATTTCCAGACAATACCGAAGTGAAACCGCATGAGGTCATTCCAGGCGACCTTGTCCTTGTAAGGAACTTTGATCGTTCAAGTCCGCTGGAGCCTCGTTGGAAAGAGCCGCGACTTGTTCTCCTGACCACCCGCACGGCCGTGAAGTTGGAAGGCCGCAAGGGGTGGGTCCATCTGTCCCATGTGAAGAAGTTTCATGGAGTTCGAGAACAAACATTTTCTAAGGACTGTTCCATTTCTAAAGACTGCCTGAAACCAGACTTTGATCTGAATCCTGAACTGAAAGTTCCTCTGTTAGAGAAAACTCCGCAACAGGAGTATAAGTTAAAGCTCCGGTCTAGTAAAATAAGTCAGCCAGTTTAATTGTCTAAGTCCCTCTCGGGTGAAACGGTTAGACAGGTTTCTGACATGTATGAGATAGACCCCCATAGTGAGAGAGTTAGTCAAAACTCTATGAGATGTATCGTTTTTCTAAGTTTCTTATTGTTTCTAAGTCTTATGGTTACCTGCACAAGTTATGCATTACATTTATGTTTTCCAAGTTCACATGTAAATAGGTTTTCTAATGCTACAGTAGAGCACACATTTAGTGATCTGCCTCCTCACGAGCTATCCTATCGTCTTGCTATGCGAAACAACACATTTATAAGAATGTTACACTATTCACACCAGACCAGCAATGCCACTAATTGTTGGGTGTGTGGTCGACTCCCCCCTTTCCTGACACCGAAGGGAGTTCTGCCACTCTTTCCTTATCCGTTTTCACATAATGGTTCGTGTGGAGCATGGTCCACGTTAACGTCATCCTCCACTGATATGTCCCTTCTGAATAGGACATGTTTTCCAGACATGCAAGGTCTCTCCCATAGAACAGGGTTAGATCTAGAAAATGAAGTATATGATTTGGGTAATTATTCTTCGAATTTTATGGTCCTGAATGTTCAGTCTGATACTACTCCAGATTTACCTGCTATTTCAGTACTACCAGTCAAAGGCGAATTATGTGTCCGAAAGAATGGTTCCGCACATGTAGGACATAGTGATTGTACTACTATTGTCGAGTATAGTGACAGTGGGAAATCTATTTTCAAAGCCTCACGTCATTCTTATTTTGTTTGTGGTCAGACCGCATATGTTCGTCTGCCCCTCGATTGGGATGGAACATGTTACATTGCTTTCCTACTGCCACCAGTTTTTCTAGCCCCATTTGATTATCACAGAAATACACATCTAGTACACGTCAGACATAGAAGGGAGATCGAGTCCCCAATTGTCGATCAAACTGAAACTACTCTAGAACAATATCAAGACTTTAATAAAGGTTTCTTCTTCTTTATAGGACCTGTCCAGAATAGTAAGTTAATACGTAGGTTAACCAGAACCCTTGAAGCAGTAGTGAATGAGACTACTTCTGCTCTAGGTAACTTAACCAAAGAGCAATCTGCTATGAGATTTGTCGTGCTCCAAAATCGTCTCGTTCTTGACGTCATACTGGCCGATAGAGGAGGAGCATGTAGAGTCATCGGATCTAGTTGTTGCATTTTCATTCCTAATAACGCGCCGTCTGTTTATTCAGCTATAACCAGACTTCATAAAATTGCCCATCAGTTACACCAGAATCCAGGCACCTGGACATGGTCCGGTTGGCTCTGGAGTATTATATCTGCCTGGGGATGGAAAGTATTGTCATTCCTAGGTATTGCAGTAATGATCATATTCAGTTGCTGCCTCTGTATACAATGTGGCCCTGCGATTTGCGGCATGTGCGCTACCTCTTGTATTCCTAGTCCTAAGTCCCGTTCCAAGACAATTCGAGACGAGCAAATGATGCTATATGAAATGATAGATGGTATCATGAATATTGATGTTTCCTGATGGAAACGTAGGGCACAAGGAGGGAATGTGGAAAAGTAAATTTTGCCATGTTATATGTGCCTACGTGTTCCCCATGTTATGTCATATGTGCATGATCGATATGCATGTATCCCCTTCTGATCGATTAAAGACGCAATTACAGTTGTGTCCATCTCTAGTATGCCAGTTTCCAGTCTTCGTGAAAGCAACGAATATCAGGCCTATGTAAACCTACGTTGCCACATTTTACAGTGTGCACGTTAATTCATTGAATTGTCCCCGTTTCTAGGCCTAAAAAGGGCCCGGACTCAGATTCAGCTCGTGTCTCCTGAACCCTCTCCGAGGAGCGATACAGCCCCCACCTGTATCCCTGACCCTTAGCTTACTTCTTGCCACGCAGTGCCCGGCTCGGCCTGGCTCTGCCTCCCAGTCTGCCAAGAATATGTTATGTTTCTAGTTATCAGTCCAACCCTACTTCTCTGCATTCCTAAGCTACTGAATCGCATCAATAGTTTCCGTCATAGTCTAGCCTTTATGTCTCCATGTAAGAGAAATACTGTATTAATATTCATAGAATATTCCTCGCACACGCACTACATATAGAATTATGCATGCACCAGTCTTAGAGTCTATTAGCCTTTGCCCTGATAACTTTTGGATTCTATCAACATGTACTCTAAACACCAGATACTAGATATGCCTGGGTACATGTCGCTCTGACACTCCAGACTTTAGTCTCCTCTTCTAGCACAGAAGTCATAGCCCCCAGTTCTCCCTGGTAACACGTCATTGCCAGTTTGCGCGCACCACTAGGTTAGAGGTCCCAGCTGCTCAGGTAGCCCCCTCCATGTTTCCGCCCCATTTATGACATATTCTGTTACGTTTACATCACATGTCTATGTATACGCCCTGTACACGCCTTCTTGTTACTTCATTTTGTCCTTATCTTTCGCGACTGCTACGAAACCACGCCTACTGCTACGCCTACTGTATTGAATGTCATGTATTTTGTTTAACTATAAATATTGTGCACTGTTATTAAAGTTTGCTAGCCAATTCCCAGATCCTGCCCCCGGCAGCATCCGGGCCCTGCCATCCTATTCCCGTACAGGCTGTCCTGTTCCTGTCCTTTATGCTTGATTAAAGCCTGTCAACTCCAGCTACCTCGAATCTTGACTCTTATTTATTGAGCTACCTGTTTATTGATTATAGTCAAAAATAGATCCGGTAATTAATTATTTATTTACCACATAAACCTTACTCCAATCTCTCAATCCAACTCCCCAGAGGGTTTTTTCTTAGTCTAGCTAGCCCAGCCCTCCTGTAACCCAACAAATGCTCAAGTTTTCCCAAATGTTCAGGCTTTTCTGCACAGCTACTGGTACTTCTTTCCCCGCCAATCATGCTATAGCTCACATTGGCCGGCACCCTTTCACTACCATTTCTGCACCGCTTATGATGGGATGGAAGCTGTACTTGTTGAGTGCAGATTCCATCCCATATTTGCACATGCCTTATGGTATTTTGAGGTGGGCAATAACCTTGGAGGGGTTCTTCAAACAGTGTATGGCCTGGTCAGGGTATTTAGACAAAATATTGAGTTAGAAATGTCGACTTACACAAATATCGAGTTGTAAATATTGTGACAGAAATATTGATAGGAAGAATTTCATGGTCAAGAATATCGATTTTAAGGTAAGAAATATTGTTTTTAAAAATATAGAAGTCATTAATATCATTTGCAAAAATATAATTGTTTAAAATATCCATTTTTGTAATTAGTGTTATGAATTTTAGTATATATTTTAAATGTATGTGATGTATTTTTTTGTATAAGTATTGTTCATGTTTTTTAATACATGTGTTACATTGTTAGTAGTTATCAATTGTATGTAATTACATTTTGTGTTTTTTAGTTCTGCAGCGGGTTGTGGGTTTATAGGGGAGTAGGCTGGGAAGTAATTTATATAGAATAAATGAATGATTATGTTTTATGTATTAATATTTATTTAATTGTGATTTTATAGTGTTAATGGTGGGAAGTAAATTATTATTAATACATTATTAATTTGTTGTTAATTAATAGCAATTAATTAATTAGTAATTAATTATGGTAATTGTGTAATACTTTTTAGGTGTGGGTTGTGGGATTTATAGGGGTAAGTAATTTATGTTTAATTAATAATTAGTTGCTCATTAATATTAATTATTTATTTGATAATTAATTAGGGTAATTGTTTATTTTTTTGTGGGGGGTTTGGTTTTATAGCAGCAAAGGGTGGGAAGTAAATTAATTTTACTTACTTCATAATAAGTTGTTAAATAATATTCGTTTTTTTAATTGAAAATACATTTTAATTGAGTAATTAATTTCTTTACAGTTTAATTTTAGCTGTGGGTTGTGAGGATTATAGAGGTAAAGGGTAGTAAATTAATTAATTTGTATGTGTTTTAATTTGTTTTTTAATTAATAATATGTCTTTAATTGATACTTATGGGAGTACATTCTTTTACAATTTAAATGTGGGTTGTGAATTGTGTGGTGTTATAGGGTAGGAAATAAAAAACTACATTTATGTAATTAATGTTTTTGTTTCTAAATAATATCTAATTAAAAATATGTATTTGTTTGAAAATTATTTTTATTTTATATAATATAATATTTGTAGGTATTTATCATACCTATTTAACATTATAATATGTTTTTATTTTTTAATTCTTAATAGTAAATATATTTGTATTTTAACTTTTGAAATATTTTTATGTTTTAATTTATTTCGTTTTTTTAAAATATATTTGTTTTGTTGATGATAATTAGTTTGTTTTTAATTTTGAACTAACTGGAGTGGGAATACTAGTGTTTACCCATCTGTAATCCAACTCTTTCCCCACTGTTGCACTGACTAAAGTGGGAATAGTAATTTTTACCCCTCCGCTATCCAACACTTTCCCTACTGTTGCACCCAATGGGGTGGGTATTGTAATTTTTACCCCTCCGCTATCCAACACTTTCCCCATTGTTGCACTCACTGGAGTGGCAAAAGTAATTTTAAACCTCCGCTATCCAACACTTTCCCTACTGTTTCACTGAATGGAGTAGGAATAGAAAATGTTATCCCTCTGCTACCCAACCCTTTCCCTACTGTTGCACTCATTGGAGTGGAAATAGTAATTTTTACCCCGTTCCGAGCCGCAACCGGGAAAGCGAGTATGGTCAGCTTCCTGCCTGCCAGCTTTCCGGTTCACCACCTTCAGTGACATTCGGCTGCTTGGAGCCGCGGGAGCCTGTGTCGGTGGCGTGTTCACCTGTACATCGCTGCAACCGAAAAGCACCTAAGGTGCGCCCCCTGCCTGGCGTTGTTCAGGTTCACCACGTTCCTTCGCGCTCAGCTGCTGGGAGCCGTAGGCGGAGCGTGGAGCCTGCATCTGCGGTTGTCTTCCAAACTGGTGAAGTCTCCTTCTCCTGCAGTGAAACAGATGTTGGCGCCTGAGCAGAATCAGGAGTAGCAGTCCGTTTAGTCTACTGAGGGCCAGGAGCCTCTGCAGGTACGCTTAGTCTATTACTTGCAGTACTCTTCAATGGTGTTGAAATCCTGGGCTTTACTTTGCAAACACCTGACTCTGGATTGGAACTGAGCTTTCATTTAGACCTGGCGTGGTCTTTTCCTTTCTTTTGTACTTTTCCTTTATATAAGACTATCCTAGTGCTACTTCGAACTTCAATTGGCAGGGGATGTTTACAACGTATTCCCTGCTGGATATCCTTTCTCTTCCAGAGCACAGGAAGGGGAACGAGGTATGAAGGACAATTGTTTTCTGTCTGTTAGGTTCTTGGTATCAGAGGGGGTCCGATATTTAACTTTGTTCTGTCTTTCTTCGCTTGCAAGCGTCAGCTCCAGTTGTGAGTCTAGAAGCTGGGAGTACAGCTAGTCCTAGAGAAGACCAGAGCCATTGTGGTAGCAACAACTACCGTCTCCTTTATTATTTTATCCCTTTTCCTTTAGCTGCTTCCATGCAGAGCTGTGATTATACAAACTCGCTCTTCGGGTAGCATAAGGGGAACTGAGAAACCTAGCATCGCCCCCGCTGGATCTGGCTAACACGAGGTGGGTGATACCCTTTATACATTGTACCATCTGCGCATCGGACAGATTGTCAAGCCCAAGTGTGTTATACAGCCTGGGCAATGAATACCTCAGCGGTGCTATACACTCTTCTAGAGACCCTGTCTGGTATGCAGGGGGAGGTGGATGCCTTCCGTAGTGAAAACCAGGAATTAAGGCAGGAGATGGGATCCTTAAGACGAAGGGTAGCTAGCATTTCCAGACAATCCAAGACAGAGACAGGGGGGAGGAACTATATTAGGAACTAGACATTACCACCCCCTGCACAAGCACATACCCTGGTCATAACTATGGAACAACTTGTACTAGGCACATGTGTGGCAGGCTCATGGTTGTACACAGCCACACAAACAGCAACTGAAAAGACTGCTTTTCAGGTGATACAATCTCCCCAGATACCTATAGCTGCCCCTGAACGCTACTATGGGGACCCACAGAAGTTCGGGATCTTCCTGAGCCAGTGTCGGCTGCATTTTCTGTGTAAGCCTACAGTGTTTCGAGACGATCAAGCAAAGACAGATTTTGTCATGTCATACTTGGGGGGAAATGCGGCCAGCTGGTCTATCCCTTTAATCGAACGGGATGACCCACTATTATATAACTTTAGTGATTTCTCCATGGAGATGCACAAGCTGTTTGACAGAAAGACGCACCTTTTGACTTCAGATGGAGAATTGATCACATTGAAACAAGGGTCACAGGACCTCTTGTCTTATATCACGACGTTCAACTGTCTTGTGGAGGAAACCGAATGGTCCCAAGAAAAACAGACTTCTCTCTTCTACCAAGCCTGCGATGAGAAGTGAAGGACGTCGTGGCTTAAGTCATCCATTTACCACAGATGTGCGAAGAATTAATCAATATTACAGTTCAGTTGGATCACCGTATGCTAGAGCGAAAGAATGAAAAGACCCGTAGTGAACTGAAGTACTTTGTTGCTCGTGTGAAGTAGACAACTGGCGACGCCCCAAAACCTTGATGGTGTAAAGCCTATGCAGATTAATGGGATAAGAGGCCCCCTGACCACAGAGGAGGGAGAAAAAAGGTGCCAACAATGCCTCTGCATGTATTGCGGAAAAGGGGGACACTTTGTGAAAGACTGCAAAGCAGAAACCGGCAGACTCAATCCAAGGCACAAGCAGCGCTACGCAGACAGGGGCCAACTAACGGGGACACAGAAAACTAGAGAACCCGAGTCAGCATGAGATCCCTAACTTAGGGGAAAGTAATGACGTGGTCTCCTCATTGATAGCCAATACGCTGCAGCAGTCAGTTCCTCACCTAAACCTGCATGTGCCTATATGGATGGAGAACGGGGAGCAAAGACAAGCATCTGCTTTGTTAGATTCTGGGGCTACTCGTAACTTTATAGACAGGGCTTACGCCAGAGACATAGGGGTGCCCTGTCAGCGGAAACCCATACCCAAACCAGTCAAGACTGTGGACGGCACTTCCCTTACCTCAGGACCAGTTAGGTTTCATACTCTCCCACTACGGATACAATAGGGGAAGAACATTACAAAACTATCCAGTTTGATTTAATTGACGCACCACAATTCTGTTTAATACTGGGAATGCCTTGGTAAACGCTACATGATCCTACCATAGAATGGTCAAGCAGGTCAGTGACCATGGCTTCTACCTTCTGTTGTGAGCATTGCACCAAAAGCAACATGACCAGAAAAGATGGATCCGACTCCCCAGCCCGTCTTCTCTCCAAGGGGTGGGAGGAACAGTGTCTAAGTTGCACTTCATCTTTGCCTTCTGAGTATGACCGCTTTCGATCTGTCTTTAGCCAACAGAAAGCCCGACGCCTTCCACTCCACCGGGAATATGATTGCTGTATAGATCTTTAAGCGGGAGCCGCAATTCCTTGTAGTTGGATATACGCCCTTACGAACCTGAAAATCTACATCTGAGACAGTACCTGGATGAGAACCTTGCTACGGGGTTCATACGCCCTTCATCTTCCCCAGCCTCTTCCCCCCTCTTTTTCATACCCAAGAAGGAAGAGGGCTTGAGAACGTGCATTGACTACAGGGCGCTCAATCGTGTCACTATCGAACCGCTATCCACTACCCCCTATCCCGGTATTGTTGGAACAGATGAAAGGAGCTACCATCTTCACGAAATTGGACCTCCGTAGGGCTTATCATCTGGTAAGGGTGAAGAGAGGTGACGAATGGAAGACGGCCTTTCGGACAAAATTCGGGCTGTTTGAATATCGGGTAATGCCCTTTGGTCTGTGCAACGCCCGTGCAGCATTTCAGTTCTTCATGGACGAGGTTCTCCGGGGATCCCAGGATTTATTTTGTGTGGTCTACATAGACGACATCTTAATTTACTCCTCAGACTTTCACCAGCATGTGCAGCATGTTCAGGGCATATTGGAAAGACTACAGTCGTACGCCTTATATGCAAAGTTAGAGAAGTGCCTGTTTCACGCCTCAGAAGTGGAGTTTTTGGGCTATGCAATCAACGCTAAAGAAATAAAGATGAATAACCAGAAGGTGGCCGCTATCATCCAGTGGAAACCCCCTGCTACCGTTACAGCACTGCAGAGTTTTTCTTGGCTTTGAAAATTTCCATAGGCGTTTTATCAAGGGGTTCTCGAAAACCATACAACCCTTTACCCATCTGCTGAAAAAAGGAGTGTCTTTTGTTTGGACTAGAGAAACCAGACACACCTTCCAAACTCTCAAGTCATGTTTCACTCAAGCACCCGTACTGAGACACCCGGATGTACAACTTCCGTTTCGCTTATAACGGATGCCTCACATTATGCCTTAGGGGGTATATTGTCACAAAGACACCCTGACATCGGACAGCTGCATCCCGTCGCCTTCTTCTTAAAAAGCTCACACCTAGTGAAGTCAACTGCAGCATCACTGACAAAGAGCTGTTAGCCATAAAGAGAGCATGCGAAGAATGGAGGCATTACCTGTTAGGAGAAAAATCCACCATTGAGATTTTCACCGATCATAGGAATTTGTTGTCCTAAAAACTGCGAAGGCACTCACACCTCGCCAGTTGAGTTTGTTGTTATTTTTCTCAGACTACGACTTTGTTATTAAGTATTGCCCATGCCCCTAAAGCGGCAAGGCAAATGCTTTATCCCGTCCAGAAACCGAAGAACCTAAAAAAGAAGAACCAAGGCCTGAACCCCGTGTATACTGCATGAAGCTTTTTTTAGGGCAAAAGAAGCAGCTGTTGTCACCACTGACGACTTCTTGGAGGACCTTAGGGTGAGTCTGTCCACCTTCGATAAACCAGCATAGATAGACCACGATCCGAACACTAGAACGGAAAAAGAGGACCTGCTCTACCAACACGAGGTTCTGTACATACCAGACCAGGCCCTTCAGAAACGTGTCTTTACCTGGGCCCATGATACTACACTGGGAGGACACCCCGGTGTGTATAAAACCATCGCTATCATGGAAAGATGGTTTTTGTGGCCCGGCTTGCTTCCGGATGCGAAACAGAACATAAAAGGGCGTGCTGTCTGCACCCAAGGAAAACCAAGCCATTTTAAACCCGCTGGGTTGCTGATGCCTATACCTATCCCTCCGTATCCTTGGCACACTGTAGCCATTAATTTTATTATTTTCATTCAGGAGCATCGTGCGCATCTCTGTGCAGTTCTCTTAGACGCAAAGACACAACTGGCTTAAACACAAGAGTCATGTAAACGGTATGCAGACAAGAAGCGTACAGTCGAACCCCCGTATCAGGTGGGGGACAGGGTATGGTTAGCCACAAAACATCTGCACCTAAAAGGAGCTAATAAGTTGAGACCCAAGTACATAGGGCCTTACCCCATAGTGAAAATAGTAAACCCTGTGTATATGAAACTAGCGCTCCATTCTTCGTGGCGCATACATTCTGTCTTCCATGTGTCCTTCTCCTGCAGTGAAACGGATGTTGGTGCCTGAGCAGAATCAGGAGTAGCAGTCCTTCTAGTATACTGAGGGGCAGGAGCCTCTGCAGGTACACTTAGGGCCCGATGTAGGTAGCCAAATACCGGTCGGTAAATTCGTCCATTACCGACCGGTATCAGTGCAACGAGATGTATGTCACCAAAAACGTACCGAATCGGTAAATACCAGTCGGTAAAACACCGATTCGGTATTACACGAATCGGAATTTACCGAATACATAATCTCTGAATCGGTAAATAAGAAATGGTAAGTTACCGAATCGGTAAATACCGAATTCATATTTACCGAGTCGGTAAATAAGAAGTGGTAAAAAAGGCCATTTGAGATGTAGCAAAGTCAGGAAATACCGAATTTCGTGAAATTCGGTATTTTAAGAGTCGGTATTTAACATGGATTGGGAGCAGGTGGAAACCAGGAACAGGATATATAAGAAGCTCCCAAAATGCAACCGTACACCCACAATGGCGGCCTTCTACGTAATTGCACGGCGGCTACGGATACAGGCAGCAGGAGAGAGGGTCTGGCTAAGGGAGGAGCAGGTATATAGGCAGAGGATCACCCTCTTTCAACTCACTGAAGCTGAGATCCTGCAAAGGTACCGACTCCACCCCAGAACAATCCTGGACTTGATCAGGGACCTCCACCCATATCTGGAACACCCAACCCCAAGAGCACACGCCATCCCACCCCATGTGCAGGTGCTGTGCTGCCTACACCTTCTTGCCTCTGGGAGCTACCAGCATGTGATAGCCACTGTAGGTGGAGTGTCCCAGAGCTGCCTGTCACGCTTCTTCAGAAAATTCCTAAACGCCATGATGCAGAGGATGGAGCACTACATTGAGTTCCCTGAGACACCTGCAGAACTAGCAAGGACAAAAACCGAATTCTATCAACTTGCACAGTTCCCGCACATAATAGGCTGCATCGATGGTACGCACATCCCACTATGCCCACCTGCAGCAACTGAGCACATTTACAGAAACCGGAAGTCCACACATTCAATCAATGTGCAGGTGATCTGCAACGCTAGCAACATGATAACGGACATTGTAGCCAAATATCCTGGGAGTACCCACGACTCCTACATATTCACCAACAGTGGGATATACAGACGCCTTGTTGCTGGTGATTTTGGTGATGGATACCTGCTGGGTAAGTATGTGTGAGACACCCTGACAGTTCATGCAGAAGGAGCACTCCTGAGTATGTGAGTAATCGTATTATCCTTTCCCACCCAGGTGACAGTGCATATGCCCTGCGTTCATTTGTGCTCACCCCCCTACCTGAACCCATCCACCAGGAGTGAAAGGCGTTATAACCTGGCACCCAGAACAACACGTTGCGTGGTGGAACGTACATTTGGGCTGCTGAAAAGTAGATTTAGGTGCCTCCATAAGAGTGGAGGTGCACGGCAATACACGCCAATTATCTGTTGCAAGATTATTGCGACCTGCGCCATGCTGCACAATCTTGCCACCAAGGAGGGCACAGAGATAGAACTCACATATCATGAGGACATTGATGATGGGACAGTACAAGCAGATCACAATGCAGCAGGAGCAGCACCAGCAACAGATGGTCGACTGCGACGTGCTGAAATTACCAACAGATACTTCTAATTGAGCGATGACACACAGCCATGTCCAGTGATTGGAACACTCACTTTAATGTACACAACTGCACCTTCCAAAAAAACATTAATCAAATTAAATGCACCTTGCACAATGTTTTGCCAAAGTTTCCTCACTTTGACCTGTCCTGTGATCAATACGTCTTTCAATGCTTGCGCTTACGCATGCTGTTTTGCGAGGCACGGGCCTGGGGGTCTACATGTGAAGTGGTGCCGGTGTCTTCGGCATGGAGTCTGCTGCTCCTACGTATGTCCTGAACAGGCGTGCTGGACCCACTCCTGCTCGTTGTCTCCTCAGTGTCCCCAACAACCATGTTGCCACCTGTGGCTGTCAGCTGGGTCAGCATTGCCTCCATTGCTGAGGTCACCCTCCCCATCCCCCGGGACAAGTCACTGCAGCAGTGAACAATGTCAGTCTGCAGATTAACAGAGCGGCGACACTGCAGGGTGGTGGAAGTTGCCAAGCGGTTAATCGACTGATTGAGCAGTCTGACCTCGCGCCTATACCTGCGCCTCTCTTCTTGGTCACTTTGCAGCCTGTCACAGAGGGTGCCCATGCGTTCCTCCATGCCCCTCACCCCCTCTGCCATGGACTCCATCCCTTTGCCCATTGCCTCCATCCCTTTGCCCATGGCCTCCATTCCCCTTGCCATGGCACCTATCCCCGATCGATGTCCGACATCCTGGTATTCAGGATGCGCACCTGCCGGTGCACAGCCATGATGCCTCTGGCCTGCATACGCTGGACTTTCACCAATGTGGCTTCAAGCCTAGCGAAGACACCCTGCACATTCTGCCCCTCATCCTGCTCTCGTGCCCTACGGACACGGTCACCTGCATGGCCAGATCCCTGTGAGCCAAGTTGTCCAGCGTGGCCAGACATTGTTGGTGTAGTAGGTCTGGGAGCCACTACCACTTCCTCATCGGAGCTCTCCAGGATCCGTAAAGGTGGGACATCCTGCCTCCTTGGCCTCACGCGCACAGGGGACCCTGAGCTGGGTATTGTAGCTCCTGCTGGTGCTGGCTGAGTCTGTGTGTCGAACAGCAGGGGCGAGAGTGGCTGAGCAGTGGTGTCGTCCTCCATTGCTGTGGGTGCCTGGGGTGTGGATGTTTCCTCAGGGACAGTGCTAGGTCCAGCAGTGTCTTTTGCCTTCTCCCGCGCAGACGATGTTGTGGCACTACACTCCCCTCCCAGCGCTGCTCTGCGCGATGACTCTCCTGTGAACAGACATGGACAATGATCAGCTGCCTGTTTTCCCAACACAGATTCCTAAGACACATTTTCATTTGCCTAGACTGTTTGTGCATGGGGAGTGTGGCATGGCATGCAGGGTTCGGTGTTGGCAGCTTTGATGTATGTACCTATGACTACAACTACCATGATGCATTACTGGGGACTACAGTCATGTGTGCTGGATTGTGAGTGATTCACCCACATTGGGTAAGGGGCCTGGGTCCATGCATCTTACCTTTCTTACTTGCAGCTCTGGCTGAGCTATCAGCATCCCCGATCCCATGTATGCTTTCAGCCTCCATGGTTGATTCCACAAGCTGCTCCAGGTCGGTGAGGCTTGGGGCACGGCTCTTCCCCCCACCGGTTGCTGCTGATTCCTTCCTCTGGGTGGCTAGTTTTTTCTTGGTGGTGATCCTCAGATCATACCACCTCTTCTTCATGTCGTCAATTTCTCTGTGGGTCACTCCTAGAGCATTGACCTTGCTCTGTATTGCCAGCCAGGTGGTCCTCTTTACAGACTCTGCAACATGCAGAGACTGTTTCCCAAACAGCTGGCTGTAGTGCTGCACAACCTCCTCCACCAGCACCTGGAGCTCTGTGGGGCTGAATTTCATCTTTCTCTTCCTGTCCCCTCCATCCTTTGGTGCCTCGTGGGACTCCATGCTGTTTCTCTTGGTCTCACTGCTGCCTGCTCCTCTGTCTCCCTTCCAGCTCTCTCTGCAGTTCTGTTGCTCTGCACCTGCATGGGTGTTGCCACCTCCAGGTACTGGGGTGTGGTACTTGCACCTGATTGGCTGATCTCTCAGATGCTAGGTTGTGGGGTGTGGTGGGTGTCCCTGATTGGTGCACAGGCTCACATGTCATGTATTCGAAATTTCGAGATTTTACTGATTCGGTATTTACCGATTCGGTAAAATCCGATTCGGTGTCTCCCATTCATTCCTATGGGACTGGAAGGCCATAGGGTTGTATGGGTGTTACCGAGTCGGATTTTACCGAATCGGTAGATACCGATTCGGTATTTACCGACTTTGAATACCGATTGATACCGAATTGGTATTTTTTACCGGATTGTTACCTACATTTGGGTTTCCGGTTCATAAATACCGATTCGGTATGAGTCGGTATTTATGAACTGGTAAAAAATAATTACCTACATCGGGCCCCTAGTCTATTACTTGCAGTACTCTTCAATGGTGTTAAAATTCTGGGCTTCACTTTGCAAACAACTGACTCTGGATTGGAACTGAGCTTTCATTTAGACCCGGCGTGGTATTTTCCTTTCTTTTTTACTTTTCCTTTACATAAGACTATCCTAGTGCTTCTTCGAACTTCAATTGGCAGGGGATGTGTACAATGTATCCCCTACTGGATATCCTTTCTCTTCCAGAGCACAGGAAGGGGAACGAGGTATGAAGGACAATTGTTTTCTGTCTGTTTGGTTCTTGGTATCAGAGGGGGGTCCGATATTCAACTCTGTTCTGTTTTTTTTTCGATTGCAAGCGTCAGCTCCTGTTGTGAGTCTAGAAGTGTGCAGGTCAGGTAGTCATAGAGAAGACCAGAGCAATTGTGGTAGCGACGACTACCGTCTCCTTTATTATTTTATCCCTTTCCCTTTTCCCCTAGCTGCTTCCACTCAGAGCTGTGATTATACAAACTCGCTCTTCGGGTAGCATAAAGGGAACTGAAAAACCTAGCATCACCCCCGCTGGATCTGGTTTACACGAGGTGGGTGATACCTTTTATACATTGTACCTTCTGTGTGTCTGACACTGTTGCACTGACTGGAGTGGGGCATTTCGATTTAAAGATTTTTACATAGTTTAATGTTTTAATTTATAATATAATGTCTTTTAAATAGATAGATAGATAAATATATATAGGATATTTTTTACAACTATATTTGTGACATCAATATTTTTTTCCGATATTTTTGTACGTACCATTATAATTATATAGGTTTGGGATATTTTTGACATTGATATTTAAAACTAGATATTGTGGTATGGGGATATTTTAGGTGTCGATATTCTGTCAGTGAACCCTGGTCAGTTCTGGCAATGAGGCTGAATAGAAAGGATGGCGTGACTGGTTTTAATGAGAGATAGTTGTGAAAATACTATTTAAGCTTAAGAAGTCACAGGAAAGTATTTCCCACCTGCTGAGCACGGTATCTGGTTACCGCACAAGAACGTCAACCACAAGATAGAATTGGTGTGAAAAGTTTTTTGTCAAAGGAGATTTTTTTACCAGATATTGGTGAAAATGTAAGTTTCCTCTCTGTGCTATAGTTGGAGGGTAAATTAGATTTTAAACAAATGAGGCAATGGTCAGACTAAATAACAGAAAATAGAGAAAATTAGGTCGATTTATGTTGGTGCTGCTGAGAAGCGTTGGTCCAGATGGTTTCAATAAATGTAAAGCGTAGCATCTCTTACGCGAAGTGCCAGCAGTTTTCCATTAAAATTATCACATATTCTCTGTTGTGAATTGGCAGTAGATTCATTTAGAGGTACATCCCCCACAGGTTGTATGTTACTCCAATGAGGTCAGCCAACCTAAAAAAAATATTGCATCCACTACTTTACCTATAACTACTCTGCAGGGTCAGTATATATTTACTATTGTTCCCTCCACATATATTTATATAGACTTAGCATGCTATGTAATGGTCACAATAATGTAATAATTTAGATGTTTTTGTCATGCGATATATCGAACGCAATATAGCGGCTATGCCCTCAGTTAGATGATAGTACTAATATAAATAAAGCAATCCTGCTGAGAACTGTTAGTATCTTCTTTTTTTAAGTATTTCATACAGCTTAGAAATGACTGTAATTTCCTATGAAATATATAGCACCCTTGCAGATAAGGGTTACCTCGATCACACCACAGTACAACAGTCCTGTAAAAAAGAGCTGGTAGCGTCCCATTGAAAGTATAGAAGCTTTGCTGATAAATAAAGTGCTGTTTTATTAAAATGAGGGCAATGCCCGTGCCATCTCCTTACAAGTCTGGCGGGCTTGTTGGATGTGTCTGACTGTAGGGTTAGAAGTATACTTTTGAGACGTTTCGGTATCATCCATTCAGATTTTCTCTAGGCCCCCTATGCTCCCCCGTGAAAGTATAGGAGCCCTGCTGAGAGCTACATTTATATGTCTTCAGGCATATGTACCTTCCTGGGTAGCCTACAAACTACTTATAAACCTGTCCCACACATATAATATCGATGTTTACAGAATAGTAACAAAGCCAGTGCAATTTAAAAACAACAAATTGATCATCAACCTCTAACACTGGATCATTTAAAGTAGACCTAAGTGCAGAAATGATGTGAAATTCTAGAAAAATTATGTGAAATTACACCAAATGCCATCTGTGATTGTGTGCTATTTGTTTTAGCATAAAATGAGTCATGCAAGGATTTATTTCACATATTTCATATTAAAAAATAGAAGTACAATTGCATATGATGAGAACAACAGCCACTTCTGTTCTGTTTGTAGCTGTGCTCCCATGGTAGGATTTCTACCCAAACGCAATATAAATTACACAAAATGGTGTAATGTCTTTCATTTTGTGTAACAAGTATAAAGTGAAATGCCGGAAACTACGCACGATTATGCCGGCGCAATCAAAATTTTACCTGGTCCTAATTTCAATAGAGTAACAATTTTAGGCACAAATATGTAGGACTTCATTCTCACAGCTGAAGAAAAGTTTGCTGTCTTTGTCATCTATAGCCATAATCCAAGGTGTGTACAGCATCAACCAACTCTGTATTCTTTTGTTTTCCTGCTATGCACAACACAACGATAAAGTAGCTCTCAATAAGTTTAAGTTTGTAGATAAGCACTGCTTTTCACCCCTGAGGGTATCCAGGTGCTGTCCTTGGACACAAGGAGTTTAAAGGATTTGTCCAGAATCACAGGATGTTGCGCCAACGCAGAGACCCGGATCCCCAGCTTCTGAGTTGGAAGCTCTGGCCTCTGCGCAACATCCTCTCCCCTCAACACAAACAAGCATTGGCAATGCCAATAGGTCTAGCTTTAAAGAAATGTTGCATGATAATGGGAAGTATTACAAATAGCATGGGAATGGATATGTGTTTTGTGGAAACAAAGAACTGTAGTTTAGTATTGGTGTAGGTTAAAAGGTCAGGTGTCAAGCCAGACCTAAAAGTCCACATAGGTTAATGACTACCCATCTCCTACCTGTACTGCTGCAGGAGAAAAGCACCAAACATTCTCTAGTTATCTAAAACATTTTATTAGCTTTACAATGCCATGTGTGTCCCTGAAAGGTTAAGTTCAGGCAACTAGATAAATAAACAAAATGATAACAGTTGTGTGGAGGACAAGCACTTTTTTGGTGGAAGCACTCAACTTCTGCCCAATCAAAACAAGTACTCCTGGCTCTCAACATGTGGACGAAGCCAAAGCCCCTTTCCTGGTGGTTTTCACATCATTTTCTGGTGACAGCTGCGCTGTCAAACCAGACCATACAATTTGATTAGTGCCTGATTTACACTTTGATGCAGAGGGTACAGAGTACCTCATTTGGTCAGGCGGAACTTCAGTATGTAGACGGTGAAGACAACTCTATCTCTGCCACCTACATACACCACTGATGGCCCAACAAAGTAATTTTGGTGATGGAGAGACAATTTTGAATGTTTCACACGTGGGAGCACTGAAACAATTGTATGTATATTAGTGGATTAGATAGCAGGTTTACTATTACCCTTGTTTTTTATATATGGTGTTGATGTTGGTTGAATCATGGGTTTCCACACATGGTGTCTTTTTACTATTAACACATGAAATTTTGTAATGTAAGATGTTGCTATGCTGGAACAGACAATGCTAGCTTGTTTTATGAGGGAGTAATTACTTAAAATCAGCTGTGCTTTGTTTACTCTTAGCCCCGATGAAGTCGCAGGCAATACCTCAGTACGACAAAACATGTGCTGCCTAGAGGCTAGAAGTTTGAAGATTTAATTAATGGAGGAAAGATTGGAATCATCTCAGTGGCCTCTTAATTTTGTGTGCTCAAATGCATTGGTCAATAATAGAGCTTGTATGGTACTTAAAGGTTGTTTATTGGCAACATTTCCTTTTTTAGCTCTTTTGGAATAACATGGTTTTTAGATAAAAATAACCTTTTAATTGTTTGTGTGCGCTAACATTTAAACCCAGCCACCTTGAGACTTGTAACTAATAGCTGATGAAGGTTTGGCCATGTGCTTGTACCCTCTATTTAGAGTCGGCGAACACATGGCCAGTTTTCACTCTGTCAAGGAGCAGTTAAAACGCCACGGGATGAAATGATGTGGGTGGGGATGGGAGGGGGGCATTACTGTTTTTTTTTTTTTTTTTTTTTTTTTTTAAAGACCTTTATTGATAGAAAAAAGGCAAGTACAATGCAACAAAGAGCCCGAGGGCTCACACATACGATACATTGCAACATAGTGAAGGCACAGAGGATAAGGTACAGAAGGACCGAGGTCTAATTTTAAAGGTTTTCCTGTAGGAGAGACACAAGCAGGATATCGTAGCACAACAATTCGATACTGGAGTAGAACAAGCAGGATAAACAAACAAATAGCGGGTGAAAACACCAGAGTCGCTGCGCGGCACCCGGAAGAAGACGTCTAATCCCCAAGGAAGAAAAAGAGAAGAAAAAAGGGAAAAAGAAAAAGGAAAAAGGATAGAAGGCCCATAGAACCAAAAAGAAAAACAAAAAGAAAGCAGCCCCGCCCCCCATTTACCCCCCACCCTGCACCCCTGCAGCTGGCTACGGCCTGTCCCCCCCTAGCAGTGTGCCTGTCGCCCAATAAAAGGAGTCCCGAAATATAGAGAGGAAGAAAAAGATAAAAACCTAAAGCTCTTATAAAATAGAGAAATGCGGGGAGGAGCCCGCTATCCGTCTCCCGGCTCTGCTATCTCGTGGAAATAGTAGCAACACAAAGCCTGAAGCCCAATAGTAATAACATGCCCAATATGCAGAGGACACTGGGAGCACAGCAGCAGCGCACAGTGTAAACAAGGCAGCAACCTCCAACCAAGCCAACCAGGACAACCACAAGGAATCCCCAAATCATGAATAACAAACGGAGGCCCCCGTGACAGTCCTCTAGCACCATCAATACATGTCCCAGTCACTCAAAGAAAACCAACCCTCCAGCTGCCCCACCCGCAAGAGCGGCGCCAGAACAGGAGTCAGTAGTTTGAAGGCAAAAAACAGTTCCAAAGCACGGAATGGGGCACAATGATAACACCAGCAAAACAGAGTCACAGCAATGTTTCCCCCATCCGCCACAATCAGTAACAAGAAATCCGCCAGGTCGATAGGAGAAGTGTCTATCCTTGTCCCGTTTTCTCCTTACCACCACAGACCATCGCAGGCGATGTCGGTGCAGAAGACAGTCCAGGGACATATCCGCGGTGCGGATAACTCGATGTATCCGGAGCAGGTAAAACCAGGAGTCTCAAAAAAGGTACAGGGTATGCCGACTCAAACTCGTAGGGCACAGCCAGGACGGGGAGGGAGACACTTGCGTCCATCACCTCTCGGGGCAAATCTCGGGGATCCGTGAGCATGGCGAGGAGGGAAGGCGCATGCCGTAGCGGAAGCTCCAGAGGGGTATATGAATTCGGGAGCCGACCTCCCGCAGGCGATGGCAGTGGCTGTCTGAAGGTCACGAAGGCGCCATTGTCCCCAGTGGTCGCCATCTTATCACCGGCGAAGGTGGAACAAAGAGCGGTGCCGGAACCCCGTGAGTCGGCCATCTTAGGACGGGCCGATACACAAAGCAAGCCCTCCATCTTATCCAGCAGGGCGCAGCCAGAACGTAGAGCCGCAGCGCAAAAGGAAAGAACCGCTTCCAGGATATCACCATAGCCATGAGTGGTAGCACACTTTATGTCAGACATGTCTTCCCGCACAGTGTGTCCAGAGACACAAGTCACAGTCAAATATTCAGGATACAGCAAAATATGTCCACCATAGCGTCAGGCAAAGAAGCCCCGGATCGGAGCAGGCTGCGCACCATAGAATAAAACCAGGTCGTGCTGCGAGGGGCAGAGGATTTAGTCTGGGTGCGGACAAAGGCACAGTACGTTCAATATGTCGTCTCGCTTAGTTTCGGGTACCTGGCCAGGCCAGAAGCCCACCACCATTCGCGGGACGAGGTGCAGGCAAAAGACACACAAATAGCAGTACACTTGCCCGTAACGTCACAATTGCAGCCAGGTTCGCTTGTCTCAGCGCCAGCAATGCAGCGGGACGTAAGTGCCGGGTCCGCTGCCCTACGGTAACCACCGATCGAGACCTCACAGTCCCCAAGCCCGGGAACGCGTGTCCGACGGCCGGCCTCAACAGTCACGCGAGGCCCCGGTCTTCATGCCGATGCAGGCCGCCAACTGTGTCCGAGCGTTTCCTCCACTTGCAGGAGAGCAAATGCTCCAGGATTTCAAGGCGGGTCGCCGGTGCGCGTCTGCGTTCGAAATCAGCCACTTCAGGACAGGATATCTGGCAGGAGAGGCTCGACAGCGGAGACGATCCCCGGAGCCGAGGGACTACACGTCTGATCCGCGCGCCATCTTGGCTCCTCTGGCATTACTGTTTTTATTATCAAAAACAAAATCCTACTAAAAAAATTGGGAAAATTTGAGGTACGGTTCCATCATGGTGACGGAGCAGTCTGTCAAACTTTCCGTGCATTTACAGGAACCACTGTGACAGCAGTTCCTGTAAAGGCAAGAGATGTCCACTAGACCGGTGGACATATCTGAACTTGGTGGGCAGAGTACCCTTGTCCTGGCGGGAGTAACGTTCTCTGCAACTGGGGCAGAACTTAATACGTCTGCCATAGTCAAAATCAGGCACTAACATCCTTAAATAATGTCAAGACTTCAGATATGCAGTCACTAATTTTTTATTTAATGTTGTACACATTTATTGTAGTACTTTCAATAGCACTCACATGGTAGGTTTTTGATGAACATTATATCTAAAAATGCATTGAGTTGAAATCTTCAAGCTGAACCTCCAGGTACGCTTCAATATAGTCAGTAGCATAGGTAGCGCGTAGTGCGCCATGGGTCCTAGCACAAGAAAGGAACAAGCATTTGCAATGCAATAGGTCTCGCATTTACAAGAGTTAAGCTTTTGTCATTTACAATGGCAATAGCTCATACTGTTGTAAATGGAAGACATATTTCACTTCAAAGAAGCAGCCTCATTGTCCGGGGCTGCTTGAAAGTGAAAGCGCGCATGGCAAGGAAAGCATGTCCTGCCTGAAGTCGGAGAAACCCATTAAAGAAAGTAGTGCTTACAGAATAAATAAGACATACCTTGTCGCAACAGAAGTAACAGGGACAGTCGCCATGGGAGGTTACAAATGCTGACAAAGCAGTACTAAGGAGGGACTAACAAGCCTAATAACAACTCGCAAGCAAGCATTTACGAGGGACAATGACACAAGCCAATGACAAATATGGGTGGAGAGTGGGCGGGGCTTCATAGTCATACTCCACTGCATGCCTCGCAGCAGCGTATGTACTGCCCAGGCTCGACCTAAAAATTGACATACTCCCAGAATATTCCAGAAGAGCAGAAAAAAGGTACAAGAAAGTCAATGCAAACAGCAAACCCCAGTCCAGGGCAACGAAGGAAAGATCAGCACAGCAACGGCCGAAGGAAGAACAGGAAACAATCTTCAAAGAAGAAGGCAGGAACATCCACTCCGCACCGAAGGGGCGTTACTTGGGATCAGATCCTGAAAAGAGACACAAAGCCGTAATACACGTCCAGTACACACAGGAACATGTCAAAGAAGGGTGGGTAGAAAAAAGAAGTCAATGGTAACATTTGAACATGAAGCCATTCATGAACATGCATCAGTAAGAATAATGTACAAACAATGGGTGGGATAATCCTCGCCTCCTAGTCCTTAATAGAATTGATAATTCTTGTCACGAATGTTTGCAAATTTTTAATTCTATTTCAGGACAGGAGGCTCCGATTATGCTTGTTTAAAGCTGCTCCACCACAACAGAAGCAACATTAGCAATAAGTTTAAAATAAAAGGTTTTGAAAACAGAATCCGATGACCAGTCAGCAGCCTTCATAATGTCAAACAAGGTGACTCCTAAAGAGAAGGCCTTAGAAGCCATGGCCCCTCGTGCAGAATGAGCCCCAAACACAGACACATCAATGCCAGCTTCCGCCATAAGCCACCGTGCCCAACGAGCCAACGTAGCCGGGGTAACGGGGCGAAAGGGCTTCTGCAACGCAATCAATAATTGACCTTGCATATCAGAGCGAAGAAGAGAAGTACTCACCTCATAATCCTTAAGGCATTGGACCACACAAAGGTTAGGACGAGTAGGAAAAGACGGGTAAGAAATGACCTCAGTATTGGTTTTGGTGCGTCTGGAGAGACGAAATGTAACACCTTCTGGAGTGAAACTACGGCCAGCTAAATCTAAAGCTCGGACATCCGAGATCCGTTTGCAGGAAAGCAAACACAACAACATAGTCAGTTTGGCCGAAAGTTGTTTTCGAGACAACAAAGAATTGATCGGCCAGGCCTCCAAAAAACGTAAGACAACCGAGACGTCCCACAAAGAAACATATTTGGGACGTGGAGGAGTAGCCAGACGAATACCCTTGAGAACCGTGGCCACTAGGGGATGTTCACCGACGGGTTTCCCATCCACAGGAAGATGACCCGCAGAAATAGCGGAACGGAAGTTGTTTACCGTGCGGTACGCCAAACCAGAAGAGGACAGAGATGCCAAAAAATTGACCATCAAAGAGACATCAGCTGATGTTGGATCAACTTGCCGTTGAGCACACCAATCACTCCAACGTTTCCATGAACCTCTGTAACGTTTGTGAGTACCCGGGGCCCAGGCGTTGCTGAGTAATCTGGTAGCGTCCGCAGAAAGGCCTGGGACAGCCCAACGTTCCCCGAAATCCGCCACGCCAGAAGAAGGAGAGAGCCTGACTGCATCAGGGGATGCGGATTCTGAAGCGGATCTAACAGGAGATTCCACTTCTGAGGAAGAAGGAACGGCACTGCACAGGCCATTTCCAGGAGAACTGGGAACCACGGCTGAGCCCTCCACAGAGGAGCAATCAGAATCAACTCCGCCTGAAATCGTGTCGCATAAGCCAGAACCCTGGGGATCATCATGAATGGGGGAAACGCATAACACAGGGACTTCGGCCATGGTTGAAGGAAAGCGTCCGTGGCAAGAGCCTCCGGATCCGGCCTCCAACTGAAGAACTGGGGAAGTTGGGTGTTGAGACGGGACGCAAAGAGATCGATCAGACAAGGGCCCCAAGCCCGAATGAGCTGGCGGAACACACGAGGATGGAGTCTCCAGTCGCTGAAGTCCTTCAGATACCTGGAGTTCCAATCCGCCACAAGATTGCGACAACCCGGAAGGTACTCCGCAATAACTGTGATCTTGTGTTGAAGACAATAATGCCAAAACTCCTTGGCAATCTCCGCCAACAACCTCGACCGAGTCCCTCCCAGTTTGTTGATGTACCGCATTGCCGATACATTGTCCATCCGGAGAAGTATGCAGCAGTGGGACTGAAGAGGCGACAGGCACTTGATCCGAATGACCCCGCCAGCAACTCCAAACAGTTTATGTGGAGAGAAAGTTCCTGGGGAGACCATCGCCCCCCCGTCGAGATCGGACCGCATCGGGCCCCCCAGCCCCAACGACTGGCATCTGATTCGATCACAATCTCTGGAGAGGATCCGAAAAGAGCCCGGCCGTTCCAGGCCTCCATATGATCCAGCCACCATTGCATTTCCGACTTCGCTTCCTCCGAAAGAGGAATTTGATCTGAATATCGGAGGCCCCGTTGAAGATGCTGAATCTTCAGATGTTGCAACGCACGGTAGTGCAGCGGAGCTGGGAAGATCGCTTGCAGGGAAGACGCTAAGAGACCGACAACTCGTGCTAACGATCTCAATGACACAGTCTGACTCGAGATAACGGAAGTCAATTCCCGTTTGATGTAACGAATCTTCTGATGGGGCAAAAGAAGCTGACAAGTGAGGGAGTTGACCCTGAACCCCAAGAAATCTATCACCTGAGTAGGAAGGAGCACAGACTTGGGAGCATTCACCAGAAACCCGAGGGACTGAAGAAGGTCGACAGTCCAATCCAGATGGGACATCAGCTTGACAGGACAATGCGCCAGAAGGAGGATGTCGTCCAAATAAATGATCAAGCGAACCCCGTGACTGCGGAGTGACTCCACCACCGGACGTAACAGCGTCGTGAAGCACCAGGTTGCTGACGATAGGCCGAAGGGCAGAACCTGATACTGATACCAAGTCCCCAGCCACTGAAACTGCAGAAAGCGGCGATTGGGACGGAAGATCGGAACAGAGAGGTAAGCGTCCTTGAGGTCCAGACGAACCATCCAATCCCGTTCCCGCAGGAGATCCCGCAACAGATGGATGCCCTCCATCTTGAAGTGACGGTAAACCACTCCCGCATTGAATTCCTTCAGATTGAGAACTAGTCTCGATCCCCCTCCCTTCTTCTCCACCAGGAAGACTGAGCTGGCAAAACCCTGAGGGTGCCGCACGGTCGGCACAATAGCCCCCTTCAACACCAGCGACTTGAGTTCCTCTGTGATGAACTCTTGATTTTGAGCTGAGAAACGAAGGGGAAAAGGAGGATGGGACTGACGCAAGGGATGATAGAACTCGATTTTGTACCCCTGAACTGTCTCCAGCACCCAGGCATCGCTGGAGATTGAGCGCCAATTGTCTAGGAAAAAACGAATCCTGCCCCCCAGAACAACACTGCATGCAGGAAGAAGTCTCACCTGAAGTGGCGGAATCCTGATACCCGCCGGAAGCACCACCGGAACGTCCTTTCTTATATTGGCCACGTCCCTTTCTAGAAGGGTAGAAATTTGAACGTTGGGTGTCGCCCGAATCTTGCTGGCCTCCTCTATGGGACTGGTACCCTCTTTGGGAGGGCTGCTGTTGACCGCGGCCGGACGAATGTCCCCTATTTCGACCAGCCTTGGTGAAAACCGGACGAAAGGTCCGGCGAAGAGAGGCCTGGGCCTTATCCAAACCACTAAAGGTGTTGACAAAGTTGGTCAACTCCTTCAAAAAGGGCAGTCCAAAAAGCAAACCCTGAGCTGCAGGGCCTGACTCAGAAGTTGAAAGTTCTGCCAGCTTAGGGTCGAGCTTGAGAAGAATTGATCGACGCCTCTCGCTGGAGAGCCCGCAATTGGCATTGCCTAACTGACAAACGGCGCGCTGAGCCCATTCTATCAGTTCATCCGGATCAACCATCCTAGAAGTACTCTTGGCAAGGAAACCGAGATCCAAAATCTTGGTGAGGGGTCCTAGGAGATCCAGAACTTTGTCCTGGCACGAACGCCAGGACCTGTCGAGACCCTTTTTAGGATCCTTCGCAAACTTGCGCAAATATGTGATCATGGTGGGATCCACCTCTGGAGTGTCCGCCAGGTGATCCGCCAGATCGGGCCTTGGACATTCTGAGCGGAGACGGGCACGTACCTCTTTTTCAAAGGGTCGACGGATGTGCTGTTGCACGTATTCCGTCACCGCAGGGGATGGCAGCCATGCAGTGGAATGGGGATGGACAATGTCTGCAGGCTCAAATGTGAGAACCGGAGGATGAGATGATGCATCTACAAAATGTTCCTTACATTTTCTCTTCTTCGGCTGAGGAGGAGCGGGGTCAGAAGACGAAGAAGATTGTTGATCATCACTGTCGTCATCCTCAACAATAGTAGAAGGCTTTGCGGAAGACAGAGACTGCGCCAACTTTTTGAAATCAGAAGCATGGGGATTACGTGGAGAAGAAGAGGACTTTTTAGCCACAGGCATCCAACCCTGTTGTTGGGCATATTTGGTCAAATGATGCTTCAAGGGCGTAATTGCGCGGACTAGCGCCTTATTCATGGAGTGTTGCACTCCTCTGTCAAGAGCTTCCACCAAATCCTGTTCCAGGGATTCAGGAGCCTCCTCCTCCAACTCACCTTCCTCATCATAATAGTAATCACTCATAGTGCACGAAATTCGTGAAATATGCCCACAATAAGAGGAAGGATAATAACTGCCAAAAGCAAAATTCACAGGGGAGTGAAAAAACCCTTACAGCAAGCCAAAACAGTATAAATGTACTGACAAATTCAATAAAGAGTGGAGGGAGGGCTTGCTGCCACACAAAAAACGTCACTCTAGGCAGAGCCTATGCAGATTATTACAGCCGGGGACCTAGTCTGAGTCTCCGGCGTCAAAGGGGGTGATTCCCGAGGCTGTGGGCGTTTACGCCGCAAGGACGTCCTTCTGAAGAGCTCCCGTGACAGAAAAACACACGGAGCGCCGGAAATAAGCTATCGCGCATGCGCGAACACCGACTGCCTGCCAGGAAACCGGACAGCTCGCGCAATGCGCGCGAGGCCGCCAAAACCCCCAAACGTCCACTCCACAAGCTAGAAGGGCACTGGCACAAAGCGCCCGGCCCCCGGGAGGAGACACTCGCTCCCAACCGCGTCACGCCGCCAGAGGAAAAGCGGAACCGAGGAAAGGCAAACGCGGTGAAACGCAAGCAGAGCGTGCAATACAAATCAATAAACAATGCGCCAGCAAAGCAGACATCAAGCAATATCATAAACAATAGTAAGGTAAGAGAAGTAGCACTTAACTGGCTGCGGAGCAGCAAAGAAAGAGGAAGTGGGATTGTCTGCATGGCTATTTATAGTACAGACTCTATGGTTATGACCCAAGTGTTTCTGGGTAATGTGGTTTTTTACATGGCTGCTGGGCATTTCTAAATAAAGAAATGAGACTAGCATAATCGGAGCCTCCTGTCCTGAAATAGAAATATAACACATAACATATATTTGGGCTGTACCATGCACCTGCTGCATTAACGTAGATACAGCACTGAATGTACTTCTGTATTCAGCACAAGAGACATGCGGTGTCATCACTTGTCTTCTGTCTGTCTGACGCTCTGATAGAGAATAACACTTTCTTCATACGCCACGAGCCCCAGGGTGTTTTTTGCGCAGTTCTTTTCCTTTTGCCGTGAATTATGTCTGTGCTTCTTTACAGAAGAGCTGCAACCTACTCTCTCCATGATACATAACAGCTTTGTTCTTCATTACTAAACTTAAATAGACTGGAAAAAGCAAGTTTCTTCTGTGTTGCCCTTCCTACGTGTCAAAAATGCCCCAAAATGGAGTCGATCACCGAATTTATTCGACCGGCCTTGGTTTGCTAACGCGGGATTACTGGTTACTAGTTACCTTACCAAATCCCAAACTAAGTCGACTGAATCGTTGGTACCTGTCATTGAGTAAAAGGTAATCTAACAATAAGTCAATCAATTTAAGAACTTACACCACTCTAAATGACCACTGACCAAATTTAAGTTCCAAAGATTTAATATAAAGTCAAAGATAACTGAAGATACAAACTTCTCAAAATAAGATTCAGGAGATAAATTGGTATCACTATGAACATGAACTTTTTGAATAGTCTGAGTCTGAAAAACAGAATAATGAGTACAACTTCTAATAACATGAGCGTTGCCAAAATGGATACAAGTTGCAACCTCAAAGTCATTACAGAAAAGAAAATTAAGGTTAGTCTGTCCCTACACTATACTAAGTGACATCCCTACTTAACAAGATCTTTACCCCTCTAGGTGTCAGCCGTGGTGACTTCCTAAGAAGATCACGCACTTCCCTTTGTCTCTTCTCTGATAATGGGTCTCTCCTGATCAGCCTATCTGCCTACCCATCCGCTTCCTTAGGCTCCCAAAATCATCTGCTCTGCTCTCCTCCCGGGTCTCTTTCCCTAATACCAAATCACATTTCTGATAGGAACGCCCCTTGGGACGCCCCTCACGTGGTACATCTTTGCGCGGTAAACTCCATGATGGTACTCTTCAAGACCCTCGTTAAAGTTGACCTTGGTTCCCAGGCTTCTTCTCCAGTGCGCCGATACCCCCTGAAATTCCTGGAGACTCCTACAGGCCTGCGCCAAGCGCCACTGAACAAAGCCCCTTTCATTCGAGCTGATTAGGACCCTCGCACCTGCATATAGTCCGTCCTGCAGTGGGCCTCAAATTCCAGACTCCACCATATCTTTAGGTCGTAAAACACCCCCAAAGCTCTGTGCTGGACACCTCTCGACTTCTTCCCTAACGAGCACATGGCAGTTCAAACGATATGACATTATCAGTTCAGGCCTACTTGATTTACATGAAGCGGGTTCCTGCACTCTTAAAACATTAACTTGATTTAAACAGCAAACATTCTTAACTAGCATACGTTTCTAAAATAACACATCTATAAAGCATATATTTTAACCCTAAATTCAATAATACATTTGGAAGAACCACGTCAACCTCATCTCACATTATTTTAGCAGCACGTTTAGATTTGCTGTGAATTGCCCTGAGGCCTATACATTTAACTGGATTTCAGAGTTACCTTTAATTCTGACATGATTCTTTTAACATGAGAACGTGAGGTTTTCCTATTCCTTCCAACATTTCTACATTAATCTCACACAGTTATAATTATTGTTACACTGCTTAAACATTCGAAACATTTCACTACTGAATATAGAACACTCTGTATATTTCACTCCTAGATATAAAACACTCGTGTTCAGTGCATACATAAACTAACTACGTGCTTGTAAATATGGTGCACTTATACATTTTTTTCAAACCTGTGCTCTCTCAATCCCCCCTTTGATGACCTTCAGGGGTCATCACCATCAAGACACCATCACAAAATGTAGAACCCTTCAAAGTGAAGTCGTGGCAGTGCCACCTCTTTTCATTGTCTCTAATGCCTTTAGACTCCGGTATTGAGTGTCCTGCATCGCTGTCAATTTTTTCCTCCTGTTTCCTCATAGTTCTCTGTAACCTATTTGCTCTATACCACTGATACAAACGCACCAATCCCCACAAAGTGATTACGCAAATCACAATTATGATGATGGGTTTCAGTATGTACCAAACGATACCCTTCCCTAGGTTGACAAACCAACCTCCAACTTTACCCATTCCATGACCTACCTTTTCCCACACGTTTATCTTTGTCAGATCCTCAATTTCGTAGTGTATGGCAGTGATGTTTCGTATGTACTTCTCTAGAGGTTTTGAATTGTCTGGAATGTAAGTGCAGCACTCCTGGACCTTCAAAGCCTTACAGACTCCTCCCTCTTTAGCTAACAGAACGTCTAAAGCAAGTCGGTTCTGAAGAACCATTGCCCTAATCGATTGCATCTCACCTTCCACCAGCATCAATGATCTAGCAGTACTGGCAGATAGCCTATCTACGACTGTAGCTAACCTCCTGATCTTAATGTCATTCAATATTACTCCTAGGATAGGGAATGCAGCACCGAATACATCTCCAATTACTTCTGCTGCACCCAGCCCTCTCTTCCACCTAGTTGGTATCTCTTTCTTCGTCGTTTCTAAATTCTCAACATGATATATTTTAGGGAAGACAACAGCCAGATAGCATGATCCGTACCAATTATCTGGTAACTTCACATAGGCATTTCTTCCACATACAAAATATACATTTGGAATTGCTTGCATCCCTTTCAAAAAATCCTTAGAGTAATACTCCAGTTGAAAGGCATGTTCACAATTGACCTGACCTACATACAAATTCTCATAATAGGAGTAACTCCTGTGAATGCACAGTTTCCCCCGTTTCTCCTTATCTAAAGCAATTGGACCAAAACTACCCTTTCTTTGATGTAACCTTTCCTCCTTGGTCCAATCTGTTTCCCATTGTCCTGAGGCCTTCAGAATCTTCTGCCTCCTGTATCTAGTATCTACCTGTCCTATAAACTTTTTCTCAATTTCTGACACTTGACAAGTCAGATTGTTTCTTCGAGCATGTGAAGTATCTAACGTTTTCCATGGAATAAACCATTTGTGTAATCTGTCTTCGCTTTTGTAATAGTCCCACTTGTTCAAATGCTTGAAATTCGGGACCTCTGGCAATGTCGAGTCGAAATTCGAGAAATAATACTCAAATCCTTCTCGTCCATAAAATATGCTCAACAACAAACTGCACGTGATTCCATATGTCAATGGAAGATGATGGTATCTGATACCCTCCTCTACCGAGGCTGGTAATTGCATACAAACGTAGCAATTCTTCACTTCCATGACATCAATGTATTCATAAAGCAATTTAGCATAAGCATTTTACCTGAAATTTCCCTGTGACTCATCTGTGTGTAACCTTTTTATTTCTGCATCTAACAACGCTTTGTCTTTATCATTGATGTTTCCCTTATCATTTATAATGGTAGTTCTCGGTGTTGACACTCCCTTGGCCTCCTTTACTGCAGTTGCATCTCTCTCGTGTCCCACTATGTATGAGACAGTAACCACTAAAACTATCAAGGAAATCACTACTCCCAACAATGTGCCAACTATACATTTTGCCCTGCGGTTCGGGTTGCCAGCCTCCATGTTCTCAAACAGTGTGGTTCTGGACGCTCTTCCTGCATCAACTTCTTCCTCTTTTCGAACAAAGTCTTTCTCTCTTGCAATGTCTCTCTTTTGAACACTTGGAAGCTTGACAATCTATTTCCGCAAAACAGTTCAAAGTCCAGTAGAAAATAGACAACCCTAGCCCTTCTCCATCCGCTAAAAGGAAACCCCTACCATTTTCTTCTTCCACTCGGCGCTAGGTTATCTTGCAGCAATTTTACAATTTCTTTTCAAGAGTCTTATATCCGTCTGAAGTTATGTATGGCTCAAGGAGTGACACTACGTCTTCATAAATGTCCATCCGAAGAAACATTCCCTCAAGTTCTGGGCAGTTCGTACAACAACATGGAAAGTCAACTGTTTCTAGGATTATTCTCCTTATTTCGCTCTGAACAAGTGGACGGACGAAATTGAGAGTTAACGTTTTTTCAATTTCTCCTCCTGGTACTATCAGTTCTACATCCACAATTACAAAGGGGTCCGTTCTAATCAGGATCACTTTCTTCACCTTTCCAGTTCTGCGCCCCTTTGAAGACATTCGCAATATGGTATTAATCCACAACAATGAGCATTCCAAGAACTTCTACTACTCGCTCAAGCATTTCCAAACGAAGAAGAGTTCCCTCCAATATTGGATATCGTGAACAGCAAACTGGAAATTCAACTGTCTCTAAAATCAATTTTCTTATTCCGCTCAGGAGAGGAGGATGAACGATGTTGAGTGTCAGCAACCTTTCGGTCTCCGCTCCTGGCAGTAGAAACCTTATTTGCACTGTGATGATCGGGTTAGTTCTGACGAGGTCCACTTCCCTGATCCTCCCGGTTCTGTGCCCCCCCGACATCTGCAACGAGGTAGGTCCAATCAGGAGTAGAGTATCTTCTACTAGGCACTCGCACCCTCCTTGATCTTCTAAGGCCCTCCTCTCTTCCCTCCTGGGTATCTTCTTCCTGATCCGAGTCTTCAGATATAGGAGCAAGGGTTTCTTCCTGAGCCGACCTCAAACTTAGCCTCCTGTCTCTTCCCGGCCAAGTGGCAGCCTCACACCTTGTTCTCCGATATCTCGTCCTCACACTCGGTTCTTGATCACTCTGGTACTGATCCGTGTCTGTTTCGTATTCACTGCTGCTCTCTCCTTCAGTTGCGTCTTCAGTCTCACTGCCGTCCTGCCTTCGCTCTTCTTCTGAATCCGATGCGTTCCCAACTTCTTCCGACACCCCCTCAGCTGCCTCAATCCCTTCTTGCGACTCTTCTTCCACTTCCGGGCTTTCGTCTGGGATAGGAGCTGTTTCTTCTAGAGGTGCTGGAACTCTTCGAGTATGGGATGCATGGATCCAATTTGGCAGCCCCCCGCACTTCACCGCGGTGTTCGTTATCAGGATTACCTGAAAGGGCCCACGCCAGCGAACATCTAGGCAGTTCTTCCGGACGTGCTTTTTAACCAACACCCAGTCCCCTGGGTTCAGGTCATGACACAGGTTCCTCGATGCTGGAACTTCAACCGCATGCACCTGAAGGGACACAGAATGGATGGCGTCAGACAATCCTTTACAATAATCCAAGATCAGATCATCTGTAATATTCAATAGGGCAGCAGTTGGAACTGTGGGAAGTCTCATGGCCCTCCCCATTAGAATCTCGTGTGGAGAGAGACCTGTCCTCCTGTCAGGGGTGCTGCGCATGCTCATGAGCACTAAAGGAAGAGCATCTGGCCAACTCAAAGATGTGGATGCCACTACTTTAGCCAATCTATTCTTCAAAGTGCCGTTCACTTGTTCCACAATTCCTGAAGCTTCTGGTCGATAACTACAATGCAGCTTTTGATCGATATTCAGTGTGGAGCACAACATCTTCACTATTTCGCTGTTAAAATGTTTTCCTCTGTCCGATTCCAAAGAGGCAGGCACCCCGAAGCGCGGTATCAACTCCCTGAGCAACAATTTAGCCACTGTGAGTGTATCGCACCTACGTGTAGGGTACGCTTCAACCCATCTGGAAAATACGCATACAATCACCAACACATACCGAAGGCGATTAACTCTTGGCATTTCGATGAAATCTAGTTGCATTCTATTGAAAGGCCCCCCCGACCTCCCAATGTGACTCAGTGTGACTGGTGTTCGTTTGCCTACGTTCAGTTGTTGGCAGGTAACACATCGCTTACATACTGATTCTGCTGCTATTCTAAATTTAGGGCAATACCAAGTTTGCCTAAACACTCTCATCATAGCATCCCTACCTAGATGTACTGGACCATGTATTTCTCTCGCCATGGGATTTGCTAATTCTTCAGGTAACACAGCCCTCCCATCTGCTGAAACCCAAAAATCCATTTCACTTCGCACACAACCTGCTGTTTCCCATGCCTTTTTCTCGGTTTCTGGTGCATTCTCCTGCATTACCCTCAAATCTTCCCAGGTATCCACGGTCTCTAACATCATGCTTAATTCTGTCCTTTCTTCCGCACCTTCTATTTCCACCTTTGAGAAAGAATAATTTTGCTCCGCACAATAACGTGCGACTTCATCAGCGTATCTGTTGCCTTGTGACACAAAATCTGTATTCTTAGTATGAGCTACACATTTTACTATTGCGATGTCAACTGGACCTTGTAATGCTTCTAACAACAGCCGCACAAATTCTCCATTTCGAATGGGCGAACCAGAGGAGGTCATGTAACCTCTCTGAGACCACAACTGCCCGAAATCATGAACCACACCGAAACCATATTGGTTGTCCGTGTAGATGGTGACTCTCTTTCCGTTTCCTGCTATGCAGGCACGAGTTAGGGCAATAATTTCTGCTACCTGTGCGGAATGTACTCCTTCCAGGCTAGCGGCTTCCACAACTCCAGTAATGGTACAAACAGCATAAGCTGCTCTCAACCGACCAGTATCGTCTCTTAAACATGAGCCATCAACAAAATAAATCTCATCAGGGTCAGACAATGGCTCATCCACAATATCTGGTCTGGGTTTCGTGCATAGTTCAGTCACATCAAGGCAATCGTGGTCTTCACATCCTTCGCCTTCTATTACAGTAGGTAATGGCATCAAAGTAGCAGGATTCAAGACAGAGCATCTCCTGAGGGTCACGTTCTCCGCGGCAAGAATAACTTGCTCGTAGCGCGTGAGCCTACTATTGGTCAGATGCTGCGTCTTCGTCCTGGTCATTAACAATTCAACTGAATGCGGTACATACACCACCACTGGATGTCCCATCACAATACTCTCGCTCCTTTCAATGCTGACACCCGTTGCAGCAACGGATTTGAGACATCCGGGCAACGCTGCGGCTACTGGATCTAATGTAGCCGAAAAATATGCAACTGGTCTACGGGCATTTCCGTGGGTCTGTGCCAAGACTGACAAAGCACATCCCTCTCTTTCACAGCAATAGAGTGAAAATGATTTCTCGTAATCGGGCATTCCCAGAGCCGGAGCACGACACAAATCGTCTCTCAGCTGCAAGAACGCCACCAGGCATTCTTCATCCCATGGTACCGGATCACTCACCTCCTTGTGCGTCAGTTTCTGTAAGGGCTTTGCTTTCAGTGAAAAGTTAACTATCCACTGTCGGCAGTAACCCACCATTCCTAGGAACATTCTAACTTCTCTCTGTGTTGTAGGCGCATTCATCTTCATTATCGCCTCAATCCTCTCTGGGGACACCTTACGTTTCCCTTTTTCTAACCGGTGCCCTAAATACTGTACTTCTGTCAGACAATACTGCAACTTGCTCGGGGATACCTTATGTCCATTCTCAGCTAAATGGTTCAGTAAGGCAATTGAGTCTGCTTTACAGGCTTCCTCTGTCTCTGACGCAACAAGTAGGTCATCTATGTATTGGACCAGAACCGAGTTCTGGGGCAGTACTAGATTTTCGAGATTCTTTTTCAACAACTGATTGAAGATGGATGGGCTGTCTGTGAATCCTTGTGGGATTCGACACCATGTTAAAACGCGATCTTCCATTTTAAAAGCAAAAAGATACCTGCTCTCTTCATCCAATGGGATGGAAAAGAAAGCCTGGCAAAGATCTATCACTGTGAACCATTCTGCCTGACATGGTATTTGAAATAGTATTACTGAAGGATTCGGTACCACGGGACAACATGAAACGACTATGTGGTTAATTTTTCGTAAATCCTGCACTATCCTGAATTTCCCACTAGGTTTCTGCAAACCCATAATCGGGGAGTTACAAGGACTGCCCACGATTTCTTTCAGTATTCCCTGTTGAATCATTGACTCGCTCACAGGCTTTATTCCTGCAATCGTTTCCTGTGACAATTTGTATTGAGGCGTTCTTGGAAACTCAACATTTGGTTTTACCAATATTTTTACCGGTTCTACCCCTTTAATCAATCCTATTTCCTCTCCGGTGAAATCCCATACCTCTGACGCCACTGCATCTCGTAAGTCTTGGGGAAGATCTTCTACTGTCAGAGTAGGATATAGTTCTACACAGGATTTTGAATTGGCCACCTTAAAGGTAGCATCATCGTCGGTAGTCTGTACCTCTACTCCTTGCGGGGTGCAGTATATGGTGCAGTTCAATTTGCACAACAAATCCCTTCCTAACAGACATACCGGACTCGAGTCACAAACCACAAACTGATGTTCATGGTTTCCTATCTTCACAGACACTGGTTCTGTCAAGGGACTAGTCATTCTTTTATTTGCGACTCCTACCACCTGAATTGTTTCCCCTGACATCGGCAAGTCTGGAACCACCGCCGATCTCAGTGTTGATCGGGTAGCCCCAGTATCCACCAAGAACGTAGTGGGACACCCTGCCACTTCTGCCTCAACAAAGGGTCCTCTCTGATCCACTTCTAGGACTGCCCCGAGGGTACAGTCCTCTTCACTGCTCACACGTTGTCCTGTCAATGGATCAATGTAATAACACTTTTCTTCCTCGATAAACAGAGGCATTTGTTTAAACACCTTTCCCCCTGTCGCTATCTTCGGTGGCTGTGGGAACTGGGCCCGTGGAGCCGAAGTCCCCCCTTTGGCCACCTTGCTACCTGGAACTGTCACCTTTTGAGTTGGGACTTCTTGGACCTGCTCTTCTACTTCTAGCTCTCCTTTTTCAGGGTTAAAGGGACACTCGCGTCGCCAATGCCCCACCTGGTGACACTGATGGCACTTTGTCATTTTCTTTAAAGTGGCAAAGTCTATCCTAGGTCTCTGCCCTTCCTCATTGTCCTTATTCTGACCGTTTGGCTTTCGTCCCATCCCCTGCTTCTGCTGGCCACCCTTCCCGGCGGACTGCATTTGCACCACCATCAATTTCTCCTTTAGATTCTTGGCTTTAGAATCTATTTCATCACTACAGTATCTTGCATAACGTAGGATTTCATCGAGTGGTTTGTTTTGCCAACAAATTAAATGTTGCTGAATCATCAAGCAAATATCAGGTCTCAACCCCAAGACAAACTTTGACACAAATTGTCCTATATCTTTGGGATCCATTACATCGAGTCCACTGTATTGCTTGAATGTTTTCAACAACCTCTCATAAAACTCATGCACGGTCTCCTTCGGTTCTTGCCTCGTTCGATCTATCTTTACCCAATCTATATCTTGTGGTGGTATCTTCTCTTTCAACCAAGCTATTACCCTTTCATACTTTCGCATGACAATCTCGGATGGTCCATTAGTTCGAACATCCCTCACTGGTTCAGCATTTGGCCATTCAACACTAGTCTTACACGGGGTCCACAAATCAGATGGGACCACGATGTCAAACAACGTGTTCAAATCAATCCACAATACTTTCGAGATTTTGACAAACCTTTCTACCTGCTTATACCACTCTACTGGATTGTCCCTTAACTTCGGAAATGAGTTGGTAAATGCAGCTAAGTCTCCTCTACTCCAGGGCACATGTACATAATTTCCATTTGATATTTCTCGCAAAGGGAATGCCTCCATCTGCATTACCCTTCCCTCAGGGGTCATCACATTTGTACTTCGCCTAACTGTGCCCTTTTTCGACCACCTTTCTTCCCATTTGTCCAGTTCTCTCCACACTCTTATTCCAGATATCAACTCCCTTATGTGAGTTTTCAATCCGGTAGTCCTCTTCTCATCTAGGTCTTGGTCTGAGTATTGTAGTCTATGGTTACTCTGTAGTGCCCTTGTCCTAGATAAATCTACAGCATACCTGTCGGCCAAATTAGTCAGTTTCTCATGGAATGCTCTAGCTCTCCTAGTAGTATCCTTTGCTATGAACAACAACTCATCTTGTTCGTACAAATCGATCCTTTCTAAAGGCACCGTTCCTTCTATAATCTCGTCTAGATCGGAATTCAGACTGGAGACATCAAGTCTTTTAACCTTTATCGCGGCTTTCAGCACCTCTGGTCCAGATGTACCTTCCACATCCTTCCCGTCCCAGCTCCTAGCCCTGCGCCTAGGCACTGGTGAGTTAAAGGGAGTCCTCCCCTCTTCCCATCTCTCTAGGTCCCATGCCTTTCCATCCTCTCGGGGTGGATGATGAAATACTTCCTTGTTTCTCAATTTTCCGCCTTCCCCGATCTGCCTGTTTTCTCTGGGTGCATAGCAAGACATCCCATTGCTCCCCCTTTCCTCACTATTTCCCTGTGATTCTTGATTACTCGAAGCATGGCGGGACCTGTCACTGTTCTCCTTCCTCCAATGTTGAACGTCTTCCCCGAGTGTATGATGAAGGCACCTAAACCTATTCTGAAAAGCCCGTACCATTTCATCTCCCCCTTTCCCCCAGAGACGAGACATTTCCTCACACTCTACAATCCTAGTATTTTGTTCCGGCTGTTCTCCCTGATTTGTAGGACGTGCATCCCCTCTATTCTCTGGACTTTGGCTTTCCCGGCCCTGACTGCTTTCGCTGGCCCCACAATGAGATACAGTCCCATTGCCCCTGGTTTCCCATTCTGGTTCTGTTCTTGTCCTGTTACTCGGGGATACTGTGAACCCGTCCCATTCCCTCAAATCAGATCTTAATTCTGAATAGGGTCTTGGCCGCGGTCCCCTTAGATCCATTGGTCCTCTCGGACCTCCCTGTTCTGAATTGGGACCGACAGTTGTGTCTATTGGGGTATTCCACGTTACCGATCCTGGCAATTGTTTCCATGCATTTGTCACATTATTCCTTCTTTCTATCTCAATCCTTTCCCTATCCAATTGCCTCTGTTCCTCCTCTCTATCTCTTTCTGGGTTATAGATCGATACTATGGGTCCTATGGTAACAGGCACCTGAAGAGCATCTGGCAATCCAACAGACTCAACCCTTTCGGTGGTTGGCGTTTTCTGCACCACAAACCTTCCCACTACACTCTGTACAGTGTTGTTTTGAGGTATCTCTCCGCCTTTGATAGGTGTCCATTCCGATATAGGGAGTGGTGTATACCCCTCTATGGCATTCCCATCTTCCCTTGCGAGCCCTCTATCTTCTATCACCCCCACTCTCGGAGGTGGTCTATCCATTAACAATCTGTTTATCAGATTGTCCTCCGACTCGCTTTCCTCGTCTTCTTCCATGAGGTTTCCTCCTCCTCCTGCCACCTCCCTCATCGGATACATTTTTTCCACCTCAATAGCCTGCACCCTCCAACGCTTTGCCTCCTCATCCCATTTGGAATCTCGCACTGCTCTTACCGATCGCGTCAGCCTTTGTTGACGCCTGTTCAAATTCCTGTCGTGTGCAGCCCTAATCCATGCATTAAGGGCCTCAAACTGTGTTGGTCTGGGCGAGGGTTTCAATGAGGACATGGTTGCTTTTAGCCGATGTAACACCTCTAACTTAAACGTCCCGTACTTCGGGAACTGCATTTCCTCATTCCCTTCCGTAAGCTTATTCCAAGCCCCAATCCATAATATGGTATGCAGCCCAACATTCGTTGCCATATAATGAGCTGGCGTACCCTCCGGCGGAGCCTCTTCCCCATAATAATGTTCACTTCGTTTACGTTTAAAAATCCCTTTCAAACACTTAAAACACTTCATGATTTCGCTCTTTCTCCGCGTTTGTTTACTTCCTGATGATATTCCACCAATCTCAGCCCCGTTCTCACTAACTGGCCTATCCGTACGCGACTTTCCTCCGACGTCACTCTAACCGCCCAACCAGAGCGCGGCTCTAGCTAACGTCACACCAACCGCTCAATCACAGCGCGGCTCTAGCCGACGTCACCCGTCCCCCTTCGCAGCAGTTCCCCTCCTTTCTCAGCTCGTCTCCTCGGTCATGCACGCGTCCCATTCATACTCTGAAAAATGATTACTTCCGTCCAACCGATCACCTTCCTTGACTGTACGCCCACAGTCTTTCTGTAGTTGTCACCTTAACTTGACGAAATGTCTTTCCGTTTACTTCCAGACAATCGCCTTCTCCGATAGGTTACTCACACACACAGTAACTTTCGACCAGCGTCCGTTACTCATACACTCACTCTTACACTCCCCCTATCTTGGATCCACGGCGGTCAATGGTACCTCGTGACCTCCGTACTATGGTCGACAACTACCCTGGATGTTCGATACACCCAAAACCACTTAAGCTCTGGCCTGAACTTAAGATTTCACCAGTTCACCCGTTTTCCAGGTTACCAGTTTACCAGGTTGCGCGCGCTCACAACCTTCTCTCATTCACACTACAGGCATTCAACTCCGCAAGACATTACAATACAAATACAACACAAAACACCGCAATCTGTTCACGCATGACCCTTTTTATACTCACTCTCCTCCGATACTGCTGCTTTTCTCGCACCGTCTGCACCTTTCGGCACACGATTCTTCCGTTGCTCGTCTCTCGGCGTCTAGGGGCCTTGGGGTAAACTAACCTCTCTAGATTACCTTCCTCAAGAAGATAACCATCCTCACTCTGCTACCAACTGCTAACGCGGGATTACTGGTTACTAGTTACCTTACCAAATCCCAAACTAAGTCGACTGAATCGTTGGTACCTGTCATTGAGTAAAAGGTAATCTAACAATAAGTCAATCAATTTAAGAACTTACACCACTCTAAATGACCACTGACCAAATTTAAGTTCCAAAGATTTAATATAAAGTCAAAGATAACTGAAGATACAAACTTCTCAAAATAAGATTCAGGAGATAAATTGGTATCACTATGAACATGAACCTTTTGAATAGTCTGAGTCTGAAAAACAGAATAATGAGTACAACTTCTAATAACATGAGCGTTGCCAAAATGGATACAAGTTGCAACCTCAAAGTCATTACAGAAAAGAAAATTAAGGTTAGTCTGTCCCTACACTATACTAAGTGACATCCCTACTTAACAAGATCTTTACCCCTCTAGGTGTCAGCCGTGGTGACTTCCTAAGAAGATCACGCACTTCCCTTTGTCTCTTCTCTGATAATGGGTCTCTCCTGATCAGCCTATCTGCCTACCCATCCGCTTCCTTAGGCTCCCAAAATCATCTGCTCTGCTCTCCTCCCGGGTCTCTTTCCCTAATACCAAATCACATTTCTGATAGGAACGCCCCTTGGGACGCCCCTCACGTGGTACATCTTTGCGCGGTAAACTCCATGATGGTACTCTTCAAGACCCTCGTTAAAGTTGACCTTGGTTCCCAGGCTTCTTCTCCAGTGCGCCGATACCCCCTGAAATTCCTGGAGACTCCTACAGGCCTGCGCCAAGCGCCACTGAACAAAGCCCCTTTCATTCGAGCTGATTAGGACCCTCGCACCTGCATATAGTCCGTCCTGCAGTGGGCCTCAAATTCCAGACTCCACCATATCTTTAGGTCGTAAAACACCCCCAAAGCTCTGTGCTGGACACCTCTCGACTTCTTCCCTAACGAGCACATGGCAGTTCAAACGATATGACATTATCAGTTCAGGCCTACTTGATTTACATGAAGCGGGTCCCTGCACTCTTAAAACATTAACTTGATTTAAACAGCAAACATTCTTAACTAGCATACGTTTCTAAAATACCACATCTATAAAGCATATATTTTAACCCTAAATTCAATAATACATTTGGAAGAACCACGTCAACCTCATCTCACATTATTTTAGCAGCACGTTTAGATTTGCTGTGAATTGCCCTGAGGCCTACACATTTAACTGGATTTCAGAGTTACCTTTAATTCTGACATGATTCTTTTAACATGAGAACGTGAGGTTTTCCTATTCCTTCCAACATTTCTACATTAATCTCACACAGTTATAATTATTGTTACACTGCTTAAACATTCGAAACATTTCACTACTGAATATAGAACACTCTGTATATTTCACTCCTAGATATAAAACACTCGTGTTCAGTGCATACATAAACTAACTACGTGCTTGTAAATATGGTGCACTTATACATTTTTTTCAAACCTGTGCTCTCTCAGGTTCAGCACTAAATTTAAAACGACCCATTGCTAAAAAGGAATGGGTTAATTGTGTGGTTAATTATTCCCGCAAGCACGAGTGTGGCTGCAGAAACGCTGCCTGGTCCTTGCAGTTCGGTCCTGGCTTCTCTTACCAAGGCTGGGGCGTCGCTCTCAATGCTGCGGCAGGTTCGATTGCACCGGGGCCTAGAGGCTTTAGTTTAGAGGTTCACTGTACCTTGACTATTAAATAATCTAACTTCCCAAGCAGTGGTGAGGCGGGGCCATTGTCCTTACTCACACGATTGGCCCATGGCACCCTTGCTGCGCCAATGACTGAAAGCCTCTTGTGAGTCGTTACCGCTGTCGCCAAATTGTATTCAACAAGAGAAATGACAAAGAGTAACTCGCGTTTGTAACCTTTTACTGTATGCTGGATGTGAAAAAAAACTAGGTCAGGCGGACCCTGCTGTGCATGAAGCCTTTTCCTTGTCTTGTTCGGTTCATTAAGGGTTGATGTGTTGCAGGACAGCGCAGTGTCTCTGATGTACACAACTAATGTATTTTGGCACGTCACAGAACAACGAGGGCAGGGGGTATCGTTTCTCTCTGTGAAACTATCGCCGCTCTGGGCTTTGCAAGGGGTACATCTTGTACTGCACCAGTACAAATCAATTTTACCCTTCCTGTGTGACCCTCCTGTGCTCTACTTACTTCCTCCGAGGTGATTTAAAACAGCAAACCATCAGATAGGTTGTGTAGCAACACGTTGCTGATATAGGGAGTTTTTTTCTCCTTCAAGGCACGGAGATTTTCTTTAACTATCACTTCAAGAAAAAACATAAAATACATTTACAGTATCTACTTCTTGCTTTTCAAAACGTTTTGGGAGCTATTGTGGTTTAAGGGCTAAAATGATGAGGGAATATCAAGGTCACACAATATCATGACCAGAACATCGAGGACCGAAAGACGGAGAAGGTGCACAGAGGGAGGAACAGACTTACTAATCATAACTCCACATCTGCTTACCTTGGAGATCTGTATATATCTCCAAGGTATGTATATGTGAAGTTAGGTAGAGCAAACAGATACTGTTGCAATTGGGCTCCGCCTATTCAGTACGCCCATAATTTTTGCTTTTTGAATCACCTGTTTTTAAAGTTTTTTACGGGGGGTGAGTCTCAGGCCATATGTCTCACTCACGGTAATAACATGGCTAATGGAACATGCATGTTTATCACCTTCTGCCTTTAAGATAAGACTGCTGCAAATCAGCAAAGGAAAGGGGCACTTGGCTGGTTACACATGGACCCATGTACACACATGTGCGGGCTGTGCATGTGAGACTGAGGTTGTGCACAGCCCGGTAACGGCGCAGAGGTAGTCTGGTACGGAGGGGACTCTGGATTACTTATTATCTGGGCTATAATATTAGTGTACACTAATAGGGAAAGTCAGTGTAATGTACTGTTTCATCAGTAGTGACACTTTATTGTAAGCACAGGGGAAAAACTGACTTAGAGTACAGTTTCGCTTCACATATGGGTTATCCAGAATTGCCATATTCTCTGGCTCAGGATCAGAGCCCAGGCCTTTTGCCACTCTGCTGTGCCAAGTTAATTACATTTCTCACCAACAGCCGGAAAAATTCCATTCTCACACAAAGGGAGCAAATATCAGTGCTTCACTCAGCTCTTGAGGAGGAAAGGGCTGGTACTGAAGGATCTGCATCAATCAATCAACTGTCGCACTGTACCAGGGATGGGATAACCCAAGCCCACAGAACAAAGGAGGGAGCCCAGACCTCTGGAGCCAACACAGGAGGATGAAAACCTTTGAAGATTTGCTGAGAAAAGTACCTGTTAGTGATGTCAGTGAGGGCTGGAGTCGGGGCCCCAGAGGAGATGTGACTAGTGACTCTTGGATGGGACCATCTTGAACTGTCTCAGCATGCTGTGCAAGAGGCGATACACAAGGGTGGAGAGGTCTCCTGGCACCCTAGGATTGGCCAAGGGTGTCTGGGTTCCCGAACCTTCTGCTCCGCTTTAAAGGCTCTTTCACAAGGGGAGATGCTCTCTTGGTTGGTGTTTTTATGTGGTTTGCTGCTTGACCCTGGGGTTGCCATGGACAAATGGAAGGCAGTACCATCTAATGCCCAGGAAGGCCCAAGGACCCTGCCCATCTGACCGCAGGACCAGTGAGGCTCCCCAATTGCCAGGGAGGCTGGCCCCCTTTTACCCCTGAGGGTCAGTTGAGGGAATGCCGCTGCCCGCGTCCCCCACAGGGGAACATCAGCAGGGCAGCCCCCATTAGTCGTAGCACCCCCCCCTCCTCCAGTCCTCGGAGGGGGAGGCTCGGGCAGTTCACCGCCCCTCCTCTGGCCGGGTGCACCAGTGACGTGCATCCGGGGGAGGGCGCGTTGGGGGCGGGCTGGGTATTTAGGCCCCAGCTGCCAGTATGCGACCTCTTTGCTGGTCGTCCTGGCCCCCCGGCTGCTTCCTGTCCGGACGCTGTCTGGTCGTCCTGCGCCTGCCTCGCTGCAGCAGGGTTGCTCGGACGCGGTGAGTCCTACATCAAAGCCCCCCTCGTGCCCGCTCCCCCCTTCTGGGGGTTGCAGCTGGGCCGGGCGGCCCGCTTAGCTGCGGGCCGCTGAGGCTGGTGGCAGGCAGACCGGATGAGGTGCCGGATATCCCCCCTAGTGCCCGCTCCTCCCTTCCTGGGGGTCGCAGCTGGGCCGCTGAAGATGGGGATATGCAGGCTCGATGCGCCCGGAAGCCCCCAGCCAGATGGCCCTTGTCCCCCCCCGCTTCGTGGATGCATCATGGGCATGGCGGCCCGGCTAGGGCTACAGACCGCCGGGGGTTGGGGGAGAGCAGCACCTTCCGTGCGCGACCGGGCTCTTCCGAGCTGCCCCAGGTCCTGCACGCTAGTCTCCGATGGTGGCAGAAGGGACACGCAGCACGGGGTCTGTCCTCAGGGACCGTGTGCACTGGGCCAGGATATTTACAGCCATTATGTCTGGGCCTTTTGCGGGGGAGATAATTCTGCGGGTGCTGAGGCCTTCGTTCGCTGCTATCTCAGCGCCTTCGGTGCCCCGTTGGGGGTAACTACGTCTTTCGGGACGGTCGCTTTGTGCCCTGTGTAGCGAGGCAGTCGTTCACCAAGCTTGACGGCATGTGGGCCAGTAAATGAATTCCCGTGAAATAGAACGTCCTCCGCAACTTTGATGTGTAATCTTTCAGTTACCTGTTGCTGTTTTTGGCCGTAAAACATGTACTAACGAAGAGAAACATTTGACCAGCCAATGTGAAAATGTGTAAAAAGATAAAACTAAGGAAGTGATACTGCCACAAAGTGTGCCGCAATACGCCGCATAATTTGGCCAACCTTGCCACAGGTTTTGATCATTCTCTGTCGCATAATCCCCAGCTTTCCTGACTAGACTGTGGTTCGGCAGTCTCACCCCCACACGAAAGGTGACCTCTGTGGGCTCAGGGGACTCTGTCTGCCCCTTTCCTCCCCTCCTTGGCCCTGTCTAGAAGTATCTGTGGAAAAGCCACGATAGGGGCAGACGAGGCGAACAAACGGGTGTTTTTAAGATCTCCAACCGAGCCCGCTCCACCATTGGAGGGGTTTCGGCTGGGCGAACATGTGGTGGCTGTTGGGGAAGCGTTAACCACCCCGCACTCGTCGCTCCACTTGGGGCTGTGTGTCTGAGCCTCGGCACGAGTGTGCATCACGGGGCACCCCGAGCGCTCGGAGCGGCACTGGGGAGAAACATGGCATAATGGGTATGAGTACAGTTGCCCCCGTCCACATCCTGACCATGGTACGGTTCCTGCAGGGTTGGTTGCGGGGGCTGCTCGCAGATCGAGACGTACTCGGGCGAGTCTCCCACGCAGGAAGTCGCTGTGGTCCAGGAGCGAGCAGAAAGCTCGTGTGCCCGCTCTCCCACCTGTGGTGGTAGGGCTGGGACAGGGCGGCCCACGTGGCCGTACCGTAACCGTGCCGGCGTGATCACGGTAAGTGGTGGCTGGCACGGGTGAAGTACGTGAACGGGAAATGATTACCCGCAACGTTGTTCAAGGGCGGCGTGATTGCGAGACCATGAGGTAGTCGCCCCGTGCGTAGAATAGACTTTGCCGGTTCGTTTAAGTAGTGATTTCGACATGTGAAGTACGTCGCCGTAAGGTACGCTTAACAACAGCTGTTGAAAGAGGAGTTGGGCTAGCGGCTAGGGCGCTCGACCTCCGACCTGGAGGAACCGGGTTCGAGGCTTGGTAGGGCGCCAAACATCCTGAATTCTGGGCAAATCACTTCACCCCTAGTGCCTAATAAAAATGAAGGGGTGTCTGCAGGTAACGGTGATATTCAAAGCGCTATGATACTCGATTCGGTTTAGGTCTAGTTCGCGCCATATAAAACTCTGCAAAACAAACCCCATTAAAACAAACCCCTTTCAGCGCACACGGTTGAATTAGTCAAATGGTAGAGCGCTCGCTTAGCATGCGAGAGGTAGCGGGATCGATGCCCGCACTCTCCATTCCAAAGAATTTTCTCCCCGTGCCTAATAAAAATAAATGGGTGTCGGCATGTAACGTAACCGGTGATATTCAAAGCGCTATCATACTCGATTTGGTTTAGGTCTAGTTCGCGCCATATAAAACTGCAAAACAAACTTCTTTCAAAGCACAGGTTGAATTAGTCAAATGGTAGAGCGCTCGCTTAGCATGCGAGAGGTAGCGGGATCGATGCCCGCACTCTTCATTCTAAAGAATTTTCTCCCCGTGCCTAATAAAAATTAATGGGTGTCTGCATGTAACGTAACTGGTGATATTCAAAGCGCTATGAGACTCCATTGCAGCGCTGATTACTGCAGCGCCCTGATCCTTTACAAGCAGCGGCAACTGGGGAGTAAGAAGTTTAGGGCAACGTGTCTCCCCCCCGCCAAGTCTCGGAGCGGCTGTGGGGGGTGTGGTGTGTCGTGTGGTGTTCTGCAGGCCCCCGCATAGTTAGCGGGTACTAGCGGGGCATGTTGGGCGTTTAGTATCTCTGGCCCACCCTCCGCTCGGAGCCCTCGGGGACAGCGTGCAATCAGTTAGGCCATCTGTCAACCTGTTCACCACCGCATGCTCCTATGCGCTGGGCGCTCGCTGGAGGGTCAGGTCGTTCACAGCAACTGGAGGCCCGCTTTGTAGCGCTTGTCTTCTGCGGGGCAGAACGTGAAGTCTGCAGGCTTGGGGGGGTGTTGCGAGCCCATTAGTCGGTCTTACTGCGCATCTTTCCTTAAAGCTGTGTATCTCTCTTCTTCCTCTCCTCTTAACTCTCACTGTCTTCCAGCCTCATTGTCTGTCTATGATCAAGAGAGTTTATGTGACTACAGACACAGCAGGTCTCATTTTGTATCAGGCGTTCTCTGAGGGCACAGAAATAGAACCTTCCAGGGATCTCGATACGTCGGACAGTGGAATGTTAACAAAATCATACAGAGAATAGAGCGTCCCTTTGAAACTAGAGGGATCCCCTGTGCTTTCCTGGCCCATTCATCCCTTAGGGGCTACCCCAACAGAGAGATTGCCATTTTGTAGAAATTACATACAACAACAAAACAACAGCAGTGCTTTTGCATGTAAATCATACTGTCAGTTAATCAGGGTTGTTAGCATAGAGGATACAGTACAGGTTCTTCAGCACAACACTGAAAGCAGAATGTTATCTCTTATCTCGTTCCCAATACCAGTGTGTCCAGTGCGAGGGAAGTGCTGGGTCGCACATTTGCGTCAATGTTAGAAAAGTGTCCCCCGGAAATAGGTATTTTCCCAGTCGTAAGCCATGTGAGTGTGCTCTCTCCTGTGTCTTATTATCCCTGAGCGAGGGAATCTATGGGTCGTTAGCCAGCGGCATGGAAGGGGCGGATAGTACACCAGTGTTTGCGCGTTTGCTCAGTCTCCTTACGTATGGGCCGAGTCCACACTGCAGACTTGGGTGCTAGAACCAGGGTTCGAGCCTAAGGGTCGCGTTCAATCAGGTGATTCTGTACAAAACTCGTAGCTCGCACCTGCCGGAACATGCAAATGTATAAACTGCGCTCGAAAGTGCTTTTTTCTTTCGGGTTGAGTTAGGGCTGATGACTTTGGTGCATTATCAGGGTCACGCCATGGTCGCGTTCACTTCCAATGATTTTGGGCAAGTCACGCTCTCGTGCTCGAAAGCGTATAAAGTCAAGTAGAGGTAAAATACTGCCAACAGTGTGATACAAGAGAAAGGTGACGTGTGCATGTTGCAAAAGAGTACCAAACACAGGACAAAGGGTAATACAGTATTAAAGGGCAGACTCTCAACCCACAAGAAAACACTGGGAAGACACTTCCATGGACAAGGCTTCTAAAAAGGTCTTCCTTCAGATAATAGAGAGGGCATGTATTATAGTTAGAAGTGTCTTTATAGGAGGAGAACTTTACAAGAGTGCAAGCTACAAAAGAGTACACAGTACAAGTAGAGGTATAAGATAGCAATACAGGGCAGACAGTCATACACAAGAACAAACGTTACGAAGTAAGGGTGGCACCTGTGCAAGTAACAGAAGCAGACACGATGTAGGAGGTAGCAAACATTGCGTTTCAAGATGAAAGGGACATGTACAGGTTACAAAGGAGTACCAAAACAGTTAGAAGGATAATACTGCAGTAAATGGCGGACTCTAACCACAGGAACACTATGGGAAGACACTTCCATTGTCATGGAGAATAGAACTTGCTACAATAAAAAGGGTTTCTGCAGATTATGGAAAGGGTATTCATTCTAGTTAGAAGTGCCATTAAAGGAGGAGAACTTGGAGGTCAGTTTGGAGGCCTGGGATGAGAAAGGTTTCTGGGCAGAAGGGTAAGGGGTCAAGCTAAGATTTGATTCTAAATCACATACACCAAAGTGCAATGGTCATTATCAGGCTCACCATCCGAATAAATGACTTATTTTTAAGACACAACACCACACTACTACCTCGGTCAGTACACAAGCGAGTGTCACACCCAACTCCTCCGAGAATGCATTTGGGCAAGCTGGTTCTCTTAACTGACAAACAGGCTTGGCCTTAGTAACAGGGGGGGGCATTGAGGGCCCCTGCCTCATTGCAGAGAATATATAGTGGTATGTTAGGGGGGGTAGGGCTTCTAATAGATATTTTATGTCCCACATGCAGGAACCGCGCCGGAGAACCGCCCGACTCACATGGGGGGCCATCAGAAATAACAGGTATAAGGGTAATGCACACTGGGGGGGCAGTGGGCTAAGGTCTAGTGCACCCGGGTTCCCCCCAGGGTCACTACTGTCCCTGTTTGAGAGCGCGCAGGTTACGCCCCAGGTAAGTAAAACATTGGTAGTCGACTGGTGATTCTGAGCAGAGAAGGTAGTTCCCGTGCAATAATGGGTGTTTTCTCTCTTACAACAACTGATTAGTCTGGGCTATTTGTTGATTTACTAAGAAAGAAATTGGGAGGGTGGGGGGCAAATATTGCATCCCCTGTGACAGATAGTAATACGTTGTCTTTTAAACAAATGGTGTGTCTGGGCACATCATGCATCCTTGTGCAATATTGGAATGAGTCTTTTCTACATCAACTGGAGCGCAAGTAATGGGTCGGATCCTGGCGATCGAGTTAGCAATAGGCTTACCAGTCAGTGCTGGTTAGGGGATTTTTTCATGGTTGTGTTTTTTCTTTCAGAAACGCTTGGGTTTCACTTGATAATGGTCAAACCACGCCTTGGAACAGGACAATCAGAGGGGAGAGGAGTTGGCCTAATGGCTAGGGCGCTCGACCTTGGACCTGGGGATCTGGGTTCGAGTCTCGGTAACGACGCCAAAAACCTCCTGTGATTCTGGGCAAATCACTTAATCTCCCCGTGCCTAAAATGAATGCGTGTCCTCAGGTAACGTAACTGGTGCTATGTAAAGCGCTCTGATACCTGATTCAGTTCGGGTCTAGTTCACGCTATATAAAACTCTGCAAAAAAAAAAAAAAGTACACAGGCACCACTCTGACAAGGACAGGTGGGAACAGAAGCATGAATTGCCAGGGCGTGCTCTGGGCTAGGATGGCAAGCCTTAAGGGGGTGCCCACAGTCTTTTCGGACAGACTGTGGATATTTGTTATACCCTGCTCCCTCTGAGCTACGTCAGTCTCATACCTCACCAGGCAGTGTGTCTCCCAAGGTATCGTACATATGTCTGTCTCACACATGCACACTTCGAGAGCGGGTTATCTCACAAGGGCGGCCCAATCCATGGTCTTCTTAGGTTCTTGTGGGCAAATGTTAGTAATTACTGTAAGGGGTCTCCCGCATCCTCTTTGTTTTATTGCCAGCAATAAAGGTCATTCTGAGCCTTAAGGTCACTCATCATGCATCGAAGAGATGGAAATGTCACACAGGGCAATTGAGACCTGGGCGGACATGGATGGGGGCGGCTAGCTCTCAGCTGGCTAGGCAAGGAAGCTATTGACTCTTCGAGGGTAGCTTAACGGCTAGGGCGGCCGACTCTGAAGCTGGAGACCCAGGTTAAAGTCCGGCGTAAGGCTCAGAATTAAAAAATGTGCGCCTCTGTAATACGACTGGTGCAATTGTAAAGCACTCTGATCCCCGGGGGAGTTTGCGCTATTTGGTAGCTTATTTAAGTTAGGCAACTAAGAAGCATGCAGTAAGCAAACAGTTGGCCTGGTTGAAGATGTGTGCTCCATGTCTAGACGGGGGCAGGTAATAACAACAGTCTTAATGCGACTGCAGGGTTCACACGCAGTGGAGGGCCCTGGGCTAGGTGCACCAGTAAGCGTACGGCCTGAGTCTATTTAATAAGTGGTTATTCAGGTTAGGGTGGGGAGTTCTTAGGCGGTATTTACATGCCCGAAAGTGCATAGTAGAAAGTAACAGTGTTCCAAGTTGCCCAACTGGATTTACATCAGAACAGGGCGCGTGTCAAATGGCCGCCTGGGATCCAACGAATGCCCAATAGGGTGACTGGTCACGAGTCTGACGGGATAGTTACTCTGCATGGTACTGGAAGGGAGATTGTCTAAGTAGATCTCAACAGAGCCATCAATGCATGATGGGGACAATTAGTGACATGCCAAGAGAGGTAAGCCTTGTAGCTAGGGACAGGACGCCTAGGAGATAGCTTGGCCAGCGTGCACAGGCAGGTGATTTCAACAAGGGCCAACTAAGCTTGCTGCCAGGCAGGGGCTTACACAACTAAGGTAATTACATTAAGGTTGCAGGCATGCACCAAGAAATGGATGCTCAAGCCCACCGCCCATAAGTTAACCCAACTCAGATAATAACACCGGCGCTAGAGCCGGAAGGGCAGGATAGTCCCCAAGGTGGGAGATGTCCATTGTTGCGCCTCGCAGGTCAGGGACAGCCGCTCACACTAGCTGGAGCCTGCAAAGGGGATAAAGGATGCTGGGCCCAAAATCCCCATCACGAGGCAGTGGGGGAGAGCAGGCAGTGAGGTGTCTTTAAGGGATGGGCTTTAGGGCCGAAGTGGGTGAAACAGCTTCGGCAGGGACACTGATGGGTCCCCAGTGAATCCACCATGAAGGGGCTATAGCTAGACATGTGACCCACCATCTGGTAGTGCGACACCATTACTGGTATAAGTATCCAGGGTCACAGGTGGATAACAGAGTCCGGCCATCTGTAGGTTGGCACTTCACGAAAGGTGCAATGTCTTAGGAGGGACACCTTGCACTATTCCTTCAGACCTGTTGTGACTCCATAGTTAGGGGCGCCAGGGATAATTTGAACATAACCAGGAAGTTGTCCGGCCAATGTGGCAAAGTTGGGATGGGTATGATCCTCCTGGATGTGCAGGATGCCCGTGAAGCTGTGGGATGCAAGTAGGGAACACAGAGGTGGGGGGCTCTGTCATCGACGGTAGCCTCCTTCAGAGCTGTGGTGGAGTTACTGTAGTGTAGTTCCTATTATCCCAATAGGCTCTGCGCACTGGAATAATACCTCCAATAGTATAGACCTAGACCAGACGTTAACTAGGTCTTCTACTGTCGATATTAGACTTAAAGTTTTGGGTTTGCCAGCTAGCTCAGAGTTCACTAGAAACTTTCTCGAATAGGCAAGGAGGATTTTAACCTCCCTGGATAGACAAGAAGGGATTTAGTTTCTGACAACTATAGAACATGACAACTTTGCTCTCCCCTAATCAAGAGTGTATCTCTAGAGTCGTGTGAAAACAAAAGACAACTTATTTTACTCAGTCAGTACGTGCATTCTTAGTTTCACCAGATTGTAGAGAAAAGGAAGAGACGGGCGTGTTCAATAAAAGATGGTATTTATTGATCAGTCTCTTTTCTCGTACAAGAGAAATGAATCGATATTATTGCAATACTTATGGTTAAGTAAAGTGCATACAATAAAAGCAGAACTATGAAATAATACTGTAAAAACATTTATATGGTTTCTAAGCCATATGATGGTTTAAAATGGATAAAATATGTACATACACATATACATTCGACTAATCGTACTCAACTGGTGCTTCTAACCACGCCTACCCCGGTGTACCTGACCTAAACCTAATACGTGGGCTGGAGTAGAAAGTAGCAGTTTAAGTTAAGTTTGTTTTGCCAAGTGACTGACTCAAGAATTCTCTGCAGGGGGTTATTCAGTTCCGTACCTTGAATCTAGGATGATTGAGGGATGGTATCTCTCATCTCTGGTCTCGATATTCCAGGCTGCCTGCAAGGGCTGCTCGGAAGCGCCGGAGCTGGATTTCTCGGCAGGAGAAAGGCAGCGTCTCGTTCTCAGCGCGTCAGGAAGGCGGGGCAGCGTCAGTGGGCTTCGCTCTCTGCTGCGCTTCGGCAAGTCTCGCTGCTCCGATCTCGTCACCACCGCGTGTGTTTGCTTAAGGCAATATCGGTAATATTTATACCTGTAAGGTGCCGAGATTGACGTAAGGATGGACATAGATACGTCAATAAGGATGTCATACGAGCTGGTCGTTAGCACATTCTTTTACTGAAGTTCTCGGTGAAATCAAAACAATGGCCGCAGGGTTTTTCCCAGGTTGTCATAGGTTTGATTTGTTTTGAGAACTCCGTATGCCTTATCAGGGGCTGGAGGAATATTGCTTTGCCTAATTAGATGGCAAGCGTTATGACCTAATCAGATAACGCGCTCCTGTGCCGTGGTCTGGCGTAATCAGATAACGGTTTCTGCATCATGGGATGGCTGCTAGTTAACTTGTTAACCAGAATAGGGTCAGGAATAGGGGGATCGATACAGAACCTATAGGAATACATCACATTACAGGGCGATCTGGAGGCAGATGGGTACAGTAAGGGTACCTCTGCGGCAGACCGGTACAGTAAGGGTACCTCTGCCTGGCACAGTAAGGGTGCCTGAGCCAAAGACCTGGAGCCGCAGGGAGGTTCCAGGAAAACCGCGACGGCGCCCCGTTAGTCCTTCGGGTGGTTGGGGGGCCTGACCAACCGGGGTTGTGCCATACCACGCTCCGCCCTGAAAGGGGCAGGAGTATAAGACATGATCACGTGATCCGGAAGGGGATCAGCAAAGACTGCACTGTCCGGACGTCGACCCACCGTGTCGGCTGGCTCATAATGCGGGCGGGGCAGCGAGGGGCTGCCTGCCCTGGATCGCTCGTATGATAACCCGGTAAAACGTCATACTTTTGTTGTATGAAAATAAACCTGCAGCAGTTCTTACCCATAACAATGTGTCCTGTGTAGTCATTCTATGGGCAAGTGTATACAATGCAATGGGGAGCGGATGACGGTGTGGGCACTATGCCGCTGCCCGCGTCCCCCACAGGGGGACATCAGCAGAGCAGCCCCCTTAGTGCCCATTAGTCGTAGCACCCCCCCCTCCTCCAGTCCTCGGAAGGGCAGGCTCGGGCAGTTCACCGCCCCTCCTCTGGCCGGGTGCACCAGTGACGTGCATCTGGGGGAGGGCGCGTTGGGGGCGGGTTGGGTATTTAGGCCCCAGCCGCCAGTATGCGACCTCTTTGCTGGTCGTCCTGGCCCCCCAGCTGCTTCCTGTCCAGACGCTGTCCGGTCGTCCTGCGCCTGCCTTGCCCCGTTGCACCCTCCCTATCCTCGTACCCAGCAGCTGGGCAGGTGGCATGCTGTTTCGGACGTTCTAATGTTTTCTTTTGTGTTGCAGGCGGAGTTACAGGGCGATCTGGAGGCAGACGGGTACAGTAAGGGTACCTCTGCGGCAGACCGGTACAGTAAGGGTACCTCTGGCTGGCACAGTAAGGGTGCCTGAGCCAAAGACCTGGAGCCGCAGGGAGGTTCCGGGAAAACCGCAACGGCGCCCCGTTAGTCCTTCGGGCGGTTGGGGGGCCTGACCGACCGGGGGTGTGCCATACCATGCTCCGCCCTGAAAGGGACGGGAGTATAAGACATGATCACATGATCCGGAAGGGGATCAGCAAAGGCTGCACTGTCCGGGCGTCGACTCACCGTGCCGGCTGGCTCATAAGGCGGGCGGGGCAGCGAAGGGCTGCCTGCCCTGGATCGCCCGTAAGATAACCCACTAAAACGTCATACTTTTGTTGTATGAAAATAAACCTGCAGCAGTTCTTACCCATAACGATGTGTCCTGTGTAGTCATTATATGGGCAAGTGTATACAATGCAATGTGGAGCGGATGACGGTGTGGGCACTAAGCTCTGGACTTCTGCAACCCAGAGGCAAAGACCTGGAGGAAGTCTGGCGCAGGGAGCCAGAAGAACAAGATCCCAGTGGACTACACTGCTTTTATCTAATGAAACTGCCCCTGGTGGCTAGAGCTCGCCACCAGGAGTAAAATGAACCCAGGATCATCCAGATCTGCCCAAAGAGCCCAATTTATAGCATTCAGATGACTGTTGACCTTTGCATTTGTTCTGGAAGGGAGCAAGTGGGGCTCCGTAACTTTTCTGAAGTGTGGTAAATAAATAAATAATACCTCTATTTTTGAATGAATAAATGAATAACAGATAGCTCAATAAATAAGAGTCAAGATTCGAGGTAGTAGGAGTTTTGCAGGTTTAATACAGCATAAGGACAGGAACAGGACGACCTGCACGGGAACAGGATGGCAGCGCTGCCGGGGGCAGAATCGGGATCGGCGTAACATTAAATAACAAGACATGATCATATATACTAAAACAGTTGCATTACAATACATACGATAGGCGGAACAGTGGGTGTGGTCAATAGCAGTCGCGAAAGATAAGGGTGAAAGTAGGTGTAACAGAGGCGTATACATAGACATGTGATGCAAACGTAACAGAATATGTCATGAATGGGGCGGAAACATGGAGGGGGCTACCTAAGGAGCCGGGACCTCTGACCTAATGGTGCGCGCAAACTGACAATGACGTATTACTAGGAGAAGCTGGGGGCTACGAACTCTGTGCTAGGAGCAGAGACTGAAGTCTGGAGAGTCAGGGCGACATGTACCTAAGCAGTATCTAGTATCTGATGTTTAGAGAACATGTTGATATAATCCAAAAGTTATCGGGGTAAAGGCTAACAGACTCTAAGAATGGCGCATGCATTATTCTACATGTAGTGCGTGATGAAGAATATTAAATGACCGTTAAATGCAGTATTTCTCTTACATGGAGACGTAAAGGCTAGATAATGACGGAAACTATTGATGCGATTCAGTAGCTTTAGGAATGCAGAGAAGGAGGACTGAACTGATAACTGGAATCATAACATACTCTTGGCAGACTCAGAGGCAGAGCCAGGCTGAGCCGGGCACTGCGAGGCAGGAAGTAAGTGAAGGGTCAGGGATACAGGTGGGGGCTGTATCGCTCCTCAGCGAGGCTCAGAAGACAGGAGCTGAATCTGGTGTCCGGGCCCTTTTGAGGCCTAGAAACGGGGACTTTACAATGGAATAACGTGCGCACTGAGAAACGTGGCAACGTAACTTTACATAGGCCTGATATTCGTAGTATTCACGAGAACTGGAAACTGACATACTGGAGGTGGACACAACTGTAATTGCGTCTTTAATCGAACATAGGGAATACATATACATATTAATCATGCACAGATAACATATGATGGATGACTCGTAGGGACACAGAACATGGCAAAATTTACTTTTCCACATTCCCTCCTTGTCACTACGTTTCCATCAGGAAACATCAATATTCATGATACCATCTATCATTTCATACAGTATCATTTGCTCATCTCGAATTTTCTGGGAACGGGTTTTAGAACGGGACTTGGGACTAGGAATACAAGAGGTAGCACAAATGCCGCAAATCGCAGGGCCACATTGTATACAGAGGCAGCAGCTGAATATGATCGCTACTGCAATACCTAGAAAGGACAAGACTTTCCATCCCCAAGCGGAAATTATATTCCAGAACCAACCGGACCATGTCCAGGTGCCTGGATCTTGGTGTAACAGATGGGCAATTTTATGGAGTCTGGTTATAGCTGAATAAACAGACGGTGCGTTATTTGGAATGAAAATGCAGCAACTAGATCCGATGACTCTACAGGCCCCGCCCCTATCGGCCAGTATGACGTCAAGGACGAGACGATTCTGTAAAACGACAAATCTCATAGCAGATTGCTCTTCGGTTAAGTTACCTAGAGCAGAGGCAGTCTCATTGACTACTGCTTCAAGGGTTCTGGTTAATCTACGAATTAGCTTACTATTCTGGATAGGTCCTATAAAGAAGAAGAAACCTCTATTGAAATCTGTATACTGTTCTAGAGCAGTTTCAGTATAATCGACAATTGGGGACTCAATCTCCCTTCTATGTCTAAGGTGTACTAGATGTGTGTTTCTATGATAACAGATGGGGCTAGGAAAACAGGTGGCAGTAGGAAGGCAATGTAACAGGTTCCCTCCCAATCGAGGGGCAGACGAACATATGCGGTCTGACCACAAATAAAATAAGAATGACGTGAAGCTTTGAAAATAGATTTCCCACTGTCACTATATTTGACAATAGTAGTACAATCGCTATGTCCTACATGTACGGAACCATTATTTCTAACACATAATTCGCCTTTTACTGGTAGTACTGAAATAGCAGGTAAGTCTGGAGTGGAATCAGACTGAACATTCAGGACCATGAAATTCGAAGAATAATTACCTAAGTTGTAAACTTCGTTTTCTAGATCTAACCCTGTTCTGTGGGGAAGACCTTGCTTGTCTGGGAAACATGTACTGTTAAGAAAAGACATATCTGTTGAAGATGACGTTAACGTGGACCATGCTCCACACGAACCATTATGTGAAAATGGATAAGGAAAGAGTGGCAGAACTCCCTTCGGTGTCTGGAAAGGGGGGAGTCGACCACACACCCAACAATTAGTGGCATTGCTGGTCTGGTGTGAATAATGTAACATGCGGATAAAGGAATTGTTACGCATAGCGAGGCGGTAAGAGAGTTCATGAGGAGGCAGATCACTAAACGTGTGCTCTACTGTAATATTAGAGGACTTATTTACATGAGAAACTGGAAAATACAGATAAAACGCATAACTGGTGCAGGAAATCATAATACTGAGAAATAATATGAAACATAGAAAAACGATACATCGGATTGAGTTTTGACTAACTCTCTCACTATTGGGGTCTATTTTATACATGTCAGAAACCGGTCTAACCGTTTCACCTAGGGGAGGACTTAGACAATCAAACTGGCTGACTTATTTTACTAGACCTTAACTTAAGCTTATACTCCTGTTGCGGAGTTGTCTCTAACAGGGAGGGTGCAGTATCATTGTCTTTTGCGGGACAGTCCTTAAGAATAGTACTTTGGCAGTCCTTTGAATCCTGGGAAATGTTCTTTGAGACTGGCTTTAATCCATAAAATTTCTTGATGTGCGAAAGATGCACCCAGCCTTTGCGTCCCTCCAACTTCACGGCTGTACGGGTGGCCAGGAGGACCTGTCGGGGCTCCTTCCAGCGAGGCTCCAGCGGACTTGAGCGATCGAAAATTTCGCACTAGGACCATGGATCCGGGCACGATTTCATGCGGTGCCACCTCGGTATTGTCTGGAAATGCGGCGGCAACCTGTGAACGACAAGAGTTGAGGGCAGACATCAAGGAAGCTAGGTAATCTGTCAGCATATTACTTGAAACATCGGTAATACTTCGGGGTCTAGGAGTACCCCACATGTTAGGGGGGCGGCCGAAAACGACCTCATACGGGGACAGACCTGATCTGGAATGTGCGACCATGCGCATATAGAACAGGGCGACTGGCAGAGCTATGAGCCAGTCCACACCTTTCTCTTGACAAACTTTTGCAATTCGAATTTTCAGGGTCTGATTATGTCTCTCTACGAGACCGGCTGCTTCAGGATGGCGTACACAATGGAACTTCCACTGGTACCCTAACAAAAGGGACACATGCTTCATGAGTTCAGATGAGAATGGCTGGCCGTTGTCAGAATATACGACTCTAGGGAGTCCATAACGGGGGAAGAACTCACGAACCAACTGCTTGGCAGTGGTCGCGGCTGTGTAGTCTGGGACTGGATATGCCTCCGTCCACCTGGACAAAGCGCATACAACTACAAGGACATACTTGAAACCTCGACATCGCTCCATCTGAATGTAATCCATCTGGAGGACTTCAAAAGGGTGGTCAGGAGGTTGGAATCCCCCTTGTTCCACCGGGACACTTTTACCTGGATTAAACTGACAACATATCATACAGGTACGGACTTTCTGCTTGGCTGCAGCTCGTAAATGCTTGTTGAACCAAATATTCTGGATACTATCTAACATAGCTTTTTCTCCTAAATGTGCTGGACTATGTGCGGTATTGATAATGACTTGAACCATAGAGTCGGGGAGAAACCATGTGGCTTTACCCTTTGTTAACCATCCTTGATCTGTCTGGACCCCTCCTTGTTCGGACCATTTCTTGATTTCTTCAGGAGTAGCATGTAACTGGATATCTATGACATCTTGAGTAGGGTCTTTAACTGTCATACATGTAGTCGGATCTGGAGTGTGTGTGTGTGTCGGATTAACTGTAGTGTCTGGGGTCTGAGCTGTAAGCTTGGCTGTGCGATCTGCTAGATCATTACCTTGGGAAATAGTGTCAGTAACTTTCGTATGTGCTTTGCACTTCATGATAGCAATGGATGTCGGTAAATGTATTGCATCTAACAGAGCTTGAATAAGGAGACCATGCTGAATCTTGGTTCCATGAGAAGTCATGAAACCTCTCTCCTGCCAGAGCACTCCGAAGTCGTGTACAACTCCAAATGCGTAACGTGAATCCGTGTAAACATTAACTTTCAGGTTCTTGGCATGTATGCAGGCTTGAGTCAGAGCAACCAGCTCTGCTGCTTGAGCAGACAGGGTGTCAATGCGGTGTGTCTCTATAACTTCAGTGTCAGTAGTCACTGCATACGCGGCTACTAGTTCTCCTGTACTAGTTCTCATGCATGAACCATCCACATAAAGTGTCAGGTCGGGGTCTGGTAATGGAATATCTGTCAGATCTTGTCTTGGCTTGGTCATAATGTTAACTACTTCCACACAGTCGTGTGTGGCAGGATTTAAAGTAACTGATGGTAACAATGTAGCAGGATTTAAAACGTTGCAGCGTCTGATTTCTATGTGTGGCTGGAACAGTGTCAATTCATAACCTGTTAAACGTGCAATTGTCAAGTGCTGAGTCTGTGTTCGGTTTAAAAGAACTTCCACGGAGTGTGGAACTTGTACTGTCAGGGAGTGTCCTAATACTATGGAATCGCTTTGTCTGATAGCAAGTGCTGTGGCTGCAACTGACTTAAGGCACGCAGGCAGAGCCTGGGCTACAGGATCTAATGTGCTCGAAAAATAAGCACAGGGCTTGTATTGTCCTGCTTGATCTTGTGTGAGGACAGATAATGCTGTACCTTCGCGTTCTGTGACGAAAAGTGTAAAAGACTTACTGTAGTTCGGTGTTGCTAGAACTGGAGCTTGACATAGGGCTTTCTTTAACTCATTGAAACTAAGTGCATGTTCAGATGTCCAAGGGAGGACAGTCGATACGGCTGCCTCCTGTGTCGTTAACTGTATCAGTGGCTTGGCCAGAAATGCATACTGAGGAATCCATTGTCTGCAATACGAAGTAAGGCCAATAAAAGCACGTACCTCCTTCTGGGTCTTGGGCTGAGGAAGACTCGCTATTAACTGGATACGGTCTGGTGTCAACTGCCTACCCCTCTTGGACAGTAAGTGTCCTACGTAGACCACTTGCTGGACACAGAATTGAAGCTTCGAAGGGGACACCTTGTGTCCCATCTCTGCTAGGAAATACAAGACTGTAAGGGATGCTCGCTCGCAAGCACGTTCAGAACGGGCTGTGATCAGGAGATCATCGACATACTGGAGCAGGGCAGTGTCAGTTGGCATGTGAATGTTGTCTAGTTGTCTCTTGAGTGCTTGACTGTAAATACTAGGACTTTCTGTGAAACCTTGAGGAGCGCGTGTGAACATATAGCTCCTTCCATTTAAACAAAATCCGAAAAGAAACTGGCTGTCTGGATGAATGGGGACACTGAAAAACGCGTTCTTGAGGTCTATGACAGTGAAAAATGAAGCTTCGGAATCAATGACTGTCAATAGGGAAGAGATATCTGGGACAACTGGATACTGGGGAATAATACATTTATTAAGCTCTCGGAGATCAATCACTAATCGATATACTGGAGGTGCATTTGGATCAGTACGTTTCATAACAGGAATGATCGGAGAATTGCATACATTGGAGTCAGTTTCTACAACTACTCCTTGAGCCATGAGCTCGTCAATAATTTTGGATAAGGCTGCTACAGCCTCAGGTGGCAATCTGTACTGTCTGATTCGTGGTAACACTACACCTGGCTTGAGGGTCACACGATGGGGTGTGATTTGCATAAAGCCAACATCAGTTGGACCTTGCGCCCATAGATGCTGTGGAACATTAGACAATCTCGGATCAAAATCTCGTAATACATAGTGACCCTTGAAGTCACGTAGGAACAATCGTATTCCCTCTGGGTAACAGCATATAACTGCACCTAATTCTATCAGTGTTTTAATGCCTAATAGATTCTCTGGACATGACTTAGTAAGTAACAGATCAGTAGTGCGGGACAATGGACCTACTTCTAGAGTAACTGGCTTTGATATTTCATTTACAATAGGTTTTCCTGAAAATCCAAGGGAAACATTTCTAGAGCCTGAGAGCGGAGCCCCTGGAACTTCGGCGTGGCTGATGGTGGTCCTACTTGCCCCTGTATCAATCAGAAACTTCCTATCTTTCCCTAATACTTGACTATGAACATAGGGACCTTCTTGATCTACAGGTATCTCGATGAGAGGCAAGCCTACCTCCCTCTCTAGGCTATTTCATGAATATGGCTGATACTCTGGATACTCAGACTGTGCATACTGGTACATCTGCTGTGTAACATGCTGTGTTGCAGCGATAGGCTGCGGTGCTGTAACTGTCTGTGGTGCATTCTGTGACTGAGGAGTCTGTGTAACTTGTTCTTGTCTCGGCGGACGTGGTCTTTCTTTAGTCTTACCGGTAGCTATGTTGTGTTTCAGAACTGCACACTCGTTTATAAAATGACCTGGCTGTTTACAATAATTGCAGTTTCCTTTAACGGGAGCTGCAGGATGACTGGCTTGATTTGGACCCCTCTTCTGACTGTCTTGAGGAACAGATTGTGCAACTAGTACTTTCATTTTCGTGTCTTTCATACGTTTTCTCTCGTGATCTTGTTCTTCTCTGATTCTATTCTGGTGATATTGAAGCATCTGTAACATCTGGGACGGGGTATTAGCTTGCCAGGTACTTTCGACTTTCAAAACTCGGTTTTTAATTTGTGGACTTGAATTCTCGACTAATTTAGTAACAAAAAGATGAGGGTATGATTCGCTACTTGTCTTGAGGCCACTGTTTATGGTAAAACATTTCTCAAATCTGGAATAATAATCACTAATATCTTCATCTTGTTTCTGTTTACAGGCTGAGATTGCATCCCAGTCTTCCTTTTTAGTTGCTAATAGTCTGGGCAAAACTTGTATTAACAGTTCAGGTAATTCTTTACATTTATCTCCAAGACCGGTACCTGGTACTCGTGCCTTGTCTTCAGCTTCTAGAACTGCCCAATCGATCTTTTTCTCTCCCACCTCCCATTCTTTTCATTTGAGTTTCTCATATACCCCTGCGGGCAACAAGACTTTTAACATTTTAATGATATCTGGATACGTGTGTTCTCCCATACGGAGCATGTCTTTTAATTCTCGGTGGAACCCTGCTGGATCTTTATCATGACAGGGAATTAACTTTTTCATCTCTAGGAGTTCCATCTTTGTGATAGGGGTGTAAACAAACACTCGTTGCATTTCACCACCCTCTGTCTTAACTGGATGCACTTCTCGTAACGGATTCTGTCTGTCTATGTAAAAGGGTTTACTTTCTGGGGGTGAGACATGAACAAAATGTGGGTTCAGAAACGTTTGTATTTGTGGCGCTGTTCTAGAATGACACTAATTAAATCGGTACCTAAACCTTTCCATCTATACTGGAGTAACTCGTTCAGGACATCGTGTAACGGACCTGGATCAGAATGTTGACCCTCATACAATGTAATGAGGTGCTGGATCATATACATACCCGCCAGTCGTTGCTCGGCTGGGGGCAATTTCAGAAACATTTGTGCCACTATTTCGTCTGGAAAAGTGGTAGAATCAGTAATCCATTGGACTGCTGATCGGACTAGTTCTTGTTCATGCATAGTACTTAACTCGCTATAACCGATTCGTGATTTCAGAATGTGATCGGTAGCTTGAAATACTTGTTCCAGAGAACCTTGTTCTGGTGCTGGATGATGAAAAATTGACTTGTGTTCTAGGCGCAAATGGCGATCTGGAAATCTAGATTTTCCTACATACGCTATTCTGGCGGGATTCTCGTCCTCTACCTCTTCTGTAGAAGAGTCATTTTCTTTCTCGCTTACTTGTGCTTCTTTACGTTGTTCGTGTACCCTTATTATTTCTTTACGAATCTTCTTGTACATACTCTCTATACTACTGATGGTCTTATGCTTACCCTCGGCTATATTATCACTCCACCTTGTCAGGATTTTCATTTCGGCTCGATCTTTGGTCGGATAATCTTGTTCTCTTATTAGACAATTGATCAGAAACTTTAATATCATGAGCTGGACTTCAACTTTTCTTTGGCACATGACGTCACTAATACTTTCTGGATCATTCCCTGTACGGATGAAACGATATATTCTGTCTAGATCTTCTTTCATATCTGGTAGGGTGACTAGATACTCGGTCACCTTTCTCACGCGTAATGAATATAAAACCATACTATCCTCGCCTGGGACTGGATCATAGCCACATTCGGTAAGGGCTTTTCTTATTTCTGCAACAGACTGATATCTGGGCGTACGCTGTGACGCTTGTGCATGTAATTCGGCTAACGTTAAACGCTTGTGTGGTGGCGGGGTCTGAGGAGGACCTCCCCCTGCGGCCCCTAAACTAGAGTCGTCTACTGATGCTCTTCGTCCTGGCAGAGTGGGAAATGGAAATGCAGGCTGGACTTGTATGGCGGGCTGGACCGGGGGTACCGTAACAGGTACTCCGGTGTCAGGAGGAGGGCGAAGTGCCTGATTTACAGGGACTGGCGGAGCGGGATTTGCATATTCTGGGACTGTGTCGTCCAAATAGGACGAAATAAAAATATCAGCTGCGGTCGGTTTGTGACGTAGCTTGAGCGGAACTAATGGTGGCGGAAAATTACTGGATGCCTCCGGGGTCGCTTTTGGCAAGCCCTCGGCAAAAAGAGGATACATACCCTTAATAAGAGCATGCCTCTGTCTGTCTGACTGTTCGGTTTTGACTCGTTCACCAATCTCGATTAGTTCCCTTTCCTGGGCTCGTTCCAAGGATTCTCTACTTAATTCTGACTTTCTGATTTCTTTTTCAGTTCTTTTATGAGATTCTTTGCGCCATAACTCAATGGCATCTTTCTGTGACTGTCTGGCTTTCTTTTTCCATAATGCTTCTTCTACTCTCATGATGCACTCGGCATCCCACGTACCTGATACGGGCCATCTATACTTTTCTTCTAACTCCTTGGTATACTCTACCCATAAATCTAGATATAATATGGCGCTTATGCCATGCTTCTGATACATAAAATGACCTGGACTGTCCCTGGGCGGAACAGGAACTGCTGCTTCTAGCAGACCTTTTCTGGTTTTTAACTGACGCAGTTTTGAAAATAGCGGCATGACTGAACCATAATCTGGACACAACACAATACACAATAAACACGATAATTACTTCACACTCATACCACGACATTAAAATACATGAATAACATTCAGAATAACAGTTCGAACAGAATACTACCTGGAATACGGGAGACAGAATACATGAATTTTCTCGAGAACAGAACTGACTAGAACAGAAACTAGATGCACTGCTGAAACAGTACGAAACTTACCGGTCTCATACAGAGACACGTCAGGACCCGCATCCACCGAAGTGGACACTTCGTTTTGTGGGTCTGTGTACCACCAACCCACGGACCAGAGTCAATTAGATTGACCCTGTCTAGATACTACCCCAGCAACGGTACTCACCGGGCAGCAAGAACGGAAGGCCTCGGACTGGACTGGACTGCTTCGACGCCGGACGGACGAACTTCGGACTTCTGTTACGGGTGGGCCTCCGGATACCTCGGACCTTGGACTCTCGGCTTGGGCTCTGGTCGGGACTCGCCGCGTTCCTCCACCGCCTCGTCTGGATGCTGGACCGCCTCCTCCGTCTCCTCCGTGGGCCTGAGGGATACTTGAAGCAGAAATATCTGCACGTGCACGGTATGGTTCCGTCACGGCTGCAGAGGGTCAGGGGGCCAGCGTGGCTTCACCGGCGCGTGGGGAAAGGGCAAGTCCCTATTCGGGCGCCATTATGTGGTAAATAAATAAATAATACCTCTATTTTTGAATGAATAAATGAATAACAGATAGCTCAATAAATAAGAGTCAAGATTCGAGGTAGTAGGAGTTTTGCAGGTTTAATACAGCATAAGGACAGGAACAGGACGACCTGCACGGGAACAGGATGGCAGCGCTGCCGGGGGCAGAATCGGGATCGGCGTAACATTAAATAACAAGACATGATCATATATACTAAAACAGTTGCATTACAATACATACGATAGGCGGAACAGTGGGTGTGGTCAATAGCAGTCGCGAAAGATAAGGGTGAAAGTAGGTGTAACAGAGGCGTATACATAGACATGTGATGCAAATGTAACAGAATATGTCATGAATGGGGCGGAAACATGGAGGGGGCTACCTAAGGAGCCGGGACCTCTGACCTAATGGTGCGCGCAAACTGACAATGACGTATTACTAGGAGAAGCTGGGGGCTACGAACTCTGTGCTAGGAGCAGAGACTGAAGTCTGGAGAGTCAGGGCGACATGTACCTAAGCAGTATCTAGTATCTGATGTTTAGAGAACATGTTGATATAATCCAAAAGTTATCGGGGTAAAGGCTAACAGACTCTAAGAATGGCGCATGCATTATTCTACATGTAGTGCGTGATGAAGAATATTAAATGACCGTTAAATGCAGTATTTCTCTTACATGGAGACGTAAAGGCTAGATAATGACGGAAACTATTGATGCGATTCAGTAGCTTTAGGAATGCAGAGAAGGAGGACTGAACTGATAACTGGAATCATAACATACTCTTGGCAGACTCAGAGGCAGAGCCAGGCTGAGCCGGGCACTGCGAGGCAGGAAGTAAGTGAAGGGTCAGGGATACAGGTGGGGGCTGTATCGCTCCTCAGCGAGGCTCAGAAGACAGGAGCTGAATCTGGTGTCCGGGCCCTTTTGAGGCCTAGAAACGGGGACTTTACAATGGAATAACGTGCGCACTGAGAAACGTGGCAACGTAACTTTACATAGGCCTGATATTCGTAGTATTCACGAGAACTGGAAACTGACATACTGGAGGTGGACACAACTGTAATTGCGTCTTTAATCGAACATAGGGAATACATATGCATATTAATCATGCACAGATAACATATGATGGATGACTCGTAGGGACACAGAACATGGCAAAATTTACTTTTCCACAGAAGATTGGCTAGGGGTCAGTGCAAGATGCTTTATTTACATTTTTCCAGGGAGGGGGCATGCATAGGACCACCTCCCTAGACTCTTCCTTGGCTTGGGGATCCCATCTCCTGGGCCATATCCGCCAAGGCGGGGGCCGGGACCCCATCACCTGACCCCAATGAGCAGGAGGAAGGGTGAGCAACACTGCACCCTGAGTGCTTGTGGGTTTGGCCCAGTCCCGAGTCCATGTAAAGAGGGAGAAGTCAACCACCACGGTTACAGAGGTCCCTGCTCACAGGAGATGCAAGGAAGGAGAAGCTGTGGGTGACCGCAGCTGCACACGGAAGTGTAGGCCACACAGAAGCCAAAGGGGCAGCGAGAGGTGGGCTCCCTCAGCTGCCCCCAACAAATGGAGGAATAGGGGTGCCCAGGTAGGAACAGACACCCCAAATTAAAAAGATTAAAGGAGAAAAAGCTGCTCAGCGTAAGGCATGCGGCAATGAAAAAGCAACAGCTGCTCTCCCTAGTGCAGTGGGAGAGCCGTTCATCTAATATGCACTGCTCCAGGCTGGACTGCTCCATATTGACCTCTGGGGCTCTTGACTCCTTATACTTTTCTTCACTTGTTGTGACCCCGGGATGGGAGGAGCACCACCAACATTGGCACGAAAGCATATGGGGGGGCTACAGAAGTGCAGCAACTCCCTCTCAAAGAGTTTTGAAGGAATTAACTTATTTTTGCGGTGTGATAGAAACCAGGATCCTTATAGGACTTTCTACGGTTTTCAGAGCACTCCCAAGGCAGGAGCTTCTTCTTTATAGCTTGGATTGTTGTGCCCTCTAGGGGCTTGTCCTATGGTTGCATTTAATGTGGATTAAAGATTTTGAAGATGGTACATGTTTGAAAAGCCTCCAGAAGCTAAGTCTATGGATGCTTGCTATGTGATCAAAATGTGACGCCCTCTAGGATCCGTTTTTATGGTTGAATTTTCATGGTTGGAATGTATATAAAAAGCCCACTGACACATGCTTTGCTCACTTTAAAGTGCGTTAATTCTATAATTATGTTGACTGTGATTAGGATTGAATATCTTTATTCGGTAAAATTTGTTCACCATAAAAGAGTACATATACACAATAAAAATACAATTCCCCCGCTAAAAACAATAATAATATAACAGTATGATTAATATAGACCTAGGACAAGCATCCTCAACAGTCACTAGGTTAAGTAGAAGAACCATCAATTACATACAATCAATCAATTGGTAGCCTAGAATGCAGCTTCAGTAACCTTGAGCGCGTCAGTCATGCACTACTCAAAAATTTTGCCACCCCACATATCATGGCAGTGGATGTTGAGTCAGTAGAAAGTACACGTAAAGCCAAACTATGACACCTCAACCCCAACTCCCTGCATACGGGTTTCAGCCAGATCTTCCGAGCCACTTTGTAGGCGGGACAGGCAAAAAGTAGGTGGGCCACAGACTCCTTAGGTGCTGCGCAGCCAGGGCACGAACTCGAGGGGGCACCAGAGTTGGACCACCTCGCGGTAAATTCATGCACCGGGAGGGTCCCATACCTTAGTTTTAAATATAGCGCTCTGTCTAAGGGTTTGGTTATCAAATCAAAAAAGGGTTCCAGCTTTCTCACCCATTTGAATTCTAAAAACCGATCGGTGAGTGAACCCCCAACCGTACCGCGTAATGCCTCGCCCTGTACCCAGTCCCAGTATAGCTTCTTGATTACTGGTTTGGGCGGCGGCATTTGTGACTCCCATGCATCTCTCAGACCCAATTGGAAAACCAGGTCTCTCAGATTGTTCACCCATCCAATCTTATTGCCAGTGTCAAGCAATAGTAGATCATCCAACCCTTCAGCATATTTGACAAGCTCCTTAGTCCTTCTTAAGCGGACCCAGAAGAGCAATGGGCGCAGCCTCACTAGGTCCTTAAGGGCTCGTCTACCCAAGTCTAGTCGCAAGGGGATCAGCGGGGTAGAGGCGGGGAGAGCCACCACCTCCCTCAAAAACGTATTTTCCGCTAAGGAAAGTTCCGAAACATTCTCGAACCCCCAAAGCTCAGAGCCATATAATGCAGCCGGGAGTATCTGACCCTCATAAATGGCCATGGCCGGGGAGACAGGTTTGCTGGTTGACTCTCGAAACTCCCTCAGAATCACCCCAGATACTCTTTTGTGACCAAGTAACATTTTGGCCAGATGGTCCTTCCAGTTCATTCGACCATTTATCCGCACCCCTAAATAGTCAAATGAATCGACCATCTCCAGGGGGGCCCCATTGAGCGAAAAGTTATTTTTAAATCTTTTGGAGGGTGAGAAGGCCATCAACTTGGTTTTCGAGGTATTGATGGTTAAGCCTCTATTTATACAGAAGGAGCTGAATCGATTCAAGAGTTTTTGCAGACCCACAGGGGATTTGGAGATCAGTATAGTGTCATCGGCGAAGAGTAGGGTGGAGATTCTTTCCCCCGCCAGGGATGGGGCATCCGACTCATCCCCTCTCAGATGATCCACCACTCCATTCACAAACAAGGAGAAGAGAGTCGGAGCCATAACACAGCCCTGGCGTACTCCACTCCTCACAGGGACCCTATCAGTTAACTGTCCCTGGGTACCCCATCTGATCCTCGCGTAGTTCCCCTCGTGGAGCTTTACAATTAAACTCAAGAGTCTACCGGGGAAGCCCATCCCTCCTAGGATCTCCCACAATTTAGCCCGAGGGACCAGGTCAAAAGCTGTTTTAAGATCTATGAAGGCCATATATAAACTGCCCTTTTTGATGGTAACTGTTTTCCAATAGATAACAAAAAAGCGAAAGACCTGGTCCATCGTGCCTACCTTTCGGCGGAATCCAGCTTGGAAGTGGGAGAGGATGCTAGCCTCCTCCATCCAAACGCCAACCCTTGAGATAATAACCCTGCCAACCACTTTCTGAATTACATCTATCAAACTGATAGGTCTGTAATTGGCAGGGTCATCTCTTGCCCCCTTCTTAAACACTGTTACCACCTCAGCCCCCTTCCAGGAGTCAGGCACAGGGTGGCCCCTTGCAATCAGATTCATTATTGTTGCGATTAAGTTGGCCCAGGCCAAAGGTTCCGCAATCAAGAGGTCCCCAGGGATCCCGTCCTGACCGGCCGCCTTCTTGGGAGTTAAATGTCTAATAGCCACTGCTACTTCTGAGGTCGTAAATGGGAGCTCGTCCTCCCCTATGGGATCCACACCCCCACAGATGGCTACTACGAGGCTATTTGTGTCCTCATTTCCGCCATATAGAGCTGAAAAGTGATTAAACCATTGCTGGCTAGTTATATGAGCAGCTAGTGGTTGTGATCTTCCTTGCCTAGCTCCATTGATTAAGTCCCAAAAAAGATTCGGGTTCCTCCTGTAGTGTAGTTCCTATTATCCCAATAGGCTCTGCGCATTGGAATAATATCTTCAATAGTATAGACCTAGGGCAGAGGTTAACTAGGTCTTCTACCGACGATATTAGACTTAAAGTTTTGTGTTTGCCAGCTAGCTCAGAGTTCACTAGAAACTTTCTCGAATAGGCAAGGAGGATTTTAACCTCCCTGGATAGACAAGAAGGGATTTAGTTTCTGACAACCATAGAACATGACAACTTTGCTCTCCCCTAATCAAGAGTGTATCTCTAGAGTCGTGTGAAAACAATAGACAACTTATTTTACTCAGTCAGTACGTGCATTCTTAGTTTCACCAGTTTGTAGAGAAATAAGAGATGGGCGTGGTTCAATAAAAGATGTTATTTATTGATCAGTCTCTTTTCTCATACAAGAGAAATGAATCGCTATTATTGCAATACTTGCAGTTAAGTAAAGTGCATACAGTAGAGACAGAATTATAAAATAATACTGTAAAAACATTGATATGGTTTCTGAGCCATATGATACTTTAAAATGGATAAAATAGATACATACATATATACATTTGACTAATCATACTCAACTGGTGCTTCTAACCACGCCTACCCCAGTGTACCTGACCTAAGCCTAGTACGTGGGCGGGAGTAGATAAGTAGCAGTTTAAGTTAAGTTTGTTTTGCCAAGGGACTGATTCGAGAATTCTCTGCAAGGGGTTATTCAGCTCTGTACCTGAGATCTAGAATGATGGAGGGCTGGTATCTCTTATCCCAGGTCTTGATATTCCAGCTGCCTGCGAGGGCTGCTTGGAAGCGCCGGAGCTGGATTTCTCGGCAGGAGAAAGGCAGCGTCTCGTTCTCAGCGCGTCAGGAAGGCGGGGCAGCGTCTGTGGGTTTCGCTCTCTGCTGGGCTCCTCAGCACGTCTCGCTGCTCCGATCTCGTCACCACCGCATGTGTTTGCTTAAGGCAATGTCGGTAATATTTATACCTGAAAGGTGCCGAGATTGACGTAAGGATGGACATATATACGTCAATAAGGATGTCATATGAACGGGCTCGTTCGCACATTCTTTTGCTGAAGTTCTCGGTGAAATCAAAACAATGGCTATGGGAATTTCCCAGGTCGCTGTAGGTTTGATTTGTTTTGAGAACTCCGTATGCCTTATCAGGGGCTGGAGGAATATCGCTTGTCTAATTAGATGGCATGCGTTATGACCTAATCAGATAACGCGCTTCTGTGCCGTGTTGTGGCTTAATCAGATAACGGTTTTTGCACCGTTGGATGGCTGCTTGTTAATTATTAACTAAACCAGGGTCAGGAATAGGGGAATCGATACAGTACCTATAGGAATACATCACACCCACTCCACGTAGACTATGTCCATATTTACAAATCTAGGCATAGTGAATATCAGTAGCGTTTGTGTATACCGTACCACCCCAAAATAAATGTATATGCATTACGAAAATTGGATTATATAAAATATACGAAACACAATCACATGTACTGTCATGTATACTATATGCACAAGCAGTCTAATAATGCTACTCATATGTTAAAAATTCAGCATAATCTAAATGCGAAAACCACACATGAAATGGCTCTTAATACAGAAAAAAGGTGCGAGACCATTTCATTACAATCATAAATTTATGTATAACACTGCTAGCATAGCGAATGTCTTGTGACTACCTAAAAATAGAAATTTAGTTCTCTAAGAATAACGTCTACTTTAAGCAGAAGATAAGTGTCCCAAAAATCGTAAATATTGTGGAATTGGGGAAAAAGTTCTTGCAGTCTGAAAAAAAATTATGAGAACATTTTTTTTCATATCGCTTTTCTTCAAAAGTTGAAGGCCAAATTCAGCATGTAGGGAACTCCAAGTGCTAGTTTGCTCAAAGTTATTCCTGCTGCTCTGGTGAAAACATCATATTATTTAGACTGTTGAAAAAACTGTCAACAGCTTCTTGCGTAAGTTCCACTAATTCGGAAAAGGTTGTTACCATGCATTCATGAGCCTGAGCATGTTTGCCTCCATTGATGTTTGGATCAGCATAGCTGACTGAAGGTCGTACCTGATCGATGCTGCTTTCATCTTGTACTTCACTACCCCTCAATCGTAGTGGTGAAGACTCCACGAATGCCGTCATCAGGATTGGTAGCCGCTGGGGACAGCACAATGCATGAGCCGTTACCGGACCCAACAAGGTATCTGCGTCCATTGGCACATCCGATTGTAGTGCCAGACAGGTGTCCAACATGCATTCTTCGCCGCACAGCAAGCACCTTAATACAGGCATAACACAACTTTGCCACATTGGTCTAAATGAAAGAAACCAAGTCATGTTCAGGTCTCTGAGCCGGGATAGTCCAAGGATTTTAGTTACCCGGTCCCGGTAGCCAATGGCTAGGATCATTTCTTCCCTTGTCGCAGGTGTTTTGTCTGTGACATGGTTTGCCATAGCGAAATAACAGGATCAAAAATAGAATACCCGCTACTAGTCCCAAAAGGAGTGGAAGTCCGCCAAAAATGGAATGGACAAAGTCTGGAAAAATACCCAGGAGGGCTTTGAATGGAGTTAAAGCACTCAAAAACACTGCTTTAAATACACTGGAGATACCAGTGGTATCAGAAATATTTAAGATTTCGTTCAGTATTTCTGCGAAATGTATGGGGGAATTAGTTGATAATAATGAATGAATCTCTTCTGTTGTCCTTGCAACTTGGAGATCATACGTTTCTTTTGATGACGTGAGCCTTGTCGGCGTCTGTAGGAGCACAGTCTTCATTCTGCTTAAAGTATCTATTCGAATAGAAGCAATTTTCAAATCGGGCCATAACCTTGCCTCCCTGTCTGCAGAATCGCTGGGGAACAATACATGTTCACAGCACATGACCTTCCTAGTCACAGTTATGAGATAAGGTTTTCCGGGCAGCAAACTACAACATCTGCGATCTACTATTAGAATGTAACTCCCGTTCGAGAGTCTCCTAAAGAATGGTTCTATTCGTGTTGCAGGTGTGCCTAGCTGGTAACATGAAAGGTTATTTGAAGTCCCTTCACAGGCTCCGTGCAAACTAATACCCTGACACAGAAGTGTACCGCTCAGTGATCTTGCACAATTATCGCCACTGAGAAACACTTTCTGGCCTTTATTGCTGACACATTCGTGTGTATAGGGCAAGTTCCATATTGACTTAATGTATCCTTTACCCAACCTTTCATACTGGCCTGCCTTTATATATTTTTGGCAGAATTGAAACTGGAAAGTAGTTATCGGAATATTTATTATCCCATGTATTATCCATTCAAGGACAGGTCGTTCTGACATTGTCAATGGTAATCTCTCAAGTTTTTCAATGCTCAGAATTGTATAGTCAGCACCCTTCTGTGCCAAACTGATTTGTTTATCAGTGAGATTAAAGATATTAAATAATGACGTTGTGTTGATTAAACGCCAGGGCACATAGCCAGAACGCAAATTTTGTAACGTCCAGCCAAGCTGTACAATAGAACGCAATTGGGACTGACCGTGTTGTAACATCAGTCAGTCTTGCGATATTATATCGATTGCTGAAGACACAATGCTGTCCAGAGAATATATTCTGGAGGACAGAGTCATTAACCCATTGTCCACCACAGAAAGTGATTTTTCCAAATTAATACGGTCAATTTCCCGTATTTTTTCTGCTGTCTCAATTTGAGTTACTTTCCAGACTTCGTTATAAGCTGCATATATAGAGGCCGCTATGAAACGTTTTTGACGCTGTTTGCGTGGTCCCAATATGAAATCACGCAAGTCAGCACCTTCTGTAAGTAAAGTTAGGTGTTGCTTAATTTCAGCCAGTGTGGACGTTTGTAACCATTGAAGGCAGAGCTTGCCCACGCTGTAGGTTGTTACTATCCCTGGATGTTGTCTTTGGGAATATCTAGGGTCTGGCCTAGTCAATGTGAACCCCTGTTCTTTGTTAAGGAATCTGTCTTGACAGTTATTTGTATCTGTGGGCCAGATTAACCATTTTTTCCATTCAGGATGTGTTCTGTTTTGGTTTAATATATGGTTTACGTCTATCTCAACATCTATAGAGCTATTACTGTTCACTGTTGGCTTTGGAATAGACGGTTTGTTCAAATCTTTGATTTTGGCTAAGCCAAGACAGGTAGTTTGTTGAATAGTGTCGTTCAAAAATATAATTTGTTCTGGGATCATGCAGGCTCTAAACAATGATTCTATACCTTGTACTTGCCAATCTCTTGTACCCCAAACAATTTTTGTTTCAATATTATTGTTCCAGAAATCAAACCCAAATGTATTCATTTGTTCAAAAAATGAATCGGAATATATCAATTTTGTGTTTGTAAGCATGGTCTTCATACCTGTCTTATTTGACAATTTGAAATAAAATGTTTCTGCATTGCTGTGTTAAACCCTGAAAAGTATGAATATTTATCATAAAATGTTTTTGAGCTATCTTTTGGAGGAGTAGCACAATGTTCCCATTGGTTATAATTTAAAACATTTCTAGGTTGAGCAGATTTATGTAGATAATGGTTACCATAGTGGTTATAGCAGAACATCTGATCATAATTAGACGAACCCTGTAAATAATCATGTTCTGTGAATTTAGCAGACATCACAAGATCAGACATCATGTCATTAATACTTTCAAAGTCCCAATCATCCGCAAATGAGCTTGGTTTTACAAAGTCACTCAATGAGATCTTGAATTGGTGTGGATACTTCAGGATTTCAACCGGACCATATATTTCATAATCAGTTTTGTCCCATGCTACACCGCCTGGTATAGGATTGGCTGTGAAGTTTACTGAAGAAAGTTCTCTTTTCTCGATGTGTGAAGATGTGTGTGGTTTAAGGACCAAGTTGATTTTCTGGCTTGCTGTGTCCATTTTAGCATATTTCCCTTCAATGAAATGTCCCAAACATAGTACTAAGATGAGCCAAAGAATGAGGATAAATGCACCGAAGGCCACCCAAAATTCAATCCATGGAGAGATCAGATAGGTTTCTTTCAGCTGTTGAAAAAGTTCCTTAGCTTTGTCTTTAAAAGTTTTTGTTGATGGCTGTTTCTTTGCTTCACTCAGGTCTTCAGATGAATCATCGAAGTTGATGAAGTAGCCGGATGCTGTTCTGTCAATTGTTCCAATTGTTTTTGGATTTTGCTTTGTTTCATTAGCAGAGTCTGCAGTTACATCATCATAGGTTGTTGTTTCTTGATGAAAAGTTTTAATTTGGGTTTTAAGAGGTTCAAGTTCCATTGCTTTGTTGCATAGTCCTTGTTGATTCACTGTAGATTTCCCAAATGTGATCAGTCTTCCAGTTTGAGCCTCTGTATTCGTAGCAAACATTGGTGTTCTGCTACTTCTTGGGAGTCCACTTGGCCTACTGTTTGTTATCGGCCACATGATTGTGGTTTAACCAGGTCGATGGATACAACTCGGTTCTCCTTTTTATCAGCAAGGGGCGGTAGTACTACTGATCTTGTCCCGTTGACAGACAAGACAGGAACTGCTTTTCTGTAAGAAGGCCCAAATTCCTTCTTTACCGCGATCTTCTCTCTGACTAGATCCCCGACTTTTGGAATCCAGACAGGCCTTGCTGGGACAGGTGGTTTCTCTTCAGTCGTTGTTGGCTGTTGTTTCAACTTTATGTTGCTCAGGTCTTTTCTTGTTTCATTTAAATCCTGTAAAATAGCCAAACGATCTTTGATATCAAAGCTTTTGTCTTTAACCACTGAAGTCTGACTATCAAGATCTTGGATCATCATTCTAGTCCCGAACAGTAGTTCGTACGGACTGAACCCTTTCAGAGAATTCCTTGGCAGGTTATTTAGACTACGTTGGACACTTATTAGATGTTTGACCCACCCAGCTCCCGAACCTAATACCTTTGCTGTTATAGATTGCTTTATGTCACAGTTTTTTCTTTCTACGATTCCGTTTCCCTCGGGATGAAATGGACAAGAGTACCGCAATGCAATGCCCATGCTGGTCATGGCCTCCTTATAAGCCCGGGAGCTAAAAGCAGGACCCTGGTCAGAATGTAGCATGCCAATTGCGTATGTGCCGATAAAGACTCGCAAATCTTTTATAACAGTTCTGGCGTCAGCCGATCGCTGGGGCCACATCCATATGAATCTCGTGCATGAATCCACTGCGACCAAGATATATTTATAGTTACCATCCCTTTGTAAGGGACCACAGTGGTCCAGGTAAACACATGCTAATGGTTTATCTGAGATTAGAAGGGGCGTCTGTGCTGGTCGTTTCACTGTTGATACTTTCATTCGTTGACATGTTTCACATTCTAGAACATAGTTCCTTGTTTGTCTTCTCATTTGTGGCCACCAATATCTCTGTTTTAATAATGATACTGTGGCTGAAACGCCAGCATGTACAGAAGCGAGTCCTTCGTGTGCCGCTATAATGAGCCCTAACCTATGTTCCATGTTTGGAATTGCCCTATCCCCCACTCCAGGGATTCGAGCAAACGGAACATTATTTGCATCAGTTATGTATGAGTACTTTACTGGAAAGCCTTTCGGGAGTGTTTCTATCGCATCTTTTTCTGTAGCGCTGACAGCCTGTAATATTTCGCTGTCTATTTTTGTTTTTGACCGAGTGATAGCAGCTACGGAAGCCGTTTGCACTGCTGCCTTCGCTGCTTCGTCAGCCAATGAATTCCCTGCAACGTGAACGCCATCACGTTGATGACTCAGTGTATGTATCACGTGAGTCTTTTGTAGTTCTTTTTGAAAAAGAACTATTTGTTCCCAAAGCATTTTATGTTTGATTGTGCCACCTTTTGCATCTTTAAAACCATTCTGAACCCAGATCTGCAAGTATTCATTGTAAGATTGGACGCAGTAATACGAATCGCACACAATAAGTGTGGGGAATTCTCGATCGGTATTTTCAAGCGCCATCTTGAATGCCAGTAGTTCTGCTCTTTGAGCTGTACAGTCTCCTAGAGATTGCGTTTTAGTGACCACAGGTTCAAATTTTCCTTCGTGCCAGCGACCTTTAACAATCGCGCACGCAGCACTGTAGGCTTGCTTACCCCCCACTGCGGGTTGTGCTGATCCGTCTGTATATATTATACAGCCGTAGTCTTCTAGAGGCAGAATTTCGGTCGGCGGAGGACATTCGAATTCATATTGGAGAAATTCTTGTGTTTTTAAATTGGGATCAAATTCGTATACCACGTCTGTTGCAGCAAGAGAGTTAGTCCACTGTATCCATCTTGGATGGAGTGCTTTAGCATTCGGAATGCTTGCCTTGGTTACCGCCTCTAGAGCTGGTATCGGTGTCACGATGATTATTCGTTTACCCTGTGCTAGGGCCCGCTCCTTTGCTACAGCAGTCTGTACCGCGGTCAGAATTTTTTCCGTTGGGCTAAATTTCATTTCAGCTTTTGTGTACAAATGTGATTTGTATGCTATTTTTACCTTCTCTCCCTCATTAGAGGTTAGGTATGTGAATCCGCATCTTCCTGGGATGACTCGAATCACAAGGTTGCATGTGTTGTCACGTGTTTGTAATTTTGTTTTAATTAACATGTCTGCTTGTAAAGATCTCAAAATTTCTGTGTGTTTTTGAGTCCAATTGATTCTTTTAAAATCTGGTTTTATTAGATCATAAAGGGGTTTGACCCTTTCTGCATAATTTATAATATAAGTTCTTCCGAAATTCAGGAAGCCTAGAATTGATTGTAGGTTTTTTAGTGTTCTTGGTGCTTGGATTACAGCACATTTCTCTAGGAAATTGTCAGCCAGGCTTTTGCCTTCACTTGATAGTTCATATCCTAAAAACAGGACTGTTAGATGGGCAATTCTTGACTTTTTAAAGTTGAATTTGTAACCCTCTGCAGCGAACCCAAGTATTATGGTGTTCACTCTCTTCAAGTGAGTATCCAAGTCATCGTCTGTTAGATAGATGTCGGCGACATAAGATAATGCCTCGTCATCATAGGTTTGTAGTAACTTTGTTACCCTCGCTGAGAATAACCCTGGGCTGTTCTTGAACCCCTGGGGCAAACGACAGAAATTCTTTTGCGTGCCATTTATTGAGAACACCGTCAAATATCTGCTCTCTGGTGCTATATTTTGACAAAAGAATCCATTAGAAATGTCTAAGGTTGTTTTGTATTTTTTGCGCACTATGTTATTCATTAGTGCAGCACTATGCGAGTTTTGTACCGCAAATGTTTTGCAACATGAGTTAAGGTGTCTGTAGTCCAAAACAAGACGATATGAATTGTCTGGCTTGGAGACAGGAAACAAAGGGTTGTTCATTTGTGAGGTGCAAGTTTCAATCACCCCCTGGTAGTCAAGTTGATCTAGGATCTCTTTTACCTGTTTTTTAGCTTCTTGCTTAATCGGGTACTGTCTCTGTGCAGTAGGTTGTGATTTTAACTGGATTTTGTGAGGAGGAGAGTCCTCATCCCATCCCACATGATTTTTATATAAGGCAGGGGCTTGAGCTACTGCCCACTTTTTTGCAAGTATATATTTTTTATGAATTGGAATATGGGTTGAGAAGGCAGGCATAATTATTTCTTCGCCATGTGGGCACTCCCTGACAAACTCTGGAGGCCAGTCTTGTTCAGCTAGAAGGATGTCATAGCCCTTGGACAGATTATCCCAAAATAGTCCCCTTATTTTTCTAGTCTTATCCCCCTCTATACCCAATGTTATTTCATATATTTTATGAGGTTTGCTAACTCTGGTATCTGCAGTTTCCACCTGAATGTATTCATTCGTGTCCACTGTCTCCAGATGATTCATAAGGACTTTGCGAGCTATGCTCACTTCTGCTGCGCTGTCTAGCATTGTCTGAGCCCATTCTCCGTTTTTCAGCTGTGTCCTCAGTATTCTCGGCATTGTTGATTACTTTAATACTGGCTACCTTCTTTTTTGGAAATTGTAATTTTTTATTCAGATGAGCAGGTTCTTTGTCTTTGGACTTGACGTGCTCTTCCCTTTGTTCTGATCGTCCTCTTCTTTCCGATTTCTGCGAGGAAGTCTGAAAAGATTTAGAGGGACGTGTATCAATATCTTGATATCTATCAGGTTTCTTTATATTATCCCTATTTCTAAGGTTGTATTTTTTCACAGAGGGCTCCCGTTGGGGAGACTTGCGTCCTTGGTCGGGAGATCTTTCTCTCTGCCAAGGAGACCTTCCTCTGGACTGGAATCTTTTTTCTTTAGGATTGGATTGTTTATTTCCATCCCAGCTCTTTTTTTGATTGTTTAAATTATTTTTTATAAATACCTTTTCAGGACTTTCAACTAGTTGGGGTTTCACTGGTATTCCACCCAAACTATCTCTTCCTAGTTCTTCATAGGATTTTTCTATGATTCTGGCAATTTCAGATGGTTGGTCTGCTATATTTGTCTCTTTTAACCTCTGGCGAATCGCCACATTTGCTGCTTCTCCCTTTATGTTGGCTAATAATATTGCTGAGACCTGCTTGAAATCTTTCAGTAGTTTCATACCGAGAGTTAAAGCGGGTTCTGGACCGTATTCATCTTGAATCTGTTTTAGTACATCTGGTATTACTGACATGGATGGTACACCATGTGTTTTTGTGTAAATGGAAGCAAAGACTGTTCCCCAAGTGTCACAGTCCTCCACATGTGGTGCGATTCCCATTGGGAGACAGATAGTCAGAATCCTATGTTTCTCAACAGGGGTGTTATCTGGAAACACCGCCTCTATTTGAGTGATTTTTTGTGCTAGCCAGAAAGGAAGTTGTTCCCGTTTTGCGGGTACTTTACCTAGACAGGACTGTATGTTCTGAGGTGTAATTTTATTTGTGTTCCCCTGATGATTGGTCAGCTGTGGAATTTTAATTGCTGGTTGGATTGTTGAAGTCCGCATTACATATTGGACTAATTTTCTATGTATTTTTATTAATTGTTTTAGCTGTGTTAAAAGCTCTGGTGCAGGCATTTCTTCAATGTCTGGATGTGGTGTATATCCGGCTAGGACCGGCCACGTTGCTCCTGGTCTACCTAGTGGACCGAGCCTGGTGATGTGATTATTATGTTTTAGGGCGCCATGAAACAAGAGCAGGTGCTCTTGGAATTTGAGTGGTATTTCCACTTCCTCGAAAGGAGTGTACTCACTAGGAGGTTCCTCTATTTTGTAATAGTGGAAGTCCTTTGTTACAGCGTTTGCTGCTGGAAAGTTTATCCATGAATAGAATACCTCTGTCTGACGATATTCGTGTGCCTCAATTACGAATATGACTGTACCACCTCTTGGTGTCAGTCCATTTTCTATAAGTTTTAAGGTTATAGATTTCCTTATGTTGACCGGGATGAGTATTGCATTTGGGTCATTTTCCAGCAGAGTATTGTCTGCTTCTAGGAGTTCAGCTGCTAGTCTAGCTGCCTCCCTTTCTTCTTCAGTTTCTGACATACTATTGTCAAGAAGATTATTTTATTTATTTGCAGATCAGGTTTCTATGGAAACAAAGATTAGATGCACAATATTTTGGAACAGTGTATCCTTCAACGTTGAATAAACCAAGAACCATACATAGGATTCTCCTCCTGCGAGGTTTGGCGGATATGACCTTTCACCCACTCCAGACGTCTTTGGAGTATTATGGGAAAAAAGGGGTTCTGTGTGAAAAAGCACGACTGAGTTACTCTAATGTCTTGCGTTAGTTTTATCGCCTATCCAAACGTTTGGGCGCCATGTAGTGTAGTTCCTATTATCCCAATAGGCTCTGCGCATTTGAATAATATCTTCAATAGTATAGACCTAGGGCAGAGGTTAACTAGGTCTTCTACCGACGATATTAGACTTAAAGTTTTGTGTTTGCCAGCTAGCTCAGAGTTCACTAGAAACTTTCTCGAACAGGCAAGGAGGATTTTAACCTCCCTGGATAGACAAGGGATTTAGTTTCTGACAACCATAGAACATGACAACTTTGCTCTCCCCTAATCAAGAGTGTATCTCTAGAGTCGTGTGAAAACAATAGACAACTTATTTTACTCAGTCAGTACGTGCATTCTTAGTTTCACCAGTTTGTAGAGAAATAAGAGATGGGCGTGGTTCAATAAAAGATGTTATTTATTGATCAGTCTCTTTTCTCATACAAGAGAAATGAATCGCTATTATTGCAATACTTGCAGTTAAGTAAAGTGCATACAGTAGAGACAGAATTATAAAATAATACTGTAAAAACATTGATATGGTTTCTGAGCCATATGATACTTTAAAATGGATAAAATAGATACATACATATATACATTTGACTAATCATACTCAACTGGTGCTTCTAACCACGCCTACCCCAGTGTACCTGACCTAAGCCTAATACGTGGGCGGGAGTAGATAAGTAGCAGTTTAAGTTAAGTTTGTTTTGCCAAGGGATTGATTCGAGAATTCTCTGCAAGGGGTTATTCAGTTCTGTACCTGAGATCTAGAATGATGGAGGGCTGGTATCTCTTATCCCAGGTCTTGATATTCCAGCTGCCTGCGAGGGCTGCTTGGAAGCGCCGGAGCTGGATTTCTCGGCAGGAGAAAGGCAGCGTCTCGTTCTCAGCGCGTCAGGAAGGCGGGGCAGCGTCTGTGGGTTTCGCTCTCTGCTGGGCTCCTCAGCACGTCTCGCTGCTCCGATCTCGTCACCACCGCATGTGTTTGCTTAAGGCAATGTCGGTAATATTTATACCTGAAAGGTGCTGAGATTGATGTAAGGATGGACATATATACGTCAATAAGGATGTCATATGAACGGGCTCGTTCGCACATTCTTTTGCTGAAGTTCTCGGTGAAATCAAAACAATGGCTATGGGAATTTCCCACTTCGCTGTAGGTTTGATTTGTTTTGAGAACTCCGTATGCCTTATCAGGGGCTGGAGGAATATTGCTTGTCTAATTAGATGGCATGCGTTATGACCTAATCAGATAACACGCTTCTGTGCCGTGGTGTGGCTTAATCAGATAACGGTTTTTGCACCGTTGGATGGCTGCTAGTTAATTATTAACCAAACCAGGGTCAGGAATAGGGGAATCGATACAGTACCTATAGGAATACATCACACTCCTACTCACGGCATCTGTTAGGTCTTGCCAATGCTGTTCCTCCCATTCTCGTTTAGCCAGCGCTAATACTTTCAAATAATCCTTCCTAGCCGCTCTAACTAGTAAAGGATCCCTTGAAAGTAGGGCTTCTGTCAGGTTTTTCCTTTTGCCCTTGCACAGGTCCGAATACCAAGGGTTGCTTGAGATGGGGGTATGATGTTCTTCCTACGGCTTTTCCCTTTGGAAGTAAAAAAGTGACTTACTTGCTCAATTGTGGCTTTATAGCTGTATCAAGGGCAGTGGGAGGGTTCAGGCTACTCCCGTTTTCCCGATCCCAACCCTCCAGATCCAAGTACAGGCCCACCACAAGGGATTTAATGGTCCCTAGTTCGTCCTCCTTCAAGTTAGCCTTATCCCATTTCAGTCTGCGATTGTTGTTATATGGGATAATCTCTTTAGTTATCTTCGTGGGGGCACTCACCCTCCTATTTTTAAAGTTACCCCACTTAAACTTGCTACACAAGGGATTATGGTCGCTATCCTGGGTTGGTACCACCTCCATATCAATTAGGTCAGTCCACAAGCTAACATCCATTAGGATGTAATCAATTCTGGACGGTCCTATGAGCCTATTAAAAGTCAATGCACCTGCCTGGTCGGACGTAGTCCTACCGTTAAGAGCTCTTAGCTTGTGATCCCTGGTGAGTGCATTAATTTGAATTGCCCTAGCAGACCATTTTCTAATGGGGGGTAAAGGCAGAGTTGGGATGGACCATTTCGAGTCTTCTTCTTCAATACCTAGGGGATCATCTCCGAGGAGGGGTTCAAACGTACAATTTAAATCCCCCCCCACAATGATTTTAGCTGCAGGAGGACAGTTCGCTAAAGCTGAATCTAGATTTGATATAGTTGATGAGATGGTATCCCCTGGGGCCCCTCGGGCATACACATTGAATAGTTCAAGCCTACATCCCTCAGTGTGACCCCTAGAGGAGAGATGCAGTATATCCCTACACTCCGAGTCGTGGTGGATCACATCCCAGTCTAAATCGATTTTTATCCAGACCGTGAGGCCACCCGCCGGCCTGCCCTTCCCTCTGCTTACTGCTGGGGCAAAAAAGGTGGTATAACCCGGTTTGTTTATGGGTAGCAGGCTCCAGGTTTCCTGAAACATACAAACATCGAACTTCTCGATGAATGTATGCCATTCCGGTATATCCAACTTCCTTTTTAACCCCGCTACATTCCAAGATAACAGGTTTATTACCCGTCGACCCTTGGATACTTTGGTATGGACCCCCTTACTCCCCCCATCATTACCCACCTTGGTCGTGCAGCTACCCACTGCCCGGATCGGAGATTTGGGGTGTACAGTGCAGCCAACCGTACTAACCGTACTCGTGGCTACCAATGGAGCCCCAATGGTACTGATGGAAGCGGCATTTTGAACTACAAGGGATCCCTCCAGCCATGTACCTTTACGGCCACCTGACCGCGGAGCCTCCCCACCTGACTGACCACCTCTCTCCCCCTTAGACTGTGAACATCAATCGCAGTCTTCCAACCCGGAGAGCTGCGAACATCTATTACAAATGTCCAGAGGGGTAAAAGGTCTTAGATGTTCCATCCTAGTATCATGGTTCATTGTGTGTCTCTGGGGTACTGTAATCCAGGCAAAATGGTCAACCGCCTGGGCAGGGTACTGCCCATGCTGAGAATTAGTGTTACTATATGGTAAAGGGGGGATTGGTCTATAACGGTGGAACTTGTTTTGGTAATTGGGGGGAAAGGCCCCTGACCTAGGATAGAAATAAGTTAGTGCCCGAGGGATGATACGAGTGTCCCCACTTCCAGTGGGCCAGTTTAGAATGTAATCTACTGCCCGAGGGGCTCTGAAGTTGACCACCACTATATCCCCTTCAATATCTTTGCGTCTGCTACCCAGCCAATTGATCCGCCTGACATGCACTATATCCCCATCTATATTATGTGCTATGGGCCTATATGTCCTCAACCAGTGTATGATTTTATTTTTTAATTCAGCGTATCCCTCCTTCTTATTTCCTGCTAAGGGTGGAACCCCGGTCAAAACTACCACAAAGGGCACTGCTTCTGGGGGAATTTCCACTTGCGGCCCCTTGTTTACTAGGCCTCTAATATATCTACCTTCCCCGTGTTCATCCCGTTTGTTAGTTGTGGGGGCCTTCGACACTAACCTTATAGGGTCACCACCCGTTGCAGTTACTGGGGTATTTGTATGATTAGGAAGGGGTGGGTTTTGAGGGCCGGGCTCAGCCCTACCCTGGGGCTGTGACTTCTGTTTAGTCGGCTGGGGTGGGGCGATTGGGGTCTTAGCAACATTGTTAGTAGGTAACCTAACTGGAGGTATGGGATGCACCACCCCGCTCCCCTGGGCTTTGGTTAAAGTAACCATGCTGTTTATAGCAGTCTCCAGGATTGTCAATCTGATTTCAACTTTTTTTATGGTCTCATTAATAGGTAAGAGGAGAGATCTCAGTAAAAATTCCAAGTTCGCTATTAATGTAGGGGGAGATAGAGTATCTGATGCTACGACCCCAACATTACTATCAGAACCCACAACCTGAGTGACTATTTCAGGTGAGTTGGTTTTTGGCGGTGGTGCCTCAGCTGATGGAAAATCCGGCACCTCTAATAGTACACTCTCATTTGTAGTGAGAGTTTTTACCCCTTAAACCAAAGTCAGAATGCGGGATTTTAGCTTTACCTAGGGGCGCCCTTGATTTCCTCCTTTTTTTACTAGGTGGTGGGCGGTGAATCTGGGCAACAACTAGTTGCTTAGGTTGTGGTTTCCTCGGCTTCGCTGTAACAGTGGTACTGCCGGTACTTGGAGTGGGGGAAACAATTACAATGTGGTCTGAAGACAAGTAGGGTGTGGGGGTACAATCACGCAACAAAAGAGGGACACCTTCTTGGCTGGCATTTTCCCCACTAATATCGAGTAAACCTCCCTCCCGGGCCAAAGCTAGAGGAACAATGTCAGTAAGGGATCTATTTTTCAGACTCTCGACTGAACGTCGCCGTTCAGCTCTTCGCTCAGCCAAATTAGAGTCCTTGTCACCCTCACACAGAACCATAGGAAAGTAATTGTCCAGGGACCCATTGCGTAGTCTTCCTCTTTTCCCAGGGGTTCCCTCTTCAGACAGCATAGCCATTCACCTGCCTGTAGCACGGACAACTGAGCTACAGACGTAAATGGGTGGGCCCAGCCCAGTCTCCTCTGGCCTACGAGGGCCTCAGAAGGCCCGCCCTTTCCCCGGGCTTCGCCCCGAGCTCCGTCCCGCGCGCGTCCCGCTGCGCGAGACGGGTGGGCTGTTTATATCCTCCTAGCGGTGGGGGCGGTACCGCTGCGGGAAGAGGCTTCAGGTGTTGGGAGTGCCTCGCAGTCCCGCAGCGGTGTGGGCGGTAAGGGCGGGTCCTTGTGCAGACGGTGGCAGCTCGGTGTCCAGAGCCGCGTCCCAGAAGAAGGGAATCAGTGGCGCGCTGTGTCCTTTTCCCGCAACGGAGGCAGGAGAGATTGCACCCAACAGGTCAGCCCACGTTTCACTGAGTAGCACCCGCGCAGCGGGTGCTGCGAAAGTTTATGCAGGCACCGGGCGGGGGGCGGGGCCGCTGCGGGAAGAGGCTTCAGGTGTTGGGAGTGCCTCGCAGTCCCGCAGCGGTGTGGGAGGTAAGGGCGGGTCCTTGTGCAGACGGTGGCAGCTCGGTGTCCAGAGCCGCGTCCCAGAGGAAGGGAATCAGTGGCGCGCTGTGTCCTTTTCCCGCAACGGAGGCAGGAGAGATTGCACCCAACAGGTCAGCCCACGTTTCACTGAGTAAATATATATATACATATATCACTGCTTAACTCTCCTCCCTTCAAGACCTCCATCTGGAAGCAAATAGCACTCGCAGGGGCTGCTCACTGATGTTTATTCTCAGCAAACTTGCACAAACAAAAACATACGCGTTTCGGTAAAGACCTTTTTCTATCAATTATGGATGACAGTGAGTATGCTTATTAACAGTAATAAGTGCACTTATATTTGGTTATTATTATTGATGATTTATATACAAAATGGTGTCTTTAACGTGTAGTTTGCTGCTCCTGAACCTTTGACCAAGCCCGCAGACTTATCTTATATGTTTGTATGACACCTCAGGCTGTCAAAGGTGATCATGTAACGTCATATATGGTATTTTCCATCTGCCAATGTATATATTACTTCGTAGTGTTACGTAGAGTGTGTGTAATAAACCTACTTTTCCTTTTTCTAAAACAAAAAAAAAAAAGCACAGACTGGACAATCATTTTTTTGTGTTATTATTGTGGGCCAGAGAATTGTGATTACTAGACCACATCTCCTCAGCTCAGTAGGCATTGGACTGCTCTTCTTCACTAACCAGAGAGAGTCAAACCGTACATGGGGATGCATGGTTAAAAGTAAGGGGAAATTGTGGGTCTATTACTTGTGCAGGCCACACAACTAATCCCCCAATTTCCTTCAGATACAACTTACCTGTCGATATTGTGCTACTCTATATTCTGTCACAACATTGTGTGAGCTCAATATTCCCTCCTCAGTATTATGAAACCACACTTAAAATGCTGACTTTGGAATCTGTGGGCCTGGTTTCTAAGTCTGGGGTTGACACTTGAATGGAAGGCATCTAAGATTGGGCAAAACAGCAATCTTCTTGTGCCTAAAAAGTGTATGTATGTGAAATATAATTTTAAGTATGTGACATGCAATTGTGTAAATCTCAATACATTGGTGTGATAGTATATTATATACATCCCACCCCTTGTGTAAACCTCTATTTGATTGATGCAGTTGTATATCTTCACCCCAACCCTACCCCATTATCATACCGCTCTCTGTTGTTCCCTAGCTAAGTTGTCGCTATAAGGGTTATCCCTTGTGTTGCAGGTTTGCCTCTGTTGATAGTGCAAGAAGAAGATAACTTGGGTTCTCAGTCCAATCCTGACTCCCTGTGTACACCACTGCCAGCTAAGAAAACAAAGGGTACTAAAACAATTTTGTGGGATAGAGGGAAGACGACATTGAGTACGCAGCATTCTGAAGCTTTATGTAGTTGCAGTGGCGGCTCCTCCACTAAGGCGGAGGAGCGTCGCCCCACTGAACAAAAATAAAAATAAAATGATAATAAAATATCGTTATCATCATTTTAGTTTTCCAATTACAGTAAGTGGCGCTCGGGCGGAACAGGGATGGCCAGAGCAGGGAAAGGAGTGGTTTGCACTGCTTAAGTGCGCATGACTGCTTGGCCGGCGCTCTTGGGCCAGCCAAACAGTCATGGGCACTTTGCATCTTTCCCACCAGGCTTGCTTTGTTTAGCCTGGTGAGGAACATGCAAAGCCTCCCAGTCCCCGTCTGAGCGCCAAACCACAGCACTCAGAACAATCACAATGCTGTATTGCAGTGTTGGGATTGGCTCAGGGGAGCCTGGGAGCCCGAGTACTTCCTTCTGCTGGCCGGGACTGCAGGAAGATGACGAGGACAGAGGAGAGGTGGCTGCCGGGCATTAAAGGTAAGTGGGTTTTCTTTATTCGTCGGACCCCCCCGCCCGCTCCACCACCCAGGTATGGTAACAGCTGCAACTGAGTAATTGTCTGACCACTGCTGTATAAGGAATGACCAACAAGGCTTCATCCTTGGTCTGCTTCATGCTGGAGAAGCTGGAGAACAGGTTACAGACCTTTAGGAATATAGGGATATTGTGACAATAAGATTAGGGGTGATTGATGTTCTGATTAAGGGACAATGTTAAAGAGAAGTCTGTACGGCCAGTTCACTTTGCAAGGAAGCATCAACACCAACACAAGAGGATTGCTTGCCTCACAAGCCAAATTCTGTCATTGTGGCCCCTAAGGCTACTGATGCTTCTGTAATGTCCTTCCCCCTTTTTAATGTTTTTTTCACCCATATATCCTCTGCTCATGATGGAGTTGCTGAGGACCGTCCGCGCCCATCATGCACTGGAAATAATTTTGTGCTACAACTACCGCCTGAAGCTACCCCATCTACTATAGTTTTGAAGGGCATTCCACCACTAAGCGTTTTAGAGTGGATCAAGTGGACAGATGTGACAAACTAGTCAATAAGGTTACTTACAAGTTCAAGAAACAACTGAGGGACATTTCTACACTACAAAATGATATTAAAATGGTTTGCAGAGTAGCCTGGATAGGAAATAGACTTTGGCCAGATACTAACAATTGCATTGTGGTTAATTTTAGTAAAGAATCTTTCATAAGAAATATCTTCTGTGGTCAATTCTTTTACTCCTATGAAGAATGGCATGATTGAGGCCATCCTATTGGGTTGTTGGTATAGGCCCAGCGTTGGTCCTGTCCCACCCGTTCTGCCCAGGGCAATATGTCAAGATCACCCCTCTCTATCAGCTTACCTAATACCATCCGACAATAAATTTGCTGCTCTGGCTCAACTTCAAAATACAGATCAACAAATAACTCACCACTAACTAGGGAGGAAGTTGTTTATGCTCTGACAGTTGCAGAGGGCATATCTTGCCACCATAGTACCATTGACTCAAGAGATGCTATTACCATCATGGCCACTGACAATATTATTGATGACCCATCCTGCCTACAAGGCTTTATTGGACGAATACCTGACCCCAAAAGTGCTAACTTGGCTTGTGTGGCTAAGCATGATGTTACAATTCTGTCCCTATGCAAGTATTACTTTTCCATCTCATCCAACACAGGGGGAAATTGCTGGTTAGAACCTGCCAGGTTTGGGTGTCGAGATTAATAATTCACTGTGGTTGAAATGTATTGGTGGCTACAATATTGTAGCATGGCAAGAGACATGGCCCACAGCTCCCACTATGTTAAGGGTTTCATGACTTACTTCACATCTGCCATCCCCGCCTGCTCAGGAATACCAAAGGGTGGGATTACAATTCTAGTTTCTATTGCATTCCCACACAGAGGTTTCTGGTCAAAACTAGCCTCCCCCTCTCATTTTCAACTTCTGTGGCTAGAGTTAAAATCTAAGAAGCCGTTAACAATTAATTTTTATAATAATTGTTTCAACACCAATAACATCAGTATTGTTTGTGGTTTGAGTAGGAAAACTGAGGGGGCTATTTCAAAATCGTTCCCACTTCACTGCTGTGGATGGGTGATTTCAATACATGATACGGAGAGAGGGCAGGTGCCTTTGCTTGCAGTTTGACAGACCCGCAGGGAGAACCACTAACACATTTTACCCAGGACCCATATGGTGAAGTGCCTAATTTGCATATTGTCAAATGTGGGTTACAGCTTGCCTTTGATTCTTTTGCTAAATCTCCTATCTTAAAGCCAACTCTCACAGGTAGGGATCATTATTGTATCATAGACTTCATCCTTTTTGACAATTATCTTTTTATTTTTTGTGTGATTTCTCTGTATTAGACAATGTTTTGAGTGACCACAATTTACTATAAATTTCTTTGCCATTTTGCCAAACTTCTGACCGAAATACAAATTGACCCTGATCCCTTTATGCTGCAAAAAATCAGTGGTGGCACCTCCGCTAAGGTTGAGGAGGGTCACCCTACTGAACAAAAAGGAAAAATAAAATGATAATAACGTATTGTTTTATTTTTATTGTATCTTTCAAGTCACTTTCTATTTCTAGCTGCTGATTAAATGGCTTTCTCTCCTATCCCAAGTTTGTCCTGCCAGAGTGTATCTTTCCATTGCTGACATCAGCGACCTATTTTTCTTTTTGAAATTTTCTCTGGCTTTTCATCTTTAGTGCTCAATGTAATGCATGTCCTGCTCCTGCTCCTTTGTATCAACATCTCTCCTTCCATCACTTGTTCACTGACACAGAGCATTGCTGCCACTAAGTATCTCTCTCCTACCTTCTTCCGGACCTCACTCTTTCTCTGTTTCCAAAATCCAACATACACAGTTGAAAATATTACTTTAAAAAGGTTTCAAGAACTTGTACCACAGAAAACTATAGATGCATGTCTTTTCACCAAAGTACCTGTAGATGCGTCAAAGTTCCAAAGCCAAATAGCCGCAGTCGGAAAGCAAAGAGATGCAACACTCCTGAGACCATGGGGAGGCGATGCGACAGTTCGCAGAGGGCGAGTTGCGTTGAATGCGGTCTGTATGGGGAGTGATGCGTTGATTCTTCATGATGGTTCCGGGTAGCACGTGATGCATCTGGAAAACCTGTCGCACAGGTACGATGTGTGGAAATCCGGATGCATCTGCGATCGATGCGGCGGCATCGAGCGGTGCTGCGTGGGTCCTCTTCAGCCACGATCCCTCGATGTGTCGATCTTAGCAGTTCTTCATGTTTCTTCTTTCTTCTAGCTCCCAAACAGCAGCAACAACCTTCAGAGGCCCAAAACTGGCACAAGCACCTCTTGGCAGCCTAGAACTCACAGAAGCAGAGTTCAGGGAGCTGGTGTGAAGTCTTTGTGTCCCTGAGACTTCAGAACAGGAGGCCAGCTCACTTCAGGCCCTTGGACATTTCTTTCAAGCAGGGAACGCAGCACACAGCAAAGTCCTTCTCCTTTCCTTGGCGGAAACAGCAACTGCAGGCCAACCCAAGACACACAGCAAGGGCAGTACTTCTCCTCAGTTTCTCCAGCTCTTCTCCTTGGCAAAGGATCCTCTTGAATTCTAGGAATGATCCAAAATTCTCGGGTTTTAGGTCAAATACTCATACCCCAAAATGTCTTTGTTCTCTTTGTGCAAGGGGCTCTGAGCCCAGTTCGAACCAGTTCTGGGGGCACTCTGCCAGTGCACAACAACATCCTTTGTCAGTGTGAGCCTTGGTCCCAGACACACCACAGGGGGGTGGAGCCAGCATTGTGGAAGGCAGGCACAGCCCTATTCAGGTACAGGTGCTACTCCTCCCACCACTCTAAATGCAGATCAGGCCTATTCAACCTAGTGCTAACTCATCCAGACTCCTGGAGCTACTGCACCTCCCCAGCCCCTGTCACTCAAAAGTTAGACAGTCAATCCACAAACAGGCAGAGGCACACAGGAAGGTTGAACAAGAAAATAGCCACTTTCTAAAAGTGCTATTTTAAAACATATAATTTAAAAAACATCTTTACTAAAAGATGTGTTAATAAATTCTGAGTTCAGGGATACTAAACTTCATTTTTCTATCTTACCCTATGGGATGATATGCTTGTAAAATGTTACAAAATATTCCCATTCTGTCCTAGGGGCAAGATAGCCTTTTACTAGTGAAAAAAAATAAATCAACAGTATTTCACTATCAGGACATGTTACACACACCAGTACATGTCCTACCTTTCACATACACTGCACCCTGCTCAGGGGGGTACCTAGGGCCTGCCATAGGAGTGTAATATGTGTAAGAAAAGTGAAGGGTAAGGCCTGGCAAGTGGGTGCACTTGCCAAGTCAACATGGCAGTTAACAAACTGCGCACAGCCTCTTTTCAGGTCTACTCATGTGGATGGCACAATCAGTGCTGCAAGCCCACTAGTAGCATTTGATTTACCCGCCCTGGCTCACTAAGTGCACTTTACTAGGAGCCTACTGGTAAAAAAAATCAGGGAGAACCAATCACAATAACAATTTAAACAGGGAGCACTTGCACGTTTTGGCACTAATCAGCAGTGGCAAAGTGCCCAAAGCATCTAAGCCAGCAAAAACAAAATGAGGCACACCATCAAAAAACACAGGAGGTAGAGGAAAAAAGTCAGGAAAAACCATGCTAAGGATGCCAGGACTAACAGTTAAGGGCAAGACTATTTACACATTTAGAAATTACTAGAACACACAATAGAAAATATTCTCACATCAGACATTATTGAAAAAATAATAATACAAACATATCAATTTACGAACAACAAAAAGCTAACAAACACTGAATGAGAGAAACTAGGGGTTTGGAAGATAAATGATTAAATATCTTGTATATTTTAGTGCTGGACCAGCCGGTCCTAGCTTTAGTGCAACAGTAATACTTTATGTCTCCCAACCAATACTGCCGACGCGTTTCTAGACCAGACTGGAGTCACTGGTCTGTCATCATGGCTGTATGTATCTTGTATCTGTGGGATACAAAAGCAATGTTTTGCTTAATCTAGTGTGTGGGCTCCTTTTTATCATACAGTAGCTGTAATGTCGGTGTGCGCTACATACCAAGGCTGCTCAGTGTTGAATTTCAGATCGGGTCTTTTGGGGGTCCGTTTAAATGAAATAACGTGGCCAGGCAGAGAAGCCTAAAAGAATTTAAGGGATGTTTTTCATTTTTATCATTACGAGATTGGTACAATATATTCACTAGCTAAAACAAGTTGGGGAGTAGAAGCATACCTTTTACTTTCAGTAGTGCCGAGTGCTGGCAAGGTCCATTAAAAGCGGCGTGACCATCAGTTTGGGTTCTGAGATATGGGAAAGATTAATATTCAGACGCTTAGTGGTGTGCACATTATGTTAAACACTCGCTTGGAGAATTTGAGAAGGGATTGCCTACCTTGATTTAATCTCTCATTTGCGCATAAATGGAATTGTTGATTTCAGCATTCTACAAAGAAAAACAAAGTGCACCCTTAGTAGAATATTTTAACTGATTCAGCGCTCAGCAAGCGCGTATTAGTGCAAGTGGGACAAATACCTGTGGCTGGAGCTGCTGCTCTGTGCTGTGGGATTCGAATTTCTCTCAGTAAAGATGGCCGCCACTATTTCCTGTTTGTTATATGCAAAAGCTATACTGATGCATTATGGGGCATGTAGTCCCATGAGTCACATTTGCTTGAACATAAAGGCTAGAAGTGCTGTCTACAGCACCTTATCTTAGTCTAAAGGTAATGGGTACGTCCTTCCAATTGTTTATTGTATCATGTATTTTAAAATAAAAGATGAGTACGCTAGATTGTACTAGAATTTTGGGTGGCTTCTCTGGGTCAGTGACCTGTTCTCATGCAATAGAGGACCAAGACCAGCGGGCAAGCCAGGGATGTCTAACCGATGCAAATCAGGACCGATGTGGTCAAATATGCGCTATCTCAGACAGGTTATTTAAACCAGTCTGTGCACTATTGAATTTTAAAATTAGATACGCTTCTTTTTGTAACAGAACGCGTTCGACGTCATGGCATTTTGACCTGGAGTTTACAGTGTATAGGACAGACCATTTGAATTCTTGCTCATTGTGAGACTTCTCGCAGAAATGCCCATTGGAGCAGACATGACCTTTTTCTTAATCCTCGATCGGTGCTGACTTATTCTGTGGTTGACTTGCTGGCTGGTTTTTCCAATATAAATTAGTTGGCACGGACATAGAATCAAGTACACAACGTTCTTTGTTCTACAATTAGAAAATTCTTTGTGCTTCCACTTGGTCCCATGGTGTACAAACTCGTCGCCTTCTATTGTGCTAGAGCAGGCGATGCAGTTACCACACTTGTGGTGACCCTCGATAGGCTTGAGATTCCATTGCGCCAATAAGTCGCTTTTGGGCTTGGGAAGAACCACGTCATCTCGGATGAGTTCCTGGCCAATGCTGCGGTTTTTTCTGTATGCAAAAATTGGTTTGGGGAACGGGCAGCTCAGCCCCTCCAACAAATGCCAATTCTTTAATACAGCCTGTCTCAATTTGTGGGTGTCCGGACAGAAGGTAGTGACGCACACAAGTTTCTCTAGAGGTGCTCGCTGTTTGGTTTGCAGTAGACATTCTCTAGGCGTATATTTTGCACGCTTAAGAGAGTGTTTGGGGAGCTTACGTGGATAACCACGCTCTTGCATATCACAGCAAAATGCTTGGGCATGCAGCTCATAGTCTTGTATTTCTGAGCAATTCCGTCTTATTCTTAATAATTGCCCATAGGGTAAATTAGCTTTTAGACTGCGGGGATGTGCGCTTCTGTGGTGTTAAATCGTGTTTCTGTCAGTGGCCTTCCTGAACAAAGACGAAACCAACCTCCCGTCCACACACCTCATTTCAATATCCAAAAAAGTCATATGACTAGGGCTATTTTCTATCGAGAATTTTATATCTCTGTGCCTAGTATTGAGCCATCCATGAAAGGCCAATAACTCGGTCTGACTCCCCTGCCACAGGAGCCAGACGTCGTCTATGTACCTGTACCACTGTAGTATTTGATGTTTAAAAGGGTTCTTCATGTCCACGGACCTTTCCTCATACTGCGCCATGAAGAGCACCGCCATTTCTGGGGCATAAGGACATCCCATGGCGGTGCCCTTCACTTGCATGTAGAACTGGCCGTTGAAAGTGAAGTCATTTCTCTTCAGTGCTATTGCTGCCAATTCTAAAATGAAGGCAGTCGGAACTCGATGTGGTCTTTCTCTCATTTCCAGATATATCTGCATGACTTCTAAGGCTTCTTCCTGGGGGATTTGGGTATACAAGGACGTAGCGTCCATTGTAACCATGATTTGCGATTGCGGATCAAAGATGGTACCTTCGACTTTGTTAAAAAAATTGGTTGTATCGCGCAAATAAGATTTAACCTGGCACACAAATGGCTTTAAAAAGAAATCCAAGTATTGCGCTATTGGCTCTAAACAAGAGTCACAGCACGACACGATGGGATGTCCGGGGGGCTCTGTCAAGCTCTTGTGTATCTTTGGAAGAAGATAGAGGACAGGAGTCCTGGGGTACTTCTTTAGGAGGTAATCATACTCCTTATTACCCAGGAAACCACTTTCTTTGCCGGAGTCCAAGACTCTCGCAATTTGTCCCTGAATATCCTTTGTAGGGTCCTCTGTTAGTGCGCGATACCAGATGGTGTTGTTGACCTGCTTGCCACCCTCTGACAGGTACATCTGGCGGGGCCAGATGACTATCGCCCCACCCTTGTCCGCCGTTTTAATAACTATTGAAGGGTCATTTTTTAGCGAACCTATTATGTCTCTCTGTTTTTTACTCATATTTTGTTTGGTAGAGATCTTGGCTTTCTCCATCTTAGTGATGGAAGACAATAATGTCTGTTCGAAAGCTTGAACCTGTTTTGGGATGTTAGTGTAAGGAACAAAAGTAGATTTGTTCCTCAAACCGGTTGTTTCTACACTAGAAGTTAATGGAGCATTGGCGAAAAACGCCTTCAATCTGATTTTGCGGCAAAATTCTATTGCTTCCATTTTCAATTTAGTGAAGTCGGTGTTCCTACTAGGTACGAATTTTAGACCAAGATTGAATACTGTTTCCTCCTCCGTAGACAGAACTCTAGATGACAAATTAACTACAGTCGAGGAGTTACCTATGACTTGTAATTGCTGCTCCGGGTTCGCATTTCCCATGGTACCTTGTACCTGGGTTTTGTTTGTTTGCCTTTGTCTAAAAAAGACACTCCCGTCTTTTGATTGCTGTTGTTAGACCCCGATGAATCTGAGGAAGATGTGCTTGAGAAAGTACTAAATCGGTTTCTAGATCTGCCCTGATATGTTGATAAGGCCTGACGCGAATCTGATTGTGAATAGTAATCCTCGCGTAGAAATGGATACACTTGTTCTATTTTAAACGCCTTGACGTCGCGCTCGTATCTGTTGTTTTTGTCAATTATAGTGTTGTCCTTAAAGATTTGAATATCTTTGTCTATTTTGTCCAGAAGGGACTTTGCATCGGTGACCACCTGGCTGGTCTCAATGGACTTGGTCAATTCCTCTATTTCTTGTGCTTCCTTGTTGCATAAACGTTGTGCCGTTTCAATGGTATGGACCATAAGGTCCCGGCTGCATTTGGTATTAATGTAGCTAAAACCTTTTTTATATTCAGGGTCCTTTGTAAAGATGGCAGGCACGTTTTTCACCTGGAGGCCCCAAGGGATCGTTCCACCCTTGAGGTGCTTCAAGAGAAAGTAACCGTGTAGCTCTGTTCTTGCGTGTTTTTTGCGTAGTCGAATCAACTTGTCTGATTCGTTCTGCTCTTTTGCGCTAGTGCTCAAAGCTACTGAGGAAAAAGGAGATGAAGCTATCACATTTTGAATATGTGTCTCAGTGAAAGACAGAGTATCTTTTTCTGCCATATTGTGGAGAGACTGAAAGTCCCTCCAGTCAAATGACTGTATTTTAATCAAAGGACTATATTCAGTCCAAAGACCCTCGCGGGTATGCACCCGCTCTATCAATTGGGAACAAAAGGGGTTAGGTCCTTTATGTGGTGAGGGCTAGACCTAATAACATTAGTAAACAACACAAAATGCCCAAACCACGGTTACTCAATACAATTTTTTGAGATAGGGTAAGAAACACTTTATTATCGCTTCCCTGGACACCATTATTTTGTGTCAATCATTTTGTATTTTCTATCATTTGAAAAAATTGCTGACAGAAAAAAGACATTGATTGCAAATATTTACAAATATTTACAAGGCTGGACTAATGTTAGCAAACATTAAGGGCAAAGACTATTTACTAAGCATGGGCGGATTTTGCGGATTGGCAATCCGCGAACTTGCGTATTTACGGATTCGCAATCCGCGAAGATCCGCGAACTCTAGCGGATTTTTCCGTTTTTTGTGTTGGCGCGTGTTCGCGCCGATTTTGGGACAAGTTCGCAATTGCGAACTTACTTTTCGGCTTGCAACGGCCGCGACTATGTTGTTTCTACGTCTGGTTTATCATCACAGGTTCACAGCACCCTCTGTTTCACCACTGCCACCCTCTGGGACACCCATGCCACCCTCTAGTACATCCTCACAGGCACCTATTAGGTTTATTTATTACTGTAGATTATGGTGGTTGAAAAAAGCTAGCACACCTGCCCTTCTTCAACTGCCATCAATTAATTTGTGTTTCATTAATGTGTCAGTAATTTTGAAAGTTCCAGTCTGGCTGGCACCTGCTTCCTTCCTTATCTGTAATTTGCTTTTTGTTGCAGTGAAATTTTTTTTTTACAGGACCTTTATGGTGCTATTCTATGAGCCTGCTGTTTGGGTCATAGCAGGGTCATAGAATTGTTGCAAACTCTGGAGGGGCCCATCAGGAAGCACTACCTTGAATGTTACTAATGTTAAGTTTGAACTTTTGCACCTGCTCATTGCTTTCATTTTAGCTAAAATCGTTTTTTTTGCAATTTCGCGCGTTATTTGGGGCGCGAATCCGTGCGAGATCGATTTCGGAAGCCGCGAATACGTGCGAATACAAAATTGTTTTTGTTGTGACGTGTATGTTCGCGTGATCTTGCGCGTGTTCGCGAGGCGCTTCTAGCTATTCGTTTGCCAAGTTACCCTATCGGTCGTACACGGGCGCGGCCATCTTGTTGGCGTGACGTAATTCCGTTTCCGCCCGCTATGTGTAATCTCGCAAAGTGTGCTGCTCGCGAGTACAATTTCGCGCGTACTCGCAAGGAAAATCTCGCGCGAACTTACCCACGCGGTCGTGAACGGGCGCGGCCATCTTGTTTCTCATTCATTGCTATGGTTCTGGGCATGCTTTCTGTATCCTCTCTCAATCTCTGCCATCCTTTGCTTGTTTGAAGTTTTTTTGATCTAATTTTACTTATTATCTAACCCTCTATTTTTCTAGCTCTATATTTTTGTGTTTTCTGCAGCTTTTATTTACTTTTAAACTACTTTTTTAAACTCTTTTCTTTTCTTCTTCACTATTCTATTTCTTCTTTATCATTTAAGTTTATTTCTGCCCAGACCATGGTAAAGGGAGCCGGGAAGCACCCTGAGAAGGGGAAGGGTCCCGCACCCCGTGCCCGGCTCCCGTGCGGGCGTTTAAGGGGGGAGCAAGTGGTCCCGAGGGAGATCTTCAGCGCGGAGGAAGTGGCGGCACTGATCTTCCATGTCCAGCGCCGCCTCCCCAAGACGATCCTGGGAGGCGGCAAGATCGCGACCGGCTATGGCATCCGGGAGCGCCGCCAGCGGTGGGAGAAGGTGTGCCGGGCCATGTACAAGATCTCTGGGGTCCGGCGCACATATAACCAGGCCACCCACCGCTGGACCGATGTCATGGACCGGGAGCGGGACTTGCTGGACGCGCTCGGCGTAGAGGTCCCCGGGCTTGGTGAGTAGTAGTAGTAGTACATTTACTACTCTGTTTTATCCTGCTCTGTTATTTGCAAATCTTTGTTCTTTACCAAGAGCAATAATGCTGCCGATTACATTGAGGTAAATTATATTTCAAAATCTTCTATGCATTTCATTTTCAGGTGCACTGCTCTCCTTCTCAGTAGCCTTGCTTGCTACTATGCTTCTTTGTTTTGTATGTTGTGTTCAGAAGCATTTCATTGGCCTGAGAAATTATGTATGAGTGTACTGTAAAGAAAAGAACTGCGTAATGCTAGACAGTAAGGGTCATATTTTCAATTACCGGCGCATCCCTGCAAAGTAGCAGGGATGCGGCAGTAATTGTGTGCCATGCCACCACCACCCATTGGCCCAAAACGTCACAGAAGCCTTACGCATCTGTGCCGTAAAGGCAGCGCATTGCTGGAGTTGCGTGCCAACGATGGCGCAGCTCCAGCAATGCTCTGGGGTACCCTATCTCCCCAATGCTGCATCAAGCCGTACGTCGGCTTCAAGCGCGCAGGGTTTGAGTCATGCATCATTGTCCTAAAAATGACTGATTGACATCTTGTAGATTTCCCTCAGCCACTTTTAGGATTCGTTCCTGCGCAGGTACGCCCTCCCTTGCGCCGGAACGCCCCCTGATGGCGCAGGGCTTTACAACGTGATGCATCGCCCATATGCCCATATGTGTTTTTTTTTTTAATATATACGCCGCACCAACACCATGGCGAGTCTTTTGTTCTGCCGCTGCGTCAGAAAAGGCACGCAACAATGGAGGAAAATCAGCCGCAACTTCCGCAAGGGACTTATAAATCAGCCCCAACAGACTGAAGTCCAGTGTCCTTCCTTTAGACAGTCACATGGCTATCAGAAGAAATAGTGGCGGTGGTGGCGGGTGGATTGATAGTTTGAGTATTCACTGATCTGCAAGCAGGATGGACTTTGTCTGTCACGTGTTGCGCACTACTGCCTGCAGTGCCAGGCCTAGGCAAACCTCTTTAGTAGTCTGTTTATTGAGTTACATAGGAACTTTCTAAGTCAACGTTCCGCAAATCAGGCAATACGAATAACGTAGTATACCACATGAGATAGATCCCGTGGAATAGTTGTCTATCTATTTGCTATTTTTCCAAAATATGTTGTTATTGTTCTTTTGAAATGTTTGATTTGGTTGAAAAATCTCATCCATGTTTTATGGTTTTTCTTTCTTTCATGTTGTACATCAGCTCCCCCCAAGGGCAAGAGGACACAGGAGGAGGGTGCTGAGGATGCAGGCCAGGATCGGGCAGGCGAGGGCTCCTTTGCTGGCCCCAGTAAGTTTACATTTTACTAAACAGTACCTATTTTTTCCTAGCGTTCCTCATTCGATTTTTTCTAAATCGTCTTTGATCTTCTTGTAGACTGGATATAAATTCTTATCCTGCCTCGAATATGACTCCCTGTGGTATTACTAGACTATTCTTATTAGTCTGTCTGTGTAGCTAACTAAGATTGGACATTTGGCAATTCCATTGGACTCCCATTATATTCAGCAATACCTCTATGCACTGTCTCCTTACTGACTAGATAGTGTGGCAGAGTCATTCAGCTCCCGAAGTCACCGATTATAGATCCCCAATGATCTCTAGATTATCGTACGCAGGACAAGAGAGTAGTACGGAGTCACAGCACAGTCAAGAAGTGTCAGAGGCACTCATGCTTGCAAAAATTCCAAAACCTTTAGCTCATCCACTCTAGTCTAGAGGAACAAAAACCACAGAGTCTATTTAAGTGTAAAAGCTTTATTAAAAGTAAACACATTTATTAAAATCTACTTTGTCATAAAACTATTTAACTGTAAACGGAAAAGTGGTTAGTGCTGACGATTAATTGGACACATTTCTTGTGGTCGAGCCGAACTCTCACCTACTTTGAACTTGATCCTGGTCGTGTTCTTAGGACTCAGGAGTCAAGCTTCTGTCTGTTAGGAGAAAAAGTGGTGCGTGTTAAAAATCAAAAGCAAGCATTCATCAGTTGTGCATAAAAGTGCAGCAAGACAACAGCCTTCCCTGGAAAATGGGACATTTTTACTATGGAGTAGACAGTCACAAATTATTACATTGTATTCTGTTTTTTTAACATTTCTCCTAGACCAAATATTATATAGTAGTGAGTGGTGTATTCTAACTTTCTTAAATGTACTTTGTAGGTGTAACATCTGGTGACGGGGCCAGCGCGGAGGTGGCTGTGTTGGACTTGGACTCGGAGGCCTCTGGGGAGGATGCGGCGTTAGAAGAGCTGGTGGCCGTTCCTGTGGGGGATCAAACGGTAGTGGCGGAAACAGGTAAGCTATATATTCCTTACTTATTGAGATTGAAGACTGCATAGTGTGCTTTCTGCACGGGTGTATTACAATTACAAATCAACCAGGTAGTAGCCTCCTCGAAATGTACTTCGACTTAGCTGTGAAGTTTTTGGTGAGAAGAATCCCAATAAGTTCTTAGACGAACGTGATGGATGGGATGAACGAAAAGCGAAAGAAGGGTGTAAGTAAGTGGGACGCGAACTTGTATGATGGCTGGCAAAGAAGAACGATATGTGTTTGCTTGGACCCAGAGGTGGCTGGGAAGGAAAGAATATGGTATGGTGCATGGCTGGGTCAATGATGAAGCAAGGATGGGTGGAAGGACAGCAGCCTGGGTGGGTGAAACAGAAACTGTATGTGTGCGTATACTTTGAATGAATGGATGCCTGGAGCATGGTATTCTCTGACTCTTACATAGCAAATGTGTATCTAGAGAGAGTAGATGGTCGCCAGGTGAAGTAAGTGTTACCTTGAAGAGCATGTACCACCGCACCCGCACGTCCGTCCCAGTGCAGGGAAGGCAAGGAAAAGAAATTGTAAATGTGTCCAATACTACCATGAATAGTAGCAGTACTTTGTATTGCGTTTGCATTCACAGCATATATCTGGTTATTACGGTGGACACTCCGTACCTCTCTTAATAACTTTAGTTTACTTGTAGTACGTCATTCATGTGTGGGTGTATCACTGTGTTCACTCAATATTAAGCAAAGCACCTAAAGTCATCTCATCTGTCATTAAATACGTCCCATGTGAAGTGATAGATAATCAAATTAGTTAGCTTCTTCAGTTTCCTTTTCTAGTACTCATTTGCACTGTAGGGTGAAAGGTAAATTAATTAAGCAGTAGCCCTTGTAACAGAGTATTCTCAGTGCCACCCGTAATAGAAAAGTAATAGCTTCACCACCTGCATGTACTGGACCGGTACAGTAACGCAAGTCTGTCTCCATCATCATGGTGTGCAACTTTTTTTCTCGGGTGCAACTTCACTGTGCTGTGTCCATGTCATTCTGCCGGCTTGCATAAGATAACGTACCCATTTCCCTAAACAAGAGAGAAGAAGAAGAATAAGACTGGTGTACTGTCATAGTCGACTGTAATGGAAGTCCATAGTGGTCGTAGAATTAGTTCATTAAACTACCACTACTGTTAGAGCAAGGATGCAGAAGTGGGAGGTTACATAGATACTGTCCTCAATAGTTATGTACTGTGCTTTCAATTTGCTACTTGTACTCTGTGACCCAACTTTCGGCTCAATCACTTTGTGTTATTAATAAGGAGCATTGGTTACAGACTATGTCTTTCTTTCTTCATATAGTTGCTCCTTCCAAATCAACAACAAGGAGGGAGCAGGCTAGATTGGCCCGGCAACGGAGGCTGGAGGCCACAGTCGCCGAGTATCGGCGGCTGGTGGCCCTGGAGGAGGAGGAGGCCACGCAGTCGAGCGGGGCAACATCTTCGACTGTGACCACTGCATCCTCCTCCGTGACTAAACCAGCGGGACCGAGCCGGGCTAAGAAAGCCGACCGCCACCGCCAAGCACCCGAAATACCAGCTGCCCCCCACAGGAGCTGCAAGGAACGCCAACGCCGCCTACGAGTCCGCATGTCCAACCTGGAGCAGGAGGTCCTGAGGTATAAGACCTTGGTTAAGGGCCTCCGCTCCGAGCTTGCCACCCTCCGCAAGGAGTATGATGCCCATGCCGCATCATGCACCAGCACCAGCACCCTCCAGTAGTGGAGTGTCCCTTGCCCTTTTTTTATAGACTTTTGGGGGGTGGGATTTGGGAGTTGGGATCGTTTTGGGACGTTTCAGAGACAATCGTTGGGGTTAGGGTGGGTGAGGGAGATTATTTTGTTAGGGATAAATAAATATATTTTTCAACTTTATCTGACCATACCTGTTTTTTACTGCTTTTCAGTCTGGTGGGTGGGGGGCGGGGGTGTAACAGTAACTTTGTTTTCCTGAACAGTCGTAGGACTTTAGTAGTACAACCGTCAATCTCTTGTCTACTCCGAAATAATACTCCATTATACTACCTCCCACCAAACGCTTATCTTACCTGTAATTTGTGTTAGAAATTAGGGCTAGGCCCAGGGCTGGCTCCAGGTGAAATGGGGATTAACGTTGTCATTCCTGGGCGGGTGACATTTCCTCATTGCGGTGTTACTAGTGGTGTGACACAGTGGCAGTTGCATGCCTATGGAAAAAAAGAAAACGAAACCTTGTTTGTACTCCTTACTGTAGCATTACAACGGTTACGGTACGATCGAGAAAATCGCAGGTGACAGTACACTAGAACAGTGCCATAATGTAGCCTAACAAATGGTAAAGTATTGCAAGTATAACTAGTACTTGCGTTGAATTTATTTGACATTGGCTACTACTACTAGAAGATATAGTACTGAAGCTGAGTAAGTCTAGAAGATATCCTCGTATTCCTTCACCAGCCTGTTGCTGCTATCACCTTATCCTCCCCAGCAAGTGTGTGGAATTATTGATGTCATTTTAGTCAGACATCAAGCAAAACAACACAGCCCGGGGGAAGAGGGTTAGGGTTTGTAAAATGGATGGGAATGGGGGTTTCTTTTTGGGTAGGTTTTGTTGAGAGAAGAAAAAAAAAGCAGAGCATGGACAAACAATAATTGAAGATACAGAGTTTACAGACAATCTTTGGTTACAAACTAAAGGTAAGCACATGCAGTCACACTCATAGAATAAAAGACAACAATGGATACTGTATCTGTATTGCGTATGTTGTTGGAGTTGTCCTGTTGAAATTGGTAAGTAAGTTGCATGCAGCAAACAATTCCTCTTATTGGCGGCACTCCTCCATTCCAGCTGACGCTTCGTCCATCAATGTGGTGGTGACCACTGACAGAAGAGACACCCTGTCCACTGCCTGCCTGGCGGATGTTGACTGAAACCCGGCCTGTAATTATTGAACGGAAAACAGGAAGTGCTATTACAATACCACTGATAAATAAATAAAAGGTATGTACGCTGTGTGGTTCAAAAAGTGACACTTTGATTTCCCTAATAGACAGTACAATATTTTTGAAATTGCGTGCTCTGTCTGAGTCACCTTTTTAAGGATCAATAAGTATGGCCAAAATATTATAGCGGATCTTTCCCCTCAAGGTGGGTGTACTACTGTGTTTTAGAACAAAATTTGACCTTCCCAGCAATGCTCCCACCAAGACCCTTACTAAAGCCAGTCGCAAAAATGTAGAAGAACCCAATCATATCTCCAAAAACGATGCCTAGCAGAAAAATGGTTACAAAACGTACTTTGAAAGTAACAGTAGACCCAAATACAGACCGTGGATTGTATTCAAACCACTTGCCTGCAAGCAAAAGTATCCATAGCCAGCATCGCTCCAACAGTGCTCTACAACAACAGAACCGCGTTGCAATCGAACCCCTCTAAACACATGCAATCCTGCTGCTAGGGCTAACCCTAACGAACCCTAACTTACAAAAAGTGCCAAAACTGGTGTTTCCTTATGGATTTTGTCCAACTAACTTCTAGCCGGTATTAGACCTTCCCAGGAATGCCCCAGGCAAGACCCGCCAACCCACCCGCAAAAAAACACCCGACACAACACCACCAAACAGCGAAAAAGCTAAATCTCATACTTACAATGTCTCTCGGCCTTCGGTCCAAACGCGGCGCTGTGCAGCTAGGTCGTCATCATCATCAATCATCATAACTCCTGTTTTCCACCACGGATTTCCTGAAAAGCAAATGCAATCAAGATTAGACTGTCGCAGCAGTGCTTCGACAGAGACCCCGGCCGCAACCCACCCACGAACAGCAGGAAGCCCCCCAAAACGCTACATTGAGCAAGATGTCTGAAGAAATGGCAAAAAAAAGGCTGTTCCTTATGGATTTTGTCCAAAACACTTGTATCCGGTATTAGACCTTCCCAGGAATGCCCCAGGCAAGACCCGCCGGCGCCAACCCACCCGCAAAAAAACACCCGACACAACACCACCAAACAGCGAAAAAGCTAAATCTCATACTTACAATGTCTCTCGGCCTTCGGTCCAAACGCGGCGCTGTGCAGCTAGGTCGTCATCATCATCAATCATCATAACTCCTGTTTTCCACCACGGATTTCCTGAAAAGCAAATGCAATCAAGATTAGACTGTCGCAGCAGTGCTTCGACAGAGACCCCGGCCGCAACCCACCCACGAACAGCAGGAAGCCCCCCAAAACGCTACATTGAGCAAGATGTCTGAAGAAATGGCAAAAAAAAGGCTGTTCCTTATGGATTTTGTCCAAAACACTTGTATCCGGTATTAGACCTTCCCAGGAATGCCCCAGGCAAGACCCGCCGGCGCCAACCCACCCGCAAAAAAACACCCGACAACACCCCCAAACAGCGAAAAAGCTAAATCTCATACTTACAAGTTACAATATCTCTCGGCCTTCGTTCCAAATGCCGCGCTGTTCAGCTAGGTCATCATCATCAATCATCATAACTCCTGTTTTCCACCACAGATTTCCTGAAAAGCAAATGCAATCAAGATTAGACTGTCGCAGCAGTGCTTCGACAGACACCAAAAATTACACACAAACCCCCGGAACCCCGCCAAAGAGCACCTCAAAGGCAAGCAAGTCAGCAAAAACGGCAAGAAATTTCCACCTCATATTTGGTCCAAAACACTTTTGTCCATTATTAGAGCTTCACAGCAATGGGCCCAAAACCGTCAACTCACCCGCAAAGAAGTACAACACCCCCACAAGTGCTGAGTCTTTCTTCATTGTACGTAATCCAGCACTCTGCTTGGAGGTAAATCGCAGTCTGGAGGAGGAGGATAGAGGAGCATGTTCTTCAGAACTTGTGAACCTGAGGAATGTAGACTGCGGCACCTTCAAATCAATAAGCAAACAAGTGAAGACAGTTCTGATGATGGTCTTGTTTTTGGGATTAGGTGATTAAAGTTTGAATTAAATTAACTGTGCAAAACAAAGAAAGAGAGACACAAAGCACACAGGAATAAAAGTGAATAAGGACGAAAAAGAAAGTTCTTGATTGATTGTCTCATTTTCAGGGCTCGGTGTCAGGGAATAAGAACAAGATTTCGTCATCATACTCTGCGAATTCAGGCTGGATGAGGTCAGTGGCACCGAACAGAGAAAAAATCCCCTCATCTACGTTGCTGTCCTCCTCGTCTTCATGTGGCGTGCTTTCTCGCACTTTGTAATCTGGTGGTATGAGGTGCTGATTCATCTTGATCATTGTCAGCCGCTCCACATTTTTGGGCGATAGGCGGCTCCGTTTGGGAGTTACAATGCCACCAGCAGCACTGAAAACACGTTCAGAAGACACACTTGCGAGTGGGCAAGACAAATAGTTTATAGCCAGGTTGTAGAGCTGTGGCCACAATTGTTTTTTGCCATGCCAATACTGCAATGGCTCCTCATTAAGAAAGACCACTGTTGAGTCATTCAGATAGTCCTGCACCATCGACTCAAGGTCATCAACTGTTCCTCCACTTTGCTTACTTTTTGCTGTGCCTGTGACATTTTTTCGAGAACCATACCCCATCAAACTTAGCCAATCCTCCTCCCCAGCCACTGTTAGTGTTGTCATTGTGTGTGGTGCAGATGATCCAGTTGCCGGTGTCTTTAACGGCTGAGAGGTCACTTGTGCCCCAGCCACAGGTGCAGAAGTGGATTCTTGTGACTGTGGATGGCCTGCTGATGCTGATGTACTGGCTTCTCCTTCAATAACCTGCCGTTCTTTTTCAAACCTCTTGGCTGACCAGGCTAACCAATGTTTGTACTTTTGAACATCTGCATCAGCGAAAGGAAAGAATGCGTTGTCTGCCAGCGCCTTTTTGTAGCGTGGATCCAGAATAGTAGCACAAATGTAATGCTGATCTGAGTTGATGTTTTTAAGACGTTCATCACCACGTAGGCGATGTAATAATTTCTCAGACAAAATGAAATGGTTTTTTTTTTTTCATCTTTTTCAAACTCAGAAGAAACCGCCATCAGTTGGTGCTCCAGTATGCACAACAATGGGATAGCTTTTCCCAAATTACAGTCCTCCTGGCTGACTGCACGCGTGAAGAACTCAAAAGGACGAAGCATGTCTGTCAGGCTTTTAACTATGGCCCATTGCGCCTTACTCATCCGCAGGTCCTCCTTCTGAGATGTAGCCTCTGTCAAGAAATAGTGATCGAGTACCGTATACTGCTCATGCAGACGCTCAAGCATGTAGAAGGTTGAGTTCCAACGTGTTGCCACCTCCTGGATGAGTGCTTTCACTGGCATTCCACGTTGAAGTAGCAGTCTCCGCAGATGCTTCCGGGCCTTAAAAGAATGGCTGAAATGGTTGCACATTTTGCGGCAGGTGGCCATTACCTCGAACGCTGGACTCTCTTTATCACTCAAGAATTTTTGAACTACCAGGTTGATACAGTGCGCCAAACACGGCACTCTAACATAGCCACCCTCCGACATGGCCTTAACTACATTGGCGCCATTATCCGTGGAAACATAACCAATCTTGCGTTTTAGGGGGGATAGCATTGTCAAGACCTTTTTGTTAAACTCTTGCAAAAGGTTTTCTGCTGTGTGACTTTTCTCCAAGCCAAACATGGCTAGTGTTGCATGTTTCCGAGCAGCTTTGAAAACTTGGTCCGGGTCAACACCTGCGTTTAGCTTTGCTATAACACCTGAAAAAGAGACCCAGTGTGCAGTGATGCACATGTAATCATCGCCTGGGCCACTGGTCCACATGTCTGTTGTCAGATGTATTGTGTGAACAGCACTCTTCTGCAAAGCTGCCCCAATCGCCTGCAGCACATCTTCATGTAGTGCTGGAACCGCAACTCTGGCAAAATAGAACCGGCTCGGAACCTTCCATTTAGGGCAGAGCGTTGCAACTAATTCAAGAAAACCTACCGCTTCTACAAAAGAAAAAGGTAGAAGGTCCACAGCTAGCATTTTAGCCAGCTTAGTGTTATACAGACGCGTCAGTGGGTGGTTGCGTTCATATGGCACCTCTGAAGTAAGCATTGTTCTAATGTTGCCCTGGACCAAGCATTTACGGGCTGATAATGACTTCGTTGACCCAATTTTGCTCGCTGGTGAACTTTTGTGCGTTGGTGTCTCACTCGCTCCAACACTCTTAGTGTGCCTCACATTGGGTGTGCTGCTGAGAGGGGTACTGGGTGTAAGGGAAGTGTTTGACACGTCTTCTTCCTGCTCGTCAACATCAGATGAAACATCAACGTTTCCTTGATTTTGGCCTTTCTTGATCGCAGCTAGGTGCGCAAACCATTGGACAGCGTGCTTTCTCTCAAGATGACCACTCTGGCCGCCGGTACCATAGTTGCTACCTGGCTTACCACGACTAACTGCAAGCTTACAAAGGGTACAAATGGCAAACTTTGGATTTTTGGGACAAACAGTAAAGAAGTCCCAAACTGGGGACTTGAAGTGTCTGTGGGACCTGGAGGAGGCGGCGATACTGGTGGTGGTGGTCATGAAGCTAATGCCAGATGAAGTGGAGGATCTGGATTGGCCAACTTTTGTACGTTTTCCACTTTCACCGCCACTAATTAAGGTCGAGGTTGACGCAGGTCTCTTCTTGCCAGAAAGAAATATGGAAGCGGGACGAGTTGGTGTACTACTTAACTCCAATGATTGTGGTGTTTCCACTGCCTCCTCATCGACAACATCATCATCATCATCATCACGCGCAGCAGCTCTTCGGGCTAGGGTCAAAATGTCTGTTTGCTGCATGCCCGCTGGGGCTGCAGTGACCTTTATGATGACTGGGTCGTCGTTGGCAGAGTCTTCATCAGCAGCAGTATCCGCCACTTCTTGTTGAGCCTCATCACACTCCATAAGTCTGAGACTTTGGACGAGCTTCCTTTTACGCTTAAGTACCTTTGTTGGATCATGGTGTGCCTCACTCTCAGACGGCTGTGGTGCTGGTTCCCAAGTTTGATCCGTATCATCAGAAGGAGGTGTGCTTGAAGAAGATGTAGACACCACCCTTGATCTCTTCCTTGCTAGGGGTGTGGAAGACAATGAAGGATCATCAGGAGGAGTGGCTTCCTCAAATGATACCTCGCCTTGATTGTCGATTTCCTGATGTGCCCCTACTTCGGGAGGAACAACTATTGTGGGCACTTGTGACCCTCCATGCACCTCTGCTTGCGCATCTCCTTGCGCTGCCTCTCCTTCCACATGTACTTGGGCTTGTACTTGCACATGTGATTGTTGTTGCGGCTGTGGTTGTTCAACACTCGTCAGATGAGCTACAACAACCTGTGTTGATTGAGGGACATTGCTGCTGCTTTCTTGCGATGAGCCAACATCACTGGTCGATGGTGATTGAAGAACTATACTGGCTGCCTCTGCAGCACTCAAGGGCTTGGACTTAAGTTGGCGTGGTGGTGGTGGTGGCACTGAGCCCAATGGAGCGGGGGTGCTGCTGCCAGCTTGGTCCCCAGCAGATCCCGCTGCTGCTGCAGGCATACTTTTTTTTTTACTCCCAAAAAAAGGGGCGGGCGGCACACCAGTGTCCTTGGTAACTTGCTTCTTCTGCTCCTTACTGGCACCTTTCTTGCTAGAGGAGCTACGGGTTACTTTTTTTGGGGCCATCTTCTTCAGAGCAGGTCAGCGGGCAGCAGTTGCACGAGTTGCAGAGGGTTCTGTGTCCAGACGTGACGTCGCGTGACGTTATGCTGCACACACACACCGCTGCAGGACTTCTTCCTGGCACTGGTGGTTCTCTTGAGTCTTCTTGTGCACCTAAAAGCAATGGAAGACAGAGGAACATCAGTTCAGTTATACACCCCAAAAAATCGACAAAACACAGAAAAATGAGCACAATCCCATGCCATCCATGATGTTTACATTGAAGACACCCCACAGAAAGACTACGGACATGCAAGTATGCAACACTCACTACCCCTGGGCATAATGGATGAAAAGTAGGCAAAATAAGTGCAGGCACACTGCCTCTCCTCAAAATGGCCCCTTACACCCCAGGCACATGTTGCCTGTACCAGCCAGCACTCAAGATGGCCACCACCACCACCCACATGACCAGTCCACATCAACAGTACACCCCCAAAAAACAGAATAACAGCCAGAAATCACCACAATCCAACGCCATCCATGATGTTTACATTAAAGAGAGTGAGACCACACCACAGGCACACTCAGTCCATGCACCACCACCCCTGGGCAAAAGGCCACACCAGCAGCCCCCCAAAAACGACAAAAAACAATAAAATAAGCACAATCCCAGCCCATCCATGGCCTCTATTATGTTTAAATTCAAGAAGACACCCCACAGAAAGACTAGGCCCACGCAACACTCACCACCCCTGGGCAAAGGGCCCCACCAGCAGGCCCAAAAAAACGACAAAAAACAATAAAATCAGCACAATCCCAGCCCATCCATGGCCTCAATGGTGTTTAAATTCAAGAAGACACCCCTCAGAAACACTAGGCCCATGCAACACTCACTACCCCTGGGCATAATGGATGAAAAGTAGGCAAAATAAGTGCAGGCCTCAGACACTGCCTCTCCTCAAAATGGCCCCTTACACCGCAGGCACATGTTGCCTGTACCAGCCAGCACTCAAGATGGCCACCACCACCACCCACATGACCAGTCCACATCAACAGTACACCCCCAAAAAACAGAAAAACAGCCAGAAATCACCACAATCCAATGCCATCCATGATGTTTACATTAAAGAGAGTGAGACCACACCACAGGCACACTCAGTCCATGCACCACCCACCACCCCTGGGCAAAAGGCCACACCAGCAGCCCCCCAAAAACGACAAAAAACAATAAAATAAGCACAATCCCAGCCCATCCATGGCCTCTATTATGTTTAAATTCAAGAAGACACCCCACAGAAAGACTAGGCCCATGCAACACTCACCACCCCTGGGCAAAGGGCCCCACCAGCAGGCCCAAAAAAACGACAAAAAACAATAAAATCAGCACAATCCCAGCCCATCCATGCCTCAATGGTGTTTAAATTCAAGAAGACACCCCTCAGAAACACTAGGCCCATGCAACACTCACTACCCCTGGGCATAATGGATGAAAAGTAGGCAAAATAAGTGCAGGCCTCAGACACTGCCTCTCCTCAAAATGGCCCCTTACACCCCAGGCACATGTTGCCTGTACCAGCCAGCACTCAAGATGGCCACCACCACCACCCACATGACCAGTCCACATCAACAGTACACCCCCAAAAAACAGAAAAACAGCCAGAAATCACCACAATCCAATGCCATCCATGATGTTTACATTAAAGAGAGTGAGACCACACCACAGGCACACTCAGTCCATGCACCACCACCCCTGGGCAAAAGGCCACACCAGCAGCCCCCCAAAAACGACAAAAAACAATAAAATCAGCACAATCCCAGCCCATCCATGGCCTCAATGGTGTTTAAATTCAAGAAGACACCCCTCAGAAACACTAGGCCCATGCAACACTCACTACCCCTGGGCATAATGGATGAAAAGTAGGCAAAATAAGTGCAGGCCTCAGACACTGCCTCTCCTCAAAATGGCCCCTTACACCCCAAGCACATATTGCCTGTAGCAGCCAGCACTCAAGATGGCCACCACCACCACCCACATGACCAGTCCACATCAACAGTACACCCCCAAAAAACAGAAAAACAGCCAGAAATCACCACAATCCAACGCCATCCATGATGTTTACATTAAAGAGAGTGAGACCACACCACAGGCACACTCAGTCCATGCACCACCCACCACCCCTGGGCAAAAGGCCACACCACACCAGCAGCCCCCCAAAAACGACAAAAAACAATAAAATAAGCACAATCCCAGCCCATCCATGGCCTCTATTATGTTTAAATTCAAGAAGACACCCCACAGAAAGACTAGGCCCATGCAACACTCAGTCACCACCCCTGGGCAAAGGGCCCCACCAGCAGGCCCAAAAAAACGACAAAAAACAATAAAATCAGCACAATCCCAGCCCATCCATGGCCTCAATGGTGTTTAAATTCAAGAAGACACCCCTCAGAAACACTAGGCCCATGCAACACTCACTACCCCTGGGCATAATGGATGAAAAGTAGGCAAAATAAGTGCAGGCCTCAGACACTGCCTCTCCTCAAAATGGCCCCTTACACCCCAGGCACATGTTGCCTGTACCAGCCAGCACTCAAGATGGCCACCACCACCACCCACATGACCAGTCCACATCAACAGTACACCCCCAAAAAACAGAAAAACAGCCAGAAATCACCACAATCCAATGCCATCCATGATGTTTACATTAAAGAGAGTGAGACCACACCACAGGCACACTCAGTCCATGCACCACCCACCACCCCTGGGCAAAAGGCCACACCAGCAGCCCCCCAAAAACGACAAAAAACAATAAAATAAGCACAATCCCAGCCCATCCATGGCCTCAATTATGTTTAAATTTAAGAAGACACCCCACAGAAAGACTAGGCCCATGCAACACTCACCACCCCTGGGCAAAGGGCCCCACCAGCAGTCCCAAAAAAAAGACAAAAATCAGCACAATCCCAGCCCATCCATGGCCTCAATGGTGTTTAAATTCAACAAAACAGTTGTATCATGCACCCCTAACCAACCCTGGTCCTACTGGATGCTGTGGCTACCCACAATATAATTTATTTAATGTTCTGAAAAAGTTCCAAAATTTTACTTGCAGCAACTGTAATGCCCCAAACAAACTTACTTGTGAAAGTTGATTTCTAATCCAAAAGTGATCCAAAGACAGTCAAAAAGGCCTCAAATCCAAATATCCAGCAGCACCCACAAAAAGTAATCCTTCCAGCTCCAGATCCAAATGAAAGTGACCAGGAGATGGACAAAGCACTGGGAGGAGCCTGCTGGACAGGAACAGGAAGTTGGAGACTGTGGGGCACTTCCTTCCTCCCCCCCCCCCAAAATGGACTCCTTGCAACAAAAAAAAGCCATGCAAATGTCAACCTGAGGAGTGATTCTGATAAAAATCATAATTTTCAGAAGGTTTATCCTGTTTGCTGGTGAATTTCTTGTGCGAAATGGCAAAATCTCTATTTCGCAAGTGCGAGATTGTTCCTTTCCGCCGCAACTACGTGTTCGCAATTGCGAACTCTCGCGAGGTGTGCTGTGCAAGGTGGCAAGCCGCGAGTACGTATTCGCGGGCGACAAACTCCCGCGGGAACACGCAGCAAGATCTAAAATGGCGCGTCACTCGCAAAGAAAAACAACTCGGCAAACGCTAAAATGACGGAAAGTGAACGCCGTGCACCACGCCGCGCGCCGCAACCAAGCAAAAAATCCGCCGCGAGCGGATTCACGGATTTTCGACAAATTCGCGAGCGTTCGCGGATTGCGGATTTGCCGAAAATCCGAAAAATCCGCGAGCGGAGCGGATTTTACGCCCATGCTTACTATTTACACATTTAGAAATTATTAGAACACACAATAGAAAATATTCTCACATCAGACATTATTGAAAAAATAATAATACAAACATATCAATTTACGAACAACAAAAAGCTAACAAACACTGAATGAGAGAAACTAGGGGTTTGGAAGATAAATTATTAAATATCTTGTATATTTTAGTGCTGGACCAGCCGGTCCTAGCTTTAGTGCAACAGTAATACTTTATGTCTCCCAACCAATACTGCCGACGCGTTTCTAGACCAGACTGGAGTCACTGGTCTGTCATCAGGGCTGTATGTATCTTGTATCTGTGGGATACAAAAGCAATGTTTTGCTTAATCTAGTGTTTGGGCTCCTTTTTATCATACAGTAGCTGTAATGTCGGTGTGCGCTACATACCAAGGCTGCTCAGTGTTGAATTTCTGATCGAGTCTTTTGGGGGTCCGTTTAAATGAAATAACGTGGCCAGGCAGAGAAGCCTAAAAGAATTTAAGGGATGATTTTAATTTTTATCATTACGAGATTGGTACAATATATTCACTAGCTAAAACAAGTTGGGGAGTGGAAGCATACCTTTTACTTTCAGTAGTGCCGAGTGCTGGCAAGGTCCATTAAAAGCGGCAATCCCTTCTCAAATTCTCCAAGCGAGTGTTTAACATAATGTGCACACCGCTAAGCGTCTGAATATTAATCTTTCCCATATCTCAGAACCCAAACTGATGGTCATGCCGCTTTAAATAGAGGAACAATGTCACATGCCCTATCACTCCTTACTTCGAGAGGGCTCCCATCCAACCTGTAGAAAAGAGGGAAAGATCTTGCTTGCTCCTCGACTTCTTCTTCTTCCTTGTCCCAATTCCCTTTAATTCTCCCCTTGACTGTAAGAAAGAGAGTAGCGCCAGGTAAGTAACCATCTTGCTTGCTCCTCAGCTTTCCCCTAACATAGGGAGCTTTGCCCTGCTTATCAGACACACCCTTCTGTGACTTTTTTCTCTTTCCACTACTTCCATTATTATTAGCAATAGAAGCCCAAGTGACAGCCCTGTCTCCAGGGGCGGCTCCTCCACAATCGCAGAAGAGTGTTGCCTCACTGTCAGCAGATGATAAATAAAACGATAATAACACATTGTTATTATTGTGTTATTTATCTTTTTCTGGGCTGCTTACATAAGGGAGGAGTAGTGTGCACTTATAATTGTGCATGTCAGTTTGGCCAGGCTGTCTAAGGTGGGCCAATCAGACATGCACACTTATGTTTCTCCAACCCAGCTGTGTTCCACAGCCGGGTTGGAGAAACCCCACAGGCTACCCGGTACCATCTGGGCGGAAAACGAGGCTGCTCAGAACAATTCAGATGCTGCTCTCATGGTATGAGAGCAGCATCTGGATTGGGTGGAGAGCCTGCGCCTCCAGGCCCATTCGCTTCCGGAGGAGGAGCAGGAGCTGGAGCAACGAGGCAGCCTTCAGCGGGAGTGAGGCGGAGTGGCAGGTAAATGATTTTAATTATTTTTATTTCCCACCCCCTCCTCTTTGCCCCCCCCAGTGCCCTACTTATTTTGATTGGCGGCAACCTCCACTACCCGTCTCCCCTTTGATTTGCTTCTTTCCGCACAGTGGAGCTCGGAGCAGAGAAGCTCCACACCTCCTAGAGGAAATCACCCCACCCTTTTTCCTGCCAATGTGAAGCAATTACATGATGGCTGGATTGGAGTGTTGTGAGATATTGCACTGGGGTTCCAGTTTCCCATCCCTGGAAAGGTCCATTGGATTTAGTACAATGGTGCTAAATCGCAGGCTGGCTCCCAGATAGGCTACTAAATACTGTCAAACTGCCCATCAAGGGCAGATTTCAGTTCCCTAAACGCAGGTGGGGTCCCGATGATACCTTATTTGAAGACGTTTTGCAGAGAACCTTGGTTAGAAGAGCAGCACAGTTTGAAAAAAAGAGGGACGAAACCTCCTGTACAAGTATTTAAAGCCTAGGAAATGCCATACTTTCTTTGTAGTCCTGGGTCAAGAGGGGGGAAGTCAACAGACGACGGAATAGGTAAAAAAAAAAAAAAACTATTCTGCCGTCTGTCAACACCCCCGCCCCACCTCACCCTGCTCCATCGCCCCACCACGCTCCACCGCCCCACCCCGCTCCACCGCCCCCAAAGTGCTTACCTGCACCGGCCGCAACAGTGTAACATGTATATTTATGTTTTAAATGTCCTAACAGTGAAAAATTCCTAAAGGTTTTTTCACTGTTGTAAGGCCTATCTCCACCATTTACTAATGCTGAGATGCCTCATTAGATTTAATAACTGCTAACTCTTAGGTTTGGGAACACATAGAGATATGTGGTTTACAGTCAAGAGAATTGAAATGTAAAACTCTCTTTAATGGTGAAATCAGATTTTAAGTTGCAATTCTGAAAATGGCACTTTTACAAAACTGGCATGTTCTTGTCCCAACCATTTGTGCCCTCTGCCAGTGTCCTGGGTGACATGATTTTGACTGGTTCTGCTGTTAGAGTTTGTGTATTCCTTCCAGACAGTAACACAAAGGGAACTTATGTTTGGACAGGAGGGGCCATCCTGGCAGGATAACTGGGAGGGACTGTACCTAGCCTCACTTACACATCAAAGACCTTTGTCTCCTGCATACACAAAAAATCTGACACCAAGCTTGCCCCTTATTTATCACCCTAGACAGTTTGGAGCTGTGACACACGAAAGGGAAGAACTTTCCAGAACAAGATATGGCAGTAGGACGGAATCTCCTCACGCAAAGACTAGACCTCCAGAGCCACTCTTTAGAACACTCGTGGACCAGTGGAAGTTACAGAAGAAGGACTTCCCTGCTGCCAGAGGACTGCCCTGCTACTTGAAGGACTACCTTGCTCTCTGAGAAGGAAGACAAGACCTGCTTACATTCATCCCAGGTAACAAAAGTGACTCCAGGGTTCAATTGGCTAACCTCCTGTCTGAGCTACAGGGACACAACAAGCTTCAGAGGCCTCACTGCAACTGCCCAGCTGACCTGCTGCAGCTGGACTTGCCTCAACCTGCACTAAATATGCCTGAGCACTGTTGGCCTCATTGGAGTGCATCCTCTGTCCTCAAGAGATGCCTGTTGTATACACAAGAGGGGTGTAGAGTACACAAAATCAAAACCACGAGACAAATACAGAAAAATCCATAAATTGGAAAAAACTGCCCTCACTCACATACCAAAGTATGTGACATGCTTCATCATCGGGTCTGCTTACAATACGCCCTGGTGTAGCCACACTCAGGGCGGAGCATAAGGGAGGGGAAAAATAATAAATTCCACACAACGTTACAAGAAACCAACAGTCACATACAACACGTAACATATAATGTGATGAAACCAGTGCCAATCACCATGTAATTGAAATAAGTAGTGCGACAATAGTGCAGTAAATGGGAAATATTAAAACTGATTAGGGGTGCCAATTGAAAGAATTGCTTTATTAGACGTTGCTTGGTACCCTTACCAGGATTAAAAGAACAAAAATAGGATGGGAGATGTCTTGCTAGAGACTGAAAGATCCCTCAAGACTTCCCTCCAAACACTGCTGTGGTCAACATGTTTCGACCGATTTAGTCGTGCCAAAATTGGTCACCCCAGTCTTCGCCAGGACTGTCGCCTATTATTTCACTAGTAGCCCTACCGTAATCCGGTTTCGTGGGCCCCCCAGATATGAGCCGGTCAGTCTAGATCCATGCCCTTCTTGTTGCGTGTTAAGGCTTGTCCCAAAGTACGGGAACACATTTACTAAGGGAAAGGCTATGAACTCTTGACAGGCTTCAGACAGAGTGAACTCCCCCTGGATAAAAATGTGAAAATCTTGAAGTTTGGGCTCTTCGCAACTCTGCCACTTGCTATGGCTGCCAATGCGAAGCTACTGTGAGACTAGCCCTTCGTATCAACAGCGACTGCCAGCGAAAACCGGCAACAGAAGACCTGCACTTTGTGCTACAGCAAAGACAGCACATGGCCACCACAAAAACACAAAGCTACAGCAAAGAACAGCCGCAATGCTTGACTGGCTCTATGCTCCCCAACGACAACTGTTTGCGATCCTTTACCTGCTCGTCGCAATACAGCAAATGGAGCTCTTCACACCGGACTTTGGAAGGTAACTTTTCAGTGGGACTAGCCTGGTTCCTGTATCCGACCTATCCTCAGATGCGGCCAGTTTGAATGACCAGATGACCGCAGGTGGGCGTTGTGCTTTTAGCTGCTATTTTCACAGACAACAATAACATTTAATATCTCATATACGACTGATTGGATTTTTGTCGTTCTGGTATAAATTTATTTATTAAAATGTAGACTATTTTTCTTATTTGGTTTTGGATTTCTTTTGTGTTTTCACTTTATTACCGATTGTGTGCTGCATAAATACTTTACACATTGCCTCTAAGTTAAACCTGACTGTTTTTGTGCCAGGCTGCTAAATGTTTAAGGACAGATTTGTTTAGTGACTGTGGTGGTTCCACCTGATGAGGACTGGGATTGTTGCCTGAGTGGGGCTTCCACCCCCTCAGCCAGTAACCCGATTTCGTACAGTAAGCTGCTCTCACACTGAGAGGGTTCAATTTTTTTTGGGTCAGCATGGCATCTTTTTCTTTATCCACTGCCTGTCTTTTTTCTCCAGGGTTGTAATACAGATTAACCCACACAATAGTATCTAGTTTGCTCTCAATTCAGTTTTCTATTGGAGGAATTTTGCCTGGAAATGTGGAAAAGATTGCCCCTATATTTACTATTTGGAATCTCAGGTCATTTTTTTCCAGTTTGGCAGTTTTGTCTATTCTATAAGGTGCGGCCATGATCCATGACTAAAGACTGGATATGTTTTCATTGCTGTGACAAGGCTTAGTAATTATGCCATTTAGGCATTTTTGGTTGTTTTTCTCATTTCTTCAGGAGATTAACATTCTAGGTCTGAGACTTTGGTTTTTCTTCATGTTGTTCCATATGGTAGGTCACTGGTCACATATCTTCTAGGTCTTTATAGACAGTGACAGCTCGCACAGGTAACGCTGTGGATCGGTGAGGTGGGGCGGGGCTGGGTGGGGGTAGTGGAGTGGGACAGATGACAGGAAAGTTGAGAATGAAAAAAATAAAGAAATAAAAGCACTTACTTTGCTCTTGCAACATCGCCGACTCGGTGATGCTGTGAGCGCAAAGTAAGTGCTTTTATTTCTTTACTGTAAGCAGTAAGGTGAAACAAGTCAGGCTAGCAGGACTTGGGTTGAAAGGTACAGAGAGGGGTAAGAGCGTAAGACAGAGTCAGCTTCAGAATTTAAGTGGCGAGAAATATTAATTCATTATGGACAAAAATTACAGCCTACTGGAGAGCGACAGAAATGTTTAAAATTGGTGGCATCTGCAATACACACTAAAGGGACATTAAAACTCGAACCACTAGTACCAGAATGCAATTGAAAACTAACTCGCCTGTGAGGCCCACTTATGGGTAATAAATATGCAATTTAAAAGTCGGACTGGTGGTTCCTGGCAGTTGTAGATGTCACATGCAGAACTTGTGAGAGTCCATAATGAGTAAGGCAATAAAGGCATGGATTCCAAAAGAAAAGTTTTGTCTTTGCTGGATTTTATCCCTTACCAAGAGTGCAGCTTCATTCTGTGGACACATTTGGTAACTATATATATATCTATATCTCCACACAATTTCTCCCCAGCAGGAAAAAAGGTGAGCCGCACACGTGACTTGCTGTTTGCAGATTTTATTTCTTGATGTAACAGCATGTGGCATAATCCTAATGCATTTCGTTCTAACCTAGAACTTCTTCAGAGGTGAGCCTGCACCAAAACACGCCGCTTGCATCCACAGCTCGATGTCCTTAATTCATTATTTTTTTCTTTCCTCAGGTGGAATGTTTTTATACTTGCATTGTGGGGCTTGTGGTGCAAGTGGATATGTCTGCTTTCTTCCCTCCAGTGGGCGGTGCTAAAACCATGCTGCTACGAGTTTGATACTCCCGTTTGTTATTTCAACAATAATTAGCAAAAAGTCACCCCGTATGTAGCCCATTTTCAAGACTTTTTGCAAATTATTGTTGAAATAACAAACAGGAGTATCAAACTCATAGCAGCATGGTTTTAGCATTATTTATATATTCACTGAAAAAAACAAAGGTTACAGGGGCGTTATAATTAGGTTCAGATTTTACACACACCAAACCATAGAAATTCAGCAGTTATAGTTATCTCAAATGACTATAACTCGTGCCCTAAGGTAACTATAACTCACACCCCATACACAGTCTTCTCATCAATAATTTCTCTGCAAATGCTGCAGTGATATTATCAATGATGTCATAGAAGATGTAATATGTGTGGTAATTAGCAGGGCATGGCGAGGATGTGTGTTACAGTTGCCTTAGGACATGAGTTATAGTCACTTGAGATAACAATAACTGCTTAATGTCTATAGTTTTGTGTGTGTAAAATCTGACCTAACTATAACGTAACTTGTAGCCTTTGGCTTTTCAGTGAATTTCTAAGGTTTTTATGCTTTTGTTTCCTAACTATAAAGTCCATGTAACCTTTGTTTCTTTCAGTGAATTTCTATGATTTTTAATGCTATTTCCTAACTATAACATCCCTCTAACCTGTGTGTGTGAGGGAGTGTGTGAGTGGGTGTTTGCGTGGTTATGTTGGTGTGTGCATTGGTATGTGAGTGTGTGGTGGGTAAGTGAGTGTGTGTGTGAGACTGCTATGTGAGTCTATGAGTGGGTGTGGCTGTGTGAGTATATGGATTAGTGGCTGCGTGAATCACTGTATGGGTAAGGGAGTGGATGTTTGGGTATGTAAGTGGGTTTGTGAAAGCTTTGTGGGTCTGTGAGTGGTTGTGTGAATCCTTTTGAGGGTCGTGAGTGGGTGTGTGAGCAGATGTATGGCTGTGTGTGTGGCTGTGTGACTGGTTGTGTGGGTGTGAATGTAGGTGTGTGGAAGCTGTGTTGGTCTATGAGTGGGTGTGTGAGTAGTTTTGAGGGTCTGTTAGTGGGTGTGTGAGTGACTGTATGGGTGTGTGAGTGGTTGTGTGGGTGTGTAGGTGGGTATGTGTTTAGTTGGATGAAAGCTGTGTGGGTCTGTGAGTGGGTATGTTAGTAGTTTTGAGGGCCTTTGAGTGGGTGTTTGAGTGGCTGTATGGGTGTGTGAATAGGTGTGTGAATAGGTGTGTGGTCTGTGAGCGAGTGTTTTTTCATTTTAATTGGGGTCTGCATCTGCAGATCCAAACCCATCTGAATCTGAATCCGGGAGAATCAGCAGATACTCACATGGTAATAAAACATGTTTTTGGGACAATTTCTTGCCCTTGCCTTGAGGGTCCCTCATGAACCCCTCCATTAGCCCATGGAGTCAGAGTACCTCTACCCTAGCCCCTTCTATCATTTTTTAATTCCTGATTAACAAAATGCTGGCTGCAACTTTCCTCTCAGGTTGTGGTGAGCCAATCACAGCATTGCTGTTGGTGCGTGGTTTCACGAATCATCAGATGATCCGCGGAGGATCCGTGTCCCTAGATATACAAATTTCAATTTTGGTTACTATGCTTGCTCTTGCACTTGCTCATCCCCTTATGGACCAAGATTATCAATGCTTCACTATCGCAAGGCTCCTTATCAGACTGCCTAAAAATGGGACAAGTCATTCCAATCTTAAAAAACCTACAGAGAACCCCTCAGACCCTAAAAACGTTCAACCGGTAACAAACATTCCCATGCTAGCCAAAGTACTGGCAAAAAGGTGTTCAACAACAACTAAGCCAACGAATTTCAGAATTTAAACTTCTGAACGACTGCCAATCGGGGTTCAGACCAAATCACAGTACGGAAACAGCAATTCTTCACAAAGTCGATGATGCTCTACTTGCCCTAGACCGTAATAAAACTTGTCTCCTAGTACTGCTCGACCTCTCGTCCGCATTTGACACAGTAAACCATGTCAAAATTCTAGACCGGCTGGAAGAAAGGATGGGATTATCTGGCATAGTCCTATAGTGGTTTAGATCCTTTATAAAAGAACAGATCACAAAGATTCAAGGTGAACCAAATACTTTCAGCATCAACTCCTAATCTTAATGGCGTACCACAGGGATCAACATTATACCCACCTCTATTCAATCTTCATGTAGAACCACTAATAGAAATTTTACAGCAGGCAAACATCTTTCATTTGTACGCAGATGACACACAGCTATATATCTAAGATTACATCGTTGGAAGAGATCAACATTATAAACCTGGCATTGAAAAGGACCGTTCATTGGCTAACTAATAATCATCTCAAGCTTAACCCGCCTAAAACAGGATTCTTTCTGATTTCACAGCAGAAAAGCTCAGCGAGGATAATGGAACGGACCAAGTTGATCACTGCACTAAACTGTACCCCGAAGCTAGTGGACTCAACCAAGTCCCTTGGAATCACACTAGATAAGAACCTGAACATGTAAACCCACATTTGCACGATGACTAAAACTGCCCGCTTCCATCTGATATATCTTAGAAAACTGAAAACAGTCATATCTACATCCGATCTCAAAACGGCAGTCCAGGCTTTGGCCATCTCGAGGATTGAGTGTGGATGCACAACTTTATCAGGAATACCCAAGATTTCAACAGCTCCACTAAAAGCCTGTCTCAACATGGCCAAAAGACTCCAGAAACTCTCCAGAAAGTTTGACCACATCACCCCACACCTGAAAGCGCTTAACTGGTTACCTTATGAAGCAAGAATCCAACTAAAGATAGCATGTATCACACACAAAGCGATACACTACAAAATGCCTCTTTACCTAGCTCAGAAAATCACATTGTCAGGAGGCAGCAGATTCTCTTGGAGTAATGGAGACCTCTTACTGAAACCTGCCCTCCACTGTAAGAAGAGAACTTATGACAGAGCATTCTCCGGCGGTGCATCAAGAATCTGGAACTCACTCCCCGCGAGCATCAGAAAGATCTCGTCCCCGTCAGTCTTCAAAAAAGAAGCTAAGACTTTTCTTATGAGAAATTCCTCCCATAAATAATTAAAGAACAAACACTGTTATGATACTTTCTAATTCACTGACTATGTTAACACTGATGAATCTCTTGTAATCATTAAGACATGTATGTATTTTGTAATAAGCACAAACATCTTAATCTCCCAAACTGATTATTTACACTGGTTACTGTTGCTTAAAGGTGTGTGTCAAACCTTCCATCGAAAGTTCTAGGCTATGGAATTGTGAAGCACTCTGATACCCTAATTGGGTCATGCCTGCGCTATATAAAACGCAGAATAAAGAAATAAAAGAAATGGATTAACACCAAATCACAAAAAGACTTCTTTCTGGACCAAGAGCTAGCTTTCAGTCAAATTTGGTGTAATTCCATCCAGTGGTTTGGGCTGTGTTCGCTTTCAAAATCCCTTAGGGAATTAACATGGTGAAAACGTGTTTTGGGCCCCTGCCTTATTCTCAGTCCCTGATTGATGGATCACTCCGAAACTTTCCAGACAGCAGCTGAAGTGAGCATCACATTTTTTGGAGAAACTTTTGTGAAGATTCATCGAACCGGCACCAAAGATATAAGCAAGTCAAATAACACACACACACAAATATATATACATATATACATATACATACATATATATATATATATATGGCGGGGAGGCGGGCTTCACTGCATTATAAATACAAAATGAAATCATTGGGTCATTGCATGTGAACAAGGGCTTTGTAAGCCCGAAACGCGTCTTGCCCTCTTGCCTACACCTTTCCTGCAATAAAAGACCTGTGAATTTAGACTTGCGGTCCGTCTCCTGCTTGCCTCGCTGTTCCTGTTCCTGGGTTGTAGTGGCGTTCTCAGGAGTTTGCGCATATATATATATATATATATATATATATATATATATATATATATATATATATATATATATATAACTATTTACTGAAAAAAGACAGGGACGTTATAGTTGTCCCAGATTTCACTTGTACAAAACCATTGAAGTTAAGCAGTGATAGTTACCTGAGCTAATTATATTGTGTGACCCAGCAATGACATCACTGATGTCATTGCAAATGAAATCACTGATGGCACCATCTAGTGATTCTTAGTGTTTTCTAAACATTTATGTGTGTTAAAGCTATATATTAAGGTACCATACAAGTTAAATTGGTATAGTTTGTGAACTACTGAGTGGTTCCATTTTTAGACATAGATTATGTGAGTGTCTGTGTAACTATGTGTATCCATGTGTGAGTGTGTGTGCTTGTGTGTCTGGTTGTCTGGGTGAGTAAGTGGGCCTGTGGGAAGCTATTTAAGGGAGTGAGTGGGTGTGTCATTGGCTGTATGAGTAAGAGTGTGGCTGTAGGAGTGAGTGACTGCCTGTGTGAGTGACTGTGTGGGTGAGTGAGGGCTGCGTAAGTGCTTTATGGATGAGTAAATGGGAATGGGAGAGACTGCATAATTGAGTTAGTGTGATGATTGTGAGAGTCTTCATTGCTGAGTGAATGAGTATATGAGTGGTGGAAGGGTGAGTGAGTGGGTGTGTGAGCGGCTGTATGGATGAGTATGTGAGTGTTTAGGTGAGTGAGTAAATGTGTTAGTATCTGTTTGAGTAGGTGAGTGGGTGTGTGAGTGGCTGTATGGGGGTGTGAGTAGGTGTGTAAGTAGCTGCATGGGTGAGTGGATAGCTGTGTGGGTGGTTGTTTGGGTAAATGAGGGGGTGTGTGAGTGTCTGTATGGATGGTTTTGTGAGTGGCTGTTTTGGTGAGTGAGTGGGTGAGTGGGTGTATGAGTAGCTCTGTCAGTGGCTGTATAGGAGAATAAGTGAGGATATGAGTAGCTGTATGTGTGAGTGGCTCCATGGGTGTATAAGCGGGTGTGTAAGGAGTTGCATGTTTCAGTTATTTTTGTTTTTTTGTGAATTTCTAATGTTTTTCTTAAATTCTATTTCCTAACTATAACATCCCACAATTGACCTCTATTAACTCCTGCAAATCCATCCTGATTTTTATACCCAGGTATATAGCCTCCACAACTACCCGAGAATCTCCAGAACACACCTACCTTGTACACACAATCTGAGTTTTTGTGGGATTTAATTTATATCCTGACACCTCCCCAAATACTTGGGCAAGACTTTCTATCACTTGCCACATCAATATCATCTGCATAAGCTAAAACTCGAACTTGGTGTTGCCCACAGGTCATGGAGCTGATCCTGTTACTGTTGTCAAGCATAACCAAGAACGGATTAATATATAATGCAAATAACAACAGGAAGCAAGCGCAACCCTGCCTTGTACCCCTAGTTATAAACACTAGCTCCGATTCTTTACCCATTACACATATCCTGGCTTTGGGTGATGCGTACATAGTTTCAATAGCTCGGATATAGCCCGGACCAAAGCCCATCTTTGGAAAAACAGACCATAAGAAAGGCCAGGAAGCATGGTCAAATGCCTTCTCTGCGTCAAGGAATATCAATCCAAACCTAGCTTGATGTACATTAGCATAATCTATCACGGTAACTACTCTATTTATATGATTGACTGTGCTCATGCCAGGTATAAACCTATGCTGATGTATAGAATCCAAGGGCGTAATCACCGTCTCCAGCCTAGTTGCTAAGATTTTGGCATATATTTTACCATCTGCATTCAACAAAGAAATTGGCCTATAGGACCCTGGTAGATCTGATGGTTTATCTTTCTTTTTGAATACCACTATATTGGCATCATCCCATAATGGTGGTGAATTCCCAACCTGTGCCTCTTGCATGACAGCCAACGTCCTCCTTGAGCACCTGAAACAGCATTTGATATACCTCAAGTGGTAATTTATCTAGCCCTGCTGCTTTTCCTCGAGCCAGCAACCCCATTGCCTCCTCTAACTCTTCCATGGTTATCAAGTCATCGAGCACTTTCTGCTCCTCTTGTCCTAATTCTAATAAGTCTACTGTTTGCAGAAAAGCCATAATAGCTTGTTCACTCCCTTCATCCTGAGAATATAATTCTTTATAAAATGTGTGGATGACTCCCAATATACCCTCCATAGTTTCTACCATATTCCCAGCCAGATCCACCAATGCATTTATTTTTTGTAGAGATTGTTTAGCTCGCAACCGTTGTGCCACACAACGCTTTGTAGCTTCACCAAATTCATATCTTTCCTCTTTATATGTCTTATATTGACTAGCAATATCCTTACTCCAGACCCTATTGATTTTAGCTTTGCAACAGGCTTTCTTAGTTTGTATTACCTACACTTCCTTATTTCCCTCAATAAGTTCCTGTTCCACCCTTCTAAGATCATCCAAGAGTCCTCGCATCATATCCTGATACTGCTTCCTCATACCCCATCTATAGCCAATTGTCTCACCACGCAATCCAGCCTTCATGGCATCCCAGATCATAGCCTTAGAGGTGGATCCCCTGTTACCTTCTAAAAATTGTAGACTCCAAGCATTCATATGTTGTACAAAAAACCTAACCAATAAAAGCTTCCTATTGAACGTAAAGGCCCTACCCACCATCTTTTGAATAAACAAATTAACATCTAACAACAATGGGCCATAATCCACCTTGATATTAGGCCATACCTGCATTTTTGCTCCCACCATATATTGTCTTGATATAAAGACATAGTCAAGTCTTACTAATTTATGGTGTGGGTGTGAATAAAACGTAGATCCCGGATTTAAGGTTGACCACACATCTACCAATCCATGATTCAGGATTAGTTGCCGGTATGCTTTAAAAACCTTAGGTTTCAGACCTTCATACTTTTTATTATTAGGATCCCACTCCTGCCCTTCCACATGCATATTAAAATCTCCACATAAAATCAGCGGAGTGTCCCACATAGCTAACTCAACATTCAAACCTGCTAATATTTCTTCATCATAAAAATGTGAGCCATACACGGTGCATATGACCACCTTCATCCCATCTATTACACATTCTGCAATGGCCCACCTCCCAAAATTAGCTTCCATTGTCTTCCCAATCACACCTAATCCCTGTTGAACCATTATAGCCACACCTCTATTCATAATAGTTTGTTGAGATGCCACAACTAAGCTAAATCCAAGTTCTTTCAACACAATACGTCTGCCCCAGGGTATATGTGTTTCCTGTAAACATAAAATATCAGGTTCATTAACCGCAAATTAGCTGCAACCTGTTGTCTTTTTCTATTGTTATTCAAGCCACAAACATTAAATGAGCAAATACGTCGCCCACGATCCATCGATTTATCCACCATATCTTTGAAGATATCCTGCCAGCATATACATCATACTTTTGTTATAAATAATACTACTTGTGAAAGTTTTTTCTTGTTATGGATTGAATTTTTAACCCCGCGCGAACCCTCCCCCCTCTCCCCGTGCCCCATCTCACATCCCCCACTCGCTCCAACCCCGTGCCCCAGACTCCCCCCTCGCCCACCCTCTACCCTTTTCCCAATACACAGGCAATAGGGCCTATGGCCCTTGTGATGGGAAGTGACTTTGCGACCTGATGGTCCCCCACCCCTCCAACACATTCCTGGCTGAATTATAATCAAGGTCAAACATTTGCAACATCATAAGGAGACATGAAGTATACTACCTTAACTTTTGATACCACAACCTAATACATCTTCTTATGTCTCCCTGCGCCATTGACTCAAAGCCAAAATAAAGGCTTACTTACATAACAAACGGTCTGCTCAACTAGACATCAAATACTCCTTAGGTTGCACCTCTGAGATAAAAAAAACTGTTTGCCCCTCACAGATTACTTTAAGTGTGGCAGGGTTTAACAAAAAAGCCTGTGCCCCCTTTCCCTGAAGGTAGTGATTAATTGGCGCAGCTGCCACCTTTTCTAAACCTTATGATGGCAGAAATCGGGTATAACAAAAAATTTGCGTGCCCTTCCCCCCTCTTCCCATCTGGCCGTGCAAGATCCCAAACTGCCTGACGCGCCATAAAGTTATTCAGACAGATCAAAATCGCCCTTGGCCTTAATTCAGATTGCCCCATTTTCACAACCCATTGCTTGAATGAGAACCTGTGCGCCCTTTGCACTTCACTGGCCCAGGTCCACATCGTCAGTTCAGGAAAAGCCTCTATAAACAACTCCACCACGAACTTACGAACATCTTGGCCCTCCAACCCCTCGGGTATTCCTAGTATTCTGAGATTATTCCTCCAAAGCCTATTCTCTAAATCCACAAGTTTAAGTTGTGTATCGTCTTTGTGAGCACTTATAGCTTCTGTAGCCGCTTTCTGAGCCACCATTTCATCCTCCAATGTAGATATTCATGCCTCAGCTTCATTCATTCTCTCAATAATTTCATTGCACACTTTGGCAAAACTCCTCACTGTGTTCTGAAGTTTACGACAAGCAGTATGAGTTTTTAAGTTCTCTGTAAGTGTCTCCACTCTATGATCTAAAATACATTGGTAAATTGACTCCAGGGAGATCACTTCATCTGTTTTTTTACCAACCCACCGCGACCTGATCGGAGGATTTTATACCTTCCGGGATCAATTTGACTGAAGAGAAATAGTCCCACAGCAAACTCTCTGCTACTTCTGACTGCACCCCTTCTCCTTAATTGGGGCTTGCTTAGGCACAGTGGATACCTCAAAGTTTTCATCCTCCAGATTTGTACTATTCAGATCACAACGATGCTCAATATTTATCCCTCCGAAGAGCCCGATTTATGACCTAGATCACAATCATCATCCGATGTATATGAGGGGTTCTGAGAGGGAAAAAAACTTCTCCCCTGAATCACTCTCCCCGCGAACAGCATTGCCAGTTGCTCCAGGCTCAACTTCTACCATACCACTATCTCCAAACCTGTCCTCAGCAGGAGTATCCTGAGCGGTTTTTATTTTCATATCTCTCTCATGAAGCCTTATTGTCATCATATTTTGTTCAATCATTGCCCCTGACTCTCCCGGAGCAGCACCAGTACCCATAACACTCTATTTAGGCTCTGTTTGACTATGTGCAACCTCGTTTTCCAGCACAGATCTTACTATGGTCCTGTATTGCTAGCCCCGACGATATCCAAATTGCCGGTTACCCCATCTAACGTTTTCTTAGCAGCAGTCTTAGAACAATGCAGGGTTAAAAAAAATGTGTTCACTATCAAAAATAACTTGGGTACTTTTTTACTCTCCGCCCTTTGCTCACCTCCTTGCACCGGGTTGTCCATGAAACCTACAGCTCCCTCCAGCGCAGCCCTAACATTGCGCCTGCGACAGCCGCTCTGTTCCCTGCCACAACTTCAACAGTAGCTCTGGTTTTCCCGCTGCGGTCTGTCTTGGGAGGCATGTCAGCATTCACACCTGTGTCCAAAACTGATGAGGCAGACCTCCAACCACCAACTGCTTCACCACTACCACAGCATACCTCCCTTACAGCTCTACCGATGCCGTTAACGTTGCCTGCTCTTCCATCACAGGTATGCACGTCAAATAGGCTTCACTCAGCGTTCCTACTCAGTTGTTTTCACCATTTTCGCCGTGCTCACAGTTTCCCCGACACTTTGCTGCTACTTCATCATACCTGCCTTGCAGCTCTGCCCATGCCGTTACCATTGTCTGTTCTTCTACCACCACAGGTGTATGCAGCAGGTGAGCGTGCCTTGCCAAGAAAGCCATCACTCAGAGATCCTGCTAAGTTATTTTCGCTGTTTAAACCTGTTTTCCCTGCACTTTTAATTGAATTTAAATCCGTGACTTTTCCCTCCGCTGGTTCTCCGCAAGCCGTGCCATGCTTCTCGACCCTTTAACCGCAGCAAGAGAGGGAGGGGGAATACAGCAGGGAGCTACTCACGCACACATCCACCAGTGGAAGTCATCTTGCCTTCATCTTAAATTTTATTTCCTAACTGTTTTTTTTATTTTAAAGTTTTATTGACAACCAGAAAGGACATTAACATAACATTTGGGAGAAAAAAGACAAAAATTAATAAAAACTGCAAACTTACACCATAATCAATATACATTCTGATACAAGAGGACATGGGGGAGGGGGAAGGGGGAAGAGGGAGGGGGGAGTTCCACTGGTTTGACGCTTCCATTGGCCACCTTAAACATTTGCGGTAGGAAGGCATGTGTGTACGTTATCTGGGATAAGAAGTATGACATTAGATCTTACGGGGGTTGACTACAGTCGGCCATCATACAATGTGGTGTGGTAAGCATGGCTGACATATTTCCAGGCGGTACAAAAGGGGGTGGTGATGGACGGAGCATCTGAGCCAATCAAACACTCACACCCAGTCAAAAGATCTGGGTTTAATCCATCACCGTTCTTTAGCCCACTCTGCCACCCCAGTTCAGACATGGCCATATGCAAATCAGTCTGTCCCTGTGCGTCATGGGAACAGTCCAGCCCGAACTGCCAAGCCATGCCTTCCCTGGGCCGGAAACAAGCTTCCTAGGACCGGTTTCTGGCATTTCAGCCGTCTTCAGACAGGTTTGCTTGAATCCAGTGGCAAAGTGAGCAAGGGTCTCACGTCTGAGCATACCCTGCCAAGTATGGCGAACAAAGCGGTACAAAAGGGGGTGGTGATGAACCGAGCATCTGAACCAATCAAACATTCAAGCAAGCCTGGCTGAAGATGGCTGAAATGCCAGAAACCGGCCCTAGGAAAATATTTTTTTAATTTATATATATATTTTATATAGCAGGCAATGATATTCTATGGAAGGAAATTCAAGTTACTGTAACTACGATTAGACTTACTTTTCAGGATCAATAGTGGGCTGAAAGATGCAGCACTGAGGTCACTCCTGATAACAGGTGAGTAAATCGGAATTCGTAGTTCGGCTGATTTTAGAGGAATTTTTTAAAGTTCCAAAGCTCCACACTTTGAGAAATTTCCAAGTGAAACCAGTCAATGTTAGCCTATGGAAGGAAATTCAAGTGACTGTAAGTATGGTTAGAATTACTTTTCAGGATCAGTAGTGGGCTGAAAGATGCAGCACTGAGGTCTCTCCTGATAACAGGTGAGTAAATCGGAATCCGTAGTTCGGCTGATTTTAGAGGAATATTTTGCTCAATCGTGAAGGAAGGGGGAGGGGCCTGAGGTGATATGTGTGCAAACATGCCCTGTGGTGCGTTTTAGTTTGGGGAATTAATTCCTCTTCAATCTTGAGGTCCCCTGTGAGCCAACTAGCCCACCACGTACCTCCAGTATGCGCCAGGGACCTGTGTTGCAGAGAGCTGTTCAGAGGGCACGCCCCCTTTTTACAACACTCTGCAACGCAGCTCTGTGGCGTGTACTGGAGGTACCTGTTGGACTAGTTGGACCCTAGGGGACCTCTGGATTGAAGAGGAATTAATTCCCCAACTTAAAACGCGCCACAGGGCATGTTTGCACTCATATCACCTCAAGCCCCGCCCCCTACCTTCACCACTGTGCAAACGCGCCCGTAGCGTGTTCTAAGTTGGGGGATTAAGTCCCCTTGCCCACTGGGGGTCCCTGGGGGCCAACTAGCCCACCAGGAACCTCCAGTATGCGCCAGGGGGCTGCGTTGTACATAGGTGTAAAAAGGAGCGTGGCCTCATTACACCTCTTTGCAATGCAGTCCCCTGGCGCGTTTGCAGAGGGGGAACCAATTCCCCTTGTATACTGGGGGTCCCTGGGGGCCAACTAGCCCACCAGGAACCACCAATATGCACCAGGTGGCTGCTTTGAAGAGAGGTGTAATGAGGCCATGCCCCTTTTTACACCTCTCTGCAACGCAGCCCCCTGGCTCTTTAGCAGAGGAGGAACTAATTCCCCTTGCATACTGAGGGTCCCTGGGGGCCAACTAGCCCACCAGGAACCTCCAGTATGCGCCAGGGGGCTGCGTTGCAGAGAGGTGGCCCGAGGCCACGCCCCTTTTTACACCTCTCTGCAACGCAGCCCCCAGGCGCATTTGCAGAGGGGGATCTAATTCCCCTGGCATACTGGGGGGCCCTGGGGGGCAACTAGTCCACCAGGAACCTCAAGTATTGGCCAGGGGGCTGCGTTGCAGAGAGGTGTTCTTAGGCCACGCCCCTTTTTACACCTCTCTGCAACGCAACCCCCTGGCGCATACTGGAGGTCCCTGGTGGGCAAGTTGGCCCCCAGGGACCACCAGTATGCAAGGAGAATTAGTTTCCACTCTGCAAATGTGCCAGGGGGCACAATTGCAGAGAGGTGCAGGGAGGGGGCATGGCCTCCTCCAAATCCCATTTTTTACAATTTGCTTTTAAGAAGGGGGGCTGTGCAGCCCCCCTTATTTTCCTTTTTTTTTGGCCCTGGGACCCCATCCCCCAGGGCCTGCCCCAATTTTTAATTAAAAAAAAAATAGGGAAGGGGTCTGCGTGGCCCCCCTCCCAAAGGCATACTCTGCCCCAGGGACTCCATCCCCTGGGGCATGGGCCTTTTTAAAAACATTTTTAATTAGGATGGGGGCTGCTCTGCCCCCGTCCCCTCCTATGGCATTTAAAAAAAAAAATCTTTTTTTGGGGGAGGGGGCCGCGTGGCCCCCTTCCTGGACCAATTGTGTCCCCTGGGACCCCATCCTCCGGGGCCTGGCCCTCCTCGTTGGGGGCTGTGGGGGGGTCCCCAAGCCCCCCAAGATCCCTGCCGGCTCCCCGCATCCTGCTGGAGCCGGCATTGCTTTTCTGCATGGGGAGCAGCTAACAAGCTGCTCTCCTTGCAGAAAAGCAATCTGCTTTGATTTTTGAAAGAGAGAGCAGGTTTCCTGATCTCTCTTTCAAAAACCAAAGCAGTTTGCTATGGTAGGGCGGGAGCCGCGAGGCTCCCGCCCTACCATAGCAAACAGCAGTGTCCCAGGGGTGGGCTTCACCGGACACTACAGGAGCCGGCCCCTGGGGGGTGGCGGTCCCCAGGGCCATCGAGGGCTCTAGTCGGCCCCCCTCCCAACAATTGTAAAGCCCTGGGGGTGGTGGTCCCCGGGGCCTATTTTAAATATTAGTGCGCCGGGGAGGTGGTGGTCCCCGGGGCGTGTGGGGGGGCAGGGGCCGAGAACATTGGGGGGTCCCAAAACTTGTTTTCCCCGTGCAATTTTCCATTGGGACCTTTAGCCGCAGCTACAGCCCGAACTGCTGAACAGAATTACACCGAATTTGGCGAAGAGGTAGTCTTTGGTTCAGACTCGTGCCTTTTGCTTAAATGGTGTAAATCCGTTCAGTAGTTTTTTAGATATTAAAGGAAAATAATACATATATATCTGGGCGGATCCTAATGACACATCTCATCGTGAGATCTGATTGGCTGTCAGCACTTCATCCAAGAAGTGTTGGCAGCCATCTTGGGACCAATATATATGATAGCACCTCATTAAAAAGCATTGCTTTTAAAAGGAGGTTTTAACAGTTTAGTTACATTATACATCATTTGTTGATGGTACCATACTCATTTTAGGAATTGTGGTGTGTTCTAAGGTGATTTTACTATGTGAAAAAGCCTTCTCCTGGGATATCATGAATCATGTTTGAGAGAAAACTATTTTCTCATGCTTTTCCCACAGAGGCTTGGAAGGTGATCTATAAGCTAAACTGAGAGCATATTTTCTGTAAATTCACATTATCTTTCTCAGTCATGTGAGAATGAAGTCTCACATTCTCAGTAAAACATGTACATCCAACAAGGGCAGAGACTGTCAGTTGATTTCTTTGTGTTCTACTGCAGCTTCCCAGAGTGTTCTAAATAACAACTAGAGTGCTAACAGCCTTACTTAAGACAAAACTATGGCACACCTGAAGCCATTTTGATTGGAATAAACTGGTAACACTTGATGGAGCATATTTCATCTGCAGTCAGGCATTGTTTTATTTTTTGTGCTTCAGACATTCTGCATTTAAATTGCCACACACATTTTGGTGCAAGTTAAAAACATGGCACATGAAAAACATGAAAGTGAGGCCTATTCAGTCTGAAATGCTGTTGCTGAATTAACATGTGTTTGTTTGCAGTGTAGAGAAAAGTGGCCTTTTTAGCTTTGAAGATTAATAGAATGTGTTTCTCTCTTCCCAGCTCATCCCTTGCAATCTACATTCACTATTTCTGTCTTAAAAGACTTTGACTTGTTGCATATTTTGATAAACATTGTAAGTTAATAACACCTCTTTTTATAATGTGTGTGAATTAATAATGCATCAAACACTACACGTGGGGCTAAATGCTTTTTTGCATAAAAAGCTATCTAAAACACTAAAGTATGTTGCTGTGTGCGCTGTATTAACTGTGTAGCCTTTTAAAATTTACACTAAAGCATGAAAATGCTATGTTGCACATTGCACATTTATTTTGCATGTTGTCATAAATAATAAAAAAAGCTGCTTTACACTAATAGCTTGGCTAGGTAAACATTTATAAAGGGTATTAGTATGAGGGAGGGAAACATAATGGGCTGATTTACATGAAATTAATATTCTCTTTTGTGTTTGTTTTATTTTTGGGCCTACCATTAAATGGCTGCCTGTGAATCCAGCAAGGCTATGGCTTGCATTAAAAGAGAAGAGAGCATGCGCAGATACCAGCTTGACTCAAACTGCGGAAGACTTCAAGGCCTCCTTGTACTTTAAACATTCTTGTGATTGTGCCGCTCGAAGCTGCGTGACTGACTCTCGTGGAAGGACTCTGCTGTTTTGTGCCTGGTGTCCCTGGGAGCCCTACTGATTGGACTGGACGGCGAGGGAGTGTGGGACTGCGAGTCCCAGGAAGCCTGCGGCTCTGCCATCGGCCGCACCTGTGTTGACTCTTCCCCCCGACCCCACCTCCTCCCAGGAGCTTAAACTCATGCCTCGCGGCCCCCGCTTCGCGGGAGCCGCTCGAAGCTGCGTGACTGACTCTCGTGGAAGGACTCTGCTGTTTCGTGCCTGGTGTCCCTGGGAGCCCTACTGATTGGACTGGACGGCGAGGGAGTGTGGGACTGCGAGTCCCAGGAAGCCTGCGGCTCTGCCATCGGACGCACCTGTGTTGACTCTTCCCCCCCTTCGCGGGTGCCGCTCGAAGCTGCGTGACTGACTCTCGTGGAAGGACTCTGCTGTTTTGTGCCTGGTGTACCTGGGAGCCCTACTGATTGGACTGGACGGCGAGGGAGTGTGGGACTGCGAGTCCCAGGAAGCCTGCGGCTCTGCCATCGGCCTCACCTGTGTTGACTCTTCCCCCCGACCCCGCCTCCTCCCAGGAGCTTAAACTCACGCCTCGCGGCCCCCGCTTCGCGGGAGCCGCTCGAAGCTGCGTGACTGACTCTCGTGGAAGGACTCTGCTGTTTTGTGCCTCGTGTCCCTGGGAGCCCTACTGATTGGACTGGACGACGAGGGAGTGTGGAACTGCGAGTCCCAGGAAGCCTGCGGCTCTGCCATCGGCCACACCTGTGTTGACTCTTCCCCCCGACCCCGCCTCCTCCCAGGAACTTAAACTTAAACTCACACCTCGCGGCCCCCGCTTCGCGGGAGCCGCTCGAAGCTGCATGACTGACTCTCGTGGAAGGACTCTGCTGTTTTGTGCCTGGTGTCCCTGGGAGCCCTACTGATTGGACTGGACGGCGAGGGAGTGTGGGACTGCGAGTCCCAGGAAGCCTGCGGCTCTGCCATCGGCCGCACCTGTGTTGACTCTTCCCCCCGACCCCGCCTCCTCCCAGGAGCTTAAACTCACGCCTCGCGGCCCCCGCTTCGCGGATGCGGCTCGAAGCTGCGTGACTGACTCTCGTGGAAGGACTCTGCTGTTTTGTGCCTGGTGTCCCTGGGAGCCCTACTGATTGGACTGGACGGCGAGGGAGTGTGGGACTGCGAGTCCCAGGAAGCCTGCGGCTCTGCCATCGGCCGCACCTGTGTTGACTCTTCCCCCCGACCCCGCCTCCTACTCCCAGGAAACCAATAGAATCACTGGGAATAAAAACATAGAAGCTAACTCGTCACGCGGGACGCGCGCGGGCGGGCGCCGGGCCAAGCCCGGGCAAAGGGCGGGCCGTTTGAGGCTGTTAGAGGATGGAAGAGACCGGACCAGGCCACCCCCCTAACTACGATCCCCCTGTTCCCTTCGCGGACTATGGCCAGCAGGGAAACATGAAGCAAGGCTGTGACTATGGTTTTAGGTACTATGGACAAATTCCTTTCCAAAACCAATATGCTGGGCACCAATGGCCCCTTGCTTCCTGTAACATCTATAGAGGGCGGTGTAGAAAATAATGCTGTGTGCTCTTCTCCTACTCTAGTAGTAAACACTAGTACCCCAGTAATGCTTGATGTTACTCACCTGTCCTTATTGGACAGTATTGACCAAACCATTGAGTCCGTACTTCAACAGCTCAGGACTCCACTATCCACGCAGAGAGATAGGAACACATCTCGGGTTAACAGTGATGTGGAGCTCTCTCCTGCTGTGGAGTTGGAACAGTCCGGGGTACAGGGCGGGGATTTTAACCCTAATTCTTTGGTGCATGTGGGGTGTAAAATGGATTCGGTAGCGAAACTAAAAAGGAAAAGATTAAGAAAATCTAAAAATGTTAAAAGGGCTAAAACTGATTCTATACTGCCCGTGAGGGAAGAAAGTACAAGTACTTCTGTGTTACTAGCTTCTGGTAATGATGATGATCCGGAAGTTCTGGTAACATCTTCCATCCCCTCGGTACCCCTACCTCCTGAACCATTCATCTTTGGGGGAGTTCCCACTAACAACATAGATATTCTCATTACCTCGCTTACTAACATCTTTAAGGATCTCCTAAATCCTATCGCCCTTAAACTAGACTCAATTGAATCAAGACTTATAGCCCTTCAAAATCTAGGTATGGGTACTGAGGCTCAGACTGGGAGGGGAGATGGTACAATAGCATCACAGGGGCCTGTCGCTGGACCATCTCATTTTTTAACGACCTCATTGACCGCAGCCGAAACTACTGCGACAGTCATTCCTGGGGAAAATACTAACAATGGCCCTATACCGGAGCGCCAAATAGTACCCGTACCAACAGCTAGGATAGTGCCACCGATACCTGCTCCTAGGAGGTCGAAGCAACTAACTTCCGAAACTTTACCTAGACAGGAGAGACCCTCGAATGGGATGGATAATGGCTCTAAAAGACCAGACGGAATTAAATCCAGGCATAAGGCTGTTCATCTACCCCCAGAGGCGGTGGGTTACACTGTAATTCTGGTGGGGGCACCTGAATTGGCAAGTGGCGTAACGGAACCCTATGAATCCTTACGCAATAAAGTACTTAGTTGGCTAAACATTCATAGACCCCTACCACCGCACTTAAAGGGAGAGGTCCTTATGGTTAGAAGGGTCCCGTGGGTCGGGTATACCGCTAAAAAAAGAGCAGGGAACTGTATCATTGTTAGCTTTAGGAACCCCCAGGTAGTCACACATATCTGTCATTGGCTCGGTAACCAAGGTAATACTACTATTGAGCTGGTTCCCCTCTCCTATTTCTACCCTAATGTTCCAATCCATACCGCGAGGAGGGATGAAGGTTGGACACGGGTGGGCTTTGCTGTGGATGGGACAAAATACAGGCCGAGGCATAACATCTTCCCTGCCCATGTTAACTATGTACACCCAAACAGATATACCTGCCTTGACGAGGTAGATTGACTCTGCAGGGGTGTTCCCTCGCAATCCAATGGAAAAAGTGAGAATGAACCCTCGGGACAGGAGGAGGTAACAACTGTACGGGAGAGCCAAAATAATAGAGTCCTAGAACCCTTCCAAGGGAGTATTCCAAAGCCATTAACTGATGGAGGGGTCGTAGCCATTTTACCCCAGAGTCAACCCAATAGCTCGCCTACATCTCCAACCCCGTGTTTTCCTAACATCACTCCTATTTTGCAGCCCACTGTGGAAATCCCTGCTCATCGTCACGCATTTTGTTCAGCGGACAATGTAGCAGAAACTCCATTGGGACCATCCGGAGGACAGGAATCGAAAACTCATATTGAGGTTCTGAAGTTCTTGTCCTGGAATGTAGCGGGCATTGCAAATAAAATCCACACAGAGGATTGGGATCTCCTAGTGGAAGAGAGTGACATTTGTCTCTTTCAGGAGACTTGGGCAAGGGATTCCCTGAGTAGAACGGGCTATGCAGTCCTCGAAATCCCGGCCATTTGGAGTGGAAGGGGGAGGCCTTCGGGGGGTTTGGCGGTTTGGGTGGCTACGCATATTGGGTGTTCCATGGAGAGTATTCCCACGTCCTCCCGGGACATCCAGTGCGTGCTTCTTAGATGGCCTAATGCTGTAAATCTGGCAATTGTCAATGTATATTCCCGCCCTGTCAGTGTGGCCTCGGAATCACCTACCCTTGATGACCTTTCGTCCTTCCTGGGCCAACTTCCTAGTGATTATAAAATAGTAATGGGAGGTGATTTTAATTGTCATTTTGAACCTCTGGATGGTCTAAAAGATGGCGCTATCACTTCTGAAGATGACTATTGGGGTGTTTCACCTTGCCAATCCCCCATCCAAAGACCTGGTCCCCCCTTGCGGTACAAATCATGTCCCTCACACTGAACTGCGCGGTGAGGGCTTGCAACGGACGAACACCGTCCGACAGTCCCTCTCTGTGTACTTTTAATAGGAGGGACCATAAATCAAGATTGGATTATATTTTTGTCGATATTTCCTTATGGCCCAAGGTCCAAGACTTTAGGATAGTGCCTAGAACAGACAGTGACCACAACGCACTGTTACTAGTAATTAAACACCCCGCTCCCCCAGGCGAGCCACTTCTTTCCAACCAAGGTGGCGACCCTGGGAACTTGGTTCTTACCTCCAACAGACGTAGGGTTAAATGGGGGAATATAATTAGTGCAGAAGATAACATAAGAAGGATTTATGAAGTAGCTCTCCCCAAATTTGAAGAAATGGAGGATCTAATCAACTTGCCCAGGCAAGCGGATTTCAACGAGAAACTGGGCCAAATCCATGATAATTTGGTGGGAGCTCTAGGCGAGGTTTTCTATCCCGTGGCACCCTCGCGACGTAAAAAGACCAGAACTCCTACCTGGTATAATTCTTCATGCAAAAAGGCCAAAACAGAGCTCATTGCCTCAATAAAAGTAGGCAAAGACAGGGGTAGGGTAGCTGAACTTAGGCGGGAGTATAAGGCGGCCCTGGCACTAGCAAGGTCAGAGTGGGACTGGAACCACTGGCAGGAGCTTTCTCTAGCACTCGAATCCAGGGACATGAAAAAATTCTGGTCCTTGGTTAATTTTGGCGCAGGAGAGCCCAAAGTTGCAGTAGAGCCAAATATTGCATCTTCTGTGTGGGAAGAGCATTTCGGCAAACTTTACCAAGAGATTGAACAACCCACAATTGACGATATTGCCCCCGGAGATTTATCAACTTCTGTAACTGCTATGGAATTTACCCTAGGGGAGGTGGTGGGTGCAATGGAGAGATTGGCAAGGGGTAAGGCCCCTGGACAGGATAGATTGCCCGGCGATCTATTCAGATACCATTCGGAGATCTGGGGACCATATTTTACAATCCTTTTCAATGCCATCTTGGGAGGGATGAAGATCCCCTGTACTTGGCTGGGGGCGGAGATAGTGCCCATTTTTAAAAAGGGTTCCCCTCTGCTCCCAGCCAACTACAGGCCGATCAGTCTAATAGATGTCCCCCAAAAACTCTACTCCCGTCTTCTCCTGGATCATCTCATGGACTGGATGGAGGCTTATGAAATCTTAAGCCCACTGCAGGCTGGCATCAGGAAAAACACGTCCACCATGGACCAGATCTTCCGCCTCGTCCTCCTGTATTGGAAAACGCTGAGGATAGAGGGGGGAGACTGTACATGGTGTTCGTGGACCTGAGGTCAGCCTTTGATATGGTCCCACGCACAAAACTATGGGAGGTCTTGAAAAAGCTTGGTGTTCCCACACAAATATTATATGCCATAACTAGGCTCCATGATAATAACTACGCACAGGTTAGGTGTGGGCGGGATGGAGCGTTGTCCTCTAGGTTTCCTGTATGCAGAGGGGTGAGGCAGGGTTGCGTCCTGGCGCCAACCCTGTTCTGCCTCTTTGTCAACAATATCATATCCCACCTGGACAACGTTAAGGATAATGATGCCCCCTTTTTGGCAGGCAGGAGGATGCCAGCTGTTATGTTTGCTGACGACACCCTCCTGCTTTCCAAATCTCCGATGAGGATACAAAGGATCCTGGATGGATTTGGTCTTTTCTGTATACAGCATGGTCTAGAGATCAATACAGAGAAGACCAAGTTTATGATCTTCAACCCATCCCCAAGGAATAGACCAAATCCCACCCTGGGCGAAGCCAGTCTGGAAAGGGTTACAACTTTTCAATACCTGGGGGTCACATTGCAAGAGAATCTCTCTTGGGACCCCCAAATATTAAAATCCCGGTTGAAGTTGTCCCAACTCTCAGGTGCCATTTTAAAGGTTGTGAGCACCTCCACCTTTAAACCCATAAGCCCGGCATTAGAACTCTATTAAACTCAAGCCAAAGCAGCTGCATCTTATGGCAGCGAACTTTGGGGGTACAAAGCGGGGCGTGAACTGGCTAAGGTGGAAAATAATTTTTTAAGACGCCTTTTGGCACTTCCTCGTAGCACACCTTCAGTCCCCCTAAGATTAGATGTGGGATTACCTTCCATTGCCATAGAACTGGAGTCAAAGCCACTAAGATTCTGGCATAGGCTTTGGACCACTAGCGAGCTCGTTCACTACAGGCGTGATCTCACCCATGTAATGTGCTTGAACAAGCGCGATAGAATCCCATGGCTGGCCTTTGTCAAAAAGGAATTATATTGGTTGAAACTCAAGGAATTATGGGAGGACCCAGAGCAGGGGTGTCAATCCATTTCTCGCAAAAACCTGGTGCAAGTCCATAAGGAATCTAGTTTGGCTCTCCTTCTGTCGGCCACCACCAACGGCACCCTGACCGACCGATTTTTTGAATTCAAGAATTCCTATGATTTTATGGACATAATATCCCCCACCCTAGCAAGGAAATTGTTTATACAGTGGAGGTTAGGCACTCTGCCCTTAAAAACCTTCACCTGTAACTGGCTTAAGGGGGGGGGGGGATAAATGCTGTCCTGGATGTCAAATGTATGATGAGGAGGAAATTCATCTCTTTTTCTTCTGCCCTGCCTACAGCAGACCCAGAAAATACTGGCTGGTGCCTTTATGCAGGAATTTGGGATCTAGGTCTTACCTGTCTGTATATAGTATCCTAAAAACAAGCACCTTGCCCCATATTGTATTCGCTGTGGCTAAGTTTATTATGGCTTTGTGGCTGACAAGAAAAAAATTGCTACCCACCTAAATGTATAAAGGCTGATGTTTCTCCCACTCATTCATAACCAACCATTTTAATACTGAATTATTTTCTTTTTTTTAAAAATGTTATGCAACTGAGTTTCCAATGCCATTTTTATCTTTGGTATACTTTTAAAGCTCATTTATCATTGCATCTTAAATTGGAAAGTACCTTTTAAACGTGGTTGTATAAATGTATTTTGTGTGAATCTTTTATGGTCTTAACGACCGAAATAAAGAAATTTTGGATTGGATTGTGCCAATGTACAAGTTAGATAAAGTATCCTTCTAGACTGCGCTGTGGAAGGAAGGAAGAGAATTAGAATGAAACATGTTTCTTAGTTAATGTTGCAAAAACAATATAAATGTATTTACTCATGTATGCTTCTTTTGTTAAACCTGGTATAATCAGGATTTTAGAATGAGTCAGGGTAGTGAGAACTCTTGCCATCATGACTAACCAATCACGTACAAGTTTTTCTGAAGATGCAACATTTGTGTGTAGTTTGCCAAGAATTAGAGTATAAATAATGACCTCTATGGAGGCGTGGTTGGCTTATTTGCTCACTGGCTGGCTTTCAGCTCACTTCTGCTTTTTGCTTCATTCACATGGGTTAGGTACGAGATCGTCACGGGTGCAGCCTTGGGCGTCCGAGGAGAGTCAGGTGGGGGGTTCCCTTGTGATTTTTGTTTTCCAAAGTTCTTGCATGTCATATTTTGGCGCTGCAGGCCACATTCCTTTGAGGCCTGTAAAGGGCGGGCTGTCTCACTCCTTGTTTGCTTTTTAGACACAGAGATGCATAGAGCAGCAACAGATAGAAAGGCTTTTTAGATTTAGCTGCTAAACTTTAAGTTTATGCTTTGACTAATTAATTAGGTCTGAAAAGATTTATTTGACTTATGCATTTATTTCTCTTAATGGGAGATTTTTGCCAAGTATTTAATTCTTGATTAGCCTTGCAAGACTATTTTTCTTAGAAACTCTTTACGAATTTTGACTCATATTTTGCGCCACATTTTCTTTCCTACATGTAATGCTTATATGCAGACTGTAATGTGTTATGTATTAATGCTATTTTTCCTGTTTTCCAAATTCTGTAACCTGATTGATATTTTACTAATGAATAAAGTGTCAGAGAAAAACTTAACTTTTGAATAGAAAATAAAACCCTTTAAAATACTCAACAACTCTCTTTATTAGCTTGAATAATAATTGCATTTTTGACTGTTCATGATTATTTAAAATCTCCTGAAGGCATGGTGTGAAGGGCCCAACACCTTTTTCAGCGGTAAATTAGAGGTAGCATGAGGGTTTGCATTGAGAAATTACCAGAAGAAATAACAGCTCCATCAGTTTTTGGTAATCAGAGGATGGTCTTTATTGATTAGTTTGGTGATTAATGATTATTGATTTCACCATCAACTATTCAACTATTGGATCATTGACCTTAGAAGGGAAATAAAATAATTGCCCAAGTTAGATAAAATGTCCAAGTCCTGATTCCTGACTCCAATGCTCAGAACCTGAAGACTGGCAAAGCAGTACTGGAAGGTGATGCAAGAGGTGGTGTGAGTATAAATAGGGCTGTGAAATGTTGTTAATATGCTAGCATGTATTTTTGAAGTGTTGAAAATATTAAGTTTTTTTTTACTGCTGGTGAAATTTTGCTCATTTTGAATTGATGGTGTTATTGAGATTATATTGGTAATTTCATAGGACATATTTTTTTGGTTATTGATTACAGGTTTTAACTCTTCATGTTAAGTTAGTGTCTTGTTCTATGTTGTCTGGAAACACAGGTATGCACACCTGTGGGAGAATCCCGGGAAGGAATAGCGGGTGGTACATGGAAGCCACACTGCACGGAGGTTACTCGTCTGTTGGAATAACACTGAGAAGCTAGGTAGGGCTGGCAGTGTTAAATTAGAGACTATTTTCTGTGTGAGTGATTGATAGCAAAGTGTTCGCTGCTAGAATTTGGTGTGAAATCATCTAGAAAGGGTCACACTGAAGGCGTAGCAGGTTCTTCTGAGCTTGAGTGACAGCAAAGAGTTCGCTGGTGAAACTTTGGTCTCATATCAACTAGAAAGGGTCACACCGAAGGAGTAGCAGGTTCTTCTGAGCTTGATTGACAGCAAAAGGGTTTGCTGGTGAAAGTTTGGCCTAAGATATATCCTAAAGGATAAGTCCAAAGGAGTAGCAGGTTCTTCTGAGCTTGAGTGAAAGGTAAGCGGAAGGGATTTACCTGTAGTGTTTGAAGAGTAAACGGAAGGTCTTACTTTGTGAAGGGTAAGCGTAATGTATTACTCGCAGTGAATATAAATCTATCCTTTATTTAGTGGAACAGACAGAGGAGCGAATGTATTTATGTTGTTACTAACAGAGTTATTGATTAAGAGAAATATTGCAGTAAGATTTTGTGGAGGGTCAGTGGTAGGAGTAAAACTGACTGAAATTGAGACTGACAGCTTTGGAAAAAAGAAATTACATTGAACTTTTGCAAAAATGAAAATGTTTGAAGGTTTAAAGAAGCTGTTAGGAGGTAAAGTGAAAAATTTGTTTTTTATTGGTGATGCTCCTGGAGGAACACCTGTGCATTTTATGTCTACCAATTTGGGACAAAATACATGTGTGTGGGTTTACCAATGGTGCAAGATTACTGAACAAGAGGGTGCTTTGAGGTTTCCAAAAGATGGTACTTTTGAATTGCAAATCATTGACAAATTAAGGGAAGTCTTATGTGAAATAAAGACACCATCTAAAGCTGCACAATTTGAGGCCTTAAGCATGTGGGAAAAGACAGCAAGAGAGAAAGCAAGTGAGGATAAAAAGGCAAAGCACCAGATGCAGGAGAAGGGAATTAATGATGATAAAGAGCTTCAAATAAATAATAATTAAGGGGATTAAATAATGGATGAATTGTTAACTGAATGTCCACCACTTTATGTGGTTCCCATGAAAAATACTGAAAACAGTACACCAGTAAATACTACAGTGGCTAATGCTTCTGTTGAACAGAGAAAAACACAGATTGAGAAAACTGTGCAAACATTTTATATTGACCCATTACCTGTTGAATCAGCACTGACAGTGATACCCCCAGGAGTTACTGCTTCAAATATGCCTTATTCAGTTCAAGAATTGCTAACTGCAGATGCACAGATAATGCCTAGAAAAATTATGACTGTCCCAATTAATATGGTCCCTACTCAAAAGGTTCAAAGAGCTGCAGAAAGAGTGATTATGGCTGGGTTTATTTCAGAAACTCAGAATATACAGATTATTGAACATAAATTACCCCAAGCACTGAAAGGTGAGGGAAAAATGGTATTTACAACATCTGCAGCCCAGGATAAAATAAATATTTTTGAAAATGGGATTTTTCAAACCTGCTTAGAGGAAGCAGCAGTGATTAAAAATATAGAGAACATGGGAGAGCATATTAACCCAGACCATGAAAAAGCAGAGAAACAGCTTAGTGTTTTAAATGGAGTATTTGAACATGAAGACATTAACAATCCTTACTGTTTAAATAATGAAAATGTGAACCAGTGTCAGGTAAAATAATTAATTTCCCTGAGTAAGGAAACAGCTGCATGTGCATTAACTACACATAATGGACTGACAGATTTGGCTAAAAAATATGAAACTGTTGTTTCAGGAAGTTTTCCATTTCAGAAAAGTTTCAGGGTACACATGGATGATGAAACAAATTAGAACATGTGTTCTTCAGGAATGCATTTGCACATTGCAGAAATAAAATATATTTTCAAATGCAATGGGTTTGAGAAATTAGGATACGATTGGGCAACAAAACATGAGAAGAAAAAGAAACCACCAAACCTTGCAAGGAAACTGGATAAGGAAAAGAAGCCACCAGATCTAGTTGAGAAAAATAATAAGCAGAGTGCTGGAGAGGCTTTTGCTTACTCATTGAGAGAAAAGGTGGGAGAAATGTATGTGCATATGCCACAGAATAAAAGTGAACTTGCAGAATTTCTGAACACATTCCCACAATTGAGAGACACATTTATGCTGTGGTACCCACAAGTAGATGGATTTGATGAAATATTAAAAGAGTTGTGCATACATTTGGAAATGTTCTTTTACATTACCTTGCAAACTAAATTGTGGTTTGAATCTAATGTTGTTAAAAAGCCAGGTGAAGAGACAATAGAAAGGGTTTGCATGAATGCACCATCATTTTCTGTTGTTATGGAGAAAAACATAGCAGTGATTACTTCCCTGAAGGACAGAGTACCAGCAAAGGATGTTGATTGGGTACAGATTAAAAGAACACAGGATGGAAGTAAAGGTGTTTTGGTTTGTGCAAATTCAGGTATGGATGTTGGACTGCTGGAAGATGTGTCCTTTTGCCATCGTTATAACAAATTTGAGCATTGGAAGAAGAAATATGAATGTAAACATGATGCACAAAAACATGGAGAAATGCAGGTGCAAATTATGCCAGCTAAGCAAATGCAAATGTCAGTTCAGAAACAGGTACCATTGACAGGAATTGTTCAAGCACAGATGGTCCCACAAAATATGGAAAATGCTAAAATTAATTTAAATAGGTTGTCCAGAGCAAATGTGAATTATTTCAAGAGACACAATCAGAACCCAGTTCAACAGGTTGCTGTGTTTGAAAATGAGAGTTTTAACCCTCACAATTCTGAATTTACCAATTCCATTGTGAAGGCAGTGGAAAGTCCAGATTTAGTTGCAGGAGTTTTAAACAAAGAAATTACAAACCCAGTTTTAGAAGAATTTGCACCAAAATTAGGCCCATTTGAGGAAAATTGCAAAACTGTTGTCTATGACTTTGGCCTAGCAGAAAAGCAATTATTTTGCAAATTAAGCAGCACATATTACTGTACACCAGATAATGTTATTTTTCAGATTCCTGAAGAGGATGTACATTTTAAAATGGCCCAACAAGAGACAGCTGTAGCATTATTTTCAGAAAAGACAGTTGAAAAATTACCTTCTGCTTTTGAAAAAATAATAAACACAGAAATAGGAGAGTTCACAGAGAAGGATGCCAGGTTAATACAATGTGCAGAGCATGTCTTATTAAAATTAGAACCAAATGACATATATTCAGGAACACCATCAGTTGCAGGAATTTTACAAATAAAAGGATTTTTGATGAAATTGATTGGAAGTTTGTGTAACTTTCTGATGACAGGTTCACAGAAAACAAATGAAAAGAACAGAATAGTGCAGGAGATTAAAAGCATATTTTTTCCATGTTGTCCTGTGGTACCGAATCCAGACAATATATTTTTCACATTCCATGTGCTGAAGAATGGCTTACTTTTATTGATTTTTCCCAAGTTCATGTCACAGTGCCATTGCATGAGAATAGTCAGGAGTACTGTCAAAAAGAAGATGAATGTCTGGGACAAAAAATTGGAAAGGGAGATAGAAAGGTGTCACCAGAGAGGGTGGAAATGATTTCCAAGAAAAATCCACCTCATATTCAGAAAGAAGTCAGGACATTTATTTGGAATGGTTAGCTGCTGTAGAGAGTGGTTACTAAACCTTTCCCTAGTGGCTAAGCCTTTACTGAGGCTGACACACTGTGTGTCTGATCCGCTTCCATTGGACAACAATTGCACAAAAGCATTCCTAGAGTTGAAAGAGAAAAAATGTCGCGCCCCAGCACTAGGAATGAAAGTTTATTTGAAAGAAAATACACCAATGTGCAGTGAGAGGGAGGGCTGCGCTCTCTCATTGCCTATTGAAAAAGATGAATGTGTTCAAAGGTCTGTAATGTATTGCCCAATGACCTTTGACCCTAACTTCACAGAAATGTCAGCAAATGAATTGGTTTGTTATGAAACTGAATATGAGTGTCTAAATATCATGAAAATATGCATAAAGCCAAAATCAGACATTAAGGATGAACGTCTGAGTCAGCCCAACAATGTCCATTTTGTAGATGGCCCATGTTTGAAAGGTGACACATTAAAAGCAGCACATGCTGTGCTCCTTATACATTATGTTGTCAAAGCTTCATGGCTTTCAGTAGTTACCCCATCCCAAAATTCGAAATTGGTTGCCCTTACCATAACATGCAGTATATCTGCTCAATTGGGAGTCACTGTTGTCATGGGAGAGAGAAATGCTAATTTAATTGCACAAATTTGTGTTCTGTTAGCATATACATTCAATGGAATCTTCACAGCTGAATTAAAAGAGGCTCAAGAAAATGTTTCAGAAGCAGAACAACAAGGTTATATCAGAACTGTTTTTGAGAAAAATGACAACTGCAAAGTGGTAAATATGTTATTGCAAAAACTGATGCCCAGGTATAAATTGCCAGTTTCTCTGAAATCAGATCATAATGCGGTCTCAAAGATAATGAGTGCAGAACAACAGATTGGACAAGGAATGGATTGTAGCTATCTGCCTGAAGTGACACGCATAATAAAGTAACACAATGGCAGCACTGAGTTACCTTTTGCAAAAGACTGTTTTTCAGCATCACCAAAGTGGCTTGAAAACGCATATGCAAATACACTAGTGGAAAACACTGATGAGAACACTAGCCATTGGAGTGTAGGGCTGGTTGATGTACAGTGTGCAATTTCTCACCAGATTGCAGCTGCTACACAAGATCTGCATGATTGATGGTGCAACAGCTTTGATCTGAGAGATGCTGTGGTGAAACATCTGAATCTGATCAAAGTGAAAATAAGAGTGAAAGGCCTAGGTTGAAAAAGTGCAAAAGATTGATGGTGCTCTGTCAGAGTTTCTCAGCACCTAAGTAGTCCAATTTGCATGGAAAGTATGAGCCATACTGATGGCAAGCTGATGACAAAGAGCAAAGAAATGCTAAAACTGTCCTGCTGAATTTTCCTTTTTTATTATTTTAGTTACTTATTTTAAAGAAGACTAACAATTCCAAGAAGTTACTTACAGAACTCTGCACTAAAACATTTGAGCTTGGCTGTATATGATCTGATTACAGTCCAAACGTAGTTTTGCCTTAGAAATAGAAGTACATTTGTTATATGCTCAGCTTTTGCAATAAAAAAAAAGAAAAAAAAAAGTCACTTTTGAAAATAAATATGTGTGATGAATTATAAATCATTTGATTATGATTTGATATCATCAGAAGAGTGGATTGATGGAGCAGATTTAATCTGCAGTCAGGCATTGTTTTATTTTTTGTGCTTCAGACAGACTGCATTTAAATTACCACGCACATTTTGGTGCAAGTTAAAAACATGGCACATAAAAAACATGAAAGTGCGGCCTATTCAGTCTGAAATGCTTTTGCTGAATTAACATGTGTTTGTTTGCAGTGTAGAGAAAAGTGGCCTTTTTAGCTTTGAAGATTAATAGAATGTGTTTCTCTCTTCCCAGCTCATCCCTTGCAATCTAAATTCACTATTTCTGTCTTAAAAGACTTTGACTTGTTGCATACTTTGATAAACACTTTCAGTTAATAACACCTCTTTTTATAATGTGTGTGAATTAATAATGCATCAAACACTACACATGGGGCTAAATGCTTTTTTGCATAAAAAGCTATCTAAAACACTAAAGCATGTTGCTGTGTGCGCTGTATTAACTGTGTGTGCTTTTAAAATTTACACTAAAGCATGAAAATGCTATGTTGCACATTGCACATTTATTTTGCATGTTGTCATAAGTAATAAAAAAGCTGCTTTACACTAATAGCTTGGCTAGGTAAACATGTATAAGGGGTATTAGTATGAGGGAGGGAAACATAATGGGCTGATTTACATGAAATTAATATTCTCTTTTGTGTTTGTTTTATTTTTGGGCCTACCATTAATTGGCTGCCTGTGAATCCAGCATGGCTATGGCTTGCATTAAAAGAGAAGAGAGCATGCGCAGATACCAGCTTGACTCAAACCGCGGAAGACTTCAAGGCCTCCTTGTACTTTGAACATTCTTGTGATTGTGCCAATGTACAAGTTAGATAAAGTATCCTTCTAGACTGCGCTGTGGAAGGAAGGAAGAGAATTAGAATGAAACATTTTTCTTAGTTAATGTTGCAAAAACAATATAAATGTATTTACTCATGTATGCTTCTTTTGTTAAACCTGGTATAATCAGGATTTTAGAATGAGTCAGGGTAGTGAGAACTCTTGCCATCATGACTAACCAATCACGTACAAGTTTTTCTGAAGATGCAACATTTGTGTGTAGTTTGCCAAGAATTAGAGTATAAATAATGACCTCTATGGAGGCGTGGTTGGCTTTTTTGCTCACTGGCTGGCTTTCAGCTCACTTCTGCTTTTTGCTTCATTCACATGGGTTAGGTACGAGATCGTCACGGGTGTAGCCTTGGGCGTCCGAGGAGAGTCAGGTGGGGGGTTCCCTGGTGATTTTTTTTCCAAAGTCCTTGCATGTCATATTTTGCCACTGCAGGCCACATTCCTTTGAGGCCTGTAAAGGGCGGGCTGTCTCACTCCTTGTTTGCTTTTTAGACACAGAGATGCATAGAACAGCAACAGATAGAAAGGCTTTTTAGATTTAGATGCTAAACTTTAAGTTTATGCTTTGACTAATTAATTAGGTCTGAAAAGATTTATTTGACTTATGCATTTATTTCTCTTAATGGGAGATTTTTGCCAGGTATTTAATTATTGATAAGCCTTGCAAGACTATTTTTCTTAGAAACTCTTTAAGAATTTTTACTGATATTTTGCGCCACATTTTCTGTCCTACATGTAATGCTTATATGCAGACTGTAATGTGTTCTGTATTAATGCTATTTTTCCTGTTTTCCAAATTCTGTAACCTGATTGATATTTTACTAATGAATAAAGGGTCAGAGAAAAACTTAACTTTTTACTAGAAAATAAAACCCTTTAAAATACTCAACAACTCTCTTTATTGGCTTGAATAATAATTGCATTTTTGACTGTTCATGATTATTTAAAATCTCCTGAAGGTAATACATGGTGTGAAGGGCCCAACACCTTTTTCAGCGGTAAATTAGTGGTAGCATGAGGGTTTGCATTGAGAAATTACCTGAAGAAATGACCGCTCCATCACACTTAAAACATTTAATTTAAAAAGAAACAAAATAAGGGGGTTTATTTTGTCATAGAAATTATGGTTAGTGCTGTAGCAAGAAAAACTAGGACATGTTTTAAGTGAGATCTCAAATATCTTCCTGTTATATTTCAACGGGAGCAGCCTGGCAGTTGATTCCTTTGTGTTCTACTGCAGTTTCCCAGAGTGTTCTAAAGAACAACTAGAGCGCTAACAGTCTTACTAATGACAAAAGTATGGCACACCTGAAGCCATCTTGATTGGAATATATTGGTAACACTTAAAACATTTAATTTAAAAAGGAATAACATGAGGGGGTTCATTTTGTCCTAGAAATGATGGTTAGCGCTGTAGAAAGAAAAATTAGGACATGTTTTAAGTGAGATCTCAAATATCTTCCTGTTATATTTCAACAGGAGCAGCCTGGCAGTTGATTCCTTTGTGTTCTACTGCAGCTACCCAGAGTGTTCTAAAGAACAACTAGAGCGCTAACAGTCTTACTTATGACAATATTATGGCACACCGGCATCCATCTTGATTGGAATAAACTGGTTACACTTAAAACATTTAATTTAAAAAGGAACAAAATGAGGTGGTTCATTTTGTCAAAGAAATTATGGTTAGAGTTGTAGAAAGAAAAATTAACTGCTGATGACGTCACATATTACATCACTGATGATATGGTCAGTGACATCACTGATGACATCACTGATGACATCTCAAATGACATCACTGATGACATCACTGATTACATCATCCATGTGATAAATTGATGCATCTTCTCACACCCTAATATAACCTTTGATACACCCACTCTAAATTACAGCCTACCATTCTCAAAACCATAGACACTCCAAAAGCAATAACTACATACACACTCACTGATTCTTAGGTTTACACACACATCCACTCACCTGTACAGTCACTCGTACTTATGGTCACTCAGTACAGGTCTATCATATGCACACATACACCTATATAAACACTCACACACCACCCCTCATCCATAGAGGTACTCACACACCTAGTCAGTCATGCAAATAATTAATCACACTGCCATCTACTCACCTATACAGTTATACACACACCAGCTCAAATACTCATACAAATACTAGCACATTCTTACGCTCTTATACAATCACTGATACAAGCACACACCCATCCAAACAGCCACTCTCAGAATCACACACTCTCACATATAGCCATTTATATACTCCAACACACATATATACTGCCTTTCACATATGTAGTTACTCACACATGAACCACTGAGATATACATTCACTCACTAACACGGCCATACACACAGTCACCCACCCATACAGTCCATCACAGATGCACTCTTGAAACCATGCACCCAGTGAATCACCCACTCACACATCTATGCACAGAGTCACACAACCCCCACCAACATAAACACTCAGGCACCCATACAGATACTCAGACAACCAATCAATAACCCATATAGACACTCATGTAGCTAGTCACAAACCCATGTAGCCGGTTACATACCAACAGACAGACGGATACGGACATTCACACAGTTTAGTCACTAACCCATGCATTCAGTAAGATCAGTTTAATCACTCATTTATAGAGTCAGTCAGGCACCTACTAAATCATCCATTCAGATACTTATACACCCACTCATTATTCAATATGCCTTTCCCTATATATATTAAACATATTTAAACTTTACAGAAACACACAGTCACTGGATGATGTCATCAGTGATGTCATTTGAGATGTCATCAGTGATGTCATCAGTGATGTCACTGACCATGTCATGAGTGATGTAATATGTGACGTCATCAGCAGTGCATTGCAGGGGCGCGAGTTATAGTTAGCAGAACTAACTATAACGGAGGAATTTCTATGGTTTTGTAGGAGTGAAATGTCCAGCTAACTAAAACACCCCTGAAACCTATGCTTTTTTCAGTGAATTTCTAAAGTTTTTTTATTTGCTAATTTCAAACTGTAATATGTCTGAAACCTATGTTTTTTTCAGTGAATATATATATATATAGGAGATTCACAAGAAATCACTTCAAGGTTTATCATTGATACATGGACAAGCTGGGAATGTTAGGAAAGCAATTGGCAAATATTGGGATGTCCTTAAACTTGACAAAGATCTGATCAAGGGAATCAGTGAACATCCCCAAATTACATACCGCAGAGCCAAGTCCCTTAAGGATATGATATGCACCACAATGATCCTTGGCAACAGCAAGATGAATCCTATTAGAGGGTTTTTTGTATGCGGAAAATGCAAAGCTTGCAGATTTAGCAAAAACACAAAAGAAGTTAAACTGTCCAAAAATATCGAACCTTTCAAAATCCTTACCGATGTCTCATGTCTAACTGACCATGCAGTTTATGCACTCAAATGTCCGTGTCAACTGTACTACATTGGCAGTACCATGCCTCCTGCCAAAAAGAGAGTGCTCGAACACATGGGAGTGCTTACGAAAGGGGATAAACAATACCCTAACGCTAGACAATTTGCATTGCACCACAAAAGCAATGCCTGCCTACCGTCCTTTTGCGTTCTTGTTTCTGTGCCCACTAGAGAGAGGGGGGGAGACAGAATACAGGAACTATGAAGACTTGAATCTAGACTCATCATAAAGTACCACACCATGCAGCCGGAAGGCCATAATCTTGATGAGGAACTGTCCGTTCATCTTGGTTAAGAACAGTTAGATTATTAGAATTTTGCGCTTCAAACCTTAACTTTTAAATGGTATGTGAGATGTATGTTGTTTTTTAAGAGATACATTGAATCATTCACAGAGTCACAGTTTATTCTGTTTTATTTCACAGATCTTTGGGAAGCTGAATCAGGAAAATTCATTTTCTCATGGTTATGGCACGAGAACAAATGAAGCACGTATGGCAGTAGAGACTGTATGAACTTTCCCGTTTATTTTGGCTAGACGACCTTGGTATGATGCATATCAGAGAACCTAGGAATGACTGACATGCCTGTTTAATTTAGTTAAATTTATTCTAGGTTAATTTGCCCACTGGGGCTAGACTAAGTATACTCTGATAGTGGTATCAGTAATTAATTGAGAGCACTGGTGGAGCCCACTGGACCGGAGAGGCTCTGAGCTAGGTGTTTTGAATTTGGAATGCTTTATTGGCAGCAGCTTGTCTGCTTGACACGATGGAAAGGCATCATGAGTTTTCGTGGTTTGACACATGCCTGAAATGCTCACTGGGGCGAGATTCCTAATAGTTTATGACACAAACAAGCTGCTGGTTCCAAGCGTCAGCAATTCAGATATGTTACATTTTTGTTCTCTACAATGTCACAAAATGCGTGCACAACATGTATGCATATGTTATGCCTGTATCTTTTCGCATTATTTTTACAAATTTATTGTATGCCGTGAGCAGTTACAATGTAGCTCCGTTATTTCATGTCATTCAGCTCTGTGAGTCTGTTTTCTATTTTCTATATTTTTTGTAACACGTGACTTCTATATTATTGACACAAACACAAACACTCGCTCTCGTGAGAAAGAAGGATTGCCTTCGAAACGCGTCGAGTGGAGCTTCTGAAATAAAGCACACTTTTCTGCATTTTGTGGCCCGGACAATCCTTTTCTGACCTTTGAGGATACGTTTTGGAATCTTCTGAGACTCGCTATCCCGTCGGGGCCCGCCGCAGGCAGCAGCAGGGGTCTATAGCGAACAGCAGTTTTGGATATATATATATATATATATCCATCCACACACAAGTAGCCCCTGTAGGAGAGACCGCAGGTAGACAATTCTTCGGTAATTTATTGAAGAACAGCAGCATCCAAAGAAAAACAAAAAACTGCATCACATCATAATCTCATGCCAGACGTGTTTTGGGTTGTCCCTTTCTCAATGGCATTTGATAGCAGCAAACCAAGGATAGTCTTGCGCACCATTTTCAACTTTTCAGAACCGCCCCAGTGGGCGGTACCATCAGCATGGCCCTATGGTCTTTGTAGTGCTGCAATTAATATCTCTCCAGTGAGTCCGTCTTGGTAAGTGCAAAATTAGTTCAATAGTAAAAAAAAAACAGTGGGTTGATGCTAGGGTTCATTTTTAAAGGGAGCTTGAATCATGCCGCTCTTCCTGCAAACAATACCTCCCGTGAAAGCATGATGCCAACTGACGGCACACCGGGCCCGTACTCACGGTGGGTCTCTCCTGCGGCTGGGCTCCAGCCGCTTCTAATCCATCCAAACACAAGTAGCCCCTGTAGGAGAGACCGCAGGTAGACAATTCTTCGGTAATTTATTGAAGAACAGCAGCATCCAAATAAAAACAAACAAACAGCATCACAACATAATCTCATGCCAGACGCGTTTCGGGCTGTCCCTTTCTCAATGGCATTTGATAGCAGCAAACCAAGGACAGTCTTGCGCGCCATTTTCAACTTTTCAGAACCGCCCCAGTGGGCGGGACCATCAGCATGGCCCTATGGTCTTTGTAGTGCTGCAATTAGTATCTCTCCAGTGAGATATATATATATCGACTCCACGCTTCCCAAGTGCCTCGTTGCACAAAACAGGAACACGGACTCAAAATACGCCGGTCAGATTTTATTTATTTTATAATCTATTAATGGAACGGTGCATGCCTCAGACGCATTTTGGACACGGGGCTGTGTCCTTACTCACTCAACAAACGGGGAGGCTAAAACAGTGAGTTTAAACACCCATTTGGCGCCAACACAGGATAAGGTATAGATATAGAAAACAGATGTATCTTGTTAACTGTTTTGCGAGTGGAAACAGCCATCTTACAGAACATGCCATTCTCATTGTATAAATATAGCAAATATAACTACATGTAATACAGCACTAAACAAATATTGGTAAAAGTTCTATTATCGCCCCTATGGAAAATCAAACAGCATTATACACAATATATATTAAACAGTACTTGTTTTTTTTTTAAATAACCAAAGTGCAAAGTGCCTATGTAAAAAAACGATTCAATAAATTACAAAATGCAGTTTTAAAACCATGTATAAATATATAAATATATTTCATGTATATTACATAAATGATGTTAAAAGGCAACTGCTAACTGCTTGAAATGGGGTAATATTAAAAACCATTCAATAAAGACAATGGGCGAACCTAAGTTGATCCCAAGTTTGTAGTGCAAAATATTACAAGAATGTGTAAAAATAGCAAGAATGGACACGTGTACTAATGCAGCTATAACCGTACAAATACGAAAGTAAACCTCAATGATAAATATCCCCTGATATCTTAACATCAGAACAATTCTTATTTCCAGTGCAACAATAAATATGTGCAAATATACTAAGCTAAAAACTTTCTTCTGGGCAGACTCTTTGAGCTCACAGGGCCGGGCTGTGCTCTGCTCTTACCAACGTGCCGGGCATCGCTCCGCCTATCCTCTCGGCCGGGCTTGGCTCCGCCGAGCCCCCTCACCGGACTTTGTTTCCCAGCTGCCCCATCTGCGGCAAGGAAGCCGCCTCCATCTTTGCGTGGCGCCTGGAGGCGCTTAAAGGACTGACCGGGGCCGAGAACCCTTTGTAAAAACTTTCTTCTGGGCAGACTTTTTGAGCTCACAGGGCCGGGGTGTGCTCCGCTCTTACCAACGGGCCGGGCATCGCTCCGCCTATCCTCTCGGCCGGGCTTGGCTCCGCCGAGCCCCCTCACCGGACTTCGTTTCCCAGCTGCCCCATCTGCGGCAAGGACGCCGCCCCCATCTTTGCGTGGTGCCAGGAGGCGCTTAAAGGACTGACCGGAACCTCGTCCCGCGGGACGCGCGCGGGAGTGCGCCGGGAGAAGCCCGGGACAAGGGCGGGGCCGTCTGTGGCCGTCAGGGGCTGCAGGAGGCTGGGCTGGACCTACTCTCTAACGTTTTCCATTGGACTCTTCCTTCTAGCTGAAAGTACTTTGTAGTAAGCTGGGCCTTCGTGACCCTCTATTTATTGTATACACTATTCTTGCTGCCATTGTGTTTATCTCACTTCTGTATTGGTCTGTTATACATGAGATTACCCATTATACTGTCATCTTTTTGAGTAGTTAGGATGTCTACAGGTGTACAGAACTCCTTACCTTCCACTGTTGGGGTTTCAATACTTGGGCCCCTAGATAAATATTTTGCTAGGGCTACCAGAGAAATAGATAAAGAGATTTTGTTGGCGGAGAAACGTGCGGAGCGCCGTTTCTCTATAGATCTCCTTAACAATAAACCATTAATCTCCCCCCAGAAGGTAGTTCCCCCTACACAATTACATAGTAATAAGTCGGCAGAAGTGGATGCTGAGTTATTCAGCATTGATAACATCCCACTCATTTTTCAAGATCAGACCTCATCTCTACCTGCCATTGATATTACTAATGACCTCACTCCAAATGGGTCACATATTATCTCCAATTCTTTAATAGATTTAAATTCCCCTATTGTTTTAGACATTGTCTCTCACCAGAATATAAACGCTTCTTCACCATCTTTTATTCCACCAGTTGAGACTGTTGCTCCTATAGAGACATTACTGCTGATTGCAGTTAGTGTGATTGAAGATAAAACTAAGAAGACTTCGCGAGCACATCGTTCTCCAACAAAAAAAGAAGGAGAAAGGGAGGGGTTAAAAAAGGGGAAAAAATCTTAGGCACCCCCTCCCCTAATGGATATACTTAATAAACCCTCTGAACAATCGGAGAAAGGTGTATTAACGGGGCCCCCAATAACATCAACCCCAGGCGCAGAAGCTTTGTTGACCAAAGTGACAATGGAGACAATTGAAAGTCTTCTAAAATCTCTCTTACTCCCACTCATAGAGAGAGTCAAAAGGCTGGGGGAAAAAATAGACTGTATTTTGGCAGCTTCTAATCTCATTGAAAATCCCAATCCACCTAAACCTAAGGAAATTTGTCCAACAATTAAAGAGCAAACACGGAAACCAATGAGGATAGAGAAAGTAAACAATATACCTAAAAACATGCCCGTTCACACTAACTCAACCAAATTGATGGTTGTTCAAGACACACACACAAAAGAAGGTTAAATTAGGTCCCCAAAAACCTCCTTTCTCTATAAACGCCCCCCAATTAAGGCAACTATAACTAATAGAGTAAAATCAAACCTAAGTAACACCGTGGATTTACCCCCAGAGTCATCTAATTATGTTATTATTTTACCTGGAGTTCCAACTGTGCCAGCAGGAAATATTGAATATAATACAAGTCTCAAAAACAAGGTTATTTATTGGTTGCGAAATAATAGACCCCTTCCTCCACATCTAAACGGAGATATAATCTCCGTAAAACGGTGCAAGTGGGTAGGTCTTAGACCCAAAGACATTGAGGGGGATGTGGTGATAGTAAATTTTAGGGACCATAGAGTGGTTACGTATATTAGCGATTGGTTCCCAGGGAGAAGCGAGGGGGGTGTATCATCTCGCAACTTGAGCTATTTCTATCCTGAAGCTCTGTTGATGCCCCCCAAGCATCCTCAAATCGGTCGTAACGTTAATCGCCCACATTTTGACCATCTTATCCCACACTTTATTGCTCCAATACAATACATCAACAACTTCCCCCCCACTTTTCCACCTCAACGTTCCCATAGATATTTCTCTCCAGTTAATAATAATTACCAGCCCATAAATCCAAATCAGTATTGGAACATTTCGCTACACAACCTATTCGAACCCCTCTCAGGCCTAGACGCAAATGAATGACTTCATTTTCTAAATTTTGACGTTGGGATCACCTGTGATTGTATTAGTGACTTTCATATATCAGATGAATTTTTTTCTGTCACTCCTACATTGACGAGCAGATTCCCGGTGCCAGTTCATGACACAGGGGGGGGGGGAGTTTTGTGTAGCTAACACTGATTTGAATGTGACCGACAATGCTACTCTTTGTCCTTTGAAACCGCTAGATATGGTGTCTTCTTTACCCCCTATGGAGGCTAGAAATAGGAGTTCCGCGGGGGGGATATCGTCACAAAATAGTATGCTTGTTTTGTCCACTCCGATTACCTTAGGCATTGGAAATTCCGTAAGTTTGCCTATAAAACATCTGGAAATTAACCCGGGGGGAAATTTGGGGACCGATGATAGTGCTGACTCTGTATCTTTGCCTGTAACAAGTGACCTAAGCATCAGGGGGTAAAAGGGGTTATGCCCAATATTCTTATACCAACACCCGTTTACTCTCCAATTCCTTTACTTACCTGGAACGTAGCCGGTCTTGCATCAAAAATTGTTTTACAACCATGGCTGGAGATAGTGAACAGTTACTCTATCCTATGCTTCCAAGAAACCTGGGCATTAAGCCCAACACACCTATTAGGGTACCAGACTTTCCACGCTCCGGCCCTGGCGAGTAACCAGGGAAGAAATAAGGGTGGATTGGGCATATATATAGCATTTTGACAGCGGACTAACTGTGTTGACACATATACCTAAAGAATTCTATCAGATAGTGGTGATTGGGTGGGGAAGCTCCCTTAACCTTATCTTAGTAAATTTTTATAATAATCTAGCCCCAGAAGTTTTGAAACAAACTTTAAACGATTTAAGTCATACAATTGTTACAATAAAAGAGTCTACACCCAGGGAGTGTATGTTCGCCTGGCTGGGTGATTTTAATTGTAACATTTGCCAGTATGGACCAAAAGAAATATGTGGTTTAAATTTTTCCATGGATGATACTTTGAACCACTTTATCCATTCTAAAACAGGGGACATTTTAAATAGTTTTCTGTTTTATTTTAATTTGGATTATGTAAATGACTTGTGCTCACCGTCCGTGCCTTTCCACACAACCTTCCATGGTAGAGGTTCAAATACTGTGATTGATTTTACTTTGTTTTCCAAATCACATGCTCATTTTCTCTCATCATGGAGGACTTTGGATCATCTCTTTGGTGATCATTACGCCATTGTTTTTAATTTAAATAAGCGAATTGAGAGGCTACAAATCAGGGAAAATATTACTAGCTACCAACAAGCCATCTCCATAGGACGTACCAACGGTTATACCCTCAAATGGGATAAGATGGTCCCTGAAATATTTCTTGAAACCTTACTTTTCAAAAGAAAATTAGAAATTGACATCTGTCTGTCTCCATCAGAAGATCCTTTAAAAATCTTGGACTCCTTTACAAAAGTACAAGAGACATTAAAACTCTTACTGTCCCATCAATTCAAACCAGGACCCAAAAAAATCAGAGGCTGGTTTGATAAAAATTGCACCTCTGCATTAAAATCCTTAAAAAAGGCTTTACATGCTAACCCTAGATCTTTAGAGGCGATCAGACAGGCTAAACACCAATATCGTGGTGCAATTAAGAATAGGGAAAAAGCTCTGAAACAAGAGGCTTGGGAAGCTTTAATTTCCTCCTCAAAAAAGAAAGACGCGACTGCCTTTTGGAAGGCGGTAAATGCACCCTTTGTACGAGGAAAACAACCTGAGATGCTAGACATTGCTATAAATGGGGACACTTGGGTCGCCCACTTTCAAAACCTGCATGGTAGCTTAGATCCAGATTGTATTTCTTCTGAGGACTATATTACACCTTCTGACAATATCGGATCGTCCCTGAAAAACCTCCCGCTGGACATTGTTTTTTCTTGAGAGGAGGTGAGTATGGCCATTAGAGAAAGTCCGTCTGGTAAGGCACCGGGCCCGGATGCCATACCAATAGATGTTTTTAAAGCCAAAATAGACTTCTGGGCCCCCCTATTAACTTTAGTGATGAACAGTGCCAATACCCACGGATTAATACAAACATGTTCAGAAGCGATAGTGGTCCCCATTTTTAAAAAAAGGGGACAGGCACGATCCATCTTGCTACCGTCCAATTTCTCTTATTGACGCCTTAATGAAGGTAGCGGGTCGCATTATTTTAAAACGTGTTCAAAAATGGATCGAGAAAGCAGACATCCTTTCGATCTTTCAATATGGTTTCCGACAAGGCATGGGGACGGTTGAGCAGAGTCTAAATCTACATCTTTTAATTTCAAAATACATCGTAGCCAAAAAAGGGAACCTTTTTATCACTTTTATCGACTTGAGCTCAGCCTTCGATTGTGTTGAACACAACCAATTGTGGGCCACGTTAAAGAATCTTGGCCTGGATCCTTCAATCCTCAATTTTATTATGGAAATATATAGGGATGCTGGAGCGAGGGTGCGCTTTGGCCGAAGAGGAGAGTGCTCGCCAAGATTTTCTATTAAGAGGGGAGTCAGACAGGGGTGCATTTTGGCCCCCCTGCTCTTCTCCCTCTACATAGATGCGATTGGCGACCATCTCAATAGCTTTTGTTACGATTAACCTTTGGTCCAGGGCCGCCCAGTCCCCATCCTCTTATATGCGGACGATGCCGCGATTTTGTCCCAGACCAGTTTGGGCCTACAACGGGCTGTCTCTAAGTTTACGCTTTTTATGAGGGAAAAGGGACTTAAGGTTAACATCTCAAAAACTTTTTCTATGTCTTGCCGTCAGGGAGTAAAGAAAATTCCTTGTCCTATCTTTATAGAAGGGAGAAAGATAGAGACAATAGATCAATTCCCTTATCTTGGGATTTGTTTTCACTGGAAATGTGCCTGGAAAAATGCTATTATAGCCAGAAGATTAGCTTTTTCCAAAGCGATTGGAGCACTGCAGAATTTTGCAATTAAAATTGGGGGTAGACCCGTTAAGGAATTGATTGCCGTCTATAAGGCTAAATGTGTTACCACGGCCATTTATGGCTCTGGTGTATGGGGGACTGATTCTCCATTTTCTATACAGCAAACCGAGAACCGTTTCCTCCGGTACCTCCTAGGGGTCCCAAAATCAACTCCTAATTATTTTATACATATAGAACTTGGTCTCCCCTATATCTCCGATATCATAACGACTGAACCCATTCTGTTATGGCATAAGCTCTGGCTAACACCAGAAACAGCATTTAATCGCAACACCATATCTGACTGTTTACAACTTGATGGTGTAAAGCGAATTAAATGGCTATGTGTAGTGGAAAAAATGACGAATGAAATTGGTCACCCGGAGTTTTTTTAACCCCATCAAGCATGGAAATAATTTCAAGGAAAGGGCTACGTAAAATGGTTATGGACCATCTAAAGAATAAAGATGGAATACTGAAAAAACAAAAAAAAATCAGTCCTAGCCTACCAACAAATTACTACTGAACGTGGCCTGCCTGCCTTTGCCACCTCCTGCCTGCAGATTCCTTCGCTCGCTGCCCACTGCTCCTGGGAATTTCCCGCTGCTCCTGGGAATTTCACGCTGCCCGCTGCTTCTTGGAATTTCCCGCCGCTGCCTCCCTGCGGCCCCGCCCCCCTGTGATTCCATTCGCCGCCCCGCTCCCGCCACCCAGCTGCTCCTCCCTCCCGGCTCCTTACTTAAGGGGACCGTAGGGGACCACAGAGTGTGACCGCTCAGCCCTCCACAGGGCTTGGTCGCCCCACTCACTGCTGCCGCTCCTGCCTGCTTTTGCCGCCTCCTGCCTGCAGATTCCTTCGCTCGCTGCCCACTGCTCCTGGGAATTTCCCGCTGCTCCTGGGAATTTCCCGCTGCCCGCTGCTTCTTGGAATTTCCCGCCGCTGCCTCCCTGCGGCCCCGCCCCCCTGTGATTCCATTCGCCGCCCCGCTCCCGCCACCCAGCTGCTCCTCCCTCCAGGCTCCTTACTTAAGGGGACCGTAGGGGACCACAGAGTGTGACCGCTCAGCCCTCCACAGGGCTTGGTCGCCCACTCACTGCTGCCGCTCCTGCCTGCCTTTGCCGCCTCCTGCCTGCAGATTCCTTCGCTCGCTGCCCACTGCTCCTGGGAATTTCCCGCTGCTCCAGGGAATTTCCCGCTGCCCGCTGCTTCTTGGAATTTCCCGCCGCTGCCTCCCTGCGGCCCCGCCCCCCTGTGATTCCATTCGCCGCCCCGCTCCCGCCACCCAGCTGCTCCTCCCTCCCGGCTCCTTACTTATGACGCCCCCAGAGCGACCGCACAGCGGACGCGCGCAGCGGGAGCGCCGATTGAGCGCCAAAGGTAAGCCCGTCTGCGCCTGTCCGCGCCTGGCCGGCGCCCAGCACCAGGACCCCTGGCCCTCCCCGTGAGGAAAATGATATTTTGCCTGACCAAAAATGTCCACTACATATACCCTATGTTACATGTCATGTGCATGTCACCCATGCACTTCCTCGTAGTGGCCTGAATCACTAGGCCTCTGCATTCATGTCCTGCATTAGAAATGCCAGTCATCAAAGTCTCCCAAACGTTAAGGTAGCATAAGGCCCATGTATTTGCATTTCATGACTCCTGACACACTAAAAGCCGCAAGAAGCCCAGCAAGAGGCCTGCCAAGACAGTATTATGAATAACAGTTATCTGTTGCTTTACAGAATCACATTACAGTCTGGTGAAGAAGGTACACAGAACCCATCTGCATAGATAGGGCCCAGCCATTCTGTCTCTGTTTAAGTGGATTACAGTGCTTGCATCCATCGAAGAGCTCACAGCCCTCATGCAATGAACGAATAATCAGATAATACATCCCCTGACTCTAGATATCAGTTGTACTAGATGTGCTGGTCGCCTTGACACAAGAGATCTCTCTACTAGGTTGAAAGTCAGCTTCCTCCCAGTTACACGTCAATTGCACGTCATGCTCAAAGTTGCACAATTAGGGCATAGTTCCAGCTAGCTATCCAAACTCCTCCTCTAAGTACCCACCCACCTATGACACCTACCTATCACCTACCTATGACTCATCAAAGTACACACCCTCATGTACACCCACATGTTCTTATCTCATTTTCTTTCTTGCTCTGCTTAGCCTATGTACAAGAAATGTATATATACTATGTTCAGTAAATAATTGTTAGATGACCCTTCCTGAGCCTCTGTGGTGATGGAACTGATTCTCCCTTTGACTCGAGTTATTGGAATAAAGCCCATTTAACTTGGACACCACGGATCCTGTCTCTCATTTGATGCATGATACTTGGTAATGCCTAGAAATTCTGCCAGGGTAATATTTTATTTACCACATAATTTGGCGCCCTTACAGGGACATATCCCTTTCCCCACTCGCCGGAGTTGTCGGTCTAGTCTTTGCCCCCTTCTACAGCCGTGACGGACTTCAAAGCGCTTCAGCAGGACTTCCTGCCACTCCCTCAGGCCCACGGAGGAGACGGACTGTGACCAGGCATCCATGTGAGGCGGTGAGGAACGCGGATCGTCTCAACCAGAGCCCAGCCCGGGAGAGAGCAAGGTCCGAGGTCTCCAGAGGTCCACCTGTTCAAAGGCGCAAGCGTAGTCAAGTCAAGTTTCCGAGGCCTTCAAGTTTCAAGTTCTGCTTTCCCGGTGAGTACCACTATGGGGAATGCATCAAGTTTAAAGACGGGCCCACTGTAAAAGGTGGGAACGGTCAAGACGTGTCTCAATTTCTGGGACCGGTATGGTTGTACTGTATTTTCAGTGCACAAAACTGTTTTTCAAGTACATGTTTAACTCTCTGTAATGGTATCTGTTTTAGTGTTTCAATGTTATGATGTTCTAGTGTGAATGATTGTTACTTGTTTCAGTCTATTCTTGTGTATTGTGTTTTCATTTTATTGATTTCAAACATGCCACTGTTTTCAAAATTACGTCAGATAGGGATCAGGAAAGGTATACTAGAAGAGTCAGTTAACATCCCGCCAAGAGATACACCTGGTCATGATATGTATAAAAGAAGTCAAGACCCTCTCAGAAAGACGCTATTGAGTTTATGGTGCAAAGAGTCACATAGGAGAACAGAGAAAGAATTCAACAAAGTAGAGAGAAATAAACTAGCAGAGGAAAAAGCCAAAGAAAAAGAATAACGTCCTCTCAGAAGAACTAGCTAGAGTTAGAGTTAGAGCTATAAGTTTACTGTAGAGTTCCTTGTAAATAGCGCCTTGTAAATTTGCCTTGTGAATAGCGTGTCATTTTTGTGACATGTTGAGTTTCTTGTAAATATGGCTTGTGAATAGCGCCATGTGGTTATGTTTTGTGTAGAGCTTGTTATCATTACGTTAGTCAGGAGAGAGCTGGATCTCTTTCAAGTGCTTAGAGAAAATGTTTTGAAGATGTGCGTACGTGTTATGTGATAACGTGGAGAGATGAGTTCATGACTTTCCCATGTACTGCAGTCATTGGGGAATGATTGTGCTTCAGCTGCCAAAGAGTTGATATCTTGTACTGAGTAGGCAGTATTTGTTTTAACATGCTGTTTAACAAAATGTTGAGGGATTTTGGCGTTTTTTTGGTGTTTGCGGGGGGAGTGTATTTGAGCGGAAATTCGTACCCGTTCCAGTGGAGGGATTTGGTTGCTTTTTGGTGAGGATTTAGGGAATAGCTTGGACTACTGTGATGCCAAATTTGAAAAGGATCTGAGCTGTGGAAGTGGTGGAAAAAGCATGTTTTGTGCGGAGGTGCGATTTGCCATGTTATCCAATGGGCGTATTTCATTCTGGGTCTGCCTATGTGCTTTGTCAGCTTGCAGATTGAATGGTAAAAACTTGCATGGAGAGTAAAGAAGTGTATTTGTAAAGGGTTTGCCTTAGAACAATTGATTTAATGTGTTTGACTCAGAGGTCGGTAGTTGTAAATAAACCAGTCTTATTGAGATAAGGGTTTTTACACGGAGAGTGCTTTAATGTTTTCACGGATGAGAAGAAATTATAGAATAGACCCATTAGAGAATGTGCTTTTAATTAGTGTACTGCAACCGTGTGTTTTTTTTTTAAATAGGAATGTTTCTACAGAATATTTTTCCCAATGCAAGCTGCCCTTTAGAATAGCGTGTGACAGTTATCCCACTTACTTAGGAAAGTGGCTATTTGTAAATTAATGAACGTGGCCCTTTTTGATAGCTATAATACACCACCATCTTAATGCATTGCTATGTGTCCCCTACATTAGTTTAATTTGCATTCATTTAGTTTCAAGGCTCACCTATGTACTTTGACAGGCTGCTGATAGAAAGGTTATTTCTTGCACGGTAAAAGCAGTGTTCATTAAACAAGACTTGGAAAATAGGATTTATTATGTCTGATTCAGAGGTCAGTTAGGCTGCAATGCTTACACAGATGGTTACAGATAAACATTTAGTGGAGACACTTCAATTGATGTATGCAGAGTACAGTCCCAACCCAACAGTCCATGATAATTCGTTTTTTTCTCTCAACTGCAAAATGCATAGCCTTGTGTGCAGAAGCACATTGTCCCATATTTGTGTGTTAATTTGCCTGCTAAACAACTGCCCATGTTTCAAATGTCTTGCCTTCTAGCTGAATTAGTTAGACAAAAGTGTTTTTTTAGAAAGTGGGGCTTTTAAGTAGCAGTACATTGTAACAGAATTATTTTAAAATGCTAGCATGTCACTAAGTTACAGAAAAATACATGTCTTTATTAATTTACTTTTTAACATGTTTTAAATTTGCTTCAGTTAGTTAGAGAATAATGGTTCTGGCCTGGGAAGAGATATGTTATGACGTACAAGGAATGTGTTTTTCGACCTTAAGACAGTCCGTCCGAGACCGAGATGGCCTGGCTCCCAGTAAATGTTTATGTAAAGGGGGGGCTTTTCCCTCTTGGAGCGAGCAGTGCCTGTCTTGTTGGTATTGGCCATACTCCAATTCTTTCCGCGATCCCTTTGTTTATGTAAAGGGAGGGCCACTCCTCCGACTTACACTAGCTTCCTTCTAATGTGGAGGGAGGAGGCTTGCAGCTCACTCCTTACGAAACTTGGCAGACGCTTGGCTCTTTCAATGAGCTCAGCGTTGGCAGCGACCCAATTTTAGAGAAGCAGAGACGAGTGAGAGGCTTGTCTCCTCTTAGTGATGTTTGACACTGAGCCAGCTCCTGGCTCTGAGGGGAGGGGTAGGTGAGCAAGGAGTGAGTTCGTAGCGAAGTTACCTCCCCAGCCCCTCTGACTTGTGTACAGGAAAATTGTTCTTCCTTACAGTCAACACTAAAAGCTTCATTGACTTCAGATAAATTCACGCTTGCAAATGAATAAGTTTTTCCTTCAGTAGTGTAAACAGAATAATTGGCAGGAGTCTTGCTCTTGCAATGAGTTCAGCATTTGGCAGTCATCCAATTTTAGATCACAGTGTAGCCCGGCTTGGAGTTGATTCAAAACTCCGAGCGCGAACATAATTCTAGAGGGAGGGACTGTTTCTCACAGAGGTGAGGAGTGGCGCGGCTCTAGGCCTTCTGTCTATGACAAGAATAATTTGGATTTATTCAAATACATTTAGAGAACATATTGTAGGTAGTATGGTCATACTGTTCCCAAGATTTAGAGTAGGATTTTTTTATACTGCAGAGATTTTGGAAAGAGGTTTCCCCAAAATAAGAATTGTGCTTTTGAATTGAGAATTCATTTTTATTTATTTATTTATTTTTATATAAATCATTTTTGCTAGATTGTTGACAGTGAGCCCTAGCATCTACAGTCAGACACTAAAGGAAAGGCTAGACAGTATTCACATGCCTGCCAACACAGGACTGATACAGTACGTAGACGACATCCTGGTTACTGTGTAGTGTAGCTCCTATTTTCCCAATAGGCTCTGCGCATTGGAATAGTACCTACAGCAGTAAAGGCCTAGGCCAGACGTTAACTAGGTCTACTACTGTCGATACTAGACTTAATTTTTGGGTTTGCCAGCTAAGCTCAGAGTTCGCTAGAAACTTTCTCGAATGTTCAAGGAAGGATTAACTCCCCTGATTAGACAAGAAGGGATTTAGTTTCTGACAACCATAGAACATGACAACTTTGCTCTCCCCTAATCAAGAGTCAATCTCAAGAGTCGTGTGAGCACAAGGCAATTATTTTACTCAGTCAGTACGTGCATTCTTAGTCTCATCAGAATGTAGAGAAAAGGAAGAGACGGGCGTGTTCAATAAAAGATGTTATTTATTGATCAGTCTCTTTTCTCGTACAAGAGAAATGGATCGATATTATTGCGATACTTATAGTTAAGTAAAGTGCATACATTAGAAGCAATAGTATAAAATAATACTGTAAAAACATTGATATGGTTTCTGAGCCATACGATGTTTAAAATGATTAAAATATATTTACATACACATATACATTTGACTAAACGTACTCAACTGGTGTTTCTAAATACGCCTACCCCGTGTACCTGACCTAAGTCTAATGTGTGAGCGGGAATAGAAAGTTACAGTTTAAGTTAAGTTTGTTTTTGCCAAGTGAATAACTAAAGAATTCTCTGTGAGGGGTTATTCAGTTCTGTACCTGGAAGTTAGGATGAATGAGGAATGGTATCTCTTTCTCTGCTCTCGATATTCCAGGCTGCCTGCGAGGGCTGCCCAGAAGCGCCGGTGCTGGGTCTCTCGGCTTGAGATAGCAGCGCGTCTCTCAGCGCGTCAGGAAGGCGGGGCTGCTGCCTGCGGGGTCTGCTTCTGCTCTCGGCTTCGGCAAGTATGGCTGCTCCGTCTTGTCACCACGCGTGTGTTTGCATAGGGCAAGGTCGGCAATATTTATACCTTAAAGGTGCCGAGATTGACGTAAGGATGGACATAGGTACGTCAATAAAGATGTCATACGACTTGCTCGTTAGCACATTCTTTTGCAAAAGTTCTCTGTGAAATCAAAACAATGGCCGCACGGATTTTCCAGGTTGTCATAGGTTTGATTTGTTATGAGAACGTCGTATGCCTTATCAGGGGCTGGAGGAATGTCGCTTGTCTAATTAGATCTCAAGCGTTATGACCTAATCAGATAACACGTTCCTGTGCCGTAGTGTGACTGCGTCAGATAACGGTATCTGCATCATGGGGGATTTCTTGCCTCATGGGCTGACTGTTAGTTAACTTGATAGTTAGTTTAACCAGAATAGGGTCAGGAATAGGGGGATTGATTCAGGACCTATAGAAATACACGACACCCACTCCACGCTAACTATGGTCATATCTACTAATCTATGCATAGTATAACATAGTACAACATACTATAGAGTATAGTGTATACCTTACCACCCCAAAATACATAAATGCATTTCGAAATTTTCAAATATACTGAAAAATTGCAGTCATATATATTGTATGCACTTAAGCTATGAATTAAATGCAAAAGTAAACACGCATTGTAATGCATTATTGCTTTTTGGTATATGAGAAATACACATGAAATGGCTCTTAATATAGCTATACAGAAAGGAAGGTCGAGACCATTTCATCACATAATAAAATATTTGTGAACATACCAGCGGGCAGCTAAAGTCTATATAAAGTATCTAAAATAGAAATCTTAGTTCTCTAGGAATAGTTTCTTACTTTAAGCAGAAGATCAGTGTCCCGGGGAAAAAATATATAGAAAAATATTTTAAGGGCTTGCTGAAAAAAGTTGCTGTCCGTGAACTGGATTGTAATTGTTCATGTGACTTTATTTTTAAAGTTGAAGGCCGAATTCAGGGAACGCCGTGTGCGAGTTTACTCAAAAGTCTCTATTTCTGTTCCGGAGAGAACATCATATCATTCAGGCTTTCGAAAAAACTGTCAACAGCTTCATGGGAAAGTTCCACTAAGTCGGAAATAGGGGTAACCATGCATTCATGCGCATGATTGTCTCCATTGACATTCTGATTTGCATTGCTGACAGAAGGTCGTACCTGTTCGATGCTGCTTTCATCATGAACTTCACTACTCTTCAATCGTAGTGGTGAAGATTCCAGGAATGCCGTCATCAGAATTGGCAGCCTTTGAGGGCAGCACAGTGCGTGAACCTTGGTAGGAACCAACAGTGTATCTGCATCCACCGGCGCATCCGATTGTAGCGTCAGACAGGTGTCTAACACGCATTCTTCTCCGCATAGCAGACACCTTAGTACAGGTAAAACACACCTTTGCCACATTGGTCGAAATGATAGAAACCAAGTCATGTTTAGGTCTCTAAGCCGGGAGAGTCCCAGGATTTTTGATATCCGGTCCCGGTATCCAATGGCTAGGATCGTATCTTCCATTGTCGCGAGAGTTTGATCTGTGACATGGGTTGCCATAACGAAAAATAAGGACTAGGAATAGGATTCCTGCAATTAGTCCCAGGGTCAGGGGAAGTCCGCCAAAAATCGAATGGACGAAATCTGGAAAAATACCCAGTATGGCTTTGAATGGTGTTAATGCCATCGAAAATACTGTCTTAAATACCTTTGAGACCCCAGTGGTATCAGAAATATTTAAGATTTCGCTCAGGATTTCCGCGAAATGTACGGGGGAATTAGTTGATAATAATGTATGTATCTCTGCAGTCGTCCTTGCGACTTGTAGATCATACGTTTCTTTAGATGACGTGAGCCTTGTAGGCGTCTGAAGAAGCACTGTTTTCATTCTGCTTAAAGTGTCTATTCGAATAGAAGTAATTTTCAAACCGGGCCATGCCCTTGCCTCCCTGTCTGGTAAGGAGCTGGGGAACAAAGAACGTCCACAGCACTTGACCTTCGCCGTCGTGGTGACGAGATAAGGAGTCCCGGGCATAAGACTACAACATCTGCGGTCTACAATAAGAATGTAACTCCCATTATAGAGTCTTTGAAAGAATGGTTCTATTTCAGTTGCAGGTGCGCCTTGCTGGTGACATGAAAGGTTGTATGAATTCCCTTCACAGGCTCCGTGCAAACTAATACCGTTACATAGAAGCGTGCCGCTTAGTGACATAGCACAATTGTTGCCACTAAGAAACACTTTCTGTCCTTTGTTACTGACACATGCATGTGAATAGGGCAGGTTCCAAGTTGTTTTAAGGTACCCCTTTCCCAATTTCTCGTACATGCCAGCCTGTATATATTTTTGGCAGTATTGAAACCTGAAGGTTGAGATTGGAATATTTATGATTCCGTGGATTATCCATTCACTGACAGGTCGTTCTGACATTGTCATTGGTAATCTTTCTAGTTTTTCAATGCTCAAGATTGTATAATCAGCACCCTTCTGCGCCATACCGATTTGTCTATCAGTAAGGTTAAAGATTTGGAATAGTGACGTTGTGTTGATTAAACGCCAAGGCACATAGCCTGAACGCAGATTTTGTAACGTCCAGCCAAGCTGTACAATAGAGCGCAATTGTGACTGACCATGTTGTAATAACAGTAAGTCTTGCGATAATATATCGATTGCTGAAGACACAATGCTGTCCAATGAAAAAATTCTGGAGGACAGAGTCATTAACCCATTGTCCACTACAGAAAGTGATTTTTCCAAATTAATACGATCAATTTCACGTATTCTCTCTGCTGTTTCAATTTGAGTAACCTTCCAGGCCTCATTGTATGCTGCATATACAGAGGCTGCTATGAAACGCTTTTGACGCTGTTTGCGTGGTCCCAGTATGAAATCACGCAAGTCAGCACCATCAGTAAGTAAAGTTAGGTGTTGCTTAATTTCAGGCAGTGTGGAAGTTTGTAGCCATTGAAGGCATAATTTGCCCACACTGTAGGTTGTTATTATCCCTGGGTGATGTCTTTGGGGATATCTAGGGTCTGGCCTGGTCATTTTGAAACCCTGTGTTTTATTCAGGAATCTATCTTGACAGTTATTTGTATCTGTGGGCCAGATCAACCATTGTTTCCAATCAGGATGTGTTCTGTTTTGGTTAAGTATATGGTTTATGTCTATTTCTTCATCTGTATCAGAGTTATTGCTAAACATTGTTGGTTTTGGAATAGACAGGTTATTTAAATCTTTGATTTTGGCTAAGCCAAGACAGGTGGTTTGTTGAACAGTGTCATTTAAAAATATCATTTGTTCTGGGATCATGCAGGCTCTAAACAAAGCTTCTATACCCTGTACTTGCCATTCTTTTGTACCCCAAACACTTTTCAAATCAACATTTTTGTCCCAATAATCAAATCCAAATGTATTCATTTTTTCAAAGAATGAATCTGAATATATCAATTTTGTGTTGGTTATCATGGTTTTCATCCCTGTCTTGTTTGACAATTTGTAATAAAATGTTTCAGCATTAGTTATGTTAAAACCTGAAAAATATGAATATTTGTCATAAACGGTTCTAGAGCTCCCTTTTGGCGGTGTAGCACAATGTTCCCATTGATTATAATTTAAAACATTTCTAGGTTGTGCAGATTTATGCAAGAAATGGTTACCATAATGGTTATAGCAATACATACTATCATAATTTGTAGAACCTTGCAAATAATCATGTTTTGTAAATTTAGCAGACATTACTAAGTCAGACATCATATTGTTTATACTTTCAAAGTCCCAATCATCAGCAAATGAGTTTGGTTTTGCAAAGTCACTCAAGGAGATCTTGATTTGGTGTGGATATTTCAGGATCTCGACCGGACCATAAATTTCATAGTCAGTGTTGTCCCAGGCTACCCCACCAGGTATTGGAATTGCTGTGAAGTTGGCTGAAGAAAGTTCTGAAGAAAGTTCTCGTTTCTCGACGTGTGAAGATGTGTGTGGTTTGAGGACCAAGTTGATGTTCTGACTTGCTGTGTCCATTTTAGCATATTTTCCCTCAATGAAGCGTCCCAAGGTAAATACCATGATGAGCCAAAGTATGAGGATAAATGCACCAAAACCCACCCAAAATTCAATCCATGGAGTAACCAGATATGTTTCTTTCAGTTGTTTCAAAAGTTCCTTAGCTTTGTATTTAAAGGATTTTGATGATGGCTGTGTCTTTTGTTCGCTGAAACCTTCAGAGGAATCATCGAAGTTGATGAAGTAACCAGATGCAGTTCTGTCAATTGTTCCAATTGGTTCAGGATTTTTGTTTCTTGCATTTTCACTTGGAACTTCATTGTAGATTGGTGTTTCTCTGCTAAATGTCTTTATTTGGGTTTTCAGAGGTCTGAGTTCTATTGCATTGTTGCATAGTCCTTGTTGTTCTTCTTTAGGCGTTTCGAATGTGATGAGCCTCTTTGTTAGGACCTCTGTACTGGTAGCAAACCTTGGTGTTCTGCTACTTATTGGGAGTCCACTTGGCCTACTGTTTGTTATCGGCCACATGTTGTGGTTTTACCAGGTCGATGGATACAACTCGGTTCTCCTTTTTTCCAGCAAGTGGCGGTAGTACAACTGATCTTGTCCCGTTGACAGACAAGACAGGAACTGCTTTTCTGTAAGAAGGCCCAAATTCCTTCTTTACCGCGATCTTCTCCCTGACTAGATCCCCGACTTTTGGAATCCAGACAGGTCTTGCTGAGACAGGTGGTGATTCTTCAGTGGTTGTTGGCTGTTGTTTCAACTGTATGTTGCTCAGGTCTTTTCTTGTTTTGTTTAAGTCCTGCAAAATAGCCAAACGGTCTTTGACATCAAAGGTTTTTTCTATTACCACTGAAGTCTGACTATCAAGGTCAGAGATCAACATCCAAGTTCCGAATAATAATTCGTACGGACTGAATCCCTTCAGAGAATTTCTTGGCAAGTTATTTAGACTACGTTGGACACTTATTAGATGTTTGACCCACCCAGCTCCCGAACCTAATGTCCTTTCCATTATAGATTGCTTTCTGCCTTGGTTTTTTCTTTACACCATCCCATACCCTCAGGAAGGAAGTGAGAAGATTCCCGCTGGGCTGTGCTCATTTGGCCATTCTTTCCCCCCCCAGGCTGGATTGCCTGAGTGAAGAAAAAAAAAATGGTCGAACGTAGCATGCTCTTAGCGTATATGCCATTTAGACTCGCAAATCTTGTATAACAGTCCGGACGTCAGCCGAGTGCTGTGGATCTACATTATAAGTGGAACTAGCCTGTGTATGTTAATCGCAAGCCATTCTTTTTGTTGGTAATATTATCTGCCTTGATACGACGAGGTATTAAACTGCTTCTCTCCCCACTGCGATCTCTGTTGCAGTTTGGGCAGTTTTTTACAAACATGGTGTAGTGCAGGCTCATGCCTGGCCACCAGTACCGTGATTGTAATTCTTCCAGAGAATCTTTTAATTTAAGGTGTCTGAGACCCTCGCCCATGTGTACGTCTGCGATTAACAAGTGTCTCCTGTCCATGTTTGGAATCACTCTATCCCCCACTCCAGGGATTCGAGCAAAAGGGACGGAGTTTGCATCGATTATGTATGTATAATTGAGTGGATAGTTGATCGGTAACGCTGAGCAGTCGCCTTTTGATGACGTTTTCACCGCCAGCATTGTTTCACCGTCAATGTATTTTAATGTACGCTTTTTTCGATCTACGGGAGCCGATTTAGTGGCTGCCGCTGCGGCTGTTTCAGCCAATGAATTCCCTACAACGTGAACGCCATCACGTTGATGACTCAGTGAGTGAGTCACGTGAGTCTTTGGTAGTTCTTTTTTCAAAAGAGCTACTTGTTCCCAGAGAAGCCTCTGCTTTATTGGTGCATCTGTGTCATCTTTGTAACCGTTCTGAATCCATGTCTGCAAATCCTTGTTATATGCTTTGACGCAGAAATATGAATCTGACACTATAAGCGTCGGGAATTCGCGATCCGCATTATCTAGCGCCATTTTCAAAGCTATTATTTCAGTTTGTAGTTCTGAATTAGTTTCTACTGAGTGTGATTTTGTTAATAGAGGTTTTAATATACCTCCGCGCCACACTTCTTTTGTGATCTCACATGTGGGATTGTATGCATGTTCTCCCCAAACGGAGGGTTGAGCATGTCCGTCTGTATAGATTACACAGGCGTAATGTCGTAGAGGCAGAATGTCGATTGGCAGAGGATACGTCTTTTCATATTTTAGATTTTTTAATTCTTCTAGTTCTGGATCAAAGTAGTAGTATACTTTGTCCGTTGTAATTGAATTCACCCATTGTATCCATTCTGGATCCAATGTTGTTGATGGTAAATTACACGGTGTTGTTAATGCCTCAAAGGCTGATTCAGCTGTTCTGACTGTGATATGTCTACCGTCAGCTATGTCTTTTTCTCTAGCTATTGCGGTTTGAACTGCTTGAACAATTTTTCCTTTGTTGCTGAATCTCTGTTCAGCTTTTGTGTACAAATGTGATTTGAATGCAATTGGTACCTTTTCTCCCTCATTAGAGGTCAGGTATGTGAATCCGCATTTCCCTGGGATGACTCGGATCACAAGGTTGCGTGTATTATCACGGGTTTCTAATTTTGTCTTAATTAGCATGTCTGTTTGTAAGGATCTCAAAATTTCTGTGTGTGTTTGAGTCCAACTGGATCTTTTAAAGTCTGGTTTAATTAGATCATAAAGGGGCTTGACCCTTTCTGCGTAATTTGCAATGTATGTTCTTCCGAAATTTAGGAAGCCTAGAATTGACTGTAGGTTTTTTAGTGTTTTGGGAGCTTGGATTACGGCACATTTCTCTAGGAAATTGTCTGCCAGGCTTTTGCCTTCACTTGATAACTCATATCCTAAGAATAGGACTGTCAGATGGGCAATTCTGGACTTTTTGAAGTTGAATTTGTAACCCTCTGCAGCGAAACCAAGTATTATGGTGTTCACTCTTTTCAAGTGAGTCTCCAAGTCATCATCTGTTAAGTAAATGTCATCGACATAAGATAATGCTTCATCATCATATAGTTGTAGTAATTCTGTTACTCTCGCTGAGAATACCCCTGGGCTGTTCTTGTACCCCTGGGCTAACCGACAGAATTGTTTTTGAGTGCCATTTACTGAGAATGCAGTTAAATATCTGCTCTCTGGTGCTATGTTTTGACAAAAGAATCCATTGGAGATGTCCAAGGTTGTTTTGTATTTTTTGCGCACTATGTTATTCATTAGTGCAGCACTGTGTGAGTTTTGCACTGCAAAAGTTTTGCAACATGTGTTAAGGTGTCGGTAATCCAAAACTAGACGGTATGAATTGTCTGGTTTGGAGACCGGAAACAAAGGATTGTTCATTTGTGAGGTGCAAGTTTCAATCACCCCCTGGTATTCTAGCTGGTCTAGTATTTCATTTACTTGTTTTTTAGCTTCTTGCTTAATTGGGTACTGCCTTTGTGCAGTTGGTTGTGATTTTAGCTGGATTTTGTGAGGAGGAGAGTCCTCATCCCATCCTACATGATTTTTGTATAAAGCAGGTGCTAAGGCCACTGCCCACTTTCTAGCAAGTGTGTATTTTTTATGAATCGGTATTTGATTCGAGAAGGCAGGCATAATTACTTCTTCGCCATGAGGGCACTCCCTGACAAACTCTGGTGGCCAGTCTTTTTCAGCTAGAAGGATGTCATAGCCCTTGGATAGGTTATCCCAAAATAGTCCCCTTATTTTCCTAGTCTTATCTCCCTCTATACGTAATGTTATCTCGTATATTTTGTGGGGCTTGCTAACTCTGGTATCTGCAGTTTCCACTTGAAGGTATTCATTCGTGTCCACTGTCTCCAGATGATTCATAAGGACTTTGCGAGCTATGCTCACCTCTGCTGCGCTGTCTAGCATTGTCTGAGCCCACTCTCCGTTTTTCATTTGTGTCCTCAGTATTCTCGGCATTGTTAACTACCTTGATACTGGCTACCTTCTTTTTTGGAAATTGTGATTTCTTTTTCAGTTGAGCAGGTTCCTTGTCTTTGGACTTGGCGTGCTCTTCTGATCGTCCTCTTCTTTCCGATTTCTGCGAGGAATTCTGAAAAGATTGAGAGGGACGTGTATCAATGTCTTGATATCTATCAGGTTTTTTAATATTATCCCTATTTCTAAGGTTATATCTATTCCCAGAGGGTTCACTCTGGGGTGACCTTTGTCTCGGGTTTGGAGATTTCTCTCTTCGCCTAGGAGACCTTCCTCTGGACTGGAATTTCTTTTCTTTAGGATTGGATTGTTTGTTCCCATCCCAGTTCTTTTTTGGTGAATTATTATTATTATTAAAAAACATTTTTTCTGGACTTGTAGTCAGTTGCGGTTTTACTGGTATTCCACCTAGACTATCTCTGCCTAGTTCTTCATAGGATTTTTCTATGATTCTGGCAATTTCAGCTGGTTGGTCTGCTATATCTGTCTCTTTTAACCTCTGGCGGATCGCCACGTTTGCTGCTTCACCCTTTATGTTGGCGAGTAATATAGCCGAGACCTGCTTGAAGTCTTTCAGTAATTTCATACCAAGAGTTAAAGCAGGTTCTGGACCGTATTCATCTTGAATTTGTTTAAGCACATCTGGTATTACCGAAATGGATGGAACACCGTGCGTTTTTGTATAGATGGAAGCAAAGACTGTACCCCAAGTGTCACAGTCCTCAATGTGTGGTGCGATTCCCATTGGGAGACATATAGTCAGAATCCTGTGTTTTTCCAGCGGGGTGGTGTCGGGAAACACCGCCTCTATTTGGGTAATTTTCTGTGCCAACCAGAATGGTATCTGTTCCCGTTTAGCTGGAACTTTACCTAGGCAGGATTGGATGTTCTGTGGTGTAATTTTATTTGTGTTCCCCTGGTGAGGGGTCAGCTGTGGAAGTTTAATCGCTGGCTGAATTGTTGAAGTCCGCATTACATACTGAACTAATTGTCTATGAATTTTTAGTAGTTGTTTTAGCTGTATTAACAGCTCTGCTGCAGGCATTCTTTCGATGTCTGGATGTGGTGTGTATCCGGCTAAGACCGGCCACGTTGCTCCTGGTCTACCTAAAGGACCGAGCCTGGTAATGTGATTGTTATGTTTTAGGGCGCCATCAAATAAGAGCAAATGCTCTTGGAATTTGAGTGGTACTTCCACCTCCTCAAAAGGAGTGTACTCATTAGGAGGTTCCTCTATTTTGTAATAGTGGAAGTACTTTGTTACAGCATTAGCTGCTGGAAAATGTATCCATGAATAATATACCTCTGTCTGCCGATATTCGTGTGCCTCAATTACGAATATGACTGTGCCACCTCTAGGTGTCAGTCCATTTTCTATAAGTTTTAAGGTTATAGATCTCCTTTTAATGACCGGAATGAGTGTTATATTCGGGTCTGCTGCTTGCATGGTAGCATCAGCATCTGCGAGTTCAGTTGCTAATCTAACTGCCTCTCTTTCATCATCACTCTCTGCCATTTTACAGACAGGATGGTATTATGTTTGTTTGCAGATCAGGTTTCTTTATGGAACAAAGATTAGATGCACAATATTTTGGAACTGTTTATCCTTCAAAGTCGACTTGACCAAGAACCATACATAGGAGTTCCCTCCTGTGAGGTTATTGGAGGATATAACCTTTCACCCACTCCAGACGTCTTTGGAGTATTTGGGAAAAGGGGTCTGAGTGAGAAAGCACGACTGAGTTACTCTAAATGTCTTACGTTAGTTTTATCGCCCTTTCCAAACGCGTTGGGCGCCATGTAGTGTAGCTCCTATTTTCCCAATAGGCTCTGCGCATTGGAATAGTACCTACAGCAGTAAAGGCCTAGGCCAGACGTTAACTAGGTCTACTACTGTCGATACTAGACTTAATTTTTGGGTTTGCCAGCTAAGCTCAGAGTTCGCTAGAAACTTTCTCGAATGTTCAAGGAAGGATTAACTCCCCTGATTAGACAAGAAGGGATTTAGTTTCTGACAACCATAGAACATGACAACTTTGCTCTCCCCTAATCAAGAGTCAATCTCAAGAGTCGTGTGAGCACAAGGCAATTATTTTACTCAGTCAGTACGTGCATTCTTAGTCTCATCAGAATGTAGAGAAAAGGAAGAGACGGGCGTGTTCAATAAAAGATGTTATTTATTGATCAGTCTCTTTTCTCGTACAAGAGAAATGGATCGATATTATTGCGATACTTATAGTTAAGTAAAGTGCATACATTAGAAGCAATAGTATAAAATAATACTGTAAAAACATTGATATGGTTTCTGAGCCATACGATGTTTAAAATGATTAAAATATATTTACATACACATATACATTTGACTAAACGTACTCAACTGGTGTTTCTAAATACGCCTACCCCGTGTACCTGACCTAAGTCTAATGCATGGGCGGGAATAGAAAGTTACAGTTTAAGTTAAGTTTGTTTTTGCCAAGTGAATAACTAAAGAATTCTCTGTGAGGGGTTATTCAGTTCTGTACCTGGAAGTTAGGATGAATGAGGAATGGTATCTCTTTCTCTGCTCTCGATATTCCAGGCTGCCTGCGAGGGCTGCCCAGAAGCGCCGGTGCTGGGTCTCTCGGCTTGAGATAGCAGCGCGCCTCTCAGCGCGTCAGGAAGGCGGGGCTGCTGCCTGCGGGGTCTGCTTCTGCTCTCGGCTTCGGCAAGTATGGCTGCTCCGTCTTGTCACCACGCGTGTGTTTGCATAGGGCAAGGTCGGCAATATTTATACCTTAAAGGTGCCGAGATTGACGTAAGGATGGACATAGGTACGTCAATAAAGATGTCATACGACTTGCTCGTTAGCACATTCTTTTGCAAAAGTTCTCTGTGAAATCAAAACAATGGCCGCACGGATTTTCCAGGTTGTCATAGGTTTGATTTGTTATGAGAACGTCGTATGCCTTATCAGGGGCTGGAGGAATGTCGCTTGTCTAATTAGATCTCAAGCGTTATGACCTAATCAGATAACACGTTCCTGTGCCGTAGTGTGACTGCGTCAGATAACGGTATCTGCATCATGGGGGATTTCTTGCCTCATGGGCTGACTGTTAGTTAACTTGATAGTTAGTTTAACCAGAATAGGGTCAGGAATAGGGGGATCGATTCAGGACCTATAGAAATACACGACAACTGCACGATCAGACACAGAATGCGAGAATGCATCACTGACAGTTACAATTCTGTGAAAAGCAAGTGGTGTGCAAGGACACTTGCTTTCTAAGGAGGGTAGACAGCTAACACAAGATCACATACAGGTCATTACTAACCTTTCACAGCCCAAGACACAAAAGGAAGTACGTGCATTTATTGGCCTCACTTCTTACTGTAGGCAATGGATTCCCCAGTATGCATATCTAGCCAACCACTCATACAGTTAACTACACAGGAGGCAGCCACTCTGACTGTACTCCCTAGGACACAAGAACACACCTTGGCATTTGAGGAATTAAAAAGAGCATTAGATCACGCGCCATATTTTTATTTATTTTTACATTTGACTGTAGCGAGACTGACAGGATATGAACTGACATTATTTCAACCACACATAGAGATCAGATGTTGTAACATTCTGAATCCTGCAACACTTTTGTCCTCAAGTACAGTAAATACACCACCACATGACTGTGTGGAAGTTATGAATATAGTGACCAAGACAAGACCTGACAGATATTGTACTCCCAGACCCTGACCTGACGCTCTATGTAGATGGATCATGCATGAGAACGAGTGCAGGAGAGTTAGTAGCAGCGTATGCCGTGACCACAGAAGTCATAGAGACACAGAAAATAGACACACTGTCTATTTATACATTTATACTGACTCACAATACGCTTTTGGCGTTGTTTATGATTTTGGGGTCCTGTGGCAAGAGAGAGGTATTTTGACCTCCCATGGGACCATGATTCAGCACGGCCAACTTATTCAGGCCCTGTTAGAAGCCATACATTTACCTACAGCCATTTCTATCCTGAAGTGCAAAGCTCACACCAAAGTTACAGACACCATTTCCCAGAGTAATGACCTGGCAGACCGAACAGCTAAACTTACAGCACAGACACCAACAGACACGACAAGGACAGAGGTACCATTACTGACAACATGTATGACAGTCAGGGATCCCACTCAAGATGTACTCGACATACAGACACATGCCACTGCAGATGAGATAAAGAAATGGACTGAACAAGGAGGGGTCCAGACTGACCAAGGTTGGATGACTAAGGGAAAAAGCACATGGTTTCTTTCAGATTCTATGGTACAAGTAATCATCAACACAGCCCATAGTCCAGCACACTTAAGAGAAAAAGCAATGTTAGACAGCTTACAGAATATGCGAACATGTATGATCTGTTGTCAGTTCAATCCAGGTAAAGGCATTCCGGTGGATCAAGGCGGATTTCATCCTCCTGACCACCCTTTTGAGGTTCTCCAGATGGATTATATCCAAATGGACAGATGTAGAGGTTACAAATATGTCTTAGTAGTTATGTGTGCACTATCTAGATGGACAGAAGCATAACCAGTTCCAGATTATACTGCTGTGACAACAGCCAGACAATTAGTGCGCAGAACTTCCCCAGATATGAATAACCTCATGTCATCTATTCAGATAACAGTCAGCCATTCTCCTCTGAATTAATGAAACAAGTGTCACTTCTGTTAGGATATACTTGGATATTCCATTGTGTAAGACACCCAGAAGCAAAGGCCTTGTAGAAAGACATAATCAGACAATTAAGACAAAAGTTGCTGAGATCTGTACAGAAAAGGGCGTGGATTGGATGGTGGCCTTGCCGGTTGCCCTCTTTTACATGCGAATGGTAGCTCATTCCAGAACAGGCCTATCTCCTTCTGAAGTAGTTTTTGGTAGACCGCCAAATATGTGGGGTACGCCTATGCCAAAAGAAATTACTGATGTTGACAGTAACATGCTGACAGATTACCTGGCTTCCTTGATGTCTACACTACTCTCTTGTTGTTCACAGGTTGCTGCCGCCTTCCCTGACAACACCCAGGTCAAGGAACATGCCATAGCACCAGAAGATTCTATACTTGTGTCCGGAATCTTGACCGATCAAGCCCCCTTGAGTCACGTTGGAAGACGCCGAAACCACGAGGACCGAAGTTGGTGGAAGGATGTAAAGGCCGAACTCACCTTCATCACTACAAAAGATACTTTGGACTATTTGGAACTTTGGAACTTTTATAAAGAACACTGACCTTTGCTAGAAAAGACTCCACAGCAGGAGTATAGGTTTAAGTAGCGATCCAGTAAGTCAGACGTAGTTTAATTGTCTAAGTCCACTCGGTGGTGAATCGGTTAGGCTAGATTTCTGACATGTATAAGATCACATATGAGAATAGCAAGAAGAGAGATAAGAAGGAAAAATACTGCAAGAGTTTACGCAGTAGATGTATAGTTACCTTGATAATTTTTTTTATTCTGTGCATTGTTATAATTGGTATCAGTTTATTGCTACATGTTTTCTTTCCCATTTCCTCACATATACATTCTTCCAGTAACAGCCCTGCAGAGCACACATTCAGTGACCTGCCTCCTCATGAATTGTCATATTGACTTGCACTACGTAACAATACTTTTATTCGTATGTTACACCATTCTCACCAGACCAGCAATGCAACTGATTGCTGGGTATGTGGCCAAATGCCACCTTATCAAGAGACAAAGGGAGTCTTGCCCTTCTACCCTTTACCGTTCTCACACAATGGTTCATGTGGAGCATGGTTTGCTCTAATGACCTCAATAGATAGAAAGTACATAGCTTATCCAGGTGGCTGGATATATGGAAACCTGAATAAAGTAATGAATGAAGCATGCTTTCCAGACAAAGACGGATTCCCCCAAAGGAAGGGAACTGATTTAGAGAATGAAGAGTACGAACAGGGAAATGCATCCGTTAATTTTATAATGTTAAATGTTCAGCCCGAGCAAAATACAGGTCCACCGTTTATATCAGCCCTGCCAGCTAAAGGTGATTTATGTGTTAGTAAGAAAGGCTCAGTACTTATGGGACACAGCGAGTGTAACACTGTAGTGGAGTTTAACGATAAAGGACTTTCTTCTTTCAAAACATCACGCCATACCTATTTCATTTGTGGTCAGACAGCCTATGTACATCTGCCCTTAGACTGGGGTGGGACTTGTTATATAGCATTCCTATTGCCACCCGTTTTTCTAGCCCCATCCAATTATCACAGAGATTCACCACTAGAACATGTTAGACAAAGGAGAGAGACAGATTCCGCAGGGATCGATCAGACTGAAACAACTTGGGAGCAATATACAGATTTCAACAAAGGATTCTTTTTCTTCGTTGGCCCCGTCCAAAACAGTAAACTGATACGCAGGTTAACAAGGACTCTTGAAACAGTTGTAAATATAACTGCATCTGCCCTGGCGAACTTAACCCAGGAACAGTCTGCTATTAGACTTGTCGTTCTTCAAAACCGCCTCGTTCTAGACGTCATCTTGGCGGATAGGGGCGGAGCTTGTAGAGTCATCCGATCTAGTTGTTGCATTTTCATCCCAGATAGTGCACCATCTGTGTACGAAGCAATAACAAGGCTCCACAAGATTGCTCATGCCATACATCAAGATCCAGGCACATGGACTTGGTCCAGTTGGCTCTGGGGTATAATATCTGCTTGGGGATGGAAAGTGCTGACCTTCCTAGGAATGGCCCTACTTATGGTATTTGGTTGCTGTCTCTGTCTGCAGTGTGGCCCGGCCATTTGCGGCCTGTGTGCTACTGCCTGTATTCCACATCCACGTAAACAAAGGATAAAAGATGAACAAATGATTCTGTATGATGAACTATACGGTCTCATGAATATAGATGTATCCTAAAGGGTTACGTAGGGGACAAGGAGGGAATGAGGAAAATGATATTTTGCCTGACCAAAAATGTCCACTACATATACCCTATGTTACATGTCATGTGCATGTCACCCATGCACTTCCTCGTAGTGGCCTGAATCACTAGGCCTCTGCATTCATGTCCTGCATTAGAAATGCCAGTCATCAAAGTCTCCCAAACGTTAAGGTAGCATAAGGCCCATGTATTTGCATTTCATAACTCCTGACACACTAAAAGCCGCAAGAAGCCCAGCAAGAGGCCTGCCAAGACAGTATTATGAATAACAGTTATCTGTTGCTTTACAGAATCACATTACAGTCTGGTGAAGAAGGTACACAGAACCCATCTGCATAGATAGGGCCCAGCCATTCTGTCTCTGTTTAAGTGGATTACAGTGCTTGCATCCATAGAAGAGCTCACAGCCCTCATGCAATGAACGCATAATCAGATAATACATCCCCTGACTCTAGATATCAGTTGTACTAGATGTGCTGGTCGCCTTGACACAAGAGATCTCTCAACTAGGTTGAAAGTCAGCTTCCTCCCAGTTACACGTCAATTGCACGTCATGCTCAAAGTTGCACAATTAGGGCATAGTTCCAGCTAGCTATCCAAACTCCTCCTCTAAGTACCCACCCACCTATGACACCTACCTACCACCTACCTATGACTCATCAAAGTACACACCCTCATGTACACCCACATGTTCTTATCTCATTTTCTTTCTTGCTCTGCTTAGCCTATGTACAAGAAATGTATATATACTATGTTCAGTAAATAATTGTTAGATGACCCTTCCTGAGCCTCTGTGGTGATGGAACTGATTCTCCCTTTGACTCGAGTTATTGGAATAAAGCCCATTTAACTTGGACACCACGGATCCTGTCTCTCATTTGATGCATGATACTTTGTTAATGCCTAGAAATTCTGCCAGGGTAATATTTTATTTACCACACCCGCCGAGGCAAGACGACCTGACTGACCTACGACACCGCCACTCTCAACGCACTCAATGCTGGGCGGACCCACGCCTGCTGCCGAGCCACCCCGAGACGCACCCACGGACCCTTCACCTGCTGCACCTGCAAGTTCACCTGCCTCCGAACATGCCCCGCACCCGCCAAGACAAACACCAGCAGCAACCACCTCAAGTGCATCCTGATCAACACCCGCTCCGTCCACAGACACGCCGTGGAACTCTGGAACCTCCTCGACGCTACATCACCGGACGTCGCCTTCCTCATGGAAACCTGGATGAACGCCTCCTCTGCACCCGACATCGCCATCGCCATCCTGGACGGGTACAAGATCATCAGGAGGGACCGCATCAACCAGACCGGAGGTGGCAGCGCCATCGTCCACAGGAACACCATCCGCATCACGACTGACGCCAACGACTCCTTCGCCGCAGCCGAACATCTCCACTTCCAGATTCACACCGACCCTAAGACGACCCTCAGAGGCACCCTCGTCTCAGACCCCGGGACCACGCACACAATTCAGCGAAGACATCACAGACTTCATCAGCCCGCACGACCTCCCCTCCACTGACTACATCCTCCTCGGGGACCTCAACTTCCACCTGGAGAACAACAAGGACCGCAACACCACCGCCCTGCTGGAAAACCTCGCCAACCTCGGACTCAAGCAACTGGTCAACACCCCCACCCATTACGCCGGCCACATGCTTGATCCCGTCTTCTCTTCCAGCAAGTACATCACCTTCAGCCACGCCACCGGACTCCACTGGATCGACCACAGCTGCGTCCACTTCAGCTTCAAAAGATCCACGACCAACCACTACCCGCAACAGGTACCTCACAGGAATTGGAGCAAGATCACCGCAGACCAGCTCACCACCTCCCTCAGCCAGAGCCCACCCGCCAACACAACGGACCCCAACGAAGCAGCCCGCAACTTCACACAGTGGCTGACCGCCTGCGCCGACGACCTCGCGCCACTAAAGAACCCTCTCAGCAGACCCAGAAGCAAGAAGGCATCCTGGTTCACCGACGACCTCAAGGACTCCAAGAAGATCTGCCGCACCCTCGAGAAAGCCTGGCTCCTCGACCGGACCGCCGACAACATGGCCGCCCTCAAACACGCTACCCGCAAGCACCACCAGCTCATCCGCACCACCAAGAAGAAATCCCTGAAGGAACGACTGGACAACAACGCCCACGACAGCAAAGAGCTCTTCACTATCGTCAAGGAGTTCTCCAACCCCAGCACCGGCACCAATGACATCACTCCGTCACAAGACCTCTACGACTCCCTCGCCTCGTTCTTCCACCGCAAGATCGCTGACATCCACAACAGCTTCGGCGCCCCACCCACGCACCCAACCGTCGAACCAACGCCCCCCCACCGCCACCCTTCGCACCTGGACCACGGTGACCACCGAAGACACAGCCCGCACGATGAACACCATCCACTCCTAATCACCGACCGAACCCTGCCCACACCACGTCTACAACAAGGCCGACTCCACCATCGCACCCCAACTCCGGAACATCATCAACGCCTCCTTCAACACCGCCACCTTCCCGGAGAGCTGGAAGCACGCCGAGATCAGCGCCCTCCTGAAGAAACCTACAGCGGACCCCACCGATCTCAAAAACTTCCGCCCCATCTCGCTCCTCCCTTTTCCTGCTAAAGTCATCGAGAAGATCGTCAACAGACAGCTGACCGCCTTCCTCAAGACGAACGGATCCCTCGACCCCTCGCAGTCCGGCTTCAGAGCCAACCACAGCACCGAGACCGCCCTCATCGCAGCCACCGACGACATCCGGACCCTGCTCGACAAGGGGGAAACAGTGGCCCTCATCCTCCTGGACCTCTCCGCTGCGTTCGACACGGTCTGCCACTGCACCCTAGTCCAGCGCCTCAGCAACATCGGTATCCAAGAGAAGGCACTGGAGTGGATCATCTCGTTCCTCGACGGAAGAACACAAAGAGTCCGCCTCTCCCCGTTTCGCTCCGAGGCCACCGAAGTCATCTGCGGCGTCCCGCAAGGATCTTCACTCAGCCCCACCCTCTTCAACATCTACATGAAACCTCTCGCAGCCATCGCACGCCAGCACAACCTCAACATTATCTCTTACGCCGACGACACCCAGCTGATCCTCTCCCTCACCAGAGACCCCGACACCGCCAGAACCTGCCTACACGAAGGGATGAAAGACGTCCCCGAGTGGATGAAGGACAGCCGCCTGAAACTGAACTCGGACAAGACGGAAGTCCTCATCCTGCGATCTTCGCCCTCCGCCTGGGACAACTCCTGGTGGCCCCCAGCCCTGGGCACCGCACCCAAGCCAACCGACCACGCACGCAACCTGGGTTTCATCCTGGACCCCTCCCTCTCGATGACCAGACAAGTCAACGCCGTCTCCTCATCGTGATTCAACACCCTGCGTATGCTTCGCAAGATCTTCCGCTGGATCCCGACCGAGACCAGGAAGACTGTCACCCAGGCACTCGTCACCAGCCGGCTGGACTACGGAAACGCCCTCTACGCCGGAACCACAGCCAAGCTACAGAAAAGACTCCAGCGCATCCAGAACGCCTCCGCCCGACTCATCCTGGATGTCCCCCGACGCAGCCACATCTCCAGCCACCTGAGGAACCTGCACTGGCTCCCTGTCGACAAGAGGATCACGTTCCGGCTCCTCACCCACGCACACAAGTCTCTCCACGACCTGGGCCCCAAGTACCTCAACGACCGCCTGACCTTCTACACGCCCACCCGCCAGCTACGGTCCACCAGCCTCGCCCTCGCAGCCGTACCACGCATCCGAAGAGCCACCGCCGGAAAAAGATCCTTCTCTTAACTGGCTGCCAAGACTTGGAACTCCCTCCCCATCCACCTTCGGCTGACCCAGGACCATCTCGCCTTCAGGAAACAACTCAAGACCTGGCTGTTCGAGCAGTAGCATACCCCTCCCCCCAAGCGCCTTGAGACCCTCCCGGGTGAGTAGTGCGCTATACAAATGGCATGATTGATTGATTGATTGATTGCAATTGTACCTTAATAGTGACATTAATTGCTATGCTAGAATGCTTCTTTCAAGGCTCAGAATGGGTTCCTTTTTTCGTAAATCACATTCCCAACTTGCAACGATTGGTCAAGACAAATGTTGCCCTGTCCCTATGATGATGTTGCCCCTCAATCTAATTTGCATTGCATTTTATTTTGCAAATTCTATCTCGTTCCCAGAAAGATCCTTCTAAAACCAATTCTTAAAGAGTGGGGTCTCCGATCTTGTAGAGATGCGTTTTATCGACTACAAAGGATGGAAACCCCGGAAGTGATTCATACTTTAGCTAAATACCTGAAACTATTGGTCAAATTTAGGAACTCGATGTAACATATAAATTGATTGTAAATATTTTATAAATTTTTACACTGTATAGGGCACTGAAAGATAAATACGTTTTTAATTTTAATTGTATTTATATGTATAAATGAGTTCTATATTTCCCCTATCTTACTGAAACTGACATGATACTGGCTTGATTTGACTTATATCTGTGTTTGTGCTGTGTTTTGTATCTATCCTTTTTTAACATGTATGCTTTTATGATATCAAAGTTTATATCGAAATAAAGCTTATTTTGAATTTGAATTTGAATTTGAATTTAAATTTGCTAAGCTAGGTCATCTTATATACCCAACGATAGCTGTACCAATACACATAAAAAAAATAGGATAAGATGGATCTAAATTAAACACAGAGGTATGTATCATATAATGGTCAACTATTTTGTAGATGGCTGAATACATTGTCTCCTGTACTCAATGGTCCTATACCCCTATGGCGCCACTATGTGAATCAACTTATATTGTGTCCTATGTAGTGATGTGCATAACACTATCAAACTAGTATTAACACTAAAAGTAAAAAAAGGGGTGATTAAAATATGTTATTAAATACATAGTGTTGCATAGGAAGGAGACAGCGGAACCACTGGTTAGTAGAACTGTGTGTATGTGATTATTCTAATCACTAAGATTCAGTGGTCAAATCTATACGTATACATGTAAAAACCTATAACTGGGTTGCAACAAACAGCCTGAGACCACAGTAAAGGCCCCATTTACAAAAAATTGTAAAGATCTTCCCCTAAATTCAACCCTAGTGGGGCCTTACAGTCTAAATTGACTATAAATCTTGACTCTAGTTGCCGTAGGCATTTTTCCCTGTTGCCCCCTCTCTTTCTGGGTGCCATAGCATCGATAATGAAGTATTGTAAACAATTGAAATCATTTTCGTGGGTGGCCTTGAAATGCCGGGCAACTGGGTAGGCCGGGTCAGAGTTTACAATAGCTCTCAAGTGTTGCAATATCCGTGCATGAACTTGTAACTTAGTACTGCCTACGTAGTACATGTTGTAACTACATTTTAAAACGTACACAGCAAATTCACTACGGCAGGTGTAATGTGCTTTGAGAGCCACTGGGGTATTGGAAAAAGGGGTCAAATATGATGTTGTATTTATGCTGAATTTACAAGCTTGGCATGAGCTACATTTAAAAAAGCCCTTATAAATTCACCATGCACTCTCCTTGCAGGACTCTAATCATCCACTCAGTACCCATGTACTCATGCAACCACCCAGGCCCTAACTCATGGCAAACACAGAGGAGGTCATGCTAATCACAGGGGTACCCCAACACATAGTGTTCCCTAGTGTATGTAAGTTTTTTCACTGTATTCTAAGTGTCTTTTAGCATAGCACTGGCTCCAGTCCTGGTTAGTCAGCGTCTGTTACCACCAGTACCCGTCAGTAAAAAGTTGGGGGCACAGGAGGACTTTCTGCTCCTCTGTTGGTTCTTTCTGCACATCTCTTGCTTCTTCCTGCTCTTTTGTTCGTCTTTCTGGACTTCTTTTGACTCTTTCAGCATTTGTCTTGCTTCTTTCTGCGCTTTTCTTCCTCTTTCTTCACATGTCCTACCTTTGTAGGTATAGTTAGAAATTAGCATTTAAAAAACCATTGAAATTCACGGAAAAAAACCATAGGTTTCAGGTAGGTTATAGTTAGAAATTAACATTTAAAAAACCATTGAAATTCACTGAAAAAACTATAGGTTTCAGGCCCGTTATAGTTAGAAATTAGCATTTAAAAAACCTTAGGAATTCACTGAAAAAACCATAGGTTTCAGGGACGTTATAGTTAGTTGGACATTTCACTCGTACAAAACCATAGAAATTCCCCCGTTATAGTTAGTTTAGCTACCTATAACTCGCGCCCCCGCAATGCACTGCTGATGATGTCACATATTACATAATTCATGACATGGTCAGTGACATCACTGATGACATCACGGATGACATCTCAAATGACATCAATGATGACATCATCCACGTCAAAATCTGATGCACCTCCTCACACTCTAATATAACCTTTGATAGGCTCACTGTAAAATACATACTACCATTTTCGAAACCATCGACACACCAATACCAGTTACTACATATGCACTCACTGATTCCTAGGTCTACACACACATCCACTCATTCACCCATAAAATCACTCATACATACAATCACTCATCAATACAACACTATCATATGCACTCATACACCTATACAGACACTCACCGACCCCCACTCCACCATCGAGTTACTCACACACCTAGTCAGTCATGCAAAGAATCAATCACACTCCCATTTCCTTCTCTATATAATTATACACACACCACCTCACTTATTCAAACATATACTAACATACTTACTCTCTTATACAATTACTGATAGCAGCACACACTCATCCATACAGACACTGTCACAATCACTGACACTCATGTTTAGTCATTTAGATACTCCAAATCTCACATGCACTGCCTTTTACTTATGTAGTTACTTGGACATGTACCACTGAGACATTCAATCTCTCACCGACACACCCACACACACACTCACCCACCCATACAGCTGTTTTCACATGCACTCTTGAACCCATACACCCAGTGAATCAACCACTCACACATCTATGCACGGAGTCATACATCTCCCACCCACCCACAGACACACTCAGTCTCCCACACAAATACTCAGGCAACCAAACAAAAATCCATATAGACACTCATGTAGCTACTGACCAACACATGCAGCAGCTACACAACAACAGACATACTGATACACACATTCAGACAGTTTAGTCACTAACCCATGCATTCAGTAAGACACGCTTAATCGCTCACTTTTACAGTCAGTCACGCACCTACTAAATCCTTCATCCACACACTTATACACCCACTCATTCTTCAATACACCTTGGCATATATATAAAACATATTTAAACTTTACAGAAACACACAGTCACTGGATGATGTCATCAGTGATGTCATTTGAGATGTCATCAGTGATGTCACTGACCATGTCATGAATGATGTAATATGTGATGTCATCAGTAGTGCATTGCGGGGGCGCGAGTTATAGTTAGCTGAACTAACTATAACGGGGGAATTTCTATGGTTTTGTACGAGTGAAATGTCCAACTAACTATAACGTCCCTGAAACCTATGTTTTTTTCAGTGAATATATATATATATATATATATATATATATTCACTGAAAAAACCATAGGTTATAGACCATATATAGTTAGGAATTAGCATTTAGAAAACCTTATTTTACTCACACAAAACCATTGAAATTCCATATATAGTTAGTTGCACTAACTATATATCGCGCACCCGCAATCCACTGCTGATGATGTCACATATTACATCATTCATGACATGGTCAGTGACATCACTGATGACATCACTGATGACATCACTGATGACATCTCAAATGACATCACTGATGACAACATCCAGTGATTATGTGTTTCTGTAAAGTTTAAATATGTTTTACATATTGAAGAATGAGTGGATGTATAAGTGTCTGAATGAAGGTTTTAGTAGGTGCGTGATTGACTGTATGAGTGAGTGATTAAATGCGTCTTACTAAATGCACGGGTTAGTGACTAAACTGTCTGAAAGTGTGCATCAGCATGTCTGTTGTTGTGCAAGCTGCTGCATGTGTTGATCAGTAGCTATATAAGTAGCTATATGGGTTATTGATTGGTTGCACAAGTATTTGTATGGGAGACTGAGTGTGTGTATGGCTGGCTGGGAGGTGTGTGACTCTGTGCAGATCAATGTGTACTTGTATCAGTGATTCTATAAGAGAGTAAGTATGTGTTAGTATATGTTTGAAAATGTAAGGTACTCTATGTTTAACTGTGTAGATTAGAAAATGGAACTGTGATTGATTCTTTACAGGACTGACTAGGTGTGTGAGTAACTCCATGGATGAGTGGCAGAGTGTGAGTGTCTGTATAGGTGTATGAGTGCATATGATAGTGTTGTAAAGATGAGTGATTGTATGTATGAATGATTGTATGGGTGAATGAGTGAATGTGTGTGTAGACGTAGGAATCAGTGAGTGCGTATGTAGTAACTAGTATTGGTGTGTCAATGGTTTCAAAAATTATACTCTGTATTTAACACTGGGTGTAACAGAGGTTATATTAAAGTGTGAGGAGATGCATTGTATTGTCACATTAATGATATCATCATTGATGTGACCATTGATGTCAAATGAGATATCATCAGTGATGTCATTTGAGATGTCATCAGTGATGTCTTCAGTGATGTCACTGACCATGTCATGAATGATGTAATATGTGACATCATCAGCAGTGGATTGCGGGTGCGCGATATATAGTTAGTGCAACTAACTATATATGGAATTTCAATGGTTTTGTGTGAGTAAAATAAGGTTTTCTAAATGCTAATTCCTAACTATATATGGTCTATAACCTATGGTTTTTCAGTGAATTTTCAAGGTTTTGTAAATGCTAATTCCTAACTATATATGGTCTATAACCTATGGTTTTTTCTGTGAATTTCATTGGTTTTTTAACAGCTAATATCTGTAGCTGTAAAATGTATTCTTCTTTAAATCCAAAAATATATTTTATATGTTTATGAATAATTTTTTTTTTTAATATTTTTTTTTCTACGTTCCCGCTTCGCGAATCGGGAAGCTTCCCGTTAGCTGACATTGATGCCGCGAAATAGACCGCGAGCCGGTAAACGTTTCTTTACCGCAAGTGCCGCGTTAGAAAACAACATCGTGACGCCTCCCGTCCGCATGACGTTCCACGTTGTCGCGTGATACGTCATATGACGTGCTACGTTAGCGAACTGGTACGCGAAGCGAGTCGCAAAGCGCAGGTTTCTGGAAGCAAACCGTGAGGCCCTGCAAAGCGCTTAACGTAAACACAGCAAGTCATGTGACTTGGTAATAACACTTTTCATTGGTTAATTTCACTTTTGGTTTCCTAATGATGTAAGACTAGGTCATATAATCTAAAATGAACACTTTTGATTGGTTGAGAACTCTTGTTTTTCCCAAATGATGAAAATCCCTCCTTCTTTCCTCACTCTGACTTTCATCATTGTGAGAGAAAGACCCTTTGTGATCACTGAGCAATGGCTTCTTTAGTAGCTTCAGCTGGTGCTTCCCCACCACCTCCACCACATCCAAGGAAGAGTGGACCACCTGCTCAAGTTATAATTCAACAAGAAGAGGAAGAAGAGGAACAGGACGACGAGCACGAAGAGAGGCAGTTTTTGCCTGAGCAGCCCAAGACGTCTCACCGGAAAGAAAACTTCATTTGGCAATTTTTTTAAATTCCCAAAGGTCAGAAAAAAGTAAATGCAAGATACGTAACTTGCCTTATATGTCAAGATAGACTGTCCAGAGGAACCGAGAAAAAATACAGTTTCGGAAACTACACAATGCATCGCCATATGACTAGGTGGCATCCTAACAACTACAGTGCTGCACAGTTTCGGAACGACCTAGATAATCTCCCTATTATGGCCAGAAGATCTGTTGTACCGGAAGTAACGGGACCAGAGGGCAGGGAGATGGTGCCAAATATACAAATGAAATTTGGTGAAGTAAAACACATCTGCGTATTTTGCGATGGATTCATTTCCTACGGAGAAAGAAGCATCACTCTGATCAACAGAGCTATTGACTATCATATGCAAGTTTGTACGAAACGCCCAAAATAATAAATACTTCTTTTTTTGTTTTGTTGCTCCTGTTGAGCCCTTTACAATGAATCGTTTTCATTGCCCCCTCCAAGAAAACCCCAAAAAAATATAAAACTGTTCAGAAAAATTCAAAAAAAGTAAAAAAATGTTCCGAAAAATAATAAAAAAAATATAAAACAACAAAAACAATAAAAAAAAAAAGTTCTTTTCAGAACTACCTCCCCGTTATTAAAAAATTGGTACAATATTTGGAACTGTGCCAACCTCTATTTCTCTTAGTTCGCTTCCCAGTTCGCTCGCCAGTACGCGAACCGGAAGCGAACCAAAAACAGTAAGTATAAGGGAAGGAAACAGACACTTATGTTAAAAGAAAGACAGCTATAGGGGAGTAAACTAGAGATACTATTACCCGTAATCCACTGCTGATGATGTCACATATTACATCATTCATGACATGCTCAGTGACATCATCAGCAGAGGATTGCGGGTTTTTTGGCAACGTGCCTTATCCACGGTTTAATAACGCTGCCTTTTGCTTTATATAAGTTTTCAAATTGTATGAAATATATACCAATAGGTCGTTATGAACCTTTAGGTAGTGCTTTTCTTCATGAGGTCTGGTCGCTTCCATACACATACAGATGTTTCAAAGATGATCAAGAAGTTTATCTGAATGGAGAGGAATGCACTGAGACGCCAGATCATTCACTAATGTGTAGGCACATACAGTTACACGGTTCATGCAACAAACACCGACCAAATATGGCTTGCGTGTTGCAAGGCACGCCAGTTCCTGCTATCATCCCCACGTTCAAGTTGTTGGAAAATGGTAGTTATTTGATGCTCAATAATGAAGATTGTTCTGAGTTAATTAAAAGTATTCCTTTTATCGTAACAGTAAGTGAACGGGTTATTTGCTGCAGAAATGTTCTATTTCCTCCCACACATGAACATAGGGAGTTTTCAATCTGGCCACAAATACCAACCTTGGGACAGATTTCAACGGCATGGCAAGAATAAGAGCTCTTTTGTCTCAGAGAGAGGTGGCCTTGAGTTCGGCCCGTGAAACTTTCGTGCTTCACATAGCGAACACCCGTACAGAGGTGCAGACCCTTTTCAATTAAGATTTGCCTTTCAATTTCAGCAAGATGGTTCCGACTATCTTTAACGCATCCTCCACAAAGGCCCTGGCGCACTTTTTTAAAGTTGTTACCAGTGGTCTCGTGACTTCATTTGAGAAAATCTTTGGAGTCATCCCTGCTTCCTTTCATTATATTTTCTCCACTCTGCTTCGTGGATTGGCATTTTTACTTGCATTACCAGCGGACGCTCTTGTGCTTTTTTACATTTTTAAATATGGATGTCCCTCCTATGCAACCTCCCACCCTGCAGATGCTGACACTGTTCCGCAATCGCATGCTAGAATATTATGGCACAATGCCGTTGGCGATATTAAGCACGGCATATGGATTATCTTTTCGATTCTCCTACTTCACCTGTGTCCAACCTGTATTTCACTGCCTGACCTGTGATTTCGATTGGGCCATTGATTTGTGTCTCTGCGGACCGGTTTCTCCTGACGTCGACTTTAATCAGCTGATGACTCCTATCATTACTCACGAGTTGGTTTGTCCTGGCGAAAGGATTATGGCTGTGGCATTGATGCATGGACTACTTGGTCCCTGGAATTTACTGGCGGCAGCACAGTCTTTCTTGGAACAGAGCTTTCTTGAAAACCCACCGAGCTGTCCTCTGATGGTGATAGAGGATCCGGTGCTGGGAGAGCACGTATGTTCTTTTCCGCTTTTAAATTGGATGGCTGAACTGTTTTCGGATGAAGACGGTGACTTCCTATTGGAGGCTGTTGCAGCTTATTTTGCATACACAGTTAAGTCATAGACCTTTTTCATGTTTGATATGCTGAATACTAGCATTTCATTGACAATTCATTGACTTATTTGTCAAGTTTTTATTATTTACCTTGCCTATTGGCTTAAGACTCGATAAAGTACTTGGCTGTTTTATTTTTCTTTAGCATTAAATTTTCCTAGTTTTTAATGCTTTACCTTGCGGACCGTCCACATATAAACTTGCAATCTACTCTCATGAGATGGCACTTCTATTATCTTATTCAGTTCGTTTCCGGATCATGGGGAGGTGTCATCTAGGTCCTGGATATCTTTACACCGTGTTAAGTTAGCATGGGCTCATTACCGGTTTAAACGCCATTTTTCCTTTTTTGCAACTTCTGCACACGACACTTAGTTGTTGCTTTAGCTTTCCACCTAGTAGTTCATCGTGGTTTACATGAGAATAATATGTTATTGCTCTACTATCTGCTTTGCTTGTTAAACTATATCTGTACAGCGAGTGCTAAAGTTTCAAGAACAACACGATACAGAATTGTTATGAGGTCTGATCTCCACGACTTCATACTCATAACATAAGTGCAACTTCTGCCAATTCTGGGCATGAGGCGGGTTTTATATTGCTTTGCCGAACACACATACACAACAGTTGATGCGGTTCACATGAAGAGAGAGCTGGTGTATGCTGATGTGATTCCTTCAAATCTAAGACACTAAAGTATGGGCACGCCCTAAACCAACACAAAGAGACCTTCTTAGCAAATAATATAATATGTGTATTAGGGAGGGTGAGATATAAGCAGCCGCGGGCCGTGGAGGGAGTTACGGTGAGGCAGGGAGGCGGGGAGGGGGAGAAGCAGGGTGGAGCCCTCTCTACCTTGCCCCTCCCCCTCCCCGCCTCCCTGCCCCACCGTAACTCCCTCCACGGCCCGCGGCTGCTTATAAGTGTTGCTAACTCTTATTCATTTACAGCATGTTAACATACTGTCACCATTCGCTTTTTATGTACTAGTAACTATGCTGGTAATTTTGCTACTGATAATATGTGTACTTGTATTCTCCACCCTGCTTCTCCCCCTCCCCGCCTCCCTGCCTCACCGTAACTCCCTCCACGGCCCGCGGCTGCTTATAAGTGTTGCTAACTCTTATTGATTTACAGCATGTTAACATACTGTCACCATTCGCTTTTTATGTACTACTGACTATGCTGGTAATTTTGCTACTGATAATATGTGTACTTGTATAATCTAAGATACTACGCCTCAGAAGACGGCATTAGTAAATAAACATTTCAAATACACATGTGTTCTTCTTAACTCCTTGTTCTGGTTTCTAAGAAATATATAACGACCGACTGTTCATGAGTTCCACGTATCCTGAGGTACTATAAGTTCATATTCTGGATTGTCTAAACATTGAGAGTTTGTTATATCCAATGTGACACTGTACCTAGCTTGCTAAGGAGTTTTTGATTACTAACGTGAGTTTTGGGACACCCTAATTCGCCGAGGTTCCAATCGTCTGTCCACAGTTCTGTGTGAGAACAGAAACCCTGCGACAGGGGCACCCCCGACCCTTGCTGGAGCTTCATCACACTTGCGATACAACTCCAGCAATGCGCCACCTTTACGGCACAGATACATCACGCATCTGTGCTGTTTTTGCCCCATGATGCGCCGCATTGTAAATGCAGCACACCATAGGTGACGGAACAGCGGCACAGAATGACTAACACATCCCTGGTGATGCGCCAGTCATCATAAATGTATCCCTATGCTTCTTATCTTGTTAGAGATGAACCGCCATATGTATCATCAAAGTTTTTTGCATTTCCTAAATAGCGAACTTTAAGGAATAAATAGCGATTCTTTACCATTCCTAGTTTGCGATTAGCTATTTGCTAATTACAAATTACCCATTCATTTCCTTCATTTCCATAGGGCGGTTGGACTCACTTTTAGCTCGAACGGCTGAATGGATTTGCACGAAACTTGGCAAAATTGTAGGGACTGGTAGCCCGATGTGCCTTTGCTATGTCTCAAGATATATGCTCCAGTGGTTTTTACGAAAATTAACTTTGAAAAATATATATTGGGCTACATTGGCCTATATATATGTTGGAGCCCAAATGTAGCCCAATGTAGCCCAATGAAGCCCAATGTAGCCCAATGTAGCCCAAAGATGGCCGTCAGACACACAAAAAAACAAATGTAGCCCAAATATCAGCCAGATGTAGCCCAACTATAGCCCAGTGACAGAATGACCAATCCGCTTCGCAAACCTCCGTTACGCGAGGCGGAGCGCTGTTACAGATATATATCTTTTTTTGAACGTTAATTTCTCAAAATCCACTGGAGCACATATATTGAGACCTAGCAAAGGCACATCGGGCTACCAGTCCCTACAATTTTGCCAAGTTTCGTGCAAATCCATTCAGCCGTTCGATTATTATTATTATTTTTTTTTTTTGCCCCGCGGGGCCCTTTTAAAACCTCCACATCAAACCTAGGGGGTCAGCGAGGATCTACTATTCCCCCTTATGGTCATTTGCCCCTTCGCTTTGGCCTCCTCTTGTCTCTCGATCCTACCGAGAGACAAGATGGCGGCCGCTACGGACTGTTTGGAATGTTGACAGACGCCAGAGAACCAATCAGCTTCGCTTCACAAAGCTCCGTTGCGCGAAAAGTACGCGTCCTGGGCCGCTGCCCGGTCCGCTGTTACAGATATATATCTTTTTTTAAACGTTAATTTCTCAAAATCCACTGGAGCACATATATTGAGACCTACAAAAGGCACATCGGGCTACCAGTCCCTACAACTTTGCCAAGTTTCGTGCAAATCCATTCAGCCGTTCGGGCTAAAAGTGAGGCCAACCGCCCTATGGAAAACTCAATGTTAAAAACACGTTTTGGGACCCCCCTTTTTTCTCGGCCCCCACGAAAATTTCAGCCAATTCCGTCCACAAACGCCAAAGTTATTAGACATAGAATTTTCAAAAAACCCATAGAGAAAAAATCCTAACTATATATACCTACTGGCGACCGCCAGTAGGTAATATATATATATATATATATATATATATATATATATATATATATATATATATATTCACTGAAAAAACCATAGGTTTCAGGCCTTATATAGTTAGGAATTAGCATTTAAAAAAACCTTTGAAATTCACTGAAAAAACCATAGGTTTCAGGAGTTATATAGTTAGGAATTCGTTTTTAAAAAACCTTTGAAATTCACTCAAAAAACTATGAGTTTTAGAGGTGTTATAGTTAGCTGGACATTTTACTCATACAAAACCAATGAAATTGCTCCTATATAGTTAGTTGTACTAACTATATTTCACGCACCCGCAATCCACTGCTGATGATGTCACATATTAGATCATTCATGACATGGTCAGTGACATCACTGATGACATCTCAAATGACATCACTGATGACATCACTGATGACATCATCCAGTGAATGTGGTTTGCTTCGTTATTTAAATATGCATTATATATATGGCAATTTACATTGAAGAATGAGTGGATATATATAAATAAATATTTGGATGGAGGATTTAGTAGCAGTGTAATTGACTGTTTACTTGACCAATTTATAATGCCTCACTAAATATAGTGGATAGTGACTAAACTGTGTGAATATCTGTATCACTTTGTCAGTTGTTGTGTAAACTGATTCTACAGTTGGTTACTAGCTATGTGAAAGTCTATATTAGTTATTGATTAGTTAACTGAGTATTTGTATGGGAGTGTGAAAGTGTGTGTGGTTCGGTGGGGGGTGTGTGACTGTCCAAAGATGTGTGAATAGTTGATTCAGTAGATATATGAAGTTAAAACTACATGTTCTAACAGTTTGGGTGAGGGAATCTCTTTATGGGGGTGGTGATGAGCAAATATATTTCTCAAAGGTACAGGTCCAACAAACTAGAAAAATAAAAGGCAGTGTATATGTCAGTTGTTGTATATAAATAAGTATACATAAGACACAATGATTGTGTGAGTGACTGTATGGATAACTGTATACTTGTAATAATGATTTTATAATTCACTAAGTATAACTTACTATCTAAATGAATAGAAGAAGTGGTGTTTGTATAAGTGTTTTGCTAAGTAAATATGTAAGTATGATCCATTGTTTGCATAAGTGAGTAGGATGACTTCATATGTGAATAGGATGCGTGCTGTTGTTTAATGTCGATATAAGTATTTTTGATAGTGTTCTATTGTTCATTGACAGCATGTATGAGTGAATCCATAGGTAAGTGATTAGATGTGTGTATACATCTATGAATCACTGAGTGGATTTTTAGATACTTGTATTGCTGTGACAATGGATTTAAATATGATACTCTGTATTTTACAAACAGTGATGAAAAATTGTAATAGTGCATGAAAAGGTGTATGTGATTGTCACGTGGATGATGTCATCAGTGATGTCATTCGAGATGTCATCAGTGATGTCACTGACCATGTCATGAATGATCTAATATGTGACATCAGCAGCAGTGGATTGCGGGTGCGCGAAATATAGTTAGTACAACTAACCATATAGGAGCAATTTCATTGGTTTTGTATGAGTAAAATGTCCAGCTAACTATAACACCACTAAAACTTATAGTTTTTTGAGTGAATTTCAAAGGTTCTTTAAAAACGAATTCCTAACTATATAACTCCTGAAACCTATGGTTTTTTCAGTGAATTTCAAAAGTTTTTTTAAATGCTAATTCCTAACTATATAAGGCCTGAAACCTATGGATTTTTCAGTGAATTTCAAAGGTTTTTTAAATGCTGATTCCTAACTATATAAGGCCTGAAACCTATGGTTTTTTCAGTGAATTTCAAAGGTTTTTTAAATGCTAATTCCTAACTATATAAGGCCTGAAACCTATGGTTTTTTCAGTGAATTTCAAAGGTTTTTTAAATGCTAATTCCTAACTATATAAGGCCTGAAACCTATGTTTTTTTCAGAGTTTTAAAAAAAAAAATTGATTGGTTAACTGGCTTATTAAGTGTATCTTAGTGAATACATATATTAGCGAGTAATGTTTAAATATTTAAATATATGCATAAGTGATGTAATATGTGACGTCATCAGCAGTGCATTGAAGACGTGCAAGTTATAGTGAGTCCAACTAACTATAACGTGGGAATTTCAATGGTTTTATGCGAGTAAAATTTCCAGCTAACTATAACTGGTGTGAAACCTATGGTTTTTTCAGTGAATTTCAAAGGTTTTTTAAATGCTAATTCCTAACTATAACTAGTGTGTAACCTATGGTTTTTTCAGTGAATATATATATATATAAAATTTCTATGGCAAAATGAAACCCCTCATTTTGTTCCTTTTCAAATTAAATGTATGAAGTGTTATCACTTTATTCCAATCAAGATGACTTCAGGTGTGCCATACTTTTGTCATAAGTAAGACTGTTAGCGTTCTAGTTGTTCTTTAGAACACTCTGGGACATTCTGTCATTGGGCTATAGTTGGGCTACATCTAGCTGATATTTGGGCTACATTTGGGCTCTTTTGTCTCTGGTGGCCATCTTGGGAGACTGCATATCAGAATTTTTTTAATGAAATATAAGAGGAGTTGAGAAGTCACTCAAAATGTGCCCTAATTTTTCTTTCTTCAGCACTAATCATAATTTCTATGGCAAAATAAACCACCTCATTTTGTTCCTTTGCAAATTAAATGTTTTAAGTGTTAACACTTTATTCCAATCAAGATGACTTCAGGTGTGCCATACTTTTGTCATAAGTAAGACTGTTAGCGCTCTAGTTGTTCTTTAGAACACTCTGGGACATTCTGTCATTGGGCTATAGTTGGGCTACATCTGGCTGATATTTGGGCTACATTTGTTTTTTTTTGTCTCTGGTGGCCATCTTTGGGCTACATTGGGCTACATTGGGCTACATTTGGGCTCTAACATATATATAGCCCAATGTAGCCCAATATATATTTTTTCAAAGTTAATTTTCGTAAAAACCACTGGAGCACATATCTTAAGACATAGCAAAGGCACTTCGGGCTACCAGTCCCTACAATTTTGCCAAGTTTGGTGGAAAACCATTCAGCCGTTCGGGCTAAAAGTGAGTCCAACCGCCCTATGGAAATTAACATGGGGAAAACACGTTTTGGGACCCCCCTTTTATCTCGGCCCCCCCTTGACGAATCCCCCCAAACTTTCAGGGAAGGAGCGGAGCGCCGCGAGGCAAAGTTAAGGAAAATTTCAGGAAGATTCCTCAACCGGCGCCAAAGTTATTCCCAATAGAATGTTGCGATTTCCCTATGGAAAACAATCCTAACTATACTATATATACCTACTGGCTGTCGCCAGTAGGTAATATATATATATATATATATGTATATATATATATATATAAATATAAATATATATATATATATATATATATATATATATATATATATATATATATATATATATATATATATATATATATATATATATAAATAAAACCTACTGGCATATATATATATATGAAAAAACCCAAGAAATTGTCAATCAGTTTCAAGGAAAATCTTGCGATTCACAGTTAAATCCAAAAAAGATTTATTTGTGGCGACACATTTCACCCGAACTCATGCTTCATCATAGCCAAACCTTATTACAATGTGCCCCATAACCTTATAAAAGAAAACCAGGGATTGCTGTGTCATAGAAATAGAAGACGGAGATAACTAAAATAACAATACTTTCTGTCTCAGCAGGGTTTTGAAAAAACGATGCAGTAAATGAAAAGGTTTTCCAAAAATCTCCATACAAGTAACCTAATTTATTTCCAAATGAAAAATGACACATTTCATTTTCACACATATTAGGAACAAATAGGAAGGCATGAATTCAGCATATTATCAATGCAAAACAATCACATATAATTGCAAATATCTCACTATTGTTACTGGCAAGTTCCTTGGCCTGGCAAGTGCCCTAGTAATTAGAAAATTATTCAAGTAAAAAATAAATACATTGGATTATTATACTTGATGAAATCAGCACTGAATTCAGCATTTTACCTATGGTGAACGACAAAACAAGGAAAAGAAAACAAACATGATAAACATTGGCTTATCGTGATTATTGGCAAGTGCCCTGGTAGCCAATTAAGTAATAGATCTCATAGATGCAAAAATTGAGGTGATTTACTATGCTGGTCAGATAAGGTCAAAAGTGCAAAATACGTTTGCAACCTTATAGAGTATTCACACCTATCACAAGTTCCATGATGCAAGGTCTTATCTTTATCACACAAAAACAACAGAAAAAAATAATATCACTCTATCCCAGTGATAATCCAGTCCTGGTATAGGTGATGGCCGCATCCTCATGCAAACAAAGCCTGCTTTTTTTTATTTTTATTTTTTTATTATTAGCAACACAGGAAACAACAGTATACAAAATGAATCAAACAAAAAGAAGTGATCTAAACGTCTACAGGATTGACATTAGGTTGGCATTAGATCATTTGGCAAATTCTTATTGGATCCAGACAAAGTATATACACATATATCTTAACAAATATACAACAGAAGTCAGAAATGATCTAGATAATACATAGTTTTTCACCTAGAATATGAGAGATCCCCAAATCTTATCGAATTTAGCTAGAGACTTAGTACCCCTAAGCCTAGCCAGCGCCAATTCCATACTATGAATATCATTAAGAAGAGACCACCATTCCATTATGTGTGGAGGATTAGGGGTAATCCAGGCACAAGCAATTATAATTTTAGCGCAAGTTACCATAATAGTGAATAAGGGTTTTTGTGGGATATTCCTGACATTAGTATCTAACATAACTAACGCAGAATCTAAGGGAGATATACTCCCTAATTTCCGTGTCATTATGTTCTGGAGAGATGTCCAAAATTCTAGTAGTTTAGGGCAAGTATAAAATATGTGCACCAGATCTGCTGCAGCCAATGCGAACTTAGGGCATTTAGTTCGTTCACTGTATATACTATTCGAAGCCCATTTGGTTATTCTTTCTGGGGTATGGTAAAGCATACAGGTTATTTTAAATTGCAGCAGTCTTAAATTTGACGAAGAGACCAAGTTATTTATGTTACGTTAAGATAGACTAATTACAGCCGGAGTAATGTTGGTCCCTAACATCCTGCTCCACTTCTCTGATATTATACAGCAGTCCATGTTTCTATAGGTATTGAAAGATTTATAACAGCCACTAATTAGTGATTTAGTTTCCTGTGAATAGAGATTATCCCATATGTTAGAATCAGAGATATTCCTTAGTTTGATTTTTCGAGTAAAAAAATTAAATATCTGCATGTACTTAAACTTCATGGAGTCAGGAATATTATATAATATTTTAAGTGTTTCAAAACTCAGGAACCCTTGTGCTCCATACAAATCCCCTAGCCTTTTTATTCCATGCGCTCCCAATATGTTAGTTAATCCATAATTCCATTAAATTAGGATGAAAAAAATTCACGTTACAGAAGGCCTGGATATTACGCCAAATTTTGACTAAATCCCTAGCTATCTTAAAACGCACTCTTTTGTAGTAGTTGGGGTCATTAACTCTCCATAAAAACATTTTCGCATCTAGATCAAACATAAATGTAAGAAAATAAGGTCGTTTGTCTGTGCCTTCAGAGTTAATTAAATATCGTAAGCGTCGAACAAATGCTGCCCAAAAGTACAACTTAAAGTCCGGGAAATTCAGCCCTCCCATATCGAGAGCCCCTTTTAAAAGTGTCATTGATCTGCGGGCTTTACGGTATCCCCATATGAAACTACTGAACACCCCATCTAGTTTTTCAAAAAAAGAATTACATAATGCCAAAGGAATAGAGCGAAAAAAGTAAAAAAAATTAGGTAAGATTATCATACGGATCAAATTCATTCTACCAATAATATTTAAAGGAAGTTTATGCCATTTTTTTAACAGAATTATAGTATTTTTAACTAGGTCATCGTAATTTAATTTAATTAAATCCTTAATATTTGCAGATAGTATGACCCCTAAGTAAGTGGCCGCCGAGCACAGTCCAATAGTTAGTCCATCTGGCTATTAATTAGCGCTTATTTGGGTTTTATTTAAGTTTAATTTATAACCAGAGACGTCCCCAAATCTGTTGGCTTCTAATATGATGCCCTGCATCGCCTTTCCAATATCAGTTGAATATATGGCAACGTCATCAGCATAAGCTGTAAGCTTCAATGAATGAGGGTCAAACTTAAAAGGAATATTAAGTGATTGTACTCGTAGGGCATAAAGAAATGGCTCTACTGATAAGGCAAATAAAAGAGGTGATAGGGGACACCCCTGGCGGGTTCCCCGGGCGATAGTAAACGAAGCTGATGATAGACCAGCATAGCTAATTTTGGCCATGGGGTTGTCATATAATGACTGTATCCAATTAAAAAATGTACCCCTGAAACCAAGGCCAATCATAACTAGCCACAAGTAGTCCCAAACCACTCTGTCAAAAGCCTTTTCTGCATCAAGCATAATCATACCGAGTGGGGTGGATTCCTTTTCAGCTATATCAAAAGCTGTCACAGCCAAATTAATATGTGCGGTAGTGTCCCTGCCGATTACAAACCCATGCTGGTTTGGGCTTACTATTTTCGGTATTATGGGGGCGAGTCGAGTGGCTAACACTTTAGCAAATATTTTAGCATCCGCGTTAATTAGCGATATAGGGCGGTACGAACCGCACTCATCAGGTGATTTTCCCTTTTTTTTTTTTAAAAAACAGTTTTACCTTATTCCAAGATTTCGGGGCTTCCTTGTTTTCCCCAATATAATTAATAACTTGGGAGAGGAGAGGTATAAGTTCTTCAACGCACCCCTTATAAATTTCTAGTGGGATCGTATCTTCTCCAGATGCCTTTCCAGCTGATAAGGAAGAAATGGCCTTTCTGATTTCACATGAGCTAATGGGATTAGATAGTTGTTCCAGCTGAAGAGAGTCGGATTTCTCTAGAAAATCATCCAGATAATTCTGAATAGCCACCCCTGTCGGTTGATTTTCTGGAGTATATAGTTTTTATAAAATGCAGCAAATTTGGTTAGGTTGATCAATGATATTATTATTAGAGTCCTTAAAAAATTCTTAATCAAAGTATTAGCTCGTTCATCAGCTATTTTATAAGCTAATAACTTTCCGACTTTATCACCGCTCTCATACTGTGTCACTTGAAATTTATGTAATTTAATGCTGCTCTTATCCCAGAAAATAGTTTTTAGGGCAGACTTCAACCGTCCTAATTGTAATTCCAATTCGGTTATATTCGTGGCATGTCGGCGGAGAGCCTCCGCTAGTAACAATTCAGCGGAGAGTATGTCATTAATCAAAGCTCTGTCCTTTTTAAACCGCTCGGAGTTTTGATGAAAAAGAAATTGCTGGGTAAAGCCCCGAATACTCGCTTTGCAAGAGCCCCATACCATTAGACATGTCGTGGAGTTGAGATTAATCCTAATAAAGTCTACAATGTGCAGCTTGAGTTGTGAGATAAATAAGGTGTTAGTAAGTAGGTGCCTAGGAAATGAAAATATTCGAGGTGTTGTATAGCTCCTTTCCATATCAAAAGTAAATAATATAGGATTAGGATCTGAGTTGATTCTGGAGCAAAGTTCGATGGTACTAGTACTCATTACTCTATCTGATGCCCAAACCATGTCAATGCGTGAACAGAGCTTGTGAGGGGCGGAGTAATATGTATACCCAGGCGTAGTAGGGAAAGCATTTCGCCAGACATCTTTTATGTTATGAATGCTCCCTAACTCAAGGATAGCTGCTCGTGTTTTCCGCATTCGATGAGTTACATTGCCCCTCGTAGTATCAACCTTGTAGTCCATTATGCAGTTAAAATCACCCATGATAATTAATTCGCCTACCCACTGCAATAATTCCATATTCAGCTGATCAAAAATGTAAGCATCATCATCAAAGTTTGACCCATAAACTATACAAAAAACATATTTAATTTTTTCCACCATTAATTGAACTATAGCCCACCTCCCCTTTTTATCACAAACACTCTTCCCAACTTCTAGCTTAACACAATTGTCTTTCAAGATAGCAAACCCCCTTATAGATGCATTGAATGTCGAACAAGTTATCACCTCGAGCCCCAGATATCCCAGAATGTTCCTATCAGCATAAGCAACATGTGTCTCAGATAAAAAAAACAAATTGGGCTTATACAAAGCTATTTCTTCCCGAACCAAACGTCTTTTCCTTTTACTATTTAGGCCGGGAACGTTCCAGGCCAAGCATTTTATTCGGAGCATTTAGAAGAAAAAAGATTTTTTACGTATACTTTGCCAGTCCTAGCATTCCATAACATTTCTATGCTTAGTGCACAGCTCTTTAATTGCTCTAAAATTTCAGTTTCGTTTTCCTGTGTTGCTTTTTTTCCCCCATAACCCTCCTCCCCTCCACAAACCCCCCTCACCAACCCAACCCATCCCTTCCCTCCTGCCCCCTCCCTCCTCCAACGAGAGGGCACCCCCCCCAAATACAGCTTTCTGCCGCTGTAGTGGCAGCTACCCTCGAGTGGCAGCCGGTGGCTTCAACCCACTCCCTGCCCAACCGGAAAAAAAAAACCCACATGTTTTTACTTTCAAATAGTAGCTAACTTAGTTATGGAATGAGGCCAATACGTCCTCAGCTTCCCTAACATCTGTAAAAAAATACGTGTGCCCTCCCTTGAGTACTTTTAGCCTTGCCGGTTCCTGCAAATATGCTTGACCCCCTAGAGCCTTAAATGGATCAATTAATTTGCGTAGTTGCCATCGTCTGTCCATTGTAGCCTTACTAAGATCTGATTTAACGAAAAAGGAAATCTCGCCTACCGTTATTGGTAGGTTGGGTCTTGCTTTTAAGGATACAGCCTGCCTTAGCAGATAATTCCCAAAATGAATTAGAAATGGACGAGGGAATTAATTTTGTTTGTTTCTCTGGTTTATTGGTAGTCTATGGACTCTCTGTAGCTGACAATCCCAGTCCCAGAGATCTATAAAAGCTTGCTGGAATAGCCTTACCATAAATGCTCTCGGGCCCCCCCCCCCCCCTCGGCCCCCTCTGGGATACCAAAAAGCCTAAGATTAGACCGCCTTTGTCGGTTTTCAAGATCCTCAACTTTTAATTGTAATGCTAGCAATTTATCATCATGTTGGCTAACAGCCACACTCATTCCTGCTGCCCCTTCCTCTATCTTGACCACTCGTTGTTGTAAATCCCCAATTTCCTGCGACATCCCGCCCATCTTTTTGTCTATGTCCTGTAACGAATTCTGCAGTTTGGAATTGTCCTCTCTCAATTGTAAGAAGTGTTCTTGCGCCTCCTTCTTATTATCAGTTAAAGTCTGTAATATCGTATCAAATGGTGAAGTCATTTTTTCCATCCTATCTACCAATACTCTAGCAGTGCTGATATTGTCCGCTCCTTTGGATAGATCATCAGTTGACCGGGCAGGTGGAACCCGCGGCCCCATTGATTCCCCCGGACCAACAAAAGAGACACCATCATCGACTTCATCCAGCACCACCGAGACACTAGGGGATAGTTTCTTAACGGGTAAATCTTTCTGAGTACCATCATTTTCTTGCGTTTCTGGCACTTTCGGGGTATTAACCGATTGGTCTGATCCCACATGGTTTTGTAGTTCTATGGTGTTTATATCAAGTGCATCAGGAACATCAGGTACAGACACCTGGAGGATATCCTTACAGACAGAGCATCTTCTATAGGCATGACAGATGATTGGGTAATATCCTGTTCTGGCGAGCTTACACCAGAAAGCCGAAGCGTCATAGTCTTTACCAGGCCCTTGGCTTGCATCCACTTCCTGAGAGGGCTTTTCTCAGCAAGGTGTAATTTCTTTACTGCTGGCACTAAGGTTGGTGCAGATGTACTTAATAAGCCCAATACTTTCCCTTTTTTTTCATTTTCATTCTGTTCTTAGATTTCGATTTAGTCTTAGCCTTTTCTCTCTTGCCGGAAAAATGTTCAGCATTATCTGAGAGAGAGGCAGTTTCAATTTCGGTAATTTCCTCGTACTCTTCATTTGAGACTTCACCCTCTATTTCTCCAATTTCTACTACTTGTATGTTCTCCTTAGAGGGGTTAGTTCCATATATAACAGAGGATAAAGGGTCTGCGGAAATCTCTGAGGCAGGAAAGGGAGCTTCCGTTATACCGACAGAAAGAGTCTCAGAACCGTTGCTCCCTCCTCTCATTCTTTCCCTATCCCCATTTCCCGATGTAGCCGTCCCCGCCAGGACAATCAAGGATATATCTGCAGCCTCTTCCCCTTTATTAACATTGATATTGTTTATAGGGTACTAGTTAGTAAGGACTTCTCCTACTGCGTCAGTACGACCATCCGCAGGTCCGAGGACCGGTAGAACCAAAACGGGAGGTCGGAGTACTTTTTGGGTCAGTGTTGGTGGGACTGTTACATTGTTACCCCCTTCTGCTCCAGCCCCCGTTACAGAGGTAACAGAGGTAGTTTTAGCAGCTTTAGACATCGATGTTGCCGTATTAAACCTCGGTGTATTCAGTGTCTCTGCTGTCCCTGCTGTCCCCAGTGCCTCAGCTCCCTCCGTAGCATTAGTTTTGTTGGCTCTAGTTTCCCTACGATACACCTTAGGGGCCATTTTCGAGCACTTAATTGATGTTAATTCCGAGTTCATTTGGACGTTGTAAATATGGTCCTCCGTCCAGTGTCCCAAACCAGACCAAACAAGTGTAGATCCTCTAGCAAGCCGCGGTATGAGACGGCGTGTGAGGAGGAGATATGCTTGGAGCAGCCGCTGCATGTATTCAAAAGCAGCCGTCCTCCAACCGACCGAAAATCGCGGAGTGGAATCAGCTGTAAGCGTGGAGTGAAGCAACGCCATATCAGCATCCGCACCCGGCACACGCGTAAAGCTCTAGCTCCGGTGCGGATTTTCGTTACATAGCGAGTTCGCCGTTCTCCTCGTTGCTCTCCTCGGTTATTAAAGCCATATTGTACTTTTCGTATTTCATTTCTTTCTTGGACTCGTTTAGCGTTCACCGTAGCCTCCACAAGCATTCTGTGGTTCAATTAGCATCTTTGTTAGCCTCTTCCAAACAGTTTTCGTTAGTCAACACAAGTCGGTTGAGCATGGGGTCAGGAGCTCCTCACAGCTGCGTCCGCACAACGGCGTCCTCAGTCCGCCATCTTACGTACAAACAAAGCCTGCTAAAGGAAATAAAATTACCAATGCACAACGACGTACGATGACACAAAATTTACAGGCACAAATCCCTATATTTCTTTGTGAAAAACACCACGTGCACACATGTAGATTGGTCCAAGACTAATGGGATTTTACAGTTATCGATACGGAATGAATGAAATTCGCAGAGAAATTAGACTCCAAGTAGTCAAAGGTAGCTGTTAGAACCAGGGAGGTGACATGTCCGTATACATATCTATAAGATCAAAAAAGAGAGACAGCAGGGAACTAGACTCACATAACCAAAATAACTCATGGTGATTGCAGAGATGGACTATGCCTCTTTTATAAATATATATAAGAATACACAAATTGGGCTTATCCTATGCGACATCAGCTGATATGAACATGTAGCTCCTCGTCCTCATTGAAGCCTCCTGGGGGTTTACTCCCAAGCAGGATAGTGTATTCATATTCTAGTGGTCTAAGCTTCTTCTCCCTATTTTCACCATGGATGTTCAGCAGGATCCTGTCAATACAAAAATTGACAGCATTTTGGTTATGAACTCTTGCCCAGTGACTAGCCACCGGATAATACACATTCATATTTTTTATAGCTCGGTAATGTTCCAACACTCTCATTTTAACTGGACAGATAATGCTTCCCACATAGCATAAACCACACAGACAAGTCACAAAATCATTCCCACATGTGATAAACTTATAGATGCAATGTGTTTTTCCTGAGGGGAGTGTATACTCTTTTTTATTTGTGCTGCTTTTACAGGCATTGCATCTCCCACATCTCTAGAAACGCATTTGTTCTTTCAACCAACCTTGTTTCTCTGCAGGGGTTTTAGTATAACTATGAACTAGATAATCCCGTAGAGATTTGGACTTGTGGAATGTCACTTATGGGTATGGTGGTACAAAAGTTGGTGGTGATGGACAGAGCATCTGAACCAATCAAACACTCACACCCAGTCAACAGATGTGGGTTTAATCCATCACCGTTCTTTAGCCCACTCTGCCACCCCAGTTCAGACATGGCCATATGCAAATCAGTCTGACCCTGTGCCTCATGGGAACAGTCCAGCCCGAACTGCCAAGCCATACCTTCCCTGGACCGGAAACAAGCTTCCTAGGACCGGTTTCTGGCCTTTCAGCCGTCTTCAGCCCGGCTTGCTTGAATCCAGTGGCAAAGTGAGCAAGGACTCACGTCTGAGCATACCCTGCCAACTTATGGCGAACAAAGCGGTACAAAAGGGGGTGGTGATGGACGGAGCATCTGAACCAATCAAACACTAACACCCAGTCAACAGATGTGGGTTTAATCCATCGCCGTTCTTTAGCCCACTCTGCCACCCCAGTTCAGACATGGCCATATGCAAATCAGTCTGACCCTGTGCCTCATGGGAACAGTCCAGCCCGAACTGCCAAGCCATGCCTTCCCTGGACCGGAAACAAGTTTCCTAGGACCGGTTTCTGGCCTTTCAGCCGTCTTCAGCCAGGCTTGCTTGAATCCAGTGGCAAAGTGAGCAAGGGACTCACGTCTGAGCATACCCTGCCAACTTATGGCAAACAAAGCGGTACAAAAGGGGGTGGTGATGGACGGAGCATCTGAACCAATCAAACACTCACACCCAGTCAACAGATCTGGGTTTAATCCATCACCGTTCTTTAGCCCACTCTGCCACCCCAGGTCAGACATGGCCATATGCAAATCAGTCTGACCCTGTGCCTCATGGGAACAGTCCAGCCCGAACTGCCAAGCCATGCCTTCCCTGGACCGGAAACAAGCTTCCTACGACCGGTTTCTGGTATTTCAGCCGTCTTCAGCCAGGCTTGCTTGAATCCAGTGGCAAAGTAAGCAAGGGACTCATGTCTGAGCAAACCCTATCAAAACTTATGGGTATGGTGGCATAACCTTGCTGATCTATTTTGACCAGGTGCCACTGTTTATTGACAATTCTTCTTAATACTTTTTATGATACTATTATGCCAGGACAGCAATAAGAATAGGCATACTTATGCCCGAGTGCTTAGGTTATGCCAAGCAATACCTTAATTAAATCAGGGTGTTTCTTGGTCTGTTTATATTGAGGTCTTGCTACTGAATTTTCAATCCCTCTTGAGAAACAAGATATAATCTAGGATGTTGATTTTGTAGTTTGGGTTTAGCAACATGAGCAGCTGCCATGGAGTTTTGGGTTAATAATTACTGACCCCACTGATAGATCTGAAAAGGTTTGTATCAAAAACCCTGAAAATATTAAACAAAATTGAAAATATGGTTTCCTGGTTGCCCTAAGTCTAGGCAGACCCTCCCAGGGACTATTCTCCCTGGACTCAGGTTGATGGGGTTCTTGCCTGGCTCTGTGCGCAGTGCCACGGAACTGACTATGCTGTATCTATCCGCTCTAGGAAAGTGGCCATGTGGCCTCCAGCACACAGTGTTTACTAGGAGTCTCTCATTTTTGGAACCAAAGGCAGCATAGTGCCACTTCTCTCCTGTCTTCTTGTTCATGTGGCCGCTGCTATCTTTCCTGCACGTGCGGTGCAGACCAGGGCACATAGGTAGGTAGACTTGCAGCATTTACTAGTAAAAGAGATCATGATGCAGCAGGGTTGGGAATCTAGGATGGCAAACGTGCAGCACCTCCCTCTCCACGGAGCTGCTCATTGTAATTGCACTTCATTCATGTTAAACTGGGAAGTGCTGGTTGGGGTTAAATGGCGGTGCTCATTTTCTGTTTAAGTCATAGGGCAGGCTGAACATCACAAAGGGCTCTTGGATATTCACCCCCAGCTCTTTTGGGCCGGTCAGTTCCAAAGTAGTTTGCTAGATTCTCTGACTGCAAAGGCAGATTATGGTAAGTTAAAGGCAAACTTTTTAAAATGTACTACCCTCCAGCTGGACCCTTTGCTCCATAATCCATACTCCTATATTGCCCTGTGCACACGGCTATTCTCCAGTACACGCTACTCTTTCCGCTGTATCTACAGCACATACCTCCCCACAAGGCCTGTCCCTAATGCTGGGTGTACCAATACGTTGCACCTGCTATGCAAGCCTATCACACACAGCTGATGGGACTTGGGTTTGCTAGCCTTGGGCCAAGGCTAGCAAACACCTCCAATGCATTGACCTCCTCACACATGAACCTTGCACTGCTGTTGTGCTCAGCATATCCCACCTGATCCGCACATTGCGTCAGATCAGACACTTAAACTCTTCCCAGCATCTACAGCAGATCTAGATATTATCTATTCTAAGCTGAGGCTGTGTTGTCATAGCATTAAAAATGTGGCTGAAGGCTGTTGAAATTTGGCTGAAGGCTGTTGGAATGTGGCTGAAGGCTGCTGGAATGTGGCTGAAGGCTGTTGGAATGTGGCTGAAATCTGCTGGAATGTGCCTGAAAGCTATTGGAATGTGGCGGAAGACGGTTGGAATGTGGCTGAACTGGCTGCTGGAGTGTGCCTGAAGTCTATTGGAATGTGGCTGAAGGCTGTTGGAATGTGGCTGAAGGCTGTTGGAATGTGGCTGAACTGGCTGCTGGAATGTGGCTAAAGACTGTTGGAATGTGGCTGATGGCTGTTGGAATGTGGCTGAAGGTTGTTGGAATGTGGCTGAAGGCTGTTGGAATGTGGCTGAAGGTTGTTGGAATGTGGCTGAAGGCTGTTGGAATGTGGCTGAAGGCTGTTGGAATGTGGCTGAAGACTGTTGGAATGTGGCTGAAGGCTGTTGGAATGTGACTGAAGGCTGCTGGAATATGGTTGAAGGCTGTGGGAATGTGGCTGAAAGCTGTTGGAATGTGGCTGAAGGCTGTTGGAATGTGGCTGAAGTTTGTTGTTTGAAGTTTGTTGGAATGCGGCTGAAGGCTACTGGAATGTGGCTAAAGGCTGTCGGAATGTGGCTGAAGGCTGTTGGAATGTGGCAGACGTCACATTCCTATGAGCAAGACAAAGGTCCCGATTCACAAAGGTAAAGTTCGACTTTCGGTATTCACAAAGGGCTTTTACGGGTAGTAAATGCCCTTTGGGAATATCGAAAGTCGTACAGTTAGACTTTCTTCCAGCCACGGTCCATGCAGAAAACAGCGGTAGGGAAGGGTAAGGGGGGATATCGAGGGACAATGCAAAGGGAAAATTAAATAAATAATAAATTTTCCCTCTGCATCGTCCCTCGAAATTCCCTCTTACCTAGCCCAACTGCCCCACCACTGTTACCTGCACGGACCACTGCTGCTTTCTTCTCACTTTACCTTGGTGAATCAGGCCTGATATTTTCAATGGAAAGACATTACATTAGGACTGGGAGCCGCTGTGCAGCCCCTGGAGTGGTGATGTGTTGGGAAATACCTAATCCCAGAGATTGAAGCAACAACCTGCAAAAATTTAGGCAGAGCAAATTTGACTTGGTTCTGTTATTATATTACTGAGCTGCTTAGAGATGACACATTTTGAAGCTGGATAATTTGAGCAAGGTGCCCGCTGTAGTCCGATTCCTTTTACTGACAGAGGTCACAACTGTAGCTCTGTATTAGAACATTGGAATGAGGAGAACTCCATTGAATACAATGGAGTGCTCCTTGCTTCTACTGACCACTAAAGGCCCGCAGAGCAACATTCCAATGTTGCTTTTGTTCACAGCTATTGCTGTGAACAAAGGCCTCGCAGAGCTCGAGGGGATTTAAACCCCCTTAGGCTCTGAGATGCCTTTGTTTTATTTGTTAGAATATTCTGCCCTCTAGTGGCAGAATGTTCTAATAGCCTTATAGCCCTTCGTAGCTGGGCTATACCGGCTATTAAAGTCCTGCTCCCTTGTTAAAGGCCCTCACCAAACACTGGAGCGAGCATTTAATAGCCGGTATAGCCCGCTACAATGGGGGCCTTCGGCTCGGGCCTTTAACGCTGGAGTGAGACGTTAATAGCCATGTGTATGTGGAATACAGTGTGAAACGTTATATATCATTTGCTAATGCTTATGTTTTAAAATACTTTGATGTATGTATGCATTCTTTGCATTACATTACATTTACCAACATATGCAAAAAGCTGATCTTGAGGCGTGTTCTCCTGCTTTTCCACACAAATACTGTCCCCTTCCGGCCCGCACGCTTCCTCTTTCAGGATCTCACGTCACGTTATTTTACTTTTTTTTTTTTATTGCAAACAAGTCAGATTTAACAAAAATCTTTTCTTAGCTGTCCAGTACATATCTTTCCTTTATAAAACAGAGCATAGCATATTATACAGCATAAACACGATAAACCTGATCAGCAAAAAGAAAAGAGATCCAACAAAAGATATAAAGAATGGGACTTAACACCATAACATAGTATATACTAAACGCTCGTTTCCCCTTGAATCCAATGTTGAAGCGGCGCCCATATTTTCCTCCCCAGTTGTTTTTTTTAGATCCTTTTGTTGCATAAATAGCCAATTCCAGATTAAACATAGCTAATAGCCGAGCTCTCCACATAGAAAAGGAAGGCGGGTCAGGGCTAATCCATTCTTGGGTGATACATGCACGTAACACAGACATCATAATAAATATCAGAGACCGCAGTTCGTCTCTAAGAGAAGTGGGCGACAACCCTATTAACACCAACTCCGCAGTTAACGTTACTGTAATTCCTAATATAACAGAGAGAAAGTTCTGAATTTCAGAAAGTAATACAGTCAGCTTGAAACAACAAAAAAACATGTGTATTGCATCTGCTCCTATCAAAGTACATCTATTACAGCGTATACCTGCAGTTGCTCCCTATTTCATGACTTTAGCTGGTGTATAGTAAAGATCAAACAGAACCATGTAGTGCTGTGTGCGTGATCGCCCAGAAAATAAGATGGAATTAGCTAGCTCAATGGATTCTTCAATCAGAACATTATCCACCCCCAGTTTCTCAGAAAATTTTCTGTTGAGTCACAGATAGGTCATCTGGGAGCGTAGAAATTAATAAATTATAAAAGTAACCAATCTTTCTATTATAGTAAAGACTATCTATCAATAGAAGATTTTGAAGCCCCAATCGCTCATGAGACGATATTGAACCTAAGAAGCTATGTAGCTGAAGGTATTTAAAGTAGTCCCGCCTCGTGAGATTGAACTTAGATTGAAGTTCTGAAAATGTAATTATACAATTATCCTGCCATAAGTCACCGAGACAAGTAATGCCATTGTTATGCCATCTTTTCATAGTGTAGTCTCTGAATACAGGGGGAAAAAATATGGTGAAGTTAATGGGGTGTACCTCAACAGTTTTGGAATCCCAGCAAACCTCCTAATGATCTTCCATGTCCTATATGCTGCTGTTACAGTCTTAAATTTTGTTTTTTTGTAGTAACTTGGCTCTATAATTTTTAGCAAATAACCACGAACTTCAGTACCTAGAGCAAATTCATAAATAGATGGAGTATGTGCTGGAGATATTGGAGCTTTAGCGCCTATTATTAGGGGGGACATAAATTGTAGTATGGATGCCAAGTAGTAAAACAGAAAGTGTGGGATACCCCACCCTCCTCTAGACTTTGTTAGAATAATTTTTTTATAAGCTCTACGGTTGCCTCTGTAACTCCATAAAAATCTCCCTGCCATCTTCTCCATTTGTTTAAAAAAATCTAAGGGAAAATCAAGCGGCACTGTTCTAAATAAGTATAGAAATTTGGGCAAAATTAGCATTTTTAACACGTTGTTCCTCCCATATAAAGATAAATGTAAATGATCAATCCGTTCAAGAGTAGAATTCGCCTTCTTCAAAATTGGGATAAAATTAAGTTTAGGGATATTGGAGATTGGAGTCGTTAACTTGATTCCCAGATACGTTGCTTCGGAAACTATATTGAGTCGGGCGGGGGATTTTGGCCAACAAAAAGTGTTTGAGTTTTGGGTAAATTCAGTTTATATCCTGAGAAGGCCCCAAAGGTGTTTGCCAGCTCCTCGATCTTAGGGAGGGCTTTATCAATATCTGTCGTTACCACCACAACATCATCTGCATACGCCAGTGCTCTGTAGGTAACTCCCGCAACCTCTACTGGAGTTATACCTTCATCTTGATTTAATTTGTTGAGAAAAATATCTATATAGATAGCGAAGAGGAGTGGAGAGGACGGGCACCCTTGTCGGGTACCTCGTTGGATAGAAAACTGAGTTGATTTATTAACCCCCAGTTTGACACAAGATGTTGGATTTTGATAGAGGGCCTTCAAAGCTGTTATTATACCTGGGCCGAACCCCTTCAGATTAAGTAGATCCCAAAGATAGGACCAAGCCACCCTATCGAATGCCTTCTCGGCATCCAATAGGGTGACCCCAATAGGTGTCTTAGTGCCTTCCGCCCAAGCCATCAGAGCAATAACTCTCCGAATATGATCTGACGTATCCCTATTCGGAATAAATCCATGTTGCCATCAGGATACAATTGTAGATATAATCCGTGACAGTCGGGAGGCTAATATTTTTTAATATACCTTACTATCGGCATTAATTAATGAAATCGGCCTATATGATGCTGGATTTAAAAGGTTTTTGTCTTTCTTAAGGAATGCCATAATTATAGATTGACTCCAGGAGGATGGTGGTACCCCTCTCTGTGCTTCCAGCAAAGTATTCAGGATATCTTGTTTTAATACATTCCTAAACAACCTATAGAATTCCAGCGGAATACCGTCAGTTCCCATAGCTTTACCTGTGGCTAGTGACAGTTAAGCTGTCTCAATTTCCTCCCATGTAATATCTGCCTCCATGGCCTGCGCTTGAGCATTAGAAAGACGAGAAGAGTAGTTTATCGCCCCAAAGTTCAAAAAGAGGTCTGAGAAGTAAGGTATAGTATCGTGCTGATAAAGTTTGAGATAAAATTGCCGGAAAACTTCTAAGATTAACTCGGGTTTGTTATGTATCTGACCGGCTTCGTCCTGTAATGAATCTATAGTGTTAAAAACCTCTTTCTGTCTGATTTTTTGGGCCAATATCCTTCGAGAGTTGTCACCCATTTCATATATCTGTGATCGGAAAGTTGCCAACTGTTCCGCTAATTTAGATGCAAATATTTCATAAAGCCGTGCTTTATAAATAGCTAGGTTAGTTTCAATGTACCCTGTCTCCTGTGAGAGGGCAATCGCTGTTGCTAACTTCTTCTCCCAATCCAATACCTTCCTATAATTTGCATCCATTTTCTGCCGGATAATTTTTTGTTTCTTAATGACGTAAGTTAACGACTCCCCACGTATCCCGGCTTTAAAAGCATCCCACACATTCTGAATAGACTCCGTTCCCCTATTAATCTCAAAGCAGGAAAGAGAGAAGCAGGGCAAGATGGCGGACGCAGCAGCGTCCGAGTGAGCAGCATTGAGAACGGGGCTCTCGTTTGGCTCACTTCTTCTATGTGAACGGCGCTTTATCTGAAACGCGTTATTTATTGAATATAAGGTGCGGAGAAACTCTTTCTTTACTCACTGGAATGAGGCTTGATCTGTGGTGGAGCTATCGTGGGACGCTTCGGCTGGTGTGGCGGTGTTCGCACTCACCTTCGGCTCACACACCTGGTGCGATTCAACAGGCTTGGTGGGCGGATCGGCGGGATCGACGAGAGCAGTGTGAGCAGTGTGTAGTGACACCGGGACCCGATTCTATGACTCTGGATCGGACGATTTCAGACACGCGGCTTTTTTCTCGACTACGCCGGAGGAGACGAAGGGGAAATTGCGGCGCAGCGATGGCTCCAAAAAACCCGACTTCTGGAGTGGTTTCTAAACCGCAGAAGCCGAAGACGAGAGCAGCTACTGCGGCGGCACAAGATTCAGGTCAGATTAGGAGTGGTGCACTTAATGTTTTGAACTCTCATAATACCGATGTGGAGATCACCCCTTCAGAAGCCCCTCTAGTCTCTGTACCTGCTAGCTCTTCATCCTCTGAACAGGCAGAACTGATGGAATCTGGGACATGTAGGCTTGGTGCTATTCCCAAGATTCCTGGGATGTTTACCAAAAAGACTCCTGTTCCCAACAAAGCACTGTTAACAGCCTCTAAGAATTCGAATAAGGAGGGGGACCTGCAGGCCAAACACTCACAAACAGCTACTCAGCCTTCTCTCCTTCATTATCCAATGCAAGCTGCCGCCCCTGTAACTATTAGTAATACTAATAGCGGATTAACCACCATTTCAGTAAAAGCCACCACAGAGCCATCTGTAGGGATACCTCCGGGAATACAGGCCTCAATAATGCAAACTAACTCAGATCCTGCTGCTAATAATTTGCATGCGGCGCTACAATCAGCTGAGTCACAGATTCCTGTGGAGGATGTGGATTCAATTGATTCTGCCAGCAACTTTTATTCAATGACAGATCTATCTCAAGCCTTAGACTCAGATAGTATAGATGGAGAGAGGGACCTGAGCGATACTGTAAAAGACCCCATCCGGTTCTGCGCAAGATTTAAGGAGCTCAGCTGCTGATGAGGAGAATGAGGAGTCTGGGGTCGGAGACTCACCAAGCAGATCAGAATGGGGGGGTGAGGAGAACTCAGTGCTCACTACGCAAGGTGGTAATGACCGTCCTTCTTCATCTAAATTTGTATTGCCTGGAGTATCTGAACCCATCTTAGAGGGACCTGAAACACCTGAAATCACATTAGATGTTTTATATCAGGTTATGCTCCATCACAGAGAAGAAACAAGAGCGGAGAATCTTCGCACACAGGGGGCGGTGCGTAAGCTACAGAATAATTTAAGGAGAGTGGCTAAGGCATCTAGTGAAACCACTGCTAGAGTAACAGAGACAGAAAGCAGGATCTCGGTAATTGAAGATTCTATGGCTCAACAAAAGACTCAAATACTGGCCATGGACGGATTAAAAGAAGAAATCAATTGGAAGCTCGTGGACTTGGAGAATAGGTCGCGCCGGAACAACCTGAGAATTTTAGGCATTCCAGAGGGAATGGAGGGGGGAAATGTTCGGCAATTTGTGATTGAGTTATTTTCAGACGCTTTTCCTGAATTAATTCAGTGGAGATGGGAAATTGAACTTCAGAGGGCCCATAGATTTCCTTTTCAAAAAAACTCTCGACAAGGCTCAAATTCTAAACCGCGTGTGATCTTGATTTCCCTAAATAATTTCTTGGCTAGTGAAGCCCTCTATGATTTAGCTAGGCCTGACAGGAAGCGTAAGGGGAAAGGCGTGGACTTCTTTGTGCGTCTTGATTATTGCCATGCAACTGTTCAACAGCGCTGGCAGTTCCGTCAGCTTATATCTCCATTCCAAGCCAAGGACGCTCAAGCCTTTCTCCTTAATCCCACTAAACTCTAAATAATCTATAAAGCGCGCTCCTATTTTCTAACTTCTGAAGGGGCAGCAAAGGAGTTACTAGCTTCTTTTGTTTACTGATTACTTATTACTTGATTACTGCAGCGGTTTAAAGAGTGATAATATTATATTCTTTGCTCTTTTTCTGGGGGTGGGTAACAGGATATTGGCGCCACTATATTACTAATGCTTGACTTCTCTATCACTAGCTTTGTTTTCTTGTTATTAGATTAACCAGTGCTTCTATTTGGTTTCTTTTACTATTTGTTTTCTCTTACTATTGTTCTGGTTGTATATATATGGATACTAGCTGAAGAAGTGAGCTGCGAGTCGCGCTTCACTCAACGCTTCTCATGTCATCAATACTAGGGACTAGAAAGTCCCTTTGTCCCGTTTGGGTTGGGGAAAAGGGAGGGGTGGGACGGCTCTGTTAGAGGTGTTTCCATCGCAACTGGTCTCCCAACGTAGTCCTGTGGTACATTGGCTTTGTTTAGGATTCCAGTAGGTCTCTAAGATCAATTAATTGTTTATTTGCTGAATCTAAATCGTTACTGGAATGAATGTTAAACAAAAGCCAATTTAATTTGCAGTAATTCTTATTTGCTTTTGTCAATGCTTGTTGGATAAATTGCCTGAAGGCAATCTGGTAACAGCGATCTTGTTTCAGCGCGTGAGCATGCAATGAGTGTTTCACGCGCAGCTTCACGTGAGGGGAATCTATTTAAGGAACCTTCGCCAACGGTCTTGCGCTTCGTCTCTAGTAGAGGTCATGACGAGCGCTTCAGTCTTTCAGTGCCGATCGAGTTAAATTCCGTTATTTGAAATTCCTCCCTTCCCGCGTAAAGAGCGAGACTTTGACCCTTTTAGTCTCTCACCTTGTCCCAGTCATTTGGTCTGTCAAAACTTCCTAGCGGTTGACGATCCGTCTCTCGTTCGCCGGAAGAAGACTCGAGGACATCTCTTCGGAGCTACGAGAGAGGACAACATCATTTTCTCTTCAGTGAAAGTCAGTTCGAGTCCCGTCTCCTCCGTGGAACTTAAACTGAAATGCGAAAAGGACAGTAAGACTCTTAAAATACGAGAACTGGTGAACTTTTGTAAATAGTTAACAAATGAGCTTGTACTGTTAATTAGATCGAGTAAATCAACTCGCAGAGTCTTTTCAGAAGTCAGTTGGCTCAAGATAGCCTAGAACTAAGAAACAAGTCTTGGTAAAGACAACTGAATAACTCTTGTTAAATTCAGTGTAATTAATTAGAAGAGTTAAATTGACACAAAAGTCAAATGTTAGGATCAAATGTGATTTAACTCAGAAATTAAGCTTGATGTTCTTAAGCTAGTAACCTAAGGAGTAGGTAGTTGTTGTTTTTCTCTTTTCTGTTCTAAATTACAGACCCTCCTTAGAACTGAGGAATAACTGGGATGTTTCAGGTGTGAGCATGTGCATGAAATCTCAAGTTAAATTAATCTAATCTAATTAACATACTAATTCTCAAGTTTATTTTAAGAGTGAATTGAATAACCAAACTTTATTTTTAAGGTGCCAAATTAGTAAATGGCAGCGCTAGACTCCAGTCCCAGAAAGGTGTGAACAAAGGCTGTTAACTCTAATGGTCAGTTATATTGAAATGTTTAAAGTTATTCAGGAAGCTAAAATGTTTTAAGAAGCTGAGTAATTGTTTGAATACTCTGTACAACAGGATTACGTGAGTCCAGAGTTGTGCAATTGGAAAACTAAGGCCTGGAACACTTCTCAGAAAGACAACAACTGGAACTTGTGTTTGTTTTGATGTTGTTAGTTTCTCTATCCACTTCCCCTTTCCCTTAGGGAGAAGTTGACATAGTCAGAGTTTCTATCCTGATTGTGTTGGTTGATCCTTGAGGGAGTTGGGAGTTTGCGGCTTCAAAGGGAAACGTCTGAAGTGACTCTCGTGACTACTCAACAGGCTCGGGTCGAGCCTGGGGTGGTTTGGGGGTGGGAGTGGGGGTGCAAACATAGTCAGAGAAAGCAATATTTTGCTTAACCTTTTTTCTAGAGTTATCATTAAACAGAGTATTTTGATGCATAGTAACCAGCTGTCTAAATTTAGATATTTCTATTTCTTTTGCAAAATGGGTGTTTGTATTAAGATAAATGGATTGGGGGGGGGGGGGCATCGATCATGGAGAATAATTGATTAAGATGGGAAAATTAGGAATTTGTTCTTGGAATATTTGCGGACTAAATATTAAGAAAAAAAGGGGGATTTCTGCGCAAATTATACAGACCATGAATATTGATATCCTTTGCCTTCAAGAATCACATATAACGTGGAATGATAGACATGTGTATAAGGATCTGGGGATGGATCTATTGGCATGTACACGGCAAGGGACAACCACAAAAGCGGTGGCAATTCCAATGAGGAGAGGGCTAGGATGTCCTAAGCGCAGTAAGGCGGATCAATATGGTAGATGGGTAATTACTGAGATTGGAATCAACAACAAATTATGGACAATATGTTCATTATATGCTCCGAACTCGGATGACCCGGGCATCCTTAACTTCTTAAAAATGACTAATTCAAAACAATGATTTTAAGGATGCAAAATCAACATTCATAGGGAGTTTTTCTATGCACATTGGTAGGCTTTTTCTGCAAATTAATTTTATTGGGTTTTCATCGGCTGACAATACTATTTTTTTTTAACATATATAGCAGTGCTACAGCTTAGTATCTCTCCCTAAAACTAAACTAAAAATATAAATAAAATACCAATTAAGCACAACAAACCCCCCTCCCTCCTCCCTGTACTCAACATCACCGTAGACCGCATCGACTCCACTACATTTGTACTAGAAAGCACATTTCAGAGCAAGCCATCAGACGCAGATATCTTCCCTGTTCTTTACAGGTATGATAACAACAATAAAGTTTAATCAAACAGACGTACTGCTTGTAGTTTATGACAACATGTCAACTCTCTCCGCATTCCTTCCGTGTTAGGTAATACTGGTTGCCAAGTTAGTAGAAAATGACCCTTGTCCTTGGTAACACCTGTCTGTCGCCATTGTTTCCCATGTATGCCAGTACACATATTAACAGTTAAGCTAGGCATTTGTTCCAGTGCCTATCAAGTGTAATTCGGGCAATCAGTAAAAGTTGATATGATAACTTCCAGTTTCCCCAGCAGAGCCCCCTCCCTACCCGGAGGTCGCATACCCAGAATTGTGATGTCTGGAGTAGCAGGTATTGGGACACCTAAAGTTTCCCTAATGAGCGCTAGAACCTCATTTCAAAACAAGCCTATTGTAGTATAATCCCACCAAATGTGTAAGACCGTTGCCTCTTCGCCACAGTCTCTCCAGAATGTATTTGTGATGTGGAGGAACATCTTGTGGAGCTTCTCAGGTGTTAGGTAGCAACCAGTGATCACTGTGAGGGATGACTCTATGTGGCGAGCCAAGAGATTGTGTTTATATTTGCCCCTCCAGAAACCTGCCATCTCTTTTGGATATGTCTTTATGTAGTGCCATGGACCATCTTTTCATATCAGCCCATATAAGCCTGTCTAAGGTGTGGTTAAACATTTGTGTAGGGCTGAGACCCCTTAGTTCCCTGATATATAGTCAAGAGTTTTTTGCTTTTTGTAAGTGGGCGCATTGCCGTTTCTTTAATTGTGGATTGAAGTATTCAATGGCATACCTTTTGGTACCTGAAGCCATTCTGTTCTGGGAGACTGTGTTTTCTGTGTCTAAAATATATCTAAAATCACTCTGCAATCTCCTGTTGTCCAGTGAGAGTGTGACATCGGACCCAGTGACCTCCGGAATATCAGATACTGACTACAACGGTGAGAGGAAAGGGGTAATTTTGTACTACAAAGCTAAGGCATTTTAGATGTCAATCAATGTACTTGTAATGCAATTATAGTATATGTTTCATAATCTGTAGTCTGAACAGCAACCATATTTCTCCCCATTGGAATTGGCCAACTTCTGCTCTGTCCATGTGAGTCCTGTGTTTGTCATATTTAGTTTTTAACCAATCCCCTACAATGCGTGTGAGGAAAGTGGTTTATTATATTGCGTGGTTGTGAGACCTCACCATGTAATGAACTCACTACCTGTACTGGGCCCGTATTTGTTTGAAAAACCTTAAACACAAGCTCCACCCTGGACAACTGCAGCTCTGAGCAGTCAGGTTTCATCAAAGGAAAAAGTGTACAACATTAAGAATTACCAAAACAATTGTTTAAGAAAGAAACAAGACTCAATAAAAACCAACATCAGTTTATAAAAATAGGTTGTATTTTTTCCTAAATAGACACCCCAAGGACAAAATTCCACTATAGGGTTGTGATTTTTAAAAAGGACTAATAAATCATGTTTTTTTCACTAAGCGCACTAAATTATTGTGATGGACCATGTTCGCAGTCAACTTTGCAAACTTTGGAAAACTTTTATAAAATTATGAACTAAAAACTCCAATCTGCTTTAGGAGACCAACTCCACAGGGGTCAAAAAAGGCTTAGTTGAACCATTATTTCGGAGTTAAAGCAGCCCCCCATCCAGTCCCAAGCTCCATGGGTGAACCGCCATAGACATTAATGCAGCTGTCCTGATGCAAGGAATTTAGCATGCTGAAAATTTTAAAGGATGCTGAGGATGCTGATCTGCTGACAGGTTCTTCCTGGGTCTACTACTTGGTCCACAAACATGGTGATGCGACTTTGGCTACAGGGGTCGATGTTCCTGGACGTTTGGTTGAAGTCCAGTCAAACACCAGTTTCCACTGGTCTCTGGTTACCGCCAAATCAGCAGTTTTATTTAACTAGCAATAACTTTATTGTTTGGTGACCAAACTGCACTGTGACTACTGTTCCATGTTCAGCAGATTTGGGAGCCGTTTTTTAGGGGCAGAACTCGGCTTCCTCGGCAACATGTTGTAGGTCAGCAGCAGTCAGTCATTCTTGCCTACCGACTCACCAAAGCAGCTTTTTCAACTTTTGTATCCCTGTAGCTGTAACAGGAGTCATTTCTTTTGTCTCATGCACAGGCATGACTTTTCCCTGAGCAGGGCACCAGAGGCACAGTCCTCTCAGCAAGGCCAAAGAGCAGCAGGCGGAGTCAATTCTTCGAGCTGTCTCTATTTACTGGGTCTAGCAACAGCAGGGAAGTCCTTCTTCGGTCCACTCTTAAGAACACATGTGATCTGAGGTTTGTGTACCGGGGATACCACTTTTATGCCCAGTTTGTACCCTCAAGGGAGGTGTCAACAACTAACCAATGGGCTACCAGGTTCCCTCCCACTAGTTCTTGTTGAGTGTGGCATCTAGCTAGCCCAGAATGCACAACTGTGCTCACTCCCAACAGAACCCTTTTCTTGGCATGTGGAGCTCCCTAGCCCATTCTGAGGTGTTGCTAGCTAGGAGCTACACAACCACGGAAAAAACATTTTGCCAATGACTTCCCCCTCTCTGTCCTTGGCAGCAGCTTGTTTCCATGAACAAAAAAGCAGCCCCTCTCGTGTGTGTCCACCATTTGCCCTTCAAAGGCTGCTTCTGCTTTAAAGTTTGCCTTTTGGGCTCACACTCTGTTTGGCCTTCTTGCCAGGGAGAGGCCACATCTCTTCCAACTGCAGGTCCTTTGTGTATCTTCCTGAGAGTCATTCACACATCCCCCTCGCCCCCCCACACACCTCCCCAGGAGGGCAGAATGCTGTCTTGTGGCCAGCAACCATAAACTGTCACTGGAAAACTTTGGGCAACAAAGTGGCTAGTTACTGAGGTTGCCACTTGTGCAAAAGTTACATTAAATTCAACTTGAACATAAATCAAGGTTTAAATCCAATGATTCTTCTGATACTTTTAAGTATCATATTTCATAGTTTATTCAGAAGATGACACTGCTGAGTTGTCAGCATGTCACTCTATAATCGCCAATGGGACAACTAGCCTTTGTGCAATAAAAACTACAGTTTAGGTTGTTTTACTGTCAGGACATGTAAAAACACATTCCCTACTTGTCAATATACAACACACTACCGTAGGGTTCTTTAGGCCTGCCTTAGTAGTGACATATATATGTTAAAAATGAATATTTGAACTTTGCCATTACCTTAAATGACAAATTTGAATTAGCAGTTTAAAACTGCTCTGCCAGTCAGCACTGGTGGCTGGGAGTCACACTTTGTTTTGTCACATTCATTGTGGCACAATAAGTGCTAGAGTCCATGAGAAGCACTTTAACTTGCAGGCCCTAGGTAGCCTTGGTACGATATACAAGGGACTTATAAGTAAGTTAACCCATGCCACCTGTGGACGAGCTAATCATACATACCTTTTAAGGGACAGAGCAATGACTGAGGTCTTTTTTAGCAGGCCTCAGTGCACCATCAGAGTTAAAAAACCAGCAACATTGGTCCAAAAACTTAATGGTGATCAAAAAGAGCTATTTGCTTACATGGCACAATTGTGCTTCTCTGTAATAATTACCAATATGGGGAAACCTGAGGTCTCCTTTCTCAGTTGGCGCTAACAAGATTTCCTGAGAATCTACATGCCCTGTTCCACCACAGAAATCTGTATAAGGCGGTTTCCAGATCAACTAGTGTAGATTCGTAAAACTGAATTGTCATCGCTTGAAAGATATAAAGCAGCCTGAGGACTAGGGGATTTTCATGATTGCAATACAATGCCACCCAACAAGGATATGTACAACTTTCCCCATTTGTGTAGGTCATATTTGATCTCTCCCCACAAGGGTAGTATATTGGATTGGTATAAGTCAAATTTACTCCCAAATATCATATCTCCCATGTTTTTTTAAAGGGGAATTTGTCCCCAAGTGATTTGATGCCTGTCACAGGCAAACCCAAGGGCAAAAGTTCAGATTTGGATCTGTTAATTTTATATCCAGACGCTTTGGAGCGGTTGTATTGGTTTCTTTCTCTGGTCCTAGAACTGTGAGGAGTGCATTATCGGCAAACAGCAATATGCTGTAAATCACACCCCAAAGAGAATGCCTTTAATATCATTTGAGAGATTAGCATGGCTAGGTGTTCTATCATCAAAACATAGTTTGTTTGTAAGTTGAATACTTGAGAGTATGCCCCGATTCATCACAATGGGTTTGGGGTCTTGGTATCCCACCATTATTATGTTTATAAATGCACTCCCTAGTCCAAAGTGGCTCAAAACCGCAATCATAAAGCCACAGTCAACCTTGTAAAAGGCCTTTTTAATGTCAAGTGCTACAACAGCCAACTTCAATTTTTTATGAATGAATGAACATATTTCTAAAGTGAACTGCTAATACTATGTGAGTGTCCCAGCACTAAGGTACAGGGCCAAAAGATAAAATCATCTACCCTACAATTTGAACAGATGAGTTTTTAGTTGCTCCGGAAAATGGATTTATCTGGAATACATCTGATTTGGAGGGGAAGCTTCTTCCAATGCTTAGCTGCCAAAACAGAGCAGGCCAAACCATCCAACGTCTTACGATTAGTGTGTGCAATATTTAGCAGCCGGGCAGACTGTGAGTGTAAAGTTCTTCTTGGGAGGGGTTGGACTTGGCCCTTTTTGCAGGGTCATCCTTGAACTTTTTGCCTTCCTCCTGTATTTTTTCTGACCTGTTGTTGGCCGTTTTATGATTATGGGCACTTTACCACTGCTGATCAGTGCTAAAGTGCATATGCTTTCTATGTTAAATTGATGTCCTGAATTAGTGACTCCATGATTGGCTTATTTGATTTACTTGTCAGACCCTAGTACAATGCACCATGTGTGCCCAGGGCCAGTAAATCAAATACTGCTGTTGGGTTTGCAGCACTGGTTGTGCCACCCACAGAAGAAAGCAGCCTGTAAAGTGTGTCTCAGGCCTGACATTGCAGAGCCTGTGTGCAGTCTAGTATTGCCATGTTGACTTGACAAGTGCACACACTTACCAGTACCTAAACCTTTCCTTTTCTACATGTTAGTCACCCCTAAGGTAGGCCCAAGGTACCCCCATGGGCAGGGTGCATTGTATGTAAAAGGTAGGACATGCCCTGATGTGTGTGGTATGTCCTGATATTGAATTACAGCCAACTTTGTTTTTCACTATTGCAAGGCTACCTGTCCCCATAGGCCAGAATTGGCAGGTTGATTATAACTAGGGCTCCCGGTTTTATGGTATTTATTTCTTTGCCATTTCAGTCTGTATTTATCCATATTTATTTATTGGGCATTTTTTCTGTATTTATCTGCATTTATTTTTGCCACAAGCAAAAGATGAAGCTACAGCTAGTATTTTCCACATTTATTTCAGTCCCCAAAAACACGGACACAAGAACCGAGGGAACAAAAAACTAAATGGCAATAAACTCAACACACAACGATCACAATGCAAAAGGGACACCACAAGCCACCAGGCTGCAGACAGACATGGGGTTAAGTGTGCGTCCAGCTACAAGAGTTGGATCTAGAACTAGTCGTTGCAGACCCGGAACATGAGATAACATAGGCTAATGTTTTCCCAACATCCTGGGCCTGACTACATTATTTCGGACAGCCCTCAGCACATACCATCATCACTCACCATTGACCACTGTACAGGCACATGCAGCAGAGGAAGGGTCTATTGAGAAACTGCTGAACTCCAGGTATTTGGAATAGAAGGTGTTCTCGGGGTAATGAGAGATAAAGCTTTATGCTGGGGAATGTTGTCATCAAATATAGGAGTGGAAACAGTGACTGCGGCAATTCAAAACCTCACACCTCTCACAGGCTGCACCTGTCTACTTAACTATCGAGTACCCTCAATTTGAGAATTTCTGTTTTCCTCTGTGTAACTGCGTTTGCGCACTAACGTTTATTAATTTCTTTTTAAACAAAATGTGTATATGTAGAATACCAGCCTTTAAGGTAAAACAAATCCTGCGTGGCCAAAAACTATTCATCCTGCAGTGTATTATTGGCATTATAAAAACACAGTGTGTTCAGTGTCATCACAACATGGTTGCCGAATTGAAAGTGTGGATACAGAATGTGTAACAGATCCTGACATGAAATGACTGATGCCATTTCAGTTGAGTAAACTGTTAAGATTTCTGGCCTGCTTCCACAACAAATACAGACCTAGTCCGAACCGCAACAATGAGGTAAAACAGGCTTCTATGTCGGTGTTAGTGTTTGATTTTCGAGTGGCCTATTCCCCTTTTAATGGAGATTGATGACACAGGTTGCCTTCCTTTGGCGCTGCATGTAACACCTCTTTGATTGCTCTCTAACGTGCCCTGCCAAGAATCCTTTGTTTTGCTAATGCCCTGCTCCCTTCTACCTGGGCTGGGATGTAGAGCCAAATTTCGGGGTGTGTGCTACGAAGAATTTTGGGGGGGGGGGGCTGATTCTCCCAGCAATATGCAGAGCGGAGATGCAGTGACGCTATGAAGGGGTGAGAAAACATAACAAAGCCTCGTAACTAAATAAATGGTCTTTTAAAGACCTCTGAAGTACTTGTGCGGCTGTGTGTGATCCCGGGAAGCCAGGCTGACACACACGGGGGGTCGGGGGTCACAGGTCTGAAGCTCTTTGAGCCCCATGGCGCTGCGCGCCATTAATCTGTTCCCTGAGGCTCAGAAAGAGACTTGTCGAACAGATGCGGAGTTCAAAAGAAGGGTTGGTGCAGCAACAAAAGGAACAGGGCCATGGCAACTCTGGGCTGAAGCACGGCAATTTACTAGTATTTTGCCGTTTTTACATATAAATACAGACAAAGGAAAAAAAAATTCCGTCTGTATTTATATGTAAAAATCCGTTTAAACGGAAAACCAGGAGCGCTAGTTTTAACATCTTATAATCCTAACTAGTACAGGGAACATGGTAGAAAAACGAATTTAGTATGCCTGAACTCAGAATGATAAAATACATCTTTTAGTGAAGTTGGTTTTAACATTCTGTGTTTGAAAATACCACTTTTAGAAAGTGGGCATTTACTTACCTAACCATCCAGCCTGCCTCTGCTAGCTTGTGTATTGCATGTCTGGTTTGTGAGAGACAGGGGCTGGGGAGGCTCCAGGAGTCAGTGTGAGTCAGCACACGGCTGAATAAACCTATCTGCAAGTAGAGTGGTGGGAGGAGTAGCGCCTTGGCCTGAATAGGCATGTATAATATAAGTAAAACAGGGAGTGACCCCACTGAACAAGAGACAGGGTACCACTGGTAAATGTAAAATACAAAATTATCTTGGACATATGCACCTATGCCTGCCTTCCACAATGCTGGCTCCACCTCCTGTGGTGTGTCTGAGGACCCTGACCCTGGCCCACCCTGACAAAGGAAGAAGGTGTTCACTGGCAGAACTAGGTACAGGACCCTCTGCCCTCAGAGGAAAAAAGGATTTACTAGTCTAAATATTGGGGACCAGACCCTAGGACTTTAGATCACTTCTGGGAAAACAATACAAACCTTTGCCAAGGAGAAGAACCAAAGAAGCTGCAGGAGTTTGTGCTGACCCCCTGCCAGTTTGCTGTTTGCTGGGTTGGCCAGCAGTGGTTTCTTCATTGCCAAGGAAAGAAGAAGGAACTTTTAAGGAACTTTCATCATCTTGCAGAATATTCTCCATGGGCTTGAACTTGTGCTTGCCTCCTGCTGAAGTCTCGGGGCTTCAAGACTTCACCACCAGCTCCCCCTGAATTTCCTTGCTGGGAATTCTGTCTGCAGAAGCCTGCGTGCCGCTGGGAGCACGACTCAATGAGAAGAAGCGTGTTGCGGTCGCAGCTGTCGCCGTCGCATCACCGGAGAAGCGTGTCACCGCCGCAGAGGCCACCGCTGCATCAACAGAGAAGCATGTCTTCGTCACAGCTGTTTGCCGTTGCATCACCGGAGAAGCGTGTCCCCGCCACAAGGATCGCAGTTGCATCACCAGAGAAGCGTGTTGCAGGGCTTGTCGCGGCTTCAAAGTTACAGAGTTCGCCGCACGGCCGTAGGGCGTGCACGCATCGTCTTCACGTCATTGCATCCCATCAAGGTGATGTATGTCATTACCACGCATGCTTTTACAACGCATGCCTTTACCACGCAACTTTCACAACGCAAGTCGGTACAACGACTTGCGTTGGGGGGTGCTGGATAGTGAACAGTTTAATTTACTATTCCAATTCCAGTCCCCGTGGATAGTAGGGAAGGTTTTGGATAGTAAATTAACTATTCCCTTTCCTAGTGCGCCCCCCAGCGCAAGTCGTTGTAACGACTTGCGTTGTAAAAGTTGCGTGGTAAAGGTACTGCGTTGTAAAAGTTGCGGTGTAAACGCTGTTCCCCCATCAAAGTCGCTGTCTTATCATATCGCACCGGATTGTGGAATTGCATCGAGGCACCATCTTGCCCCATCGAAACCTGAACGCAGTATGAGAATCAACGCATCACCTCCTCTCCGGTAAGGAACCGACGCATCACCCTCCCTGCGGACCTTTTGTTTGTTTTGCGTTACGCATCCAAGGTACTTTTGAGAGAATTGTGTCGCATTTATCATCAACTTGAACAAAGATACTTCTACCACCTTTAAGTCTATTTTGAGTACAGTATTGTGGATTCTTGTCGTTTGTGGTCTTGTGTTAAGTCTATATAAAAAATACTTATTTTTATAAAACCTATGTGGTGACCATCTGTAGTGTTTTCACTGTATAACTGTATGTGTTCACAAATGCTTAACACACTGCCTCTGAGATAAGCCTGCTCGTGCCACGCTACCAAGGGGGTGAGCAGGGGTTATCCAGGAGTGTAATCCCCTTTCCCTGACTAGCAGCAAGGGTCCCTATTTGGTCAAAAGTACCTACCTCTGCCAATTAGAGACCCCCAGTTCTAATAGGTGGTATTCATCTAGCCTGTTGGTATTAGGTACAAGCCTTATAAAAAGCTTGGTGTGTGAAAGTCAAGGATTTTAAAATGAGCCTTGTCCTCAATGGTAGCCAAATGCAGTTGGTTACGGTAGAGTGATCCTGAGGCACTTTTGGGGAGTTTAAACAAAAGGTGAATTTCCATATTCTGCAGTTTGCAGTCACTGTATTAGGTAGTCAAGGATCCCCAGATAGAGAACATTGGTGTAATCCAATATGGAGAGGGTCAAAGACTGGACTCCTGTTTTCCGGGCGTCCCATGGCAAAAAACTGAGAAATTTCCTTATCATCCTATTTAATATGTTTTGCCATTTCAACAAGGTGGGATATACGGTGGAAGTTATCAAAGGTTTGCCTATCAATCACAAAGCTGGACTGATTTTCATGGATCAGTAACAAGAGAATAGTGATCAGTCTCATTGGCAATATTTTCATGTATATCTTCACGTCCAAATTCAATAGCCTAACAGATCTATGGGCATAGAAGTCAGAGTGGTCTTTCCCTGTTTTTGGAATTACCACTATTGGGGACAACCGGGTCCCAAGACGGACTGAAATGTTTCTTTGAGCATCAGCACAAGTGTTGTCTCATACAGTTTGTAAAATTCCCTACTAAAGCCATCCCAACCTGGGGCCTTCTTTGATATGATGTGGGTTCTGATTTTGCCTTATTCCATGGGTGCCTCTAGCTCTTGGCATTGCTCTGGCGAGATAGTTAGTGTCTTATATGTCTACTGCAAGGGAGGAGATTTGATAAAACAAATGCAAATACCGATTATGGCATGTTAGCCATATATTGCCCTTCAATAGTGAGATACCACACTACACTGATCTTGGAGAGTTGCGTTTGAAAGATGCTTAGTTCCTCTTGTCTTCTCCTCATAGCTGATATACCACATATCTTCATTGCAGGGAGGCGACTTCCCTTTAGCACTCTATTCTCAGTATTGGTTTCTAGACAACTGTGGGTTTTCATAGTCTTGAGTTTTGGACCAAAGATTTTAGGCCCTTCCTCTGCTGTAAGTGCATGGTGTGACTTCCCATCTGCTAAAGAGACTATTCCCCACAAAAATGTCCACCAGAATCTGATCCTTTCCTTGCTCAGTGCATCAATGAGAGATTTCAATGTTTGTCACTTCTCAAGGATTATCTGCGGAAGGTCCTGCAGGAGTATGAGTATCTCTTCCATAATGAAGTGGAATGGGTTTGCATGCTTCCCTGAGAAAAGTCTCATTTTGCTGGAACAAGGAGAAATTCACTGCTATGTCCCTAGGTCTAATGCTGGTAGAAAGAGGCTTAGTGCCTACTCTGTGTGCTCTTTCAATTCCTTCATTTGCAGGATTTAGGCAAACAGGGAATGAATATAGGCAATGACATACGTACCTTTTGTTTTTTTAGTTATATTCCAGATTTAGAAATGTTTTCTACGTGCTCTATTTTCCAAATGCTCACATTTCAAGTGTAGGATGTCCACCGGTGTCTCTACAGACTCCACTGTGTTCTGTTCTCCTTTGCAATAGATCCTGCAGATAATTCTCTATTTCTCCAGTTATACTGGCTAGATGCTCAATATCTTCACTGATGTAAGAAATGCATCTGTGGAGACTTATGGTTAAGTTTTGTAGTTCATATTTGTGTTACATTGGATTTTTACTGCATTCAGATTAGAGGGTGTCACTCCGATATTGTGTGTTTCAACGGAGGGCCTAATTGCTGTGTGTCACAAGTTACTATTGTCATTGACCTGCTCCTCGTATAGTCATGAAAGGGTCATTTGAAGGGCTCCCCGTAGAGGCCTTGTGCTTAAAGTCAATTTGACATAGCTTGTTTGTTTCTCTGTAAATTATTTGTATTTGTAGGCCCTATGACAGGTACCCACTGACCTATGAAATGCCCCCCTTTCATATGTCCAGTGGAGACCACAATGGAGATCCCAGTCATAGCTTCCCTTCTCTATTAGAACACTGGAATGTTGGGAGCTCCATTGAAAATAATGGAGTGCTCAGGGCTTCTAATGCACATTAGAAGCTTGGAGCTCCAACATTTCAATGTTTTCGTTCACAGCTGTTGCTGTGAACAAAAGCCTCACGGATATCAATCCCCTCGGACTCCCCGATGCCTTAGTTTTATCTGTTACAACATTGTGTCCTCTAGTGGTGGAACGTTCTATAGCTTTATAGCCCGCTTTGGCATTTGGCTTGGGCCTTTAACACCAGAGCAGGCCTTTAATGGCTGGTATAGCCCACTATGGCGAGCTATAAAGCTAAATTGACATTTACCACCTGCTTCCAGGATGAGGAGCATTTTAGGAGTTATTTCGGTGGTTTTACATTAACAGATTTTATTCAGAGCAATATTTATCACATGCGGTCCTGTTCACGTATGGTTATTTTCGTTTGAGAAAAATCTCTCCTGCGATTTTGAGGTCTTATTCGGACGAACTGGGTGGAAAATGTGTTTTTAAAGAGACATGCAGTATTGGAGATACTGCATGACATGTAATTGGAGTCACTGTGTCCAAATCAAGAAAAGCACAATACGTGTTTTGTTTGAAATGTCAGCAGATGCTTTCTGAAAATGAGTCTTTACAGACGATTTGATTATAGTCTGAGCTGTCCCTGCAGTGTTAGAGTGATTTTTTTAAAACTTATGAATGCCTTCACTGTGGCTGAAATGTTGTTCTCAGTTGTATGTCTTTATCCATGTGGCTCGATGAAGAAATCACGAATCCCTTTTATTTTTATAATTGCACTATTACAACAATTTAAAAACAACAAAAAAGAATTAAAATAATCTATGGGAGGTGCTGGTGCACGTCGTCTCAAAGAGAATCTAAAAAAAGCTGAAATGAGGGAAACATACATTTGGAAACCTCTGATCGCTTTGTCCATGTAAAGTCAAAAATCTTTCTCAAAAGTTTCATGTGGAACACTGTTCAAATGTTAGGTGTACTAATGAGATTCAATATACATGCACATTGCATACAAAGCCTTTTTTTAAACAGCAAATTAAGCAGATAAAGTAGAATCTAAGGATTTTAGGCTAGGTATATTATGAAGAGGTCGTAAAAAGAAGTCGCAAATTGACTACCAACTTGTTGCAGGTAATATTTATTTTAAAATGAAACCTATGTACTAAAAAGTAATTTGACAAAGCACGGAATGTTGGGTGGGGTTCACAGAACAATCTGCCTAATTAATATTCTTTAGGCGGTTTACAATTCCCAACCCGGTATGATTGGCTAGCGAGGGACATTAAACCACATCCCAGTTGATTGCACGTCAAAAATAGAAAAAAAATATTATTTTCCAAAGTAGCTCATGTTCCGTAAAGAAATTGGGGCTGCTTTTAAAAATAAATAAAAAAGCTTTGGAAACTTCAGTGAGAGTAGGCAGTAGTTCCCTCGACTGCTGCCTGGTCCCCCTGAAGCTCCTACTCCGATTTTCAAAAGGGGAATGGTTTAAAGGGAACTCTGCCCTTTTGTGATTGAGTTTCCACCCCAACTTGGGAGTCAATAACTGATCAATGGTTTTGCGACCAGAATGATGGTCCCAAATCCTTAGCCTGATTCATCATTCTCCCGTTTTGCGAGCCCCTAATAGCGATTCATAAGGAATCGCTATTAAGGACTTGCAAAACGGGATTCATGTAGGAATTGCAATAAATATTGCGATTCCTACATGTTCCTTATTTGCGATTAGCTAATTGCTAATCGCTAATAAGGAATAACTTCCCATGCATTCCTATGGGCCTACAGGCCCATAGGAATGAATGGGGAGTTATTCCTTATTTGCGATTAGCAATTTGCTAATCGCAAATAAGGATGCGATTTCAAGGGTGCAGGGGTGTCCAAAGGACACCCTGTAGCACCCCTGAAATGTAATCTACATTGGTGTTGCGCACACACATGTCCAAAGGACATGTGTGTGTGTAACATGCAACTTAGAAAAATGCATTTAAATGCATTTTTCTACGTTTTTGCTATTTACCGAGAGTTCTGACCTCTCGGTAAATAGCGGCCCAAAATTTCAATTTCGCAATTTTAAAATGCTTCATGAATTGCATTTAAGGAATCTCAAATAGAGATTCCTTAAATTCAATTCTTCGCAAATGTGCGAATTCTTAAATAGCGAATTTTGCATTTGGGATGATCAATCCCAAATGCAAAAATTGCACTCGCAAAAGGCAAGATTCTGAGAATCTTGCCCTTTGCGAGTGCAATTTAGCTTGATGAATCAGGCAGATAATCCATAGCTCATCGAATCAGAATTTGAAAGGAACGTCTCTAACACGAATTAGGATTCTGTAAGTATTTCTAAACTCATTTTATAAATTCGTAAATCTCTTCTGAATCGCATATATGAAATGGTTATTGAGGTCACAAACCATGTATTTTACTGAATCAGAGGGTTTGTGGTTGCAAAAGCCATTTGTACACCTGGCCCTTACAGATTGGTTACTGATAAACTAAATAATATTAACTTTAGCTTTTTTATATAATGCTTCATACCAAACATTTTGCAGTATTAGTGCTGCAAGACGTGTGTTACTATAATTTAATTTAATGGTACTCAATTTCCTAACATCAGAATAATGAAAGACTGGGTTGACTGTCCGTGGATTCATACTCACATTGTTTAGGTTGTAGCAGATGTTAGGGGCAAGCATTTAACGTACTACTGGCTATACCCATCTGTTAGAGTGGGCTTCTTTTGGCGTGGTCTCCCTTGACCTTTTTGGATACTGACCTCTTGTTTGGACCTTGTTTTGCTGGCGTATGACTTTGAGTACGTTTTTTCCCTGCCATTCAGTGCCAAAGCGATGTGTTTGTCATCTGCATACTGATGATTGGTGTATACATGAATGGTTGATTTGAGTCAGCTCAGTCGCGTAGCTAGGGGGGTGCGGGGGGCGGTCCGCCCCAGGAGGCACCATTTTTTAGGCCGCCGCGGCGGCCTTTATAATTTATTTGGAATTCGAACACAGTGTGTCCCAAATAAATTATTAAGGCGGCCGCGGCCGCTGCCCAGACAGTAAAAGTGTGCAATGCTCCAGCCTGCACTCCTTATGACGTGACCTGCTTCGGTGGGTAACTGCAGACTGCATGCACAGTGCACACAAACGCGGCACTTACTTTTGGCAATTTAATTGAAAGTCCTGCGTTTGCACTGTGCCTGCCTGCTGCAGTTAACACTTAAAAGCAGGTCAGGAGTGTGTGCAGGCTGCAGCGCGGCCTCAGTGGTCCCGCCGCCGCGTTAGTGACATCCTCGCCGTCCGGGAAGTGAGGTCGGAGATTATTCCGGAAGCGGGGACTGGAGGATTGCCGGGGTGCACAGGAGCCTGCCTAAAGCTGTGCCACGTTCTGCAGTGCTCATCTCGCTGTATGCATTATGATTTTCACTGAAGGAGACAGAATACTACATTAAGTAGTGGATGTCAGTCTGGTGCAGAGGGGGACGTCACTAACTCACATCGGGCGGCCGGAAAGCTTAGCTTGAAGTTTTGAGGAAGGACCCGGCGCGGCTCCGCGCTCACTTGTAGTCTTCTGCGTCATATAATAAAAAAAACTGTTTGCAAGAGTTTCCCTCGGCTCGGCTCACATGGAGGGAAACGCCATAACTCTTCTAACTCAAAGGGTTGATAACTGGTAAGAGAGCACTTATGGAGGTGGAGTCCTGACAGCGTGGGCGGGAAGATGTACTCGTCAGCAGGAAGAGAGGCTCCGCTGAAGGGTGAACTGGCAAAGCTACATATATACAGTAAGTGTATGTTTTTAAAAGTGCATATATGGTTTCCGTTTGCTACAGAGTATTTGCTGTTCTTTTAGTTTATTAACTGTCTGCAAGTAATTGTTAACTGAACTCGCAGTAGCAGGCGGCGCTCCGGACACCGGGTTGCTCACTTAATTATACTGGTGTGACATTTATGAAAACATTTGTGACCGTCACTCGAGTCAGACCACTTTTGCACTTAGCTGGATGTGTCTGGATCTGAAGGGGGAGGTGGGGTGACATCATTTTTAACAAACTAGGGCGACATATGAAAATGGACAAACACAAAACAGATGAAATACTAACATCTAGACTGGTCCTAGATTGAACTCGGGATGATTACGTCCATAAAAAAATGCATTAGGCTCATGCTCAATTGCATTGGCGTATATATACATATTAGACGTACTCATCATTTCCTTTTCAAGCAAGGGTTCTGTTTTTAAATGTTTGAATTTGCTCACGTCCCAGACCTCGTTCTCACTGAACAGAGGCCCCCAATTTGATAAAAGTTCCCATTCGCTTTTCCAGGGTGGTTAAATAATTAGCAGCCTGATGGCATTTATTATATTAAAACATATTCCAACCTTTAAGATAATCGTTTTTGTGACTCAGGAAACGTTTAAAACGTATAGGAAAACATACATTACATCGACAGATCAGCAGCCGGCAATCTGCAAAGTTTGGGAACATCAACATCAAAGATACCTGGTAGTAAGACGACAGACTCATTACCCCAAGAATTTTACCCACACAGCAAAGGGCTATGGGATTCCAGGCGTCCGTGTTTTTTTTTTTATTGAAACACTGCTGTGAAGTATCATGTATATTTGGTTACTCTCATCTGCGACCGCGGCCCGCAGGGTCCCCCACTCTCCTCTTCCTTAGAACTGGCCGGGCCCCGGAGCAGCGCCCAGCTGCCTTCCCATTGGTCGCCTCTGATGTGCCTGCCTGGTGCTGTCGAGGCGCTGCTGGCGTGGGGGGGTCGGGGCCCTGCCACTGAACCCCACACACACGGAAGGACTTACCCAGTCTCATTCTCCTCTATGTGTGGCCTCTTATGTTCCCTTCTCTGCAGTCCCTCACTCCTGTCTTTACACCGAGTGCAGAACTGATGTCTCCTCTCTCTTCTGTTTTGGCACCTTTGGCTTTACTGCTGTCGTCGCTGTCTTTGCACCCTGGTGTAACTGAGCTGTACCCCTTTTCTCTGCAGGGACACCCCTCTCTTCCTCACCCTGCTCTCCAAGCCTCCTTGTTCTCTGATGTTTCAGTTCTCCGCTCCTACTTTGAAATTTGTTTATGCCCAGGCCCATGTGATGGAGAGTTCATCCGTGTTTCCTCTGCACCTTGATATGACAGATCTCCCTCCACTCCTTTCTTGGCACCTGTCCCTGCTCTGCACCTTGATATTGCAATCTCCCTCCACTCCTTTCTTGGCACCTGTCCCTGCTCTGCACCCTGATATCACAGCACAGCTCCTCTCTTGCCTTACGTATGTCACCCCTTTAAATACCATTCTGCTTCTCTGACACCCACAGACGTGTGAAGAAAGAGTTCATAGAATTTCATAACAAAGAAAATCTCTGCTCCTGCACCTGCCACAAGGAACTAACCACCCAGGCACTGCCCCTGGGGTGCATTCTATCAGTGCCGGTAACACCAAGAAATACACATAGACTTATAGCTCTCTGATGGATGTCACGTGGTTTTTCTGAGTCCCCAGATAGATCATGCAGTCTGTGTGCTCTCTTTTGTACAGCCAGTCACCGGTGTAATCAACTGTGTAGCCTTTGACCGTGTCATGTATGTGCATGTAACTTGCATGATCAAGGTAACTATTAGCAGCAATACTACGTGTCTCTCGGACATCTTTCAAGTGCTCATCCCCCTCCCCAAGGGGTGGCAATCTGAGGGATAGCCCCGGGCGCCACAAGCTCTAGCTACGCCCCTGAGTCAGCTGTAAGTCCCTTGTCTTGGGGTAAGACATTACCTAGGGCATATAACTTGAATGCTCCTCCCTGGGCCTGCAGCACTGGTTGTGCCATCCACAGAGGTAGCTCATCGATCGTGCAACAGATTTGCCTTGGTGGTTCCTGTGTGTAAAGGTTACAGTTACTCTGCTTGGCATTAAAAAAACTACATGCCAAGATTCTGCATGTGTCTTGTTATGTCAGAGATCTTCCTGGTGATAAGGTGCAGTGTCGGGAAGAGGTAGAGCATGATTGCTTTACATGCAAGGGTCGTGAATAGCCCGGGGTGAGCTGTTCAGTACAATGGGGGCTGCTTCTTGCATTGGATTAGCATGGGTGGATGTAGGGAAAGGCTATTGAGCAGTATTTCCTATGTGCGGAATAGTGGCAGTATAGTGTTTGATATCAATGAGTTTGTAATGGCGAATCCTCTCCTGAAGTGCTAGTGTATTTGACATCATGTATGTGGATATATCACTTTGGGAAAGTGGGCATTTCGATACTCGTGGCTTTGTGTGCTTGTCGGCCTGTCCCCAATTCGCATCAGGGTGATGGGGACACCTACATCTGTGCACTCCTGATAGAAGGCCATAAACTAAGGGTTCAAGGTAAACTGCAGACCACTTACTCTGAGGGGCCTTCCTGAGCCAGTTACACAAGGGTAGAATTAGCACCTGCATTCCAAGAGGACAGGGTCTTGGCCCAATTAAAGACAGTGATCGAACCTTCCAGGGTAGGATGGCAGACAAGACAACATTTAGTGAGGGCCTGTGCATTTCAAAGGTTACATTTTAAGTTGATTGTATCTTCAAAGGCCATTGTGGGTATAACTACTGGAGCTCTGGCCTCAGGAGTTAGAGATACTTTTGGATTTGGAACCATACTACACTGGTTCAACGCTGGAACATTGACAAGAGGATCCATTAGGGCAGGAGGGACTGCAACTGGATTACCTGCAGACTTGTAGTGGCCTGGGGCTTGTAGTGCTCCAGGAAGGGGACTATCACTTTGTGGATTTTGCCTGGATGTTGACGGCCTGGAGCTAGTGTCAAATATCTTGGCCTGAGTGCCTAAGTACTCTCCAAGGGCTGGTTGGCTGGCCTCCTGTCTACGAGATCCCTGAGACACAAAGGATCTCCCCATTTCCACGAGATAGTAAGGACCATGCAAGGTGTGGCAGAAACTGGTGGAAGTGATCATCAGTTGGGTCAAGGACTGTCCTGAGGTCCACCATCATCACACTGTGCAGAGGAGTGTTCTCATAAAGATCAGCAGCCCACCTAAGGTGCCAGGATGTGAGGAGTTCAAAGAGTGTGGGGGAAGCTTGCAGAGTCCAAGGGACCCGTGTTTACAACCAGAATTCTGAGCTAGCTTGCACTACGGAGCGTGTGGTGTCTGAGAGGTGTTGGCGACCTGAACTCAGAGCTGAGACTGTCCTCGGCATCCAGTTCGGGAGGACAATAGTACCTGACATTGCAGCCTCTGTCCTAGGTCACTGCCCCTCCCTCCCAGGACCCACGCCACAAAGTACTATGTTGTGGAGAACATTGTGACAGGTAACAAGATTTTCATTGTGCCTTGTAGGCACCTACAACTCGCTGCCGGGAGGTACAGCAGCTCACACCTCCGTTTGAGGGCAAAGATTTCTCCAGACTAGGAAGTGTGAAAGCTTCCTGGGTCTCTCCCTTTTGTCTATTTAGGGGGATAGCGATCCCGTACTCGTGCACGAGCCACTGGGTGCCTGGAGGTCTAATCCGGATGGATGAAACTAAGTAACTGTTTCTCTCCGCTCTAGGAAATTACGACAATCTATTCAAGGGCAACATGCATCACTGGCTGGTGTAGTTGAATGTCTGAGAGTCTGGGTTATGAGGAATACTCAAAGACTTGTGATTTCTTGATCACTGCAACTGTTGGGGTATGCGAAATTGGGGCATGTCGTGGTTGATGAATACTTCTGAATAGGGCATACATGTTTATGCCATTCTGCTGCTAATTGGAAAGTCTGACAAGTGCGTATAACTGTAAAGTACATATTACACATAGATAGCATTTTGCTTTCAATGTGTATATCGTTTTGATTTCAATGTGTGTGTGTGTAATACAAAGACCAGTGTTTTATACATATGGTGTGGAGTCTTTTTTTGTAGCATGTGTTGCAAGGGTGGTGTTGTGCCAACACTTTACACTTGGGTATTGAGGATAAGCCTGAATGCTCTGTGCCAAGCTACCCGAGGGTGAGCACAGGTTATTGGCCACGTGTATCGTACTCATCCTATCTAGGATGGTGGATACTGAGTGGCTTCGATGCATTCCAGCTCGCCGGAAACAGCTGGGTCTGACACCAACCTACCAGTGAACTGAGCATAATCGCAAACACAGGTAAAGTGAACTTCCACTAGCAAGTTTACATTTTAATTGTGAAAGAAGTGATATGGGTTGCAAGACTCAGCCTAACATAATTCCCACCAACTCGAGAGATAAATAATGTTATATATTCATAATGAAAATTATGCAGCTAATATTTCATTACAAGTCACTATTGATGATATCCTTATATCTTATAATGTAACCGTACAGTAGATTACAAAAATATTTTAAGTCACTGAGAATTCTGTGCCAAACAAAGGCATCAGTAAATAGATATTTTGAACTTGGGAGAGTGTTTCAGTATTTATTTATGGTGTGCAAATTTTGGGAACTTCATAACTTTTTTTAAACTTCAACAACTTTGCCATCTTCACGAAGGTGGCAAATAAAAAAAAAAGCAGATAAAAGAATACAAAAACTTTACTGGGTGGGAATTATCCTTTCCAAAATTTTGTGTGGCAACTGTTCCACAAAAGCTTTTGTTGTGGGACATTTCAGCCACTGGCCTACGTCTGTAAAGGTGACCATACTTCTAACTTCATGAAGTTATGAAGTTTGAAATTTGTTATACTCAAAAAACTTCACTGGTGAAATCATAATTCAGAGTTGCACCCATAGCCCCATATCCACTCCAAATCTCGAATTTACCTCATAATAAGTTTGCCCTTGCACCATCCACAAATGTTAAAAAAGGGGCATCATTATTCCCCTTTTAAAAGCTTTGTCTAGATGCAGCCAGACTTTCTATCAGCTGACCTCCCTACTCACCTTATCAACTCAACTGGTGGAAAAAGCCATCAACTGACTACTTTCTGTGTATTCAGAAAACAGTGCACTCCTTCTTCTCTCTCAATGAAATCCGCATTTGGAAAGAACGAACTACTCACCCTTACAGGTCTCGAAGCACTGGGGGCCATTGTGGAAATTAAGTGAGCTATTGCCCAGAGTCATGTAGTGCTGAGTTGAGCTACTGCCGGAGCCGGGGATCAAACCGTGAACACTGTGCTCCAAAGTCAGCTGCCCTGGCCGCTGCACCACACCTCTCCACTCAATCTGAATTCCACCTGGATACTGTACAGAATCCACATTGTTAACAGTAGTGGACAATGTAAGACAGATCCTGGACCAAGGCAGTTCAGCCACCCAGGTCCTCTTAGACTTAGACTTATTATCTGTGGCATTCAATACTGTGTCCTGCAAAGAGCTCCTATACAAATCGACTGAGTTTGGTATCTGTGGATTAGTACTTAACTGGTAGAAATTCTTCTTCTACATTAGGCTGCAAATTGTTTCTCTTAATCCATACCATTTCCTTCCCTTGTCACTCATCACTCAATTGCGGGTTCCCACAGGGATCATCCCTCAGTTCTATTATATTGGAGAGCAATATTTTACCCATAGCAACTCTGGTACAAGCATCTGAACTTGTAATATTATAATACAGTACGTGCACAAATACCCTCTCTTTATTTTGGTGACAGGTAGCTGGCCTTAGAACGACTATTCTGTGTTTGAGAGAACAGAGGATGAGTGAGGCACTGCATGTGCTAACAAACTGGCATTTCATACTCCTCGTGACAATTCTAGTAACTCTGGGTGGACCTTTTGTGACAAGAGAGGCGTTTCTGGTAGCTCCTTGACATTCAGGTGCCATTGTTGACTATAAAGTTATTTTTCATATTTCTTAATTTTATTAATGTAATTGTTATTAGGTGACGCCAGACTTCTAATCCAGATATTCACTGTTATTCTGTTGCTACAGTGAAAACCAATGGTTGTGCTTCCCTTTGGGAAGAACATGTTTACTGAGACTTCCTCTACCCCTTCAATGTCTCTGAAGAACTGAATTAAGAGCTGGCATGTCTGAAGGTAATACAACGAACGTCTTGTGCACACATTCTATCAAATACATTTTGGTAATCACCAATTAAACAAAACAAAGTGCAATGAAATAAGGTAGACCCATATGTAAGGTTTCTTTTCAAAAAGCAGTGTATTGACGTGTTTCGTTAAGCGGGCACTTGGCCCGTGACTCTTCAGGGCTGAGTAATTCCAATGATATGAGGGGTACCATGTCAGATAATCCTGGCACACGGTGAGGAACGGTGGGTACGACCGTTTCCACAGCGATCTGTGTGGGCGCCTATTAACGAGACGAGTGGTGTCTCCGGAATGTGTCAGCCCTGAAGAGTCACGGGCCAAGTGCCCACTTGACGAAACACGTGTCGGCTGGCTGTTTGTTTTTTGTTGAAGTCACTCTTCCAGAAAGGAGGAGTCAATACACTGCTTTTTGAAAAGAAACCATACATATGGGTCTACCTTGTTTCATTTCATTTCACTTTGTTTTGTTTAATTGGTGGCTACCAAAACGTATTTGATAGAACGTGTGCACAAGACTTTCGTTGCATTGCATTTACGGAGTGGGCCCTGGCTACTCTCTGCAGAGGTTTCTTGGGGTCTCCTCTGACTTGTAGCACAGTCCAACAACTCTTTTCTACAATTTACACTAACCGCTACCAGCACAGGCGCCAATCTTCCTGTACACTCAGAAACCCCACACAGAATGTCTGAAGGTAGTTCAGCTCTCGGACCTCCACTACTCTCCGCAGGCTGGAGTGAGACGATATTAGAAAGGTGGCTCTCTTGTGCCATCCACGCCATTTCTTCTGTCAGACGCAGAGTATGAGCAGATGAAAGACTGGGAGGAGAGCATCAGTCAATGCAGATGCATCGCACTAATAAAAATACATTCAGCAGTAGTGGGTATTTGCCACCGCCTCGTAGCGGTGTGCAAAGCAGATGGGTGGAGAGTGAAGGAATGGGCTCGAAAGTGGTGAGGAAGTGTGCCTTGTCATGCCAGGTATTGCGATGAAAAAAACATTTATAAGGTGGAAGAGGTGGTTATTAATGGTAGCAGTATTCCAGGCTTCCTTGTTTCAGCACATGGGGGTTGGGTGACACTGACAGAGACAGTGTGTGGCAGCAGTATCCAAGGTATTCTTTTATTTGATATTTTATTATGTTTTGATGGGAAATGGTTGATAGTGGTAGCATAAGAGTGATCTGTAAGGAGGTGTCTGAGGTTGGTAGGTGGTCAGGCCACTAGTTAGCCTGTTATGGCTTGCCCATGACCCTCTACCAGGGCACATATGCTACATTTCTTGACTGTAGCTTTGCTGATAACTCTATTATGACAGTGAAAATGTATGAAGGTGGGGGACAAGGAATAATATTTGTAAGGCAAGTGTAAGAAATTGGGTTATTGGCTGGGGGTGGGGTACAAGCCACACTCAGGGTACAACCACAATCCTTGTCAAAGTGAACCACTAAAGTCACAAAATTAACCTGTACTTAACCCTCTGGCAACTTGCTACAAATCAGTCAGTCTCAATTTATAGGCAGCACACAACCAGTAACAAAGTGAAAACAACAGAAGAAAAATCCCAAACCAATTTAGAAGACTAGAGTGTATTTTAATACATAAAATTGTACCAGAATGAAAAAAATTCAATAAGTAGTACCGGAGATATTAAGTTTGAAATTTTGCATTGAAAATAGCGCCTAAGAGCACAAAGCGCCACTCATGATCATCTGGTTGTGCTAGACTGGGAGAAAGTCACAAGCTCATGCCGACAATGATGGAGTGTGGGTCGAATACAGATACCGGGTTAGTCCTGCTGCAGTTACCTATAAAGTGCGGTAGGAAGAGTTTCATTTGCGATGGAGGAGACCATGAGGAGGAGACTGAGCCTTGTAGATGGTTGTCGCTACAGCGCAAACAGCAGGTCAGATGTCACGGTCATCATTGTAGCGCGAAGAGCTGGTCCAGCGTCACAGATACCTGTTGCTGTCATTTTGTACCAGAGGTGGTAGAAGGCTGTTGTTGCTATAGCGCATGGGTACTCACAAACTTTCTCTCGGTGGCCAAATTTACAGTGTGGTTTGTGGCCGAGTGCGGCACCGGTGGGGGCGGGGTCAGAGGGGGAGAAGGCAAGGCTAAAGAAAAAAAAATTGTGACAATGAGGTTGAACCCAGGTCCCTGCATCAGGCACGTTCGTCCATTGAGCCACCAGACCCGGCATACACTAATCTCTCTCTCTCTCTCTCTCTCTCTCTCTCTCTCTATCTCTCTCTCTCTTTCTCTCTCCCTCTCTCTCCCCCTCTCTCTCCCTCCCTCTCTCTGTCTCCCTCCGTCTGTCTCCCTCTGTCTGTCTCCCTCTGTCTGTCTCCCTCTGTTTGTTTTCCTCTGTCTGTCTTCCTCTGTCTGTCTCTCTCTGTCTGTCTCCCTCTGTCTGTCTCCCTCTGTCTGTCTCCTTCTGTCTATCTCTCTCTGTCTGTCTCCCTCCGTCGCCCTCCCTCTGTCGCCCTCCCTGTCACCCTCCTCCCTCTGTCTCCCTCTCACTCTCTGTCTCCCTCTCTGTCTCTCTGTCTCTCTCTCTGTCTCCCTCTCTCTGTTTCCGTACCTCTGTCTCCGTACCTCTGTCTCCGTCCCTCTGTCTCCGTCCCTCTGTCTCCGTCCCTCTGTCTCCCTCCCTCCTCTGCTGCCCTGTTCCCTCTGTCTGTCCCCCAAGTGATCCAGACTATGTCCCCTCTGCTTTCAGGTTCTTCAGATCTCTGATCCATCCTTGGATCCATCCTGACACTCTTCAACTGGATGCCTGCAGCACTTCTTTGTAGCTCTCCATTGGAATCGACGACGAAACCCAACACAAAAAGACACCTAGGCACCCAGTTTCCCTGGGTGAGTTAACACGAGTACTTCGGTGCTCCCGTGGGTCTTGACTCTCAAAGTGTCCAGTACTAAAAGGGTTTTACCGTAGTCCACTCCTAAGTGTCCTTAAACTTTAAAACTGTAACTCTAACTTTCTCCATAGAAGTCAATGGTGATTCCCGACTGTGTTTAGACACTGCACGCGTCCCCCGTGGGTCTCCTGCATCCCTACCTTGGGTGGTTCCCTGTTGCCCCAGCGGTTCTACAGGCTCTAGGCCTGTTCTCTGTGTTGAGAGCGGTACTTATACCACTTTCTTAGTATATGGTTTGTGAGGCCCCTAGGGCAAAACGCATACTGTGCTAATTTACTGTGTGCTATTTAAGTTCTTTTATTGTACTTTTGCCTCTAGCCTCATAAAGAGACTAGTGGGGTTGTGTTTGAAATAAATGCATATATTTTACATATATACCAGGTGTGAAGCTCTTTCATTTAATCATTCAAGAGATTATAGACTGATAAAACAAGCGGGTTTACATTCCTTCAAGACTTAGCCTGAAGACTGCTCTCCACAGCTACCACTAGGATAGCTTTCTATAAAGGTTGTCTAAACCTACCATCAAAAGGGTCATTTGGACTGGTGCAAGGTGCCCACTAGAATAGTGGACATCATATGCCAGGCCAACTTCTCACAGTTAGCACTTCGATGGGAAACGGCCTTCAATAGACACGCTGCCTGTAAAGCAGTGGACATCAAGGAGCAGAGGCCGGCGGGTTGTTAGATGAGCGTAGGGCAAGAGGGTTTGCGGGCGCCTAACCCCCTGCCCGGTCCCCTCGATGCCCACATCGAATTAAATTAAAAATGTTACCCATGTGGGAGGCCTCGCGTGGGATGCGCACTGGGTGGGTCGCTCAGGACTGGAGGATTTGTGCTGCAGTATTTGAGGTAGTTAATTCCCACCCCCGAGTGTCGCTTCCCTGCAAGGGGGGCACTTAAGCACTTCATATTCTGGTCCTGGGACGCGCGTTTATGGGGCAAGCTGGGGGCACATTTTATCATTGGCCCCATGGCGGTAGACACTCGGGGCGCGGAGTATGTGGAGAGTGGGCATTTAGAATGGCCGGGTCATGTCACGCTGTCTTTTGGTGGGTGCTATGTGCCTCGCAGTGGGGGCGGAGTGTGTCATCCCTGTGTGCACTCCGGTGGTACTGTGGCCATGCTGGCTGGTGTGGGGTACCACCCCCCTTGCTTGCCATCTGGGTCATGGGTTGGAGCCCAGTGGGGCCACTCATGCTGCAATTCAAAATTCCACACTTGAGCACACCGTTCGGTGCACACTGGCGTCGGGATCATGCCTTTATGCGTGGGCTCAAATCATGCTTGCACATATTGAAGGTTGACTTGCCTGCCTAGGGTATGGTGGATAAGACCGTGCGGAGGCGGCATGCCGGGCGTGTGTCGCGGCTGGCCTGCTGCTGTCACCAGCCACGCCGCGCTCGTTTCGGATCCCGCTGTGGGCATTCACAGGCACACCTGCGCGGGCCCGATGGGTCATGTCACAAGGGGCTCCACCGCCGAGTGTTGAATCCATCAATGGGAGTGGGATCACAGGGAGCTGGGTTGTGGGCGCATCATTGCTGGGTTGGCAGTACCTTGGGAGGGGTTTCTTGTGCACGATCTTCCCTGAGGCCGCGCGTGCATGTTGAGGGGGTTTCGACTTGTACCCCAGGTGTATCCTGCAGCAAGCTTTACCTTGCACCTCCGGCTGGCCCAATATATAGCAACGCAGGGCGTCCATGAAAGAGTTACATCCTCACCAAGCAGAACACATCACTATGCAGCACTAAATAATATCTGCCACTTCACTCCATAAGTTTAATGCCCAGCAGGAAATTACCATGTTAGAGAGGTTGCCTGAAGCTGACCTCGGGCTTAGGGCAAAGGGCACAGTCGGGCTGGGCCCCCTTGGTCGAGGCAATCTTTTCACAAGGGGGTGAATATTGCCGACTTGTAACCAAATTTGTATTGCGGTGGTACCAAAGGGTCTTGGTGCAACTTGGTGGCACTGTTGTTTACGTGACTGAACATTGATTGGGGCTGTTTTGTTCACTTTATCGATCAAGTGGGTTGCTGTCCCATCCTTTGAAGCAACTAGGGCTGGGATGACTAGTCTGCCACATAACTATTCACTGGTTGCGGAGTGGTTGTTGGAGATCAATGCGCAAGCATGGGCAGTGACCTGTATGGCCTGGCCACCATGGGGGCACAGGACTTGAGTAGGGGGACCGGCATATGGCATTGAGCAGATTTGTCCCCATCTCTCACCTTTCATCAGTGTTCCCATGGACCTGGGAGGCTTCAGTTTGCATCTGAGTGGTGCTTTTGTGGAACGTAGGTGCCTTGGGAAATATTTGATGGATTCATTCATGACCCTCATTCATGACCCTTACGTAGGTACCGCATTCACTGTGAACTGTTGGTCATTTTGCCCTGCTGCACAGGCATATCCAGACACCTCCGCACTAAACAAAGCAGTGGGCAGGAGGATTGAGAAGTAGCTACTTGGCTTCCTGGTTGTACTGCATTCAGACGTTAGTGTGTACTAGCAGGAGGAACATGGGAATGGTGTGTGTTAACCATTCTTTTGTCTATGCTGTCTCAGTGAAGCGGGGACGATGGCTAATAGTTGATACACTTTGCGTGAGTCTCTTGGCTTTAGTGTTTGTTAATGACTCATCTTTCAGATGGAAGGGATGAGTTGCCTAATAGCTGATATGCCCCTCGTAGTACACTTTGAGTGTTATATTCGGTCATGCCCAGCTTGTGGCAGTTAAGCTGGACGAGTTTCTGTATTCCTGGCAAGTGAGTTGGGATCGTCAATGCTTTTCTTTCAAAGAACTATTTTCGCCAAAGTATCCCAAAGTATCATTTGTATGTTAATGTCACACACATGCACACATGCCCACCCCTAGCTTGGAAATGTCTCACAAAAGCAGCCTTAAACCTTGAACTTCTTAGTGTTCCTCGATGGTCAAAGGGGTGAAATTACTGATATCGGTATGTCTCCCTCATCTTCATTGATGTTGCTCTTCCGAGGTATTATATGCCTCCTGTTTGGGATTAGGAGACAGATTGCAATAACAAGCCAGAGGCGGTCTCTATTAGAGTAGAAGGATGTCTTTTGAGTGTATTCAAGGCACTCTGTGAGAGTCCAGGCTGCTGGTAGAGAGTCAGTGGCTGTCTTAGCAAGTCACAAGGCAAGTGGGTATAATTAAATCCGGCCTGGCTGGACTGTAAACAAGCATGGGTGGGCCATGAATATGAGTGGGACTGGCAAAATGAACAAAGTATTTGATGGGGCTGATATTTTAGATATTGGCATCTGTCTGCGTTTGACAAAATACTCAAAGAATTACATACTTCCCTTTCATTGAAGGGCTTCTGGCTTTGGAAAAGGGGAGGGACGCTGCTATTAAAATAGGGTAAGATGCTGAACTTTAACGCGGAAGCATGCTCCTGGGCATGGGCACCAGAGGAACTGTGCCTGCTGCCATAAAACAGCCACTGACCAGCGTGCTGCTTGCGTGTTCGAGGGTGCCTGGCTCAAATAGGTTCCGTTTTCCTTTTCCCTACAGCCTGACAAGGTCAAGGGCCCTGCCTTGCTGTAAGGGCAAGGTTATGTGTTGATCATATAAGGACGCAGAAAGAGAGGATGCTTAACTATGGGCATGCTATGCTGAGCTAAATTTCAGCCTACATGTTTCAATCCAATGACAAACACAGAGCAAGTGTTTGGGTCAGAAGCAGTTGTGCATTATCGACCGTGAAGCCCAGTATACATCGCAGGGCTCTGCTCAAACTAAAGTGAGACAAGATTGCACAAAGCATAGGTTGAGAGTGCAGGGCCAGTCATATATGGCAATTTAAGAGAATATGCCAGAGGTAGCGAATATGACATCACAGACTTGATCAGTGAGGATATCATGGTTCATCTTTTGTCCCCATATAGGCAATAGTTACGGACAGGCTTTACCATTAAGGGCACATTACTACTAAAAGTGCCCCAAAGGTTTGGGGTCAAACTGGGTGGGAGCAGTGAGTCAAAGAAAGCACAAATAGGCTACAATGTTTTAAAGACCATTTGCCATTCCCAGCATTCAAGAAAGGGCAGGCATTAACACATATTGTTCCCTTCTTGCTCCCACTGTCATGTCTGCTCCCGGGTATAATGGAAGAAGTTTGTGAGGGCCAGATTTCACCTAGGGCGGACTTTCTCAATTCGATGGACAAATCCTGACTTAAGTTTGAGGGACAAGTACTATGTGTCACATTTACTAAACGTCCAAAAATGTTCGAGTATCTCGCAAGCTGTGGTGCCGCGAGTTGGGGCAGGTTAGCATCCCCATCTTGCATACTGCACTCCAACAGCCCAACAGTTGGTAGAACATGGGATACGCCTGCCCAAATACGGCACCAGAACACAAGGTTAGTCAGGGCCATCTTGTCTGTTGGGCGACTCATGCAGGTGAAGGCTCACTACACTTCTTGCACAATTACACCAGTTCGGAATTGAAGCATTGCCTTAGGTATCCCTGGGCATATAGGAAGGCCAGACAAGCAGCCTGGGGGTTACGGAGCACGTGCACTCTGCTCTTAGTATAGTAGGTCAGTCGGCATCCCACCTAGGAAGCGAGCACTTCTTTGAGTGATGGGTGGACCAAGACAGGACAGCAAGTAATAATTGAGCTATGTTAACTGCCGGTGAAGATCATTTCATTGGGGAGCAATTAAGCGCTGCAGGTGGCCATTCCTTGCTTGAGATAGATGATAGCTTAGGTCCCCGATAGTACTCACATACTGGTCCAGTGGCTACCAGGCCATCGCATCCCAGTTTGGGGGTTAACCCTTTTAAATCCTAGGGTGGACTAAGGGGGTACGGGACTGGTGCTTAGGAAACCATGACGTAGCAGCGGAGATGCTGGCTGTAGGCCCAGCACTTCCCCTGTTCCCTCCAACCAGTGATATTAAAAGTATCCCCAATTTTCACCATGTGACCTACATATAAGAAGGCTTGGGATACATTTTCACTGGTCCGCTGAGCACAGCGGGTCATTCCGTTTAAGGGAAAACTACAGCAGAGACTGGTGGGGAAGGTCCCCCAACCCATCCTGGCCATCCACTTTGCTGTGCGCAACAACTGCGCATATGGGAGTCCAATTACCTGTGCATAGTTCATTCAGACACGCAGTATCATTTCAATTATACAATCGCTGTAGTTACAAGTTGCAAGCGTGAGATTCCCCCAAGGTCAACTGGTCACATTATCAGCAATAAAGGTGCCTGTGGAGTCTGGGTGCAGCCACCACAGATCAAACTGAACAGGTCATAGTCCAACAGGAAAGGAAGAATGTTGAATTGATTGCCCACTTAGAATTAGTACTATTGCACAGGGGGATGGAGGGTGATTCCAGGAACACTGGTGTGTGGCGTCAATGCTAGATGGTCAGCTTATGTTGGGTAGGAGGTTCCGCATCACCAACCGGAAGGGTGACAAGTGAAAAAATCCAGTATATAGGTTTAATATATTTGTGTCTCTGGCCTTACAGCTGTGTGGAGCGTGTCTCATTTCAGGTACGCCCAGGTGAAAATTGTGTACCTAAGGTTCGCATGACGGATGTGGTTTGTCGCATCTCCTAGCGGATCCACTGAAGGTGTATTGCAGCTAAACAGGGAACTGGGAATCTTGGTTTACGACACTTTGGCAGGTTTAAAGCACCCAGGGTCGGAGATGGACAGTAGGTACTGGGCATCGGTGATCCAATGGCAGTTAAGCAAGTCGGGTGCGCTGTGTAAGTTGTAATTGCAGGAAAGGGTGAGGTGTCTCTAATAGTGGGCACAAGTCATATATTGTTTCAAACCAGATTTGACACCATTAAGGTGTTCACCAGGGTTTAGCAAACAAAGGGGTTTGTGCATCCGTCTGGTCAAAGAGGCGAAATAGGTGCACCCTAGAACCAAGGGTAGGTGACAAGATCTTGCAGTTAGGCGCAAATGCCCGCCCGGTTAGTAAAAGTTGCCTCGCTGGGTGGTGACGATGTCAGCCAACATAGTGTGCTGCCGTCCTAAGAAATGGGGAAACAAGGTGTTAAGCACAAAAAGCTACTATGTAAAAGAACATTTAGCATGTCCAGTGATCAACAAAAAGTAAAATGTAATGGAGCAGGTAATTTTCTACTGCTGGGGTTGCCCAGGGGTGGGCAATGTGATCACCCCTGCCCCCCATTCGGCAAAATTCGAGGATGAGGGTAAAGTAGGACTTAGTCAATCCTTTAATGTTGGACACCATATCGCAAACAGTAGGCACTGTATTAAATCTGACATATTCTCTTAGCTGGTATGCCTTGGGGGTTTCACCAGAGGGTGTTGGGCCGGCGAAATTCCCATAAGGAATAAGGGATACATGGCAAGGGCAAGTGGGCACCCTTGCTCATTGGCACATACTTCTAGTTATGAACATTCCTGTGCGTCATGATTTAGAAAGCAAAGGGACTGTACAAATGTTAAGCATAAATCTCCTCACCCAATTAGCCAAAGTGGGCGGGGTTGGAAGCGGTTACCTAACGAGGGGGCTGCTGTCCCATGGATGGGGACAGAGGTGTTCAGCACACACGGTGCTAGAAGGACGGCAACTAGGTGAGATCAGCAAATAAATGGGATAACGAGAGCCTTGGTGTCTGAAATCGTCCCGCCCAGAGTTGGCACGGGCTAGGTCATGTGAGGCAGTGGAACTTTCACGCAGGAGGGTGAATAGTTCTTGGCACAGGTTCACAGGCCAGAAGGGTCTTTGGTTCCACCAGACACTAGCTGATCCAGGGTAACGTCAAGGGCTATTGTGATATAGATGGGGTTCATCCATCACCAGTAGGGAGGGATTCCTTCCCTTACATTTGCAGGAGGCCTAGAAATGAGCAGTTACAGGTGAGAAATCCGCTGTTTTGGTTAAATCATCAACTACATGGTCAATGTGAACTCTGGTGGTCTGAAATGATCCTCCGCAGAGGTCGGAGCTAAAGCAGAGGAGGCCGTTAAACATCCTTGTAAGAAGGAAATGCTCTTGGCCAAAGTTTCGCAGGCCAGATGGGACTGAGTTTTCATCAGACACGAGCTGATTCAGGCTAATGTTAAAGAATACTTTGCTAAAGATGGGTTCCATTGTCAACATTGCCATACAGGCGTACGCCTAGGTCAGGTTGACACACATGAGGTGCATTTGTCACAGGTTGACATGGATACTTTCCACGGCACATGCACAAGGCCCTAGAAAGCAGGTTACAGGTCAGAAATGAGCTGTGGCGGAGGTACAGGGCGATCTGGAAGCCGACGGGTACAGTAAGGGTACCTTTGCGGCAGACGAGTACAGTAAGAGTACCTCTGCGCGGCACAGTAGGGGTGCCAGCGCCAAAGACCAGGAGCCTCAGGGCAGGTTCCTGGAAAACTGTGACGGCGCCCCGTTAGTCCTTCGGGCGGTTGGGGGCCTGACCAACCGGGGGTTTGCCCTGCTACGCTCCGCCCTGAAAAGGGCGTGAGTAATAAGACACCAACATGTCACGTGATCCGGAGGAGGATCACAAAATGGTGTAGCACTGATTGGGTGTCCCACAGTGCTGGCTCATCAGGTGGGCGGGGCAGCATAGGTTGATACAGATGCCTGCCCTTGGATTGCCCGTAAGATATCCCACCATATTGAATACTTTGGTATGGAATAAACCTGCAGCAGTATTTCCCATAACAAAATTGGTCTTGTGTATTTATTTATTCATGAATGCTCAGACTGTGGGTGGGGGAAGTCGCCAATAATGGCACTATATGGAACCATGCTGTGCCTTTTAACATATTTAGTTACGATTAGCAGGTGCATAACACAGGCCTCTGCAACCCCTGTGGTGCTGGGGACCCCAACCCCTCAGGGCCCCCTAACCGTTCACAGTGGCTGCATTCCGTCCACGGCCAATATTCATCTGTGATATATATGGGAGGGTCCCCCATCACATTCTGCACGAGACCCCGCCATTTTATGCTACGTCACTGGCCATTAGGCTTGTATTTGGCCTTCCAGAGGCAGCCCGGTTGCTTTAGTTTACTGTATGTAATGAATATGTCTAGAGATATACATAGAACCTTCGAGCAAGCTAATCAATGTTATCGATTCTTTTAGTCCCAATTAAAAGTGTTGCTCCAGGCGAGATCGTGGGTTCTCGTGGGTTAACGATCAATGTCTTGCAAGGAGAGTCTTTACGTATATAAAAAATTCTGGACACCCAGGTCTTAGTTACCTTAAGGCTCCACAAGTCAGTGAATCGATCATCTAAACAGGAAAGTTGTTCTCAGAAAGTCATGATCTGCACATATTTGAATTTAGCAATCGATGAAAAGAACAGACCCGACATCATTTCTGTTAACCCAAAGCCCTACTTCCTCTTACCAGTCCTTACAACGAGATGCTTCCAACTCGAATCAGAAAACGTTCAGTTACAGAAACTAAGCTATCAATGAATAAAGGAATGAATGAAGCAATCCATTTTTAGAAGTAAGCTAAAAAAACATGCAATACGAGCCTTTTAAAAGAAGATAATCATCACCGTCATTTAAAATGTCACTGCTCTTTTCCAGCTCGTCATCTCCTTTCATCGGTAGCCAACCTTGTGATTCAGTCGAAATTCCTCTTTGCTTGGGCTGGCGGCGGAGCCTTCTGTGTACAGGCTGCTCGTCGCATCCTTGGTCTTTCCTTATGTTCCAATTCAGAAAATCTAGCTGTACAGCCTCTAATTCACCCACTTCAGGAATATCTCCACCGTCTCTTTCTGGCAGTGCCGTATGACTAAATAGGCTAAGTAGCACTGGCCTACGGGGCCCACTTCTTTTATGGGCCCCGCAACAAAGGATCAAAATGCAACTTGAAGTACATAAACCAGAGAAATCAGATTCACAGAGCAGTTTGTCTCTTAAAATCTCATATTGTGACAGCTGTTAGTTTGTAAAAAAAAAAAAGAACACTGCATAGGATTTTAGGAGTTAATTTGCGAGGGGGCCCCGAAATTTCGACTGCCTAGGGGCCCCCAAAAGGTTTAATCCGGATGCGCCAGGTGTCATCGCTCTGGGCGCTAAGGTCGAGGGGGAGCCATTTGAATGACAGGCTGAGGAGAGATAAGAACAGCCTGCAAATCTGTTTTTATTCACTTCGTTTTTCAGGGGATAATAACAGCAGGCGTACTCTGGTGATTGATGCCCTTTGATGGAGAGAGCTGTGATCAGTCTGACTGGCGTCAAAGTGCTGCATATAAATAAACTGAAAGGCATTGTTTCAGAACATCTTTGTTTTTTTTTCTCAATCTTTAGTTATTCTAAGTTTGCTACAAATGATTCCTTTGGGTTGTAATACATTTTTATTTAAATAGGAAATCCCAAAAACTCTGTATTGTTTCATATCTTGAGTTTGTGGATAAGATTTACTAACTCTTTGCACCAAATTTGCATCACAAAAGGGACACAAGCCTGACTCAAAATGTTGCTTGGGGATTTACTTTCAGAGCAATTCCTGTATTGTGTCCGAATGTAGTCCTCAAGTAATGTGAAGTAGAAATATGCTGTACTTTGTGTCAAGTGGATATACCATGAGTAGTACATGGACATTCCCATGTAACCACCCTTGGACTTGGATCCTATGCCTATGTACTGTCATTGGTAGAAAAGGATTTACAAAAAATACACCTCTTCGAAGCAGGTGTGACTGCTCAGCACATATACAAATTGGTAAAGAGCTGATAGGCCTCCCCCCCCCCCCCCCGTGCTAAGACTTTTTTGGCTATTTGGGGGAGTTTGTGCTTAGGCCCCTGTAACTTTTTGACCACATAAGGTATCCATGCCAAAATTGCATCCTTTTTTTCCAACATCATGGGGATTCTAAAGGTACCCAGGTTTTGTGGATTCCCCTGGAGGGGACCCAGAAATTAGCCAAAATACAGCAACATTTTGGTTGTTTTGGGAAAAATGCGAAAGAAGGGCTACAGATGAAAGCATCTGGTTTATTCCCTGCATATGGTATCAAAAAAGGGGTTGTGGTTTGGCATTTTTCAGGGACATTGCCTATTTTTTCGATTTGTTGTGCTTTCAAACTCCTTCCAGTAAATGGTAGAAATGGGTATGAAAACAATAATGGATCCAAGACAGCTATATATTTTGGAAAAGTAGACAGAATTCTGAATTCAGCAAGGGGTCAATTTTGTAGATCCTTCAAGGTTTCTTGATAGAAACTAAACCGTTAAATATAGGAAAAAATTAAAAAAACAGCCTTTTGTGTCAACATTTTCACATGTAACTTCTTCTAATTATGACAACTCTTTGACAGCAATATACGGTTACATCCGCTGGACCATCCAGGTTGTGGGGATATATAGGACTTGTAGGTTCACCGAGAACCCGACGAACCCAGAGCCAAAAACTGAGCAGCAACTTGCAATGGTTTTTTATTATGTACCAGGTACATAGCAATTATTCTGGGAAAATGTATAAATGGAAAAATCGGTATGAAAGACACTTATGTATTTCTGAAATGGGAATAAGATATAGAGTTTAGAAACAGTAGATATTTGCACATTTCCGAAATTGGGAATACTCATACTAGCCTGAGAATTATCGATCATTTTTCAAAGTTACTTCTTTTTTAAACATTGTCTATCATTTGGAAGGCAGAAATGCATCAAAAGTCAATAGGTAATAACAGTTGCTTTACAAATCTGAATTACCCTAAATCTCCCGATAAAAATGGTACCTCACTTGTAAGGGTAGGCTTAGTGCCCACGACAGGAAACGTTTCAACGCAACGTGAACACACCACATTTTCACAATGAAAAATTACCCTTTTATTGCAAAGTGCCTAGCTGTAGTTTTTGAACCCTAGGTCTGCAAGCACCTTGGGAAACCTAGCAAACCAATACATCTTTGGAAACTAGGCTCCCAGGGGAATCCAGGATGGGGTGACATGACTGCCTCTCACCAGGTTCTGTTACCCAGAATCCCTTGCAAACCTAAACAATTGTAAAAAAAAAACACATGTCCTCACATTTCTGAGGTGGAAAGTTCTGGAATCTGTGTGGATCCTCAGATACCCACCCACCGCATTCCTCAAAGTCTTCAGAGAAAACTGGTACCTCACTTGTGAGGGTAGGCCTAGTGCCCGCAACAGAAAACGGCGCAAAACGCAATGTGGACAAAGCACAATTTCACAGCAAAAAATTTTTTTTTTTTTTTTGCAAAGTACCTAGCTGTGGTGTTTTTTAACCCTAGCTCTTCCGGCACCTAGGGAAACCTAGCAAACCTATACATCCTTGAAAACAACCAGGGGAATCCAGGATGGGTTGACTTGACTGCCTCTCACTAGGTTCTGTTACCCAGAATCCCTTGCAAACCTACAAAATTGTAAAAAAATAAAAACACATTTTACTCACATTTCTGTGGTGGAAAGTGTTGGAATATGCATGGATCCACAAATTTCGACCCAACCCACATTGCCCAAAGTCTTCCAAGAAAAATGGTAACTCACCTGTGTGGGTAGGCCCAGTTCCCTGTGACAGGAAATGGCACAAAAAGCAGCGTGGACACACCGCAATTTCACAGCGAAAAATTACCCTTTCTTGGTAAAGTACCTAGCTGTAGTTTTTGAACCCTAGCTCTGCCGGCACCTAAGGAAACATAGAAAACCTATACATTTTTGAAAATTAGACACCCAGGGGAATCCAATATGGGGTGACTTGACTGGCTCACACCAGGTTCTGTTACTTCATCACCTGTTATACCATTCACTAGGATGACAAGAAAAACATGGCTTCAGGCCTAAATGTGTAACTTGACTCCTGCAGGGAGACCTAACAAAATAAAACTTTTTAACAGGCGGGAAACCTTGCTTTTAAATATTAAGTAAGTTGCCCCGAAGCAGGCCTTGCAGCCCACAAGGTAGGATGTCTGATATGTAAAAGTGGAACTTGGAAGAGTTTAATATTTTCATCTCCCTACAGTGGTAAGCCGTCAAAAATTATTTTTGCTGTAGGTGGTTCTGTGAAGAAACATCAAAGAACAGTTAATATGTTAATTCTATATAATTGGTTTAAAATAAGTTACAGAGACAGTTTAACCATTGTTTTTTAATATTTTACATAGCCTTATAGCCTGCCGTATCGGGCTATACGGCTATTAAACGCCCACTCCAGCGTTAAAGGCCCGAGCCGAAGGAGATGGACTTTAAGAAGGGAGCAGGACTTTAATAGCCGGTATAGCCCAGCTACGAAGGGCTATAAGGCTATTAGAACATTCTGCCACTATAGGGCAAAATGTTCTAACAAATAAAACAAAGGCCATTCAGAGTTTGAGGGGTTTAAATTCCCTCGGGCTCCAAGAGGACTTTGATAACAACTTTGGAATGTTGCTTTGCTGCCCTTTACCGGCCCATAAAAGAATGGAGCATTCCATTGTCTTAAATGGAGCTCCCAACATTCCAATGTTCTAATAAAAGTTATACTTTCTCTGCCCAAAGCCCCCGCTGGCTACAGCTGCTGCACTGAGTAAGAGTAAGAGTAACTTTATTGTACAGTTAATTAAAACTCACAATTTTTTTTAAAATACACAGCTTAAAAGAAGGTATATATCAAAGATAAAAGTAATTATCAAAGATTAAAATTCCCAATCGCCATGTTTTGCGATGGTATACAAGTTCATGTTTCTAATTTACTTTTTAATGTAATTGTATGAGTTGCAGTCCCAGAATTAACTCTGGTGCTCTGTCTGCCTATTGGTCTGCTTCCTCATTCTGCTTTTTCTTGAGTCTTTCCGTCGCTGCATCAAAGAATTTTGAGCGACGGCAGCTGCTGCACTGCTACTTCGATGTAGTGTGAAATACTGCTGAGAGCACAGACAATGGCTTCTGCTTCCTTGGATGGCTCAGGAGGGGAATGTGACTCAGCTTAGCCCAAGCAGAGAAGTATCGGAGTGTCAAGGAAACAAGGGGAGACCTGTACTTTCATAGGTTTGGGATATTGGAATCCTGGAGAAGAGGACTCTTTTGATCCCAAAACACAATTTAGCCTCCTGGCTTTAGTATCAGTGGTAGTGGGAGCTGCCTCCAGAACCAGTTGTGAGTAGTTGAGTTGGGTTGGGGCTGCTCATGACCCTAAATGTACTCCTAGGTGTGATACAAGCTCCACACAGGGGCAGCAAGAGTGTCAGCTTTGCTTTAGTGAGAAAGGCTTCAGCTTGACCTTGTCTTACTGCTATCCAGATTCAAAGTGACTTAATTGAATACAGCCTTGCCTTACTTTTTCTGCTTGCTTTTTGCCTTAAAACGTTCGAAGATGCATCTCTTCATTCCCCTTTATTTGATATTAGAAATTTTGGTGTGGTTTTTGGTTGGTTGTGCAATTTTTCATGTGTTGTTTAGGTGGTGCTAAATACCTAACACATTTTCCTGACCTAAGTCTTCTACTATGTGCTGAGCCCAGGTTTAAATTATGAAATCTGTTTGATTGACCCAACAAAAATGTTCAACTATATGAAACTGGGTTATTGTTTGAGTGGGATGAACGCTCCACTCAGGCAACAAACAAGCCTTGTCAGGGTAAACCCCAAAGTCACTAAATTAACCTGTGCTTAATCCTCTGGCATCTTGGCAGAAAGATGTCAGGCTTTACTTGGGGGCAATGTGTAGAGTATCTATGCAGCGTACAAACAGTAATAAGGTCAAAACACAACACAAGAAAAATCCCTAACCAATTTTGAAAAATAAAGTACATTTGTATAAATGAAATGAAACCAGGCCAACAGAAATCCAATCAGGAGAACAGGAGAAATTACATTTTAGAGTTTTCAGTGATGATAGTGGCTAAAAGCAAAAAATGCCACTCGCAGTCATCTGGTCATGTTAGACTGGGGAAAAGTCACAAGGTCAGGCCAAGATGGAGTGCGGGTCGGATACAGTGACCAGGTTAATCCTGCTAAAAAGTTATCTTCAAAGTCTGGCGTGAAGAATTCCATTTGCAATGGAGGGGGCTGCGAGTAGGAGACTGAGCGCCACGACCGGTCGTCGCTGTAGTACATAGAGGCGGTCAAGGTTCACAGATGGTTAATTATGTAGCTTTGCATAGGCAGTCATCACAGGCTGTTGTTGCTGGTTGCCATGAACATAAGAGTCTTGGTGTGAACAGGCATGTTCACTGCCATAACAATCCCAAACTTACTAAATATAATAATGTAACCCAATGTTTGTCAATGGGAGAGACCAGCCTTACAGCAGTGAAAACGACAATAAGTGCACCATCCTGCAAAGTCTGTAGGGTGTCATCCACCCCATTATTGAAGAGTGAAGTCAAGAATGGAACCCATACCCACCCCTGTCTGATACACCTCTTGATCTCAAAAAGAGAACATTCCCTATTGGGGCCATACCACACCATAGACAGTAGGTTTTCATAGAAACTATTTTAATACTATTTAAAATGTAATCATAATTATTTGAAATGTTATTAATTTTGTTAAGTTCTTTAATTATATTTGTTAATAATTTTGACTGTGTGCTTACATTATGTGGTATACTGAATCTGACCTCTCCAATGAATGCTCCTTCCACAATGTTTGTGATATTAGAGTTAGAATTTTAAATCGGACCTACATGGTCTCCCCAAGCATGCACATTCCACAATGTTTGCTAGACAGGATTTGGAATAACAAATCTAACTCTCCCTGTATGCACTTTCCCCAATGTTAGTTAGTAATCTGATACCCAATATATGCAATTTCCACAATGTTTGTTAGCCTGAATTTAGAAGTGTAACTCTGCCCTCCTCCACACGCAATCCCAATGTTGAAACCCCAAACCTATGCTTCTTATGACAATGTATCTCCGGCCAGTAGCTTCTGCCTCAAGCAGATGTGATGATCTAGGCAAGTACAAAAAGTACAGTGGATGGGGAGGTGCGCAGGGATAAAAACAGTGGTTGCAGGAATGTTATGTTATGGTTCCTGCTTTTCAGTTGTATCAGGCAATCCCCGTCTCCCCCCAAAAAGGTTCAAGAAGCAGGAAATTCTGAGACACACACCACCCCTGCCACTATGTCTCTCGTCATAAGTGCCTGCCTTCAAAACTGCCCCAGTATATTAGTCAACCGTTCAAGCTAGGTTGTGGGAAGGGAGAAATGAAGGAGACACCTTAAATATTAGGATGTTTGGGGCTTTATGAAGTCAGAGATTGTGTGTCCACCTCAAGTTTTTCTGCTCTTGTTCCTGCTTGAAACTGTGCCTTTACCAATATCTTTACTCACTCATTACAGCATATATATGTCATTTAAGATACAGATGTATGTTTTCAGTAGACTTACCATGAACATACCATAGATAAATTATGAAGAAAACGTCTGCCATACCCAGTTCTAATATGAGTACACTGGTGAATTTTGTCAAATATGGAAATTGACAGAAGACCTGATAAAATAGCTCACTTATAGGGCTAATGTGAAGAAAGCACTTCCAAAGTTTATTTTTAACCAGTGCAACTTGACTAAGCATGTTATTGAGTACCTCACAATTTGAAATAATGATAAATAATAATATTAGTAGGACTTTTTACTATGTAACAACAAAAGAGTACCAGAGGGTCTTAAAAAGAAGAAAGTGGGTTAGCAGTGTGTGCAGCCATTCAACAGAATCCTTTCACCTGACCTATAGGGGATGGTAATCAATGACACCCTGGTAGATGATCAGAGATACCCATCAGTCACCACTCGGAACCGCCCTTCGTCATTTGGGATTCCTCCAAAACCATCTACTCAGATGTGTTGTTTTCAGAAAGACGGAGACCAGAATATTACTAGATCCCCTCGACTGAAACAACAGGTAGTATGGCGTACCACTTCTCTATACTAATGAGTGGTGAAGTGTAAGATGACTGATGGACTTTTTACTATGCCATCGAACAGTGCTTTATGAATGACAGCCTGCAAAAAGTGAGTATGATGATTCCTACTGGACAAAATGTTTGTAGACACCTTTCGTACATGAACACCCCATTCTTATTGGTTATGTAACCAAATACAGAGACCCTATTCATATTCAGCAAACTCCAGTTTTGTGCTGTATAGACACCAACTACATGTATTTTGCTTACATGTTTTGTAGAACACCATTGTTGTTTTTTGTTTATCTTCATACGATCCTTATTAGGCTCATCAATAAATATCAACCCACATGGCTGTGGGTCTGAGATATCAATTAAATCTGCACAATAATGTGATTGAATTGAATATCCACCTAATCTTGATGAAAATAAACAATTTCATTTTCGGGCCCAAGGCAAGTCACCCATACGACCTAGATTGGAGCTCTGTTTAGCTTATTGTGACTTCTAAGTGCAGTCACCAGTTTCCTCTTCTCCTCTATAATCACCTTTATGCAGGTCTCTGTGTGATTGTTTCCACAATGTGAGATGATCTGGCAAGGGAAAGACCATTCGTATGTTAATTTGCACTTCAAATAGAAACTTAATACTCAACCGCACATTCTTCTCTACTTTTTTAAAATCACTCAGTTGTCCAGAGTAGATTGGTTAGAAATCAATCCAATTTTCTCCAGTGGAATAAAAAATATAGCTTCATTGTAGTCCTGTATTGATTCAAATATATAACTTAAAAACACTTTTCCAGGCGATTGTATAATAGCTCCAAGTGACTGTGCTCAGACTATTTTGATAAATATGTTTGCTAATACTGCCCCATTCAGGAATTAGGGCCCGATTTAGATCTTGGCAGACGGGTAACCCCATCACAATGGGGAGAGATATCCTGTCTGCTGAAATATAAATCCTAAAGGATATAATAGGATTTATATTTTTGCAGAAGAGATATCCTTCACCGTTGTAACGGAGTAACTCGTCCGCTGAGATCTAACTCAGGCCCTTCATGTTAGTCTTGCCTAGTATCCATGCTGCACAGTAGTACCCTGTCCTTGACATATCGTGGGTATTCTTGACAATTTTCTTTCTGTCCCTTGCACAACATTAATACTCAAACAATGATTGCTTCCTGGCATACTGTGGAGACCCTCTCCTATTGGAGAAGATCCTTGACATATGGGGGACATACGGGACATTAAAATGGGTGTTCCTGGCATATTGGCATCCATGACCAAAGAGTGCTCCCAATGACATATTAGCAACAAACAACACATGTGTGTCTGTCTCTTTCTTTTCAGTAGCACATAATATTTTTTATTGAAATATAAATTATAGCTTGCATACGCTGACACAGTAAATCTTGCGCCTGCTTTGGCATTCAGAATAGGTGTTATACCATTATCCACTGACAGCCCTGGCCCTTGTTTGTTCATTTTTTCCCCAGTATATATTATTGGCATTTTCAACCGTAAACATAGCACAGTCTGAACAATATGTATATTGCATGTTACAAGGCACAGTTTCGGAGTCAGCATTATATAAAAAAGCGTGTGCTGGACCATAAGTATCAGTCCTCTAGCATCCCATATCAACGAGTATACCCAGCAGTTGTGTCTGTAACAATATATAACGGCTAATAAGACTGTAGCAGAAATTAAACAGTAACTAATAACCTCCCCCCTCCCTTCCTTTCCTTCAGAGCAATACCAATCCATTCTTTTTTGTGACTACCACTGTTCCACCATGAGATATTCTTTATTCGGGTGTGTCTGTCCGGGTTTCCACCGGAATTATCCCTTTGGGTGCCAGCCCTGTCCTGAGTATGCTGTGTAGGGCTTCTTGGATTATCCTGCAAATCTGATATCATGGACACCCAGGCTAATCTATCGTCCTCTGCTTTTTTGTCTGTCCTTACGAATCGCATCCGGACACACTCGGCCGTCGCACACTCATTTATATCTCGTAGCCAGTCTGAATGTTTTGGGGGCCTCGGGTGCATCCAGGCAATTACTATTCATCTTTTGGCCAGCACCAGCCTCAGACTTACAAAGCGCCTGCTCAATTTTTTTTATTTTTAAGAGTTGGCAGGACGCCCAGGACCCAGTAGCACCGCCCTAATATCCCGTGGAATAGTCCAGATCGTGGCCCTCCCCAGCCTTCTTTGGACTCCCTTCCAGTAAAACTGCAGTGTGGGGCAAGTCCAAATCATATGCATGAATTCCACCCCTTGTGTGCGACATCTAGGGAAGCAGTCCTCCCGAGTGGGGTATATTACATGTAACGAATGTGGGGTTAAATATACCTGATGTATGACATTTTAATGGAGTAAGTTAAAGCGAACATTTGTGCTAACTTTACGTACCCCCTATGTATATTCCGCCGCACTGCCTTCGTTAGGGGTTCTTCCAGGGCATCGTCCCATTTCTGCTGAAGACGCAGTGGCTCTCTCGGGAGATCATCTCTTATGGCTCTATATAAGTGAGAAACCAATCGCCCCCACGTACCATTTCTAGCATAGTTTTGAGAATACTAGTAACAGGTGGCTCATCCGGAAAAGTCTGCCATAGCTCTTGTGCAATCTTCGATATTTTGGCATATTGTAAAAATTGGCCCAGACCTAGGTCAAATTCAATTTGTGCCTCTTCACGGGTCAGGAAGCGGCCATTATTATACAGGGCCCCCATCAGGAGACAGGCCCCCTCCCTCCAGTGACTAACCGACATAAAGTCCGCTATCGCTGCAAATGGACAGATCACCCATAAAGGCATGTCTGGTGCATAAGGGTATGTCGGACTATCCTACGTAATGCCTGCTCCCCTACAGTTGCCACACAACATATTATATAGGAGTAACTATCAGGGATCGAAGATCCCATCATTAATAATGCGGTCAGCGACGCTCTTCCATACGTTCCGGCCAAACGATTTTTCTCCCAGTTATTTTAGTCGTCCAACTAGTGAAATGTATATTTTAATTGAGACTCCATATAGTACATGTCCAACCGCGGGACTTCTAAACCACCTCCCTCCCATGTCCTTTTTAGTGTTGCTAGTCGTACTCTTCTTCTTTTTTTCCCCCACAGAAGAGTGCCAATTAGGGTTTCCAGTGTAATAAAATACGATCTCGGTATCTCATAAAAAGAGTGTTGTAAGATATATAGACACTGTGGGAGAACAATCATGTTAACAATGACAATACGTCCCATAAGCGATAGTGGCAGGTCATACCAAAGGGCCCCTACAGGACATGCCCCATTTTGGCTGCATAAAAGGTGTCGGCGGAGTAAGCCAGGCGTATTCCCAGATATCTTTCCCTTTCCGCGGCCCAAGGGAGGTCTATATTTGGTCGTAATTCCGGTTTGCATGCGGCCGTCCTACCCATTGGTATCAGCCTTGACTTGCCAGGATTAATACGCATCCCTGTGATGTCCCCAAATTGCCTCAGTTCATGTAAAAGTACCGCGATGGATGTTCCTGGTTGTCACAGATATATCAGCGTATCGTTTGCATATAGCGAAATCACATGGTTTGCGTTAACTAGTTGTATCCCCCAATTGTCCATGACCATTCGTATGCAAACTGCCAATGGTTCCAGGGTGATCACAAAAAATAGGGGTGATAATGAGCATCCCTGCCTTGTCCCCCTGCATAGATCTATCTGCCTCGACACGGTCCTACCCATCTGCACTCTAGCCGTTGGGGCTGCATAAAGCAGTTGTGCCCATTTAAGGTACCGCCCTCCAATCCCCATGCCCCTCAGGACCAGCCACATGTAAGTCAAAAGCCTGCTCAATATCAAGGGATACTACCACACTATGGGAGTCCGCTAGGCAGGGAGCATGCCAGTCATGTGCCAGTCGTTGTAAATTCTATGTAGTATTCCGTCCATGGATAAACCCCGCCTGGTCTGTGTGAATGAGCTGTCTCATATAAGGGAGGAGGGGGTTAGCCATTATGCCACTCAATATCTTGGCATCTATATTCAACAAAGATATAGGTCTTTAAGAGCTCGGCAAGTCAGGATCTTTATCCTTTTTGGGGATCATAGCTACTAGTGCTTCGCTCATAGTGGGCGGGCAAAAGCCTGTCTGCAACGCCTCATTGTAAATTGCGAGCAGTCTATCCACTAAGAGCGGCGCAAAACTTTTATAAAACTCTGCGGGGAGTCTGTCCAATCCCGACTCTTCGCCGGCTTGAGGCGCCCGATGGCCCCAAGAATTTCTTCCTTACTGATTGGAGAGCCCAGCGCCTCCTGCTTGTTAACAGAAGGCAATTGCACCGCATCTAAAAGTTTTGTCAAGTGGCACAGCCCCAGATCTACACGTTTAGTGTATATGTTTTCTATATGCACTGCTAGGGTGTCTGCTATGATCATCTGAGTGTAGTGTAGTGTTCCGTCTGCAGTGCGTATCTGCAGTATAGGAGTGTTCGGGGTCTCCTGTCTTACGAGGCGTTCTAACAAAGCCCCAGTTTTATCCCCCTCCCTGTAGATTTGCTGTCTATATGTTGTGTAGACATATTTCTCCAGTTTGCGGAGGTCCGCATGAGTGCTTCCTTAACATCAGTCCACTCTTTCAGTTTCTGGGGGTCTACTCTTAATTCCGTCAGTGAAGTCTTTGTCTAATTGGATCCACACTCCATAGGTGGTTTTTATACAAACGCCCCTGAAAACATCCTTTATAGCTTCCCATTCAGTAGCTCAGCTGGAGGCTGTCTCTCAGTTTTCTTAGAAATAATTATTCAATTCTGCTGATACGGTGGTCAAAAAGAGGGATCAGTTAACACCTCACTTTTCAATCGCCACAGTGGTATATGAGATCTGACCCTGTTAGATCCCATCTCCAGCAAGACCGGGTAATGGTCTGACAAATATCTTGTTTGGTATGTTATACCCCCAACCAAGTCACTCAGATCAGAGGATAAGAACCAGTAGTCTAGTCTGCTGGAAGTGCCCATAGCTGGAGTATAGCAGGATAACTGTCTGGTGAGGGGGAAGTGCTCTTGCCATACATTCCGAAGTTGTAATCCCTGCAATATTCGTTGGAGCGCCAGTTTCACCTTTGGTTTTATGTACATTTTAGGGGCCTCCTTATCCACTGCACCATCCAGCACACAGTTAAAGCCTCCAGTCAACAGTATTGGAGCCCCAAGATATGGAGAGGCCGCCTCTTAAGAGATCGCAAGAAAAGGAAGAGCAGTCATCGTTCGCGGCATACATATTTATTATACAAATTTCGGAGCCATCAAGCCTCCCATGCAGCATAACATACCGGCCATCCATATCAATCACATGACGTAAGTGTCGGAACAGGACTCCCGGTGCTACCCGTATGAGGGCACCCCTTGCAAACCCGGAATAGGGTTGGTATAAAGCTGCCCTCTCTATCTTTTCTTCAGACATTTTATGGAATCACCCCAAATATGGGTTTCTTGAAGACATGCCAACGACACCTTGTATCTCTTCAGGTAAGCAAATATTTGTCTACGTTTATCAAATGTAGTGATACCGTGTACATTCCAGGTAAGTAATTTAGTCATGGTGGATGCCAGAGATTCCCCCCTTCAACACTCCTCCCAGAAGAATCCCGCCCATCTCTCAAGACAATAAGCGGTGTCCCCTGGTCATGCAACATCTGGCAGTCCACACATAGTACCACATGAAGGAAGGCCCAATCCTAACAAAGAACTACCCCAACAACCCCCCTCCCCCTGGGCACTATCACATTTCCCTACCGGCAAACCTGTAATGACCTACTTCTCTGTATGTTTTGGTGCTTCTGTCAGTCACCACGTCATTACTTACCACATCCTTTCTCAGGTTCCAGAAAGACACCACATTTCACAATACTTACCCAAGAAAGGAATAAACACTGACAACATATAAGACCATTGCCGAGGAGCCCGCAAATAACAACAAGTCACAACACCTCACCATCCTAGAGGGTACGCAGCGCATGTTCCTCCTAGCAATGTAATTTACACATCCCTGATGGGAGGCACTTTCCCTTCCGTAGCAACAATTACCCATTAGAGGGGAATCGCCCATCCCTCTGTAAGTACTTGGTAAAAAAGGGTCCCAACCTTCCCTCACAAGGAATACAAACAAATGATATGCTCTAGGGTTTCTTTATTACATGATAATAGGATGACAAAAGAAAGAAAGAACTAAATATCACAGTGAACATTTATAGCAATCACCAGCACATACATATACATAGAGCCTGAAAATAAAAGCATAGTTAGATAAAGTTAGATATACATGGAACACCTCACCATAATCTTAGGCGTCTTGTCATCTGAAGAAGAAGGGTCTGTCTCTCTTTCCCTCTCTCTGGTTGGGTCAGGACTCTCTGTTGCACAAACACGTCTGCACGTCTGCACCGTGATGTATCATCAGACCGCCAAAACACCAGACCAGCATCTCAGCATCTCACCATCTCAACCTCTCAGAATCTCTCTGCCTCTCATGGACCCCCTTTCTCTAATATAGAATGCAGCTCTCCATCGAAGTTTCTAGCTAACTCCGCCCACAGTTCTCACTGGATTCCTGTACCACCTCGTACCAAGAGCACAACAAGCAGCTGGCCAAGCGTTTTGCTCTGACTCGGCACGAAGAGAGCACATTCCACCCGATAAGAACCGGTCCTGTCTGGTTCACTACTGGTGGACAACACATGTAATCTAAAATATAACCTCTCACCTACAGAGGCTCGGAAGACGGCTTCAGTTTAGAATATGGAGTTGCTCAAGCCCAGGCCTCTACTACTTGGAAAGCAGAATGATATTAGACCACGTCAAAGCCAATAGGTTAAAGTCATAATTCACCTAACTCAAATAACACTATGCACTTAATCCCTCAGTATCCACTATGGAGCACATGTGTGCACCATCACCAACAACACTGCACCTCGACATCCCATACCTTCTATTCTTTGGCAAGATTATTCTAATGCAAGACCATCCTACATTAAGGCTAAAGTAACATAGCACACTAAACTCAGTACACAATGGTGGTGATCAAGGGTCATCACAGACCATCAGACCACTAAAGTGGCTCATTCACTACAAACCCAGGCTCAGTGACGGAACGAGACACGGCCCTATTGCCCTATAGAATATCACTACAAATTCAAACTAAGACAACTGTAATTAACAGCAACAAATTCATTCGTAATCCCGCCCACCTCAACCCATTCCACAGAAGTGAGTAGCCAGCTGCCGAGGTGTGAGGTCAAACCTCCAACTCCATCGGCAGGTACCATTCACCAGGGGGGCATGCCCCTGTCATAGAAAGCAGCGCGTATGGAAAGAAAAGTTCATGCAGCAATGAATATCCCCGTCAGTACATCCTGACCCCCCACATTAGGACAATCTTACCGATCAGTAGTGTCCATTTACAAACCGTAGCAATTGTCCCAATTACTAAACTGTTTCAGGCATCAGTGTCCTCGCTTGCCTCATTGTTCATGAGGCATCCTGGCAATGAAGCCCTCGAGTCCAGAACAACCTCCAAAGCCTGCAGTGTGCCGTCTGGGCAGACCCTCATCCCGCTAGGACTGCGAAGTCTGGCGGCCTCCTAAGAGTGTTTCTGCAATTGTCAGCTCCTAGACCGACACGTGTGCCGGGCTTGCTAGGCGTGATCGTGGAGGGAACCAAACATGGACCCAGAGAAGTGCTTGCATTCGGCCAGTCGGTCACTTCTCCTGCTGTAAAGAAAAACAGTTTATTTCCGTTGTGCTCCACTCTTAGTTTGGCTGGATAGAAAAGGCTATATTTCAGGTTTAAGTCACATAAGTGTCGCTTCACAGCCAAAAAAGAGTGATGTTGTAATTGTACCCATTGTGTGTAGTCAGGGTATATCGCAATTTTATGTCAATCAAAATGAAGCTTTCGCTTCGTACGAGCTAGTTGCAGTAGGAGATTCCGGTCCCGGAAATTAAGAAAATGGGCTATGATGGCTCTGGGAGGTGCTACTGGCTGTGGAGGAGGCACAAGTGCCCGATGTACTCCTTCTATTGTAGAGAACTTTGAAAGCCCCCGGGGGGCTGGGATCTCCATCAGCCATTCCTCGAGAAACAGTTCCGCCGACGGTCCCCCCCGCCTTTTCTGGGAATCCATTGAAACGAAGATTGTTTCTCCAGGACCGTCCTTCTGCGTCTTCGGCCCGGTCATTCAGGTGTACTCGTTTTTTCTGGAGGGTAATCACGGTGTCCCGAAGACTGTGTAGCTCCATCTGCATTGTGTCTACTGTTCGCTCTGTGGTTGTAACCCTTTCCGAAATTTTTTGCAAGTCACAGCGGAGAAAATTTAAGTTGATGGCGACCGCTTCAATTTTGTTTTTCAATTCACCGCTTGTAGCGTGGATATCTGTGAATAATTCCGCAATATATTGAGGTCTATCTGCAGTCTAGGTTGCCCGTTTCCATTGGCTGCGGCATTGCCGAGGCTCTCTGTTCCATATTAAGTGAGCGTAGTTTGATATTTTGTTTCCTTTATCCTTTGCCATCATATGAGAGGGTGTACAGGTCGGGGAGACAGAGATTACAGTTTTAGTGCCCTCTTCCGTGTCGTGGCTTGGCGGTACACTGCAGGGCCACAATCACCACCAGTTGGATGCCCTCGTTCCTCAGACCCCCCCCCAGGTGCTACACCATACCCTGTTGTGCAGCCCAACCGGTACAGATCAGTTGTAGTAGTACCCCTGGTACAGTTGGAAGAGCAGCAGCCAGGGTTCCAATATTATTTTGTATCCTCTGTGTTAAGCTCAGTCCCGGACACTTCCAGCCCTCGGTATTAGACAGTAGAATTATATTATACTCCGAGCATCTCACCCATTTGGGGTGAATTCTCATGTATGTCGATCAGGCCCCTAAACTTAAGTTGTCAGCCTTAAGCTTCATGGGCAGCACACACCAACCTGGAGAAGCGGCCCGGGCCTGGCTCGTGAAAAAGACATCTCTTGTGCAGTGCAGGGATCAAGTTGCCAGGTCGCAGACACCCAGCGGCAGTGCAGGCCCAATCTGCGTAGCTCCACTACACGCCTCGTCGTAACGCCATGCGCACCAAGAACTTCACCCCTTTAAAGTGGCAGGCACCGCCTGGGTGCCCGACGCAGATCCAGCCTCAGAGGGTGCCAACTGCAACGAGCTGAATCCACCCCCACACTCCGGACGTCAGATCCAGTCAGCACAGGCCCCGCAAGCGCTCAATGCCCTGGGTTCTGCATCCACATACCGGCTCTGCAACTGCTTCTCTCGAGCGGCCGGACGATCTGCACTGGAAGGCAGCAGTACTACTCTGGCCCTCCAGAGCAGCAGCCTCAGCTAGATGTCCAGCCCCACAGTGTCCAGATGCCGGAACCCCACCGCACACGCTGTTCCTAGAAGGCTGGGAAAATGTCCGGCAGCTCCAGAAGTCAACTGAAATAGCGTGTAGTTCACCATCACCCGGGGTCCTTGGGTATAAAGACAGGTAGTATCCCTTATGCAGAGAGGGGGGGGTCTCATAATCTGGCCGCGCTCAAATAAGTAAAGTTCCAACGCCAGGATGCTGATCGGATATACGAACGACTGGAGCTCTTCTCAGGCACATCTACTCCGCCTTCTTACTTAGCCATGCCCCCTTGTGGCTGTCTCTTATATATAAGTAGCCATGGTCCAATGGTGACACATTGCAGCATTCTGGACTTAATTCTAGATATCTATGGATTATAGTGGTGGAAGTTCCTGCCACATGATGGGCATCTGTGCTATTTGATGATAAATGGACATGAAAATCAGAATCGGTGCAGGTGTAGAAGTAGTATATAAGAGAACATGATTAAAATAACCAACTGATGTTTTGGATTTCGAAACATTGATTTATTAAAAAATAAAACCTCATATTTTGAGAGAAGAAATTGGTTTGGCTGATGAAAATTGTAAGTATTTATTTCTGGAAATACCCATGTTTATCCAAAATGAAGCCATGTATTTGAGAGTAAAATGTGTACTTTTACGGAAACTTGCAAGCTGCTGTTTAGGTCAAATTGGTTGGTAGTAGTTTTGATATTATTTAAAATTGATATTTGAGTAATAATTCATGCCGAATCCAGAAAATGTATTGCAGTTCTCATTTCCTTGGTATCAAGGAGCTCTTAATGCGACAGCTGGTATTTTTTGATTTTGGAATGGGATTTCATCATCGATATTGATTAAGTTATTTGTATATTATGATGCCTACTGCAGTTTGAAGCTCGTGCATGGATGACTTATGAAGTGTGCCTGCTTCCTGATTCTGTATGATCCCTGTAAAATGATTGTTAACACTCCTGTATGAGCTTCTAAGGTTTGTCTAGCTCTGTTGTCTGTGGTGGATAAAGCTTTTATTTTATGAGGTCTACTTCAGTTTGTAGCCTGTTCGTGGATGATGTATGCAGTGTGCCTGCTTCCTGATCATGTATGGGCTTGGAATATTTGACCTGCTCTGTTGTCTATAGTTGTGCAGTTTGTATTACTTTTGATTCTCCACAATGCACCCAAATTCTTAGATTAAAACTTTTAAATTGATTATTGATTTTGTGCACATCACTGAAGAAGATCCAGTTACTCTCGAGGTTTTAATCTCTTCCAAAAATTGAAATTGAAACAATTGATCTGGTTTGCTCTGTGTTCCCAATTTGGCAAAATAGACTTCAGATACAGTCGAGATATCAGCTTTGTTCACCTACCCCAGTGGATGACGCCCTGATCTTCTTTTTAGGCTTATGGGTCTCTATAATTTCCTGACAAGAGGCTCACCAAGTACAAATGTCTGTGAACACTGTGGGTACTTGTTACTTGCCTGGTGCACTGCTTTCATAATTGTAAGGGACAAAGTCAAGCAGCACTTTTAATTGTGGCAAATCATATGCAAATTTGTCATCATATTCAAGTAAAGACTGCTTCTCACATGGGAAGAGGAGTAGACCTACACTTATGGTATACAGCAGTGGTTCCCAACCTGTGGTCCAGGGGTCTGGGTCAGGGGGTCCGCAACTACTTCGAAAAGTAAATATTATTAACAGGTTAATAACGTATATATAAATCAAGAAGCTAAATGTAAATTGAAATTTTAAAAACGTACTGTAAACGTGAATGACATTGCAATTGGAGTCTAACAATTTAATTTGTATCCACAGATTGATTTGTGTGGGAGTGGTGCAGGTGCTTCAAACAGAATATCGTAAAGACGATGAGTGGCCTCGACTAAATTTCGAAAAGCTCCAACCTTTGTATTATGTATTAATTTTTTATTTATTTATTTATATGTGTTTGAGAATTAAATACAATGTGCCATCATTTGTATATCTGTTTGATTCATGCTTTTGTAAATTGTGTATTTTGTTTGCCGTCCAAATCATCGATAATGCATAGGCTGGGGTCCGGTAATGATTCAGTGGGCTGTCCCTGGATTCCAATAATGATTCAGGGCCAGATGTAGGTAATCCCAGATTACCAATTCTTAAATACTGAATCATACTGATTCGGTATTTAAGAACTGGCAATCGGGATGTTGGTATTTTTACCGAGTCAATTACCGAATCGGTAAGATTCTGTAATTACCAAATCGGTATTTACCAATTCGGTAATTGCCATTGATTCCTATGGGCCTTGAGGCCCATAGGAATCAATGTCAATTACCGAATCTGTAAATACCGATTCGGTAAAATTACCGAATTTACAAGGGGGACATGGTGTCACTTTGATACCCTGTTGCACCCCTGATTCTGGCTTGTGTGCAATGTGACACACATACATGCCCTTAGGGCATGTATGTGTGCCACATGGCACCGGTGTACATGCACAGATGTGCATTTACACAGAAATTCATCATTTACCACCAAGTATTATTTGGTGGTAAATAACGAATTCCTAAGGGCCTGTGGCACTGTTTTCAGTGTCACCTACATCTGGATTTACAGAATCGGTAAATTTACCGATTCGGTATTTTACCAAATCGGTAAATATACCGAATCTGTAACTTTACCGATTCAGTAAATTTAGGCCCCCTACATCTCAAACTCCAAATACCGGTCGGTAACGGCCGAAATCGGCCGTTACCGACCGGTATTTGGCGACCTACATCTGGCCCTCAGTGAGGTCCCCGGTTTCCAGTAATGATTAAGTGATGGTCCCCAGAAGTTAAAAGGTTAAGAACCACGGGTGTACAATGCCTTGTAAGCAGAACGTGTTCCCCTTAAACACAATTGAAAGCCTGAGGCATGAACAAATCTTTCTGAACTGATTTTTTACATCCGCAATTTTCACCTTTCCGTATTATGCTCGGTAATATGAGTGGAACAATGAGGGTGAAACTATTTTAACCGGTCTGCAGGTTTCAAAGAATGTGAAGAGTAATAGCAGCGATATAAAAATCTCCTAATTAGAGGCTAGCTTTCAGCCCTATAATTTCGAGGCACTAGTACATTTTGATTGCAAGTATGCTGAAGTGAGAGACGCGGCGCTGCCTCAGCTGCAATCTGTGTTACTTTCTTGCTAAAATCCCTTCTAATTACAATAACTATCCTTTTCCAATAGTATGTCTGACTCTGCACCTAAACTGAGGAAATATGGATCATAACAGAGAAAAGAGAGAGCTGAAATAAGTTTCGATCTTAGTTACAGGTTTAGTGTATGTTCATAAACTAAATATTTTGACTTTTAAGAGCTGTGTTAAGCAGCAAAGGAAGAATTAGGAATCATCTGTAAAAAAACTCTCTGTTTACCAGGCACTGTGATAAATGATATGTGTAGAGCCGATTGATAAGCATGGGATTGAAGCAAATAGCTTTTATTTATAAACCATGTACGCTTTACAAAGGCAGACTAAAATGTATAAGAACTGAATTATTTTATTAATCGTTATTAATGTAGTTTGCATCCTGATTTACGACTATATTAGGGTGATTGTGAGAATAGAGGAAAGCACTGCATTCGGAGGACAATATCCGGAGTCCAAGATTGGGTATTAGGTTAATTGGGAGAGGAAGATACTCCTATGGTTGGAATAAACTCTGCTTACATTGGTCAGGACAGAGTGAGGTGGGCAGAGAGGAAGGCCAGGCAGCACCATCTGGTGAACATCAGCAGCTGCATCCAATGATTCAGGTTTACACTCAATGTCATTCTTGAATGTTTTGTTTGGGAAGACTCTTCTGAAAGGGTGTTTACCTTGGACACGTTAGCCCAATGAACCGAAAAATGGTGGTATAAATACTAAGCAGCCCCAGAAATCCCTGCCCCACACAAGATACTGAAATAGAAGCTAAGACCTAATGATCATACCCTAAAGGGAAGATCCTTCCTCCTGACATTGACAACAGAAGAACAAATGGAAACACAGCACTGGAGAAAATGAAGAAACATCAACAGTGGTATAACAGCAAGGATGGTCCTTGCAAGGCTCTACCAAGGAAGAAGTAAGCTAGATCAAGAGGTGTGTAACAACCCTCAGGGGGCTTTTCCAACAGAAAGAAAAGTGGAAAGGTTTCACTGTATCCAACAAGAGCAGAGAGGCCACCCGAGGGACAAAAGGGGATGGCAACAAGGAGGTGTGAAACCCAGAACTATTGAAAGGCCACGGAAGAGGACGTTAGAAAATATATGACTGGGGGGCGTGGCTTAGCGCCCGACGAGGATGGCGGCACCGGCTTAGGGTCTCCATTCCGCCGAAGGGAAACAAGCGGTTCGTGATCTTCTTCGAACCAGCTGATGGAAGATTTTGGCGTCGGAAGTCTTTGGGCATGATGTGAACCCCTTTCGAGGCTTCTTGCAGTTGTTTTTTGCCACTTATTTGTCACGGGATCTCCCGATTGCGGCTCCATGACGGCCGCGGCCGCCATCTTGTGCTCTGGTGCCGTTTTTTTTTTTTTACCGCGCAGCATGTGTTGTTGACCTCCTGTGATGCCTGCAGCTACTCTCCTCACAAATGGTGGGCCATGTTTTGCTCTTTAACGATTCTCAATGCCTGCTGACTTTCTTTCTTTTCTCTCAAGAATGTTAATTCTACCCTTCTCAGCTTTTTAGCATTGGCGGCCATTTTGTGACTCTCAGTGTCTCTCCTCCAGAATTATCAATGTGACTGCTGCTTTCACTAACTTCCATTATACAAGGGGCTTCCTTGATATTTTTTCGACCCCTTACTGTTGCTTAGTTACTTTGGAGTCTGTGGAGGTCCGTGTGACTTGTTTTGGTGTTCTCCCTCATGGCGGTTGAAAGTCCATGGGCAAGCTCACGCCGGACCGCGTCACTAAAGCTTCAAAACACGTCTTTATCAAAAACTCCAAGGTTTTTTCGGCATTGGCTCGGCTAGAAGCTTCTCAATCCTCTTCTACCCATACAGCTCAGCCCGCAATGGACCATCCTGCGCATTCCTCGGGGAAAGTCACTAATAAAAGGTTGAAGAAGGACCCCCCTCACCATCTAACTCTGCCCCGACTATATCCATGGCGTGTTGCTAGAAGAAATAAGGGCACTTCGCCCCTTCATGGAGGAAACCAATGCCAAACTACAGATTTTAACTGATAATTGGTCCCAAATGGAGGCGAGAGTCACATCAGTGGAGAGTAGCGTTTCCGCCCTCTAAAAAAAAAAGAAAAAAAAAAAAGGAGTCGTCTACCAAGGTCTCCCATATGCACTCACAGATCTCATCTCTTCAAAAGCAGGTCGAGGACCTTGAAAATCGGAATAGACGCAACAATTTACGTATTTACGGCCTGGTGGAGGGTTGTGAGGGGAATGACCCCATTGCTTTTTTCAAGTCCCTCTTACCTAAACTCTTGCGCATGCCGGAAGGCACTGCACTCAATATTCAGCGGGCCCACAGACTCGGCCGAGCTCCTTCTCCCACCTCAACTTCTTCGAAGCCGAGAGGAGTCATCATGTATTTTCTAGAATACACTGACAGTCTAAAAGTTCTCTCAGCTGCCAGAACCTCTCATCGCCCGACTTGGTCGGGCTCCTCCCTGTTTTTTGCGCAAGACTATGCTAGAACTTCGGCTGCTCGACGAAAGGCTTTCCTGGATATGAGACCTGATCTCCGCTCCATTGGTGCCAGATACGGACTTTTCCACCCATGTCTCTTCAGGGTTACCTACAATAATAAGACGACAACCTACGAGGATCCTGTTCGACTTCGGAGCTTCCTGAATTCGTGCCAAGCTGCTGATATGGACCTTTCCGGTCCTTCCTCCTCTTTTTCTCCATGACTTTTCTAAAGTTGCTGATATTTCCCATTGTTTTGCTTCTTATTATTTGTTCTTTAAGTTTCAAGATCATTTTTGTAATTGTTTTTCTTCCTTTTAGATCGTACATTATGTTCCGTGTTGTCCCTCCGGTTGGGCGGTTCGCTGACCCTGGACGCCCTGCCTCCTCCAGTTGGCTCTAACCTTCCCCTCCCTCACGTTTGATCCTCTTCCTGGTTGTGCTCCCTTCCTCTCCTTCCTCGTAAGTATTTTTCCCCTTTTGCATAACATGTGTGCTCTCCTTCCTGTTTTCTCTTCCCTAACATCCTCTCCATTTCCCCCTGTTTGAAAGTGTTGTTTCCTCTTTCGTGGTTCCTCCTTCTACACTTCTCCTGCTCTTGTGTTTTGCCATTCAGTCTTGAGGATTATTTACCTCGTTCTCTTGTTCTTGCTTATATCTTTTTCACGCTTTTGATCTCATTTGCCTATCCTTTTGCTTGCTTCCCTTTTTCTTACTTTTCTTGTCTTTTCCCACTCTTCCCTTCCACTGCTCTCAATTCTTTCTCTCTTTTCCTACTTTTCTTCGCTTGTTTTTTCTCATGGGCTCTTTCTTTGAATTTGCTTTCTCCATTTTTCTCCTTAAGTTTTTTATATTATGTCATTGAAAATAGTTACCTGGAATGTAAAGGGTATTAATTCCCCGTCAAACGACAAAGAATCCTAACCCGTTTAGCTAAATTGAATGTTGATGTTACATTTTTGCAAGAAACTCACCTATCTGATGTAGAATCCGCAAAACTTAAGAGGGATTGGGTGGGTGAAGTTTACTATTCCCAAGGTGATGGTCGACGTAATGGAGTGGCCATTTTGTGTCGTAAATCCTTGTCTCACTCTTTGATCACTCAAGAATCGGATGCTGAGGGTCGATGGATACATGTTGCAATATCTCTTAAAGGTGTTCCACTTTCTATGCTCAACGTTTATGCTCCCACTGGCGGTGACCCTTCATTTTGGCATGTGTTCTCACAACACATCACCCGATTTGTTGATGACAACTTCATTGTGGCAGGGGACTGCAATTTACCTCTTGATCCCTTCCTTGACAGGAACTCTAGCGTTCCTTTTGTACCAAACAAAACTCATAAACTTTTTGTTCAGGCCCTCTCTCAACACAAACTCACTGACGCCTGGCGTCTTTGCAACCCTACGACAAGAGAATTTACTTTTTATTCTCCCTGTCATCACTCCCAGTCACGGATTGATTATGTTTTTGTTACCCACAATATCACTCACACCCTCACTAATGCCAAAATTGGTCCCATTTTACTCTCCGATCATGCCCCTGTCTTAGTTAATCTTGCTATCTTGCCTAAGCCTGCTGGACCCAAGAGGTGGCGCTTTAACAATACCCTTTTGCTAGACCCCAAATTCACTGCCTCTTTCACTGATTTTTTTGATGAATTTTTTGTGTTTAATGATATCCCCTCCATCCCTAAGCACACCATTTGGGATACTTTCAAAGCTGCAGCAAGAGATTTTATAATTGGCTACGTGGCAAAAAAACGAACAATTGCCCGCAAACAGACTGGAGCATGCATACTTTACTTCACACTCCAAAGACAGCTTAACAGCCCTTGTCAATGCCAAAATGAAGTTCAACAAACAATCTACTGAGGATGCTTCCTTGTATCTCTTAAAATCCAGTGCTAAGTTCTATGGAGGAAGGAACAAAGCAGGGAAAATCCTCGCCAACTACTTGAAAGTCAAACACAATAAATTGAATATTGAATCTATTTTTGATACCCATTCCGTCCTTAAACACAAAGATGATGACATTCTCACCGAGTTCTCCCTTTTTTAAGAAACCCTTTATTCTTCTGAAACCCAACCCTCCCCACAATCTTTAGAACATTTCTTTTCCACCATACGCAAGCCTGATCACTTCCCCCTCAATCTCACTCACTTAGAACTGCCCATTACCCAACCAGAATTACTTACTGCACTCCGACACCTCAAAAAAGATAAAGCTCCACGACCTGATGGTTTCACTGTTGAATTTTTCCTTCATTTCTCAAAACTTCTTATCCCAAAGCTACATTCTCTCATGGACACATTTGTTGCCTTAGGTGCCTCTTCAGGTTCTTTCTCTGATGCCCACATCTGCCTTATACCCAAGGAAGGTAAAGACGCTCAGTATTGTAAAAATTATAGACCCATTTCTTTGGTCAACATCGACTATAAAATATTCGCTAAGTCACTTGCAGCACGTCTAGACCTTTTACTGCCTGAACTTTTAGGTGAGGAACAGTCTGGCTTCGTCAAGGGTCAATTTATCACTGACAACACTAGACTTCTGTTCAATATCCTTTCGAAATCCTCTAGCCTTCCTCATTCCCTCACAGCGATCACCTTAGACGCTGAGAAGGCGTTTGACAGGGTTGAATGACCCTAACTTTTCCACACCCTCAAGTGGTTCGGTTTTGGCCCTAAATTCATCACTCTGGTTTCCTTATTGTATTCTAACCCACGCGCGGCAGTCTGCGCTAACGGCCTGATCTCCCCTTTTTTTAACCTAGGTAGAGGTGTCCGTCAGGTATGCCCCTTATCTCCCTTTCTTTTCAACCTGGCTCTGGAGCCTTTTCTATCCAAGCTCCGCCAAAACCCTCACATTCATGGATCCAAACCCTACATTCCCAAGTTAAGCTTGCTGCATATGCAGACGACATTTTACTTTTTATATCTACAGGGGTGTGGAAATTTTCAAATAATCTACTTGTCCATGGGACAAAATGCTAAATAAATCTACATGTCCTTTAAGACAGTCCACTTGTCCCACCTATTCACAAATCAATATTGTGGGATGACAAAGCCATTGATGACATTTTTTAAAATAAAACTGAACAGTGAAAACTTGACTTTATTGCTGAGAAAAGTGAAATTCTCCTTAAGTACTGAAACACGACAATAATTTATCTTCAATAAATCAATCAAATGACACTTTTTAAAGCGCACAGCTGCTTCGAAGGTAGCGTCCCATCACTCTAGCAGACAGTAAAGGCAGGCCAAATTAACAAGAAACTAAACTGAGTCAAATAGCCAAGTTTTAAGTTGTCTTATGAAGGCTGACAGTGTGAATTAACCGTAACAGAAAAGGAAGACTGTCCATAATTTTGCAGAGTGCACAGTAAAGGGGTTGCCGCCACGACGTGACTTCAGAAATGTTGGAATCCGTAAAAGATGATTATTGTTGGATCTAAGTGCCCTCTTTGGATTATACCGAGACAGTCTATTCAGCAGATAACATGGGGCCTCACCATGATAAGCTCTGAAAGACCACATTAGAGATTTGAAGTTGATATGCTATTCTATAGGAAGCAAGTGCCGATGTCTCAAATGTGAAGGGATATGATGGCGCCTCGGAACGCTCCTGATTAGTTGTGCCACTGCATTTTGAATTAGCTAAAGTCTGTATCATATATGCAGGAAGACCAAGGTAGAGACTGTTAAAGTAGTCCAGATGGGACATAATTAAAGAATGAGCTGTTTTCCTAGTCTCTTCAGGAACCAGATCAAGAAATTTCTTTATCATTTTCATCTTCAAAAGACAGACAGACGAAATCTGTTTAATTTGCGATGTAAAAGAGAGGGTAGAGTAAAAGATAATGCACACATTTCTAGCATCCCTGGTATGATTAGGATAGGCTCAGCATGGCACCACATAGACGGTGGTGGGGGCCGATTTGGTAAAAACCAAAATTCTGTTTTGTCAGAATTTAGTTCTAATCAATTTTTACCCATCCAAGTTGTGACTGCTCTAAAACATTCTTTAAAATTGTGAAAAGCTGCACGGACTTAAGGTATGGCAGTTTGGATATATTGGTGCAAAACGCAAGCTGAACCATATTTGCACATCCATCCATGTTGGTTGTATGTGGAAATATCTACTGCAGAAACATCATGCTGCCAAAATATTGGGGACCAAAATCTAGTGTCTGGAGTTAAGAATAGTAAATCTTTACTTACCAATTATCTTCTCAAAATTTTGACCCTCAATATTTGGTATATAATAATCTGGTAGCACGATATTCTGAAGTCAAAATTAAGGTGGAATACCTCAGTGTTGCAGTAAAAAAGAAATTGATGAGAAATTCTGTGCAGTTGGGGAGGTGTTGTTGTCTGTCACGAGACGTCTGGCCTGTTTCCAGTCTGATTGGTTAGTCCTCTTTCATCTTGCCTCACTGATATTCTCACTGCACATACACACAACCCAACTGCTGGGACACACACTTCTGGACAGACAAACACACCCACTGCACAGAAACATAGCTACACTACAGATGCATAGGCTCATACGTCATTTAAAGTATAGACTTACAATCCCATGCAGGACCACACCCGAAGACCTACCCCTGCGAAGACAAAGACACCCACTATAGAAAGACCCAAGCACTTCCTATTGACAAGCAGTTCCCAACATGAAAGGTTTGCATAACAAGCGTCTAACTTGATCCTGACTGTAGCAGAGATACTACCTGCAAAGATATCCACGAATTTCCAAAAAGGTTGGAAGAAGCCACTCCTTTTCGATTCTAAGGAACGACATTCTACAAATGTACATGAAATACAAATGTATGTTCCAGAAGGAGAAGGATTCTAAGGAAGTTTTGGATTAGGGGGCAATGATGTCCAGCATAGGTCAGTGAGGGGAGGCCAGAATCCATGGCCAGACTTTCAACATTTCCACTAACTATTCAAATTAGTTCACAGGAAATTAAATTAATATTTGTTTATTATATGATAATTCTGAAAATCTAGCATGGGTTTGGCCCTCCTTGGTACACGGTGGACACCCCTAGTCTCTGGCTGTTTAGGGTCTCTAGTTTGCCAATGCTTATTTCAACTTCGGTTCACAAATAGCACAGCTTTTCAGTTTGTTAGGCTCAAAGTGTAGATGTGCACTTGTAAAAAGATTCACTTACACCTACCTTTTCTTGTGAATGAATATTTTCTGAGAAGTGGGCGTTTCAGGGTCGGGATGCCCTAGGAAGTTTGTGGATACCCACAAAATAATTCATTTAAGAGTTCTCACAAATTTTTCCAGAGCCCATTCTCATCATGGACATAGCCAAAATTTTGCTCATATCAAAGATCGGACAAAAACTGTGTCCAGGGTGAAAGTGGGAAGAAAACACCACCTAATTTTAGGTGGGATTGTAGGAAAAGGTCTTACTGCTTCCTTTGTAGCTCATTTCCCAGAGAGCATGGAAAAAAATAGAGACCGTATTACTGTTGGGCAAACTACATGTGTTGACTCGGAAGTATTTTAATTTTACTCTAATGCGTAATGTATCGTTAAATGATACAGTCTGGAGCAATGATTCTCCTGTAGAAAGCAGCTATGTGTTTTGTCAGTGCTTAGAAAAGTGCGAGATGAAGCACTATATGAAACATTGTTGCTTCTTTTTTTGGGGAAAAAAGTATTCTTTCACACCTTTGAAGAATTATACTAATCCGATCTAAAAAGAATATCCTGCCCTGACCCATATCATGGCAAAGTACTATTTTTGAGAATTTAATTGAATATATTCATACATTGATTATGGTAGATTATATACAATTCTAATATTCTGCATTGGTTTCTCAGTCAGACAGCCTCACTTTCTTTACTTGTTTTCTTTTCAACACATGCCCAGTAGGCTAGACTGTCAACTTCAGTGTTTTGAAGCAGTAAATTGCTCCAAAAGGGGTAATTTCGGATATGCATTTCATTACTTGGTCTTCGTTATTCGCTTTACTCACAATAAAATGTCACTCGAGGTGTCCAACATTTGTCAGTAGACTGTCATCGGCAGCTATGAGCACCACATCACGCAAAAGGCCTTCAAAATGCTGGGCGCTTAAAGAGCCAAAAGAATAACTCTTAAATTTGACAAACAAACGAAGACACTGTCAAATAGAAATACCCTGAAAATATGAAACCGTAATACCTAAGCACACTGAAAACGTGGCAGCGCCTCTCACAAACACAAGCTCACCTTTCAGCAACTGAATTAGGTCTATGCCCTCCTGGCAGCAAATCTGGGTATCTTGGAACATGGAGCCACTTTCTAACTCCACTGCCCCCTTAAGCACAGCCACAGGAGTCTGCTTCAACCCTGGCAGGGCCCCTATGGCCGGAAAAGGAGAGAATCTGAGCCAAATGGAACCCCGCACGCCAGATGAGACAGCCCTCTCCAGTGCCACCGGCGCCGGACTGCTTTCAGGCACAATAGTAGATAAGGCTTGTAAATACCTACTTACTATCCTGCATGAGCAATCTTCACCAAACTTTCTATTTCTTTAGACAGCAGCACCACAGGAGAAAGAGAAAATGAACAACAAAATGGAAAGAGGAAATGAGTTACCGTGCCTCAGCCCCCTATTTTATATTGCCTCTTGTATTATTGTGGCGATTAGTACAGAGGCACAACTAAAGCTATATTTCTAGGGGGGGAGGGGGGGGCAGGCCCGGACTGGCCATTGCGGGCAGGGGATCATTCTTCCAGCAATAGGCAGGTGCACATGAAGGGGTGAAAAAACAACAAAGCCTCGTTAACGCGTAAATGGTCTTTTTAAAGACCTGTGAAGTACTCGGGTGCGGCGGAGATTAGCTCAAAGACTGTGTGCCCGGGAAGCTGTCTCAGCCCGGGCTGACACACACGACGGGGTAGGGGAGGGGGCGATTTGTGCCTGAATTAGTTAAAAAAAAAATACATACATACTGGCAGATAGTAGATGGCTCCTTGATCATTCCGGTTTCGTTCTCTTTCTACCGCCTCTTTCCTCTACTTCATAAACTTGCAGAGCAAAAGGGCACTAGCTACACAGACATTAGCTGCTAGGAGAACACAAAAGCGTGTTTTTAAAATACTTGCCCAGAAGGAAAATAAATTGGGCATTTTGTATTCGGCATCCCATGCTATCACACATATTAACAATGGCATTAGTAAATCAAGTGAAAGACTTGTGAGCAGTCATAGGCAAACCGTTGCTCTTGTGTGCACTCGTAATATGCAAAAGCTATGCCTGCGTGCAGAAGCTAAAAAAGCAATTACAGAAAGAGGTTGCATCTGATGGAACACTACCGGCCACACACCAAGCAGATAGCTGAGGGGCGGGACCGAGTATGGGGCCATCCCGGTTTACTTTGATTTAATGTCTAGTTGTCCGTGGGACAAAATAGACATTAAATCTTCTTGCCCCTGACAGAAATCAACATGTCTCGGGCGTCGGGCGATATGAATTCCCCACCCCTGAGATTATCTAATCCCGTTGACTCAATTCCCGCTTTCCTTGCTGAGGTGAAAGATTATTCCTTGATATCTGGCTACAAGTTAAATACCGATAAGTGTGAGATTCTACCCTTGACAAAGTACACTTTCAAACCTGATTTCAGTGCTTCTAACTTCACATGGAGCTCCACGCACATTAAATACCTAGGCTTACATGTTACTCCCTCCATAACAGACACAGTTTCTCTTTGTTTAAACAAATGTATCCAGAAAATATCGGACTTAACATCTAGGTGGTAACCCCTTTACTTGTCTTGGTGGGGCCGCCATGACACCATCAAAATGATGCTGTCCCCTATAGTTCTTTATACCATTTCTAACATCCCAGTTTCCATCCCCTCCAAGCTTTTCAAGAAGATCAACTCAGTTCTGATATCTTTTCTCTGGAGCAACAAAAAGCCTAGGATGTCCCTCGCTAGACTCATACGACCCAAATCAGAAGGTGGAGTCAATTTCCCGGATTTTCCAGTCTATCACAAGGCGTTTATGCTACGGCAGGCTTCCTTCTGGCTCCAAGACCCGGTCTCTCCTTGTCCTCTATGGGCTACAGTTGAAGGCCTTTTTCTCTACGCTTTTTCTTTTGCTGAGTACATTTCCTTTTCACGCAAACCCTCTTTTATTCTCACTCCCATTCATAAATTCACGGTTAAACTACTTTTGTCATCTTCGCCCACCCCCCCTACGACTGTAGGTGACTTTCTTACTTCCACTATTTGGCACAATACATCCCTTCTAATTCGCAATAAACCCTTTTACTGGAAATCCTGGAGACAAAAGGGATTACTTTGGGTTTCCCAGCTATTCTCCCATTCTGACTTCCTACCCTTCACAGCTCTTTGCTCCACTTATGACCTGCCTCCCTCTTTTGCCCACAAATATCTCCTACTCAAAGAGGCATTGATGTCGACATATGCCCGATTTTCACGACTTCATATTTCTCCCGTGCCCTCTACTCCCACCTCGCAACTTCACTCTTTTTTAATTACCACTCCAAAAGCCTCTTCTATTTACAAGCATCTTCACACTATAACTTCCATCAGACCCAGATCTAAAGTCGAGGAACAATGGGAACTTGACCTTGATACATCTTGGTCGATTCCTCTCTGGGACAAAATATGGACTAAAATCCGTAAATCCTCCAGAGCGGCGACTTTGACACAATCCTTGTTCTTCATTTACAATAGACTCCTTCTTACACCTTTTGACCTTAACAAAAGCTTTCCAGATACCCCAAACGTATGTTGGTCTTGTTCCTCTCCACAAGCAACTTTATTTCACATGTTGTTCCTTTGTAAATCCGTACATGCTTTTTGGTTACAGGTTTGGGCTCAAATCAATGTTGTTTTTCACACTCGCATTCCTTTCTCCCACACTAACATTTTTTTAGGAAGTCTCTCTCCTTGTTGGGATAATGTTGACCTCAATGTTACGATCATCGACTTACTATTAGCCGCTGCATTTCAACAGATTACAATCAATTGGAAGGATGTTTCTAACATCTCATTTAAAGCATGGTGGTACAATGTTTGTCACAATCATAGGTTAGATACTGCTTTTGTTTTTCCTGCTCATATGGTGGCAAAACGCATGGACTTATGGCTACCTGTTACGCTTTATCTTGATGCATGTGCTCACCGTTCATTTCATTTGCTACCTGCCCAACAAGAGGTTTCCAAACCCCCTTGATTACCCTTTGCATTTATTCTCTTTTTCATTTATCATTTTTGTGCACTTACTTATTGCATTGTTGTATTTCCACATTTAATGTTTATTTAGATCTGTTACCCATGATTACCCTTTATTAATGCTGCTATTTTATTGCTTTTATTGATTACTACTGTTCTTATCCTTCAGGCTAATCCCACACTCTGTATTGACACCCTATTTTACTGAATAAACTTGGTTTTTTTAAACTAAAAAATATATGACTGAGGCACTACTGGCAATTGCATTGACCAGCAGGAGGTCTCCTGCCTGCATCCAATGGCGGCTTGTCTGTAAGGCCGTGTAGCGTCTTTGAGCGCTGGAAAAAGGGGGAAAAAAAGGAAAAATGAAATGATAATAACACTACATTATTATATTTTGATTTTTCCATACTCAGGCGGTTTTACAGAGTTGGGCTGGACGGTCATCGAAGACAGCAGGGGGAGGAGTGGTTGGGCACTTAAGTGCACATGATGGTTTGGCCGGCCGTCTTTGGCCAGCCAAATAGTAATGCACACTTAGCATGCTCTCTACCTGGCTGTATTGCACAGCCTGGTAGGAGCACATGCACAGACTACCATTTCCTACCGAACCAGGGTGCCCAGACCAATCATGACACTGCTGTCATGCTGGTGACAGCACTGTCATGATTGGCTTAGGGGAGCCTATGTGCTTCCTGCTTCCTGGAGGAACAGAAGAGGATGGAGGAGAGGCGGTAGCCGGGAGTCAGGCAAGTGACATTTTATTTATTTTCTACCTCCCTGCCCCACCCATACTATTCCATGTCAGCAGCCACTGCTGAATTCTTCTAAGATCATACACATGCTTTAAAGAAGGGGACACCATCCGAGAGGCAGGAATATGACTCATTACATCGCGTAGCAATACCACACATGCCATTACAACAATGGTCTTACTATGCGATGTCCTACAATGACTACCTTTACAACGCAAAAGTTTACCACGACAATGCCTTTACCACGCATGCCATTTCAACGCTAATTGCAAAAAACAACGCTAAGGCATGCATGGTAAAGGTATACTCATGGTAAACATTTGCAAGGTAAGTGACTCCACCCTACCCTACCATGAACCCTAATGTAGAACCACTGCACGACCCTCCCCGACCCCCAGTCCTCTCCCTAAAATAACACTACACTACCCTAAATTCTAAACCACTACCCTACACTACACAAAGACCACAACACTACCTTAAACCCTAAAACACTACCCCCAGCACGACCCTCCCCTACCCCCAGTCCGGTCTCTACACTCAAACACTACTCTGCACGACCCCCCAACACTACCCTAAAACCTAAAACACTACCCCACACTACACAAACATCACAACTCTAGCCAAAACCTAAAGCACTACCCCCAGCACGACCTCCCCTACCCCCAGTCTGGTCCCTACACTTAAATACTACCCTGCACAACCACCCAACACTACCCTAAATCCTAAAACACAATTCTACACTACACAAACATTACAACACTACTTCAGCACTACTCTAAACCCTAAAAAAGTAACCCCCTCCCCAAGCACAATCCCCCATACCTCTCTCTCCTCGTGGTTCCTCTCTCCTGGTTCCAGCGTCATCTAAGGGGCGGTGCACGCCATTGTGAGGAAACGTAACAGCCTCAGTTTCCTCACAATGATGTGGATAGCCGTTACATCGCATGCGTTGTAAAAGCGCATGCGATGTAATGGTATGAGTAGTTATGGCTAGGTGTTGTTACATCGCATGTGTTGTAAAGCACGCGATGTAATGACTTGCAGGGTAACAGCCTCGTTGTAATGGCTGTTTACCGAGAGGCAGGTATCCCAGTGCTGCTACAGAGGAAAGAGGTAAAGCCCAGAAAAGAGTCAAGGGCAACCAAGCATTTCACAATGCAAAATTTGGAATGCAATAAAAATCCTGAGGGAGCATGTTGATGAAAATACAGCTATAAGATGTCTGTTCAATAAACAGTGTGTTTACAATACAATGTAATGCAAATGAGAATAGCACTAAGAATAAGTGCCAGCAAAGCCAATTGGTCTGACCGTGCCAATGCGCAATGTTTTTCATTTAGTTTCGTTTGTAAACGTAGGCAGTATGTGTTAGAAAATGGGTTACTTGCTGGGGAGGATGAGAGTCCAAACCAAATAATTAATCCATATTGAACCTGGCTTTTTTAGCAGGGATATCCCCAGTTTTGGCATTAGGACTCTGTGCACTTTTTCCCAGCTATCCACTGATAAAGTGACTGTGCTCTTGCTAAAATATGGTATAATTGGTATGTACCTGATTGATACATTTAATTTACATATATGTCCCTAGTAAATTTGACTACAAATACCCAGAGCACATAAATTAAATGCTAATAGTGGGCAGCAGCACTCATGGTGCCACCCACTAAAGTAGCCTTTCAGAAAATTGTCTCAGCTTGCCACTGCTGCCTGTGGTGCACTTGTAAAATGTCATTCCGACCTAGCAAAATAAATCTTTTGCCAGGTGTAAACCTTCCTTTCTAATACTTATGTGTCAGCCCTAAGATATGCCCTGAAGACTCATAGGACAGGGTGCATTGTATTTGTAGGGTAAGACATGTGTACCTATGTTTCACATGTCCTGGTAGCGAAAAACTCCTGAAGTCGTTTTGCAGGCCAACCGGCATCCTGGATAACAGGACGGCATTATTGGCATACAATAATATTGGCACAGAATGGCCATCGACAATAAACTTGCAAGGAAGCTAATAGTATTCCTCGAGGCACCCATGGAAATCTGGGTGGACCAGAGTATTGAGTGGTCCATCAGATCAAAGGTGCTGCTTAGGTCGGCAAAGCATAAACAGAAGACTCAGTTTTAGCTTTAGTGTACTTTCCTATAAGTAATTCAAGTTTAACACATTGCTCTACAGTCCCCGCCCTCTCCTACACCCGTATTGTATTTCAGATATGATGAATGTTAAATATATAATAAAAAGTTGAAAGTTACTAAATGTAACTTTAAACTTGTACATTCAGTTGTAGGACTCTTCATCCCCTTATTCGAGAGGGTGGAGACTTTTAGGTCTATACCCAAGTGTTAAATCTCCACTTGGAAATAGTGAAAAGCAAAGAAGTGGGAAGTTACACCCTGGTGCAGGAACAGATCGACACATCAATATATCTCTTTGCACAAGCGTGACCAGCACACACAGTTTTTCTTCCATGCACTTGTAGTATACAACTTTTTACGACATGGATTGCACAAAATTGATCCACAAATTCCTTGTTTAGTTAAAAAACTTCTCTATTCAAATCTTCATAGAATTAAAATTATTTTCAGTAGCCAGCGCATTTCGTCACTTCACAAGAGACTTCTTCAGGGCTTGATTAGTTGTTCAATCATCTAAGTCTGGCCAAGTAGATACATTCTAACTGCTCCCACTAGACACACAAACCTGTTAAAATTCAATTTTCTTATCCATATGTTAGTGTTTCTCCTATTATGGCAGATTTGGGTTTCACGCAGTACATATCTCAGGCCTATGTTGACATCCTAATCTTACTCACAGTGAACAGCGACTTATGTGTGCTACCAATACTGGATACTGAGACATGGTTTACATACACTGTTATAAAAAATAAAAAATCTGCCACTTGGATCTTTGACTTATCATTTAAAAGGTAAAAAAATAAAAACAAATTTTTGTTTAATAAAAAATGTAGGGGCCCCTTAAGATGGCGGGCGGATTGCCCCCGCCGGGCCAGCGGTAGCCATCGCCTGCCCGGCGGAGGTGATCCGTCCACCATCCTGCCATGAATGACCACCCCCCAACACCTTAGGATGGCTGGGGGGTCTACGGCGGAGGGAAAGACTGTCTGCTGCTTTTCCGCCGATCGACTCGTCGATAGAGGGGGTGGCAAATTTCGTTCCGCTCGCAGAACGCAAAAATTTCAAAACTTCCGCAATCCGCAGCAGAACGGAAGCATCTTCGTTCATATTTGGCAAGGCAGGATTCTTTCTGGCACAGTGCTCCTGTCACACAAATTAAAGCTCAACAGGAAGCACTTACAGATATAAATAAGCAGGTGCCTAAGTTTAAGCTCAAATTCAGTACCTCATTAATCAGCCCAAAAAAATCGTGAGCTTTGTCGAGGCTGGGCAGGTGTGCTTTCTCCCCATATCTAACCTCGAAAATTAGCTGTGATGCTTAATGGAGGCATTTTCATCCTTGACTTTCATGAGCACAATCCCCGTGCAGTTTCTGTGACCAGGAGCTTCTTTCTCCTCATCTGATGCTCTGATCGGTCTCTGACCTTTATAAACACAAGAGAGACCGTTGTGGTCCCCCAGTGTGTTCGGGGGTACCCCCCTGCATTTGCATGCACAAGGTGGTAGGCACCGCGCGGTGCCTGTCACGTTGTGCATGAAAATGCACAACATGCATTTCTAACATTGCAGCAGGTGCTGCTTACAGCACCGCCCGCCACAATGTTAAAATTGCAGTATGCGCCCGCCAGTGTGGCAGGCTCATCCTAATGTGTATGGTGGGACAGCCGCAACATGGGTAGTCGGTCCCGTGACCCGATGCGGTGGCGGGCAGACAAAGTCCGACTGCCATTGTAATAGGCCCCAAAATACTTACAAACTAACAACAACCAACTAAAAAAAAAAATTTTTTTTCTTCAAACAGGTACCTAATCAAAATTGTACTTTTCAATTGCTACATAAAATAAAAACCTTTCAAAGAACCAATGTACAAAATAAAATGTTTTCTTTTAACAGAATTAGAAAACTATACTCCAACAGTAAACACTTTAAACCAATTGAAGATATCTGAAAGACAACTAGCAAGGTAAGAAGTACATCAAAGCTCAGTAACAGTCTACATACAAAATAATAAATAACATTGAAAGTATTTTATTACTAATACATATTTTTGATATTTTTCAGAATAAAATGGAGAACATGCCAGAGGAAACTATTGTCTTATCTAAAAGGAGATCCAATTATTCAAACATGAATTATAACTTTGCTGTAAAGACACGCATATTGAATCCAGAGCTCATTGGAGGTGCACAAACTATGGTTCTGCTCTTTGAATGAGGCAGAGCTGTCACTCTGGAGCTATATATACTGTAATAATATCAGGGCATAAACACTCTGTCTCTGCAACTGAGATGGAGGTTAAACAAAATGTACAGTAGATACATCTCAAGCTACCACATCCAATGTGCCCTGTGGTTCAGTACCAAGGAAGTTGTCACAAAACATCCCTATTCACGTTGCCAGAGATATGCCTAACATACCAAATGTAAAAGATTAATAAATAGAAAAAAACCTGGCTAGTTAAGCACATGCTCCCCAATCTAAACAAATATTGTCATTGCATCCCTCTACCACTAACTTAAACATATAACCATGAACTCATCCTTAAGGATGATAATTACAACCAACTTAAAATATTTGTAAACTTTTTGGTATTCTCCCTTAGTTTATTACTCACAAGAATAGTGTAATTTGGATTATGGATGGAACTTTTAAATAAACCCACATCCTTTCACCTAAATGTAAACTATCACTGTAAAATAAACAATAACAGCATGGCACAATCGTATGCTTTACTACAGATGAACAGCCTGTAACCTATATTATTTTAGCAATTGTTAAAGAAAAAATGCAAAATAAAAGTTCTGAAAAAATAATAATTGATTTTCAAATGGCAGTGGTAACTGTTATTAGAAAAATATACCCAGAAAAATATATACAATGATGTTTTTCTACTTTTCTCAGGAAATTTGGAAACAAATACAAAATAATCCTTAGCAGCCGACTACATGTTTGATAGTAAATTACAGTTTGTAATACAAAGAACTAACGGCCTGATTATGACTTTGAAGCAGTGCTCCAGCTCTCCGCCGACACAGCTGCGCCAAAGCCACACAAGGACCAACCGCCATATTGCGAGTTGAACTAGTGTACGACGGCTGGTCCTTTTCCTTTCCCATGGCAGTGCCTGGAAAACAGGCAATGCAATGGGAACGGCAAAAAAGTTCCTGCACAGAATGGACAGTTTATTTAATATTTATTTATTAATTTTGGTGTTTTATAGAGCGCGAACTTGACCCGTTAGGGTATCAGAGCGCTTTACATAGTCAAAGAGTCATCAAAGAGTCTTACAATAGACATGATATTACAAGAATATACTGTACATTAGGGAGGGGGGTACTGCATACAAAGCGATGAGAGCATACACGCATAGTCAATTTTACAGTCTCTGAGGACCCCCCGGTGTCTTGATAGGGCGAGGTCGAAGGAGGAAGGCAATAGTCTCTGAGGTGGTTGAGGGACGGGGCTTAGCTAAGGAATTTACCCATGAGGAAGGATGTAGCCTCCTTTTTGAAGCGTGCCAGAGAGGGGATTCTTCTAATGGCGAGTGGGAAGGAGTTCTATATTCTTGGTGCAGCCCCAATGAACGCCCAATTATTGTTTTTTTGTTTCCGAAAGCATGTAGGCTGGAGTAGAAGGGCACTGGCCGATCGTGAGTTTCTGCTTCCTCCGGATATCACCAGTTTCTGTGCAAGATACGCAGGGGAGTTTGAGTGTAGGGCCTTGTGCGTGATGCATGCCAGCTTGAGGTGAATTCTGGCCTCGAGAGTAAGCCAGTTCAACGCTTTCCGATGAGGAGTGATGTGATCAAATTTTCTTGTGCCAGTAAGTAGTCTGGCTGCTGCACTGAGGCAGGATTTAAGGTTGCTAAGGAGATCTTGGGTAAACCGGAGAGGGTGAAACAGCCATATTCCAGCCTAGAAATAACTAGTGCTTGGACTGCCAGTTTTAGGTCGGGTGACTCAAGAAAGGGTTTCAGTTTCCATAGGTAGCTCAGGTGGAATCTGGCAGATTTAGCCATTGAGTTGATGTGATCTCGCATGTTAAGGTTGTAATCAAGGTAATTCTCAGAGATTTGGCCGAGTCCACAATGGTCGGGGGACAGTTTAAGGCTGTGATGGCTTTAATCCATGACTGGATCTCCGAGTTGCTTTTAGGCGGGGAAATTAGGAGGAACTCAGTTTTCTTTGCATTGAGTTTGAGTTGGTTGGAGGAGAGCCATTGGATGGTCAGCTTCAGGGCCTCATTCAGGGAGAGAATCTCCTCGAGAGATGAGATGTTTATGTAAATCTGAGTGTCGTCGGCGTACATATGGTAGGAGATATTTGCGATGCGAAGGACTTCGGCAAGGGGTTCTAGATAGAGGTTGAAAAGGGTGGGAGACAATGTTGATCCTTGAGGGACTCCCACCGTGACCAAGGAGGGAACAGACAGGTTACCGTTGATTAGGAATCTCTGAGATCGGTTTTGGAGGAAGAAACAAAACCAGTCAAGGACAGGGCCATCTACTCCCATCCTAAATTTGAGGTGTTAAAGTAGCATCCCGTGGTTGACTGTGTCGAAGGCCGAGGGTAGATCTAGGAGGATTAGGAGACAGGTTTTGTCCTGGTCAAGGACTGGAAGGGCATCATCGACAATGTGAAGCATGGTGGTTTCAGTGCTGTGTCCAGGTCGGAAACCAGATTGGCAGTTATCGAGTAGGTGGAAGTTGTTGATGTGGTAACTTAGCTGCAGTTGCACACACTTCTCCAGCACTTTAGCCAAGAGAGGAATGTTGGAAATCGGTCTGAAATTATGTGGGGAGGCTGGATCCAGCGACGGCTTTTTCAGAATGGGAAGGACTTGGCCCGCTTTCAGGGAGTCAGGGATTGATACCTGCCGGAGGGAGGCGTTGATTATCGCAGTCCAGCTAGAATAATGGATTGGGCGGCGGTCGCAAGACAGTTTGAGGGGAGCGGGTTGTTAAAATGGTTGTTATTGTTTAAGGTTGAAAGGATTTTGGCGACAGAGTCTTAGTCGTAGAATGAGAAAAAGTTCCAGTGTGCTTGATTCTTAGGTGAGGACTGGAAAAGGCAGGGGCGGAGGAGGTGGAAAGTCAGGGGATAGTAGAGAGAGTGAGGCAGAGCTAAGTTCGTTACCTAAGGTTTTGGTTTTGTTTGCAAAAAAAGAGGAAAATTCCTCGGTTGAGATGAGGGACTTGGGGTTTTCTTTAGATGTTTTGGCCAATTTGTTCGATTGGTATTTGACCAGCTCAAAGAGTTTGCATGGTCTGTTCTGGGCATTTCCTAGTTCCGCTCTGAAGAACTCTTTTTTTGAATTGAAGATATTCTTGTTGTATATATTTCTGGCATGGCAGAGAAGTTTTAGGTGAGTGGCCGAGGGGTGCTGTCTCCAGATTCTTTCAGTTTGTCGGAGGGATCTCCTCTCATTGTTGAGGGAACCAGTGAACCATGGGTTTCTATCTTTGACTTGAGTTCTTTTTAGTTTAAGGGGGGCTAGGTCATCCAGAATGTTCGACATAGTTGCAGAGTAGTGATCATTGAGGTCACTGACCGATGTGATATGTGGGGGGGGGGGGCAGATTTGCAGTGGACCTCAAGTTCCTTGCGGTCCAGGTTCTTGGTGTCTCTGACCCAGCGTTTAGGAAGCACCGGTTGTGGTGTCCTTATCTTGTGGGTGCCAGGTAGAAGGAAGGCGATGGCGTGGTGGTCAGACCAGTCACAGGGGTCTACAGAGATAAGCTGGACGGTTGCCTCCTTAGAGATGATCCAGTCAAGTGTGCCCCCTTTTGAATGAGTTGGGAGTGAACAAGCTTGGGTCAGGGCTTGGTCGGTCAGGAGGTCTTTAATGGCGTTGACATGAGCATCTTTGAGATCGTTCCAGTGCAGGTTGAAATCTTCGAGGAAAATGTCTTTGGTGTCGGAGGAACTCTTTGCTGTGAGAATTTCCATGAGGTGGTCAGTGAAGGGGTCGTTCATGCCTGGGGGGTGTTAAAAGATGTGCAGGTTGCACAGTTGGTTGGTTTTACAGCAGATTGAGAGGGCTAGATATTCGCAGGAATCAGTAGTATCCGCCAGAATCTCTGAGACAAGGAGGTTAGAGCGATAGATGCAGGCGATGCCGCCACCTTTCTTGTTATGTTGTCTGTCTAGCCTAGCAATGTTGTAGTTGGAGGGGACTAACATGTCAAGGCATGGGGATGAGGAATCATTAAGCCATGATTCTGTTAGAATAGCTAAGTCAGAGTTATTGTTCAGAATGAGAGCAGCGACATCGGCGGCATGGTTTACTGCTGATCGGCAGTTAATTAAGAGACCAGTCAGGGAGGGGAGGGAGGTGGTGTCGGGAGTCGGGGCAAACAGGTGTAGAGGCGCTAGATTGCCTCTGATCACCCTTCTGTTACGGAGGGGAGCTGATCTGTCAGGGTTGATATCGACCGTGTGGATGGGATGTTCAGCACTCACGTCTGATAGACAGAGAGTGATTGGGGCTGCTTTATGGTCATGGAGAATGTCAAGGATTTCCTTATCAGTGAGGTCTAGTGGATTTGTTATGATGGGGGAAGGGTTGTAGGAGAGGGTGAGGGCAAGGGTTTCCTCCTCTGATAGGTAGCTAAGGTGCTTACTAGGGTGCAAACGCCTCAAGGATATCGGTAGTGGGTGTTTGGGGCACTCTGGGATAGGAGGGGAAGTGGATTTCAGCTGAGGCTTGAGGATAACGAAGGAGAGTTTGGGGAGGTGAAGGAGGTTCGTTAGATCCAGGATGGAGAAGTGGATGCTCTGAATTATTTTGGTGGCACTGGAGTGTAGAGTATCGATATCTGTGTAAGGGAGGGGTGCGGTAGAGGTGCTGGGATTGACTGTGTTAGGGGTCATAGAGGGGGTGGATTGAGTGTTAGCGGGGCTAGTTTGATCCGCATCAACAAAAGCCGTAGGAGGCGTACTGTTCTTAGGGTCTGAGTGGGGAGCATGAAGGGAGGAGACCAAGGGCCTCGGGTCGATTGCGTTGGGGGGGCTGGTAGGAGGGCTGAGGGGGTTAGGCTGTGCTGTGTTGAAAACCGTGGAGTCCGAATGGGGAGTATGAAGGGAGGAGATCAAGGGTCTCTGGTCAATTGCATTGAGGAGGCTGGTAGGAGGACTGAGGGGATTAGGGTGTGTTGTGTTGGAAACCGTGGAGACCGTGTGGGAAGATAGAGGGGAGGAGACCCGAGGTCTAGTGTAAGCAAGGCCGGTAGATGGTCTGGGGGGGTTAGGAGGAACTGTGTTGGGGGCTCTTAGCGAAGTGGGTTGTGGGCAGTTAGTCATGATGGGCAGGAGGGTCAGAGGATCGTCAGGGCGGGTGTTGGAGACCTTCCCCTTGTCAAGGCCGGTAGATGAGCTGTGGGAGTTAGGAGGAACTGTGTTGGAGCCTCTTAGTTCCATCAATATTGTGCTGGAACTTTGGGGGAATACAGACAGGCGGGCACCTGTCATCCCCCCCCCCCCCCAGAATGTGACCCCATGGCTTATGGGCCTTTGTTCCTGAAACACCAGCCTTTTCATGGTGGGGCTCCCGCCATAAATTGGCTGGCGGTAGCAGATGTTACATTGATTTCAACAAGCACAATACCTCTGACACCATAAATCACAATAGATTTTCTGGCACAGATGTCCCTTTTATTGACTCTGTGATTGCATACTAATTGCTTCTTTTTTCATCAAAAGCTTTTTAACATTTAGGTATCCCTTCACCTGGTACATAAAAATCTCTTCAATATTTCAAAATAAACATCACATTTATACAAGACACATATATATAACACATAACTTTACTGAACAACAAAAATCATTGTTTGAGCATCAATACACATACTTTTTTTTCCCATACATCATGTGGTATTTAATTTACTACAGACATTGCTGTGCATTGCTGCACTCGTGTCAGAGGAAATACCAATACTATATGTTTTACCAAATCACTTAGTGTCCTACTTTTTGTCTAAGGTGCCGGAACTAAGTCCCACTTTGTTCTCAGCACTCTCTATTGCTAAGGTCTTATTAGGGGTCAGAGACTACTTGACAGCTTATCAGTGTGAGTCAGAACATTCCGACTCTACTGGCTGAATAAAACAGCGTCCCTTGATGTCTTCATTAGCTCTGAGTCACTCAATGATGCTGACGCGTTTCGACCTTATGGATAAGGGACCGTCACTTTATTTGTACAAAGGTCTTCATCAGGGCTGGATAGAATTAGGGTAGGACATCTTTGAATCTGTGTGGGATAATATTATAGCTATTTTTAGTGTGTATTCATTCATGGTTGAAATTATGTGTAACCAAATATTTAAACACCTTACGTACAAGCTTCTGTTGCTGAGTGCGATTGCTGTAGATTTTCTACCTGTTTTAATGGAATTAAAAAGACAATTAATTTGTCTGGCTACTAACTGTCTTAGGTCCGAACTTTAACGATTCTCATTCTCAATCACCTACCGGTGCTGCTTATGAGTATAATGACAGGTCGTCTTTGTGTATCTTCAATACAATGCCTTAGCTTGTTGGGCACTCTAGGGGCTGGTGAAAAGAAATATGGCACTGTGTTATCCTTTTTTCTGAGTGGAAGTAATCGAGTCTAAAAGGTTATCCGGTACATGCGAAGAAGCAATGTGTGTTCTCGTACTCTGCGGAAAACACATGCAATTTTCACCATACTTTTAACGTCATCTGAAAAAGTATAGAGTGGAGCCTTGTACTCTTTGGTTTTTGTTCTACCACCAGACACGAGCTTATGTGCACAGGTCTCAAATGCAGGATAGAGCATGCAAGCGTTCAAAAGTGCAGTGCCCATCTGTCTACTGTACTTACTGTAACGTAATCTGTGCCGGGTCCCCACATTTCCACGTGCTGCCAGGCAAGTGGAATAAAAAATAAAGTGTGGCTAGTTGCTGCAAAAAATATCCACGGCATACAAATGCTGAATACCTTTTTAGTCAGCCGTGTTCTGCTGATCGAGGTAACGTTCTCGTTCCCAGTTCTTACAGCCGTCCGTCAGTTTCTCGATGCTGTGGCCGATGTGGCGATCGAGGGAGTTAATGTCTACCTGGCGTGTGACATCATTTCGGGGCGCAGCATCTCCAGGCCAACACTTCCTGTTTATCTTACGTGGTTCTTCTTCTCGCGCATGCGTGTAGCGCTTTGGTTCGCTGTAGTTCATGCTTGTCATTGCCAGTTCACGATGGTATTGTCTGGCTATTATCATTAACTTAATACAGTATTCTGCGTTTCCTACTGTAGCGCTAAATGCACATCGTTCTTGTTCCCTCACGCTGCATTTTTTCTTGTCTCACTCGAAGTCCCAGGTGGTTTAAGTGGATTGTGTATGTGTGCCTCTTAGAGTCTATAGGGTTCCTGTTGTAGTTTATTAATGCTTGTCAATGTGAGAGAATGAAAGTAAATGTCGCTTTCCTGGATCAGTTGTCATACCGAAGATAGGAGCTGCTATTCATCCGACTATTCTGGTGTTCAATTCAATGTTCTGCATGCTTATAGCATACGGAGCTTGGGGTAAAGGGGGGATGAGGCAGTTATCCACAGTTTGTGAGTTCCGACATTTAATTCAGGCCGTTTTCAGTAGTGCCCAAAAACAAAATTGTTTTGGCTTCTATTTTGGATAAAAGGCTCTCGATGTTACTGCCTGTTATGCGTCTCAGTACTGTCCATTTCATTTCATTCAGGCCATGACCCTTTTCAATGCAGTAGGAGACCATGGGAGCATTTGGCGTCTTGCATTTAATTTGTGACCGGTGTTGTGCGATCCGTTTTCTTATTCGTTGACTGGTTTTCCCAATGTACGCTTTGGCTAAGGGGCATATAACACAATAGATCACATTATGGGTATTGCAGTTTGTGAATTCATCATGTTTTAAAAACTTATTTCCTTCTATTGTACTGGTGCAGCCGGTGGTCTTCCGCCACAATGACTTTTGAAGTAGTAATGCGACGGAGGGACCACCAGCATCGCGAGTCTGACGGTCTTACTACCGCCAGACTCGTAATCAGGCTCTAAGTGTTTAGCTTTTGTCCCTCCTGCATGCACAGATGGTTTATACACAGCTGTGAAGCAATAAGACTATTTCTTACAAAATGAATAACAAGTGGCACCATTGCTGAATTACAAGAAAGATGGATTGCCCTTTTAAACAGGTCAGGTCACAGTTGTATTGCAAAATTCCAAATTAAATAGCGGAACTGTTACCTGACATGCTTAGAGGGAGGTACAACATTTAATAATGCTGTAGATGTTTGGCATAACTCATTTTCAAGGTCAATTGTCAAATCACACTTGAATTTTTAAATTTTTCTGGAAATGTTAAAGAAGGACCAAAGTATCTAAGAAATGAGAGAGGGACAACAATCTCTAGCAAGCAGTTTACAACCAAACATAAGTGAGAAACATAAAATAAATGAATTAACGCCTCCCTTCAACGTTTCAGCAATTTGGTATGCTTGGTAGTATAGACTACTTGGGAAATATTTCTTACCTTTTACACTACTAACAGTGCTAACATGCAATTATCAGTAAATAAAAAACTCAATAATACAACTCTACTTTCCTGTTCTAAAAATCATAATATTAGAATTGGACACTTTAAAATATTTTTTATGTTTTTCCAACCTGTAATAGCTTTTTTTCTGAAGAAACAGTAGTATTTTAACATCCCACTATTGTCACTCTACAGTAATATATATACATATACAATCTATATGAGAATCCATAAAAAAATGAGAATCCATAAAAAAAACAAAAGTAAAAGAAACTATTAAAATACTCCTAGATAAAAGCAATCCACAATCAAATAGCATAAGTTTCAAAATCGCAAAAAGTTCAATAATTCAAAACACCACAAAACCTCGTACACTAAAAAAAAATTGACAGTGCCCAGAAAAAAAATTAATTGAAGAAACATTAAAATAAAAATACAAGAGTGTAGTAGGCTAATACTAAAAGCACAATGTGCTATATTTTAAGATAAAACAAAAAATAAGAATATGTCAAGCAACCTGAACAAAGGAAGGTACAACATAGCCCAAAGCAGGAGGTTTACATTGCCTACATTTAACAGACTATTATACTGCATTGTGGGACCTGCAGTCTTTAAGGGATAACAAGCATGTGCCCGTATTTACTTTGAGGCAGCATTTCTTTAATGATGTAAAGATGTTATCTCATGCGTGAAGAATGTTTACCGGTCCCGGGGCTCCACACAGCAGCAACTGCTGATATTGATGTGGCAGAGATTAAGCGTGTGCCCGAATTAACTTTGAGGCGACATATCATTAACGATGCAAAAAGGTTACCTCATGCGCGAAGAATGTTTATCGATCCCGGGGCTCCACGCAGCAGTAGCTGCTGACAAAGATAAGGCAGAGATTACTTCTCCAGATGTTGTGTTGTAGCGGGATAGATAAGAGCTCAAATGAGCTATCGGGACAATGGACAGTCATTAAGGACGTCTACGAGTATGTGCGACAGCAGTTTTAAAACTATTTTGTGATCATTTTTTAGAATATACAGGCAACACTGGATGTGAGTTTGGCTGAACTGTTAAAGTGCCCGTATGCATCCCACTGAGCAGTGTTTTAAGTGTTATACATGCTTCATCATATATTTTGTCTGCTTTACTGGTAACATTGCAACTTTCGTTATTGCACTGTGCACTATATATTAGTATGTTGCGTCTTACCTGCATTTATGTTTATGAAGAGCTTTAGGCAGCGCGAGCATGTTGTCTTTAAGCTGCAATGGGAATACACACGCTATAGTATGTCTTCTATGTCTACCAATTGGGTTAGTGGATGGGCTATTTAACTTATGAGCTATGCATTGCCAAACTAGATTTACAAAGGCCTCCTGAAGGCTGAAACGCGTCTCTGCTTGTGCTCGTGATTGAGGGCGTCCTGCACTCATAAAAAATGCTGAATCCAATGCCACTTCCTGTCCGTGCCTGCTTTCCATGGATTCTCTGTGGGAGTTGGGTGTTTTGGTTCATATAAATATATATATGTATATATATATGCACACACATATATATACACACACACACACACACTACTCTCATCATAGACAATACAGCTACCACCATACATACAAACAACATCATATGAAAGTACCTGCACCATTATATATACCGCAACCCTCTTCATTTGCAAACTCATCCACCATCATACCCCAAGACATCCACTGTCATATTTCAACAAACCTGATAGCATACATTAACTCAACTACCATACTACGGCAACACATCCACCATCATATGTCCACATACCCAACATCATACATCCATTGACCCACCTCATATATCCATATAACTACCATTGTATGCAATACAATCACTGCTATACATCCAGCCAACCAACATCATATGTCAAAACACTAGCCAAACTACATTTACAGAGCCCAAATGTTATGCACACACCAACATACTCCACACAACCACTGTAATGCACCAACAAAACACATTGACATATATATCAATAAAGTCATACATCCACAATCACATGCCCACAGAACCAACATCATACATGATTATCAGATGTCAACACTTGCAAAAGTATAGGTCTGCACAATATCATCATAGGTCTACAGAACCACCATCATATGCCAACATAAGCACCACAATGTATTCCCACAACTAAAATCATACCACAAAACACCCATCATTACGGCCTTTGCAAAAGTTCACCATGCCCATTGTTTAATTAGTAACATATTTATGAAAGCTGAATCCCAACCAACGTATTCAAATCAGGGCCAATTTTTTGTAAATTTTTCATTAAGCTCCAGAGAAATGTGAACTGTTGCTCATTGTTTATTCAACAGCCTATTTGTGAAAGTCAAGCAAAACCTGAACTCTTTAATTGACTTTAGGGCCAACTGTAAACTTTTTCTCGGCTGCAGTTACTTCAACAATCTCTGATTTCTATTGCCAGTATGTCTTCTTTATTTGAAACACAGTATTTTTAACAGACAAATTAAATATGTTTTCCTGTTTTTAGTACAAACACACGGTATACAGTAGCAATGAATGTACAGTTTTCAATAAACCTTTCATGGTCTGGAAAAGCAATATATTGATTTGAGCCCAAATAAACATGTAATAACATATATTTTGTGTAATGTGATCCTACATTGGCTTCTCATTGTTCTGGTGACAATTATAAATATGATGTCACCAGAACAGCCTTTACTGTCTGTGTGTTAAAAGGATATTGTAAGTCACCATAAGATTATAATGGAACTCAATCTTCGGTCTCATACCAATATGTTGTCACAGGATTCTTCGGTGTCTTGCATTATCCTTATAATCCTTATACATATATATGGAGATGTGCAGAGCATAATATGCTATTTATCACTATTGTTAGGTGTTGTGAGTGTATGAGCCATGATGTCCCTTTGCTTATACGAAGCACTTACTGTATAAATGCATTACCCATGGTGTTTTTTTTATGTGTACTTGTTCTAGCAAAATGAATTTAACCAAACCAGGATGTAAAGGGATGAATTTGTGCAGTTGGTAAAATCACATTGAAAAGACCTTGTGTCTATTACAAGAGGTTTTCCCTGTGTAAAGTATTTGTTACATGCGCTCTGTAAGGATATATATATATATTCACTGAAAAAACCATAGGTTTCAGCCACGTTATAGTTAGGAATTAGCATTTAAAAAACCTTAGAAATTCACTGAAAAAAACATAGGTTTCACACATGTTATAGTTAGCTGGACATTTCACTCATACAAAACCATTGAAATTCCCCCGTTATAGTTAGTTCAGCTAACTATAACTCGCGCGCCCGCAATGCACTGCTGATGACGTCACATATTACATCACTCATGACATGGTCAGTGACATCACTGATGACATCTCAAATGACATCACTGATGACATCATCCAGTGAATGTGTATCTGTCTGAAAAATAAATATTTTTTATATATGTATATCTAAAGGTCGATGGAAGAATAAATGGATGAATAAGTATCTAAATGGATGGGTTTTTAAAAACAAATTGATTGTATAACTGACTTATTAGGTGTATCTTAGTGAATACATGTATTAGCGAGTAATGTTTAAATATTTAAATATCTGTATCAGTGTCTCACTTTGTGTATAAGTGGCTGCATGGGTTGGTGAGTAGCTACATGAGTGTGTATATGGGTTATTAATTGATTTTTGAGTATCAGTATGAGTGTCTGTATGGTTCGGTGGGGAGTATTACTTAGCGCATAGATGCATGAATGAGTAACTCACTGTTTGCATGTGTTTTGAAGACAGCATGTGTGCAGGACCGTATGGGTGGATGAGTGTGTGTATGGGTGTGTTAGTGAGTGAATGACTGTCTCAATAGTATCTTTATGAGTAACTACATATGTTTTAATCTACTATATGTGAGTATTGTTGTATATAAGTGATTATATGTGAGAGTGTGAGAGATTGGAAGAGTTTGTGTATAAATAAGTATGTGTTTCTATAAGTGATTGTTTAAGAGAGTAAGTATGTGTACGTTTCTGTAAAAGTAAGTGTAGTGGTGGGTGTATAGCTGTATATGCAAGTAAATGGATGTTTGATAGTTTATTTGCATGTGTGAGTATGTGTGTGAGTAAGTACATATGATGAGTGAGTACATGTATGAGTGACTATATAGAACTGTTGGTGAATGAGTGGATGTGTATGTAGATTTTGGAATTACTGAATAGGTTGTTCTAAATGGAATTGGTATCTCCATTTTTTTGTAAATTTTAGTTTCTATTTTTGAAGGTGTGTATCAAAGGTTATATTACGCTGAGAGGAGGCCTGCCACTCTTTCACAAGGATGATGTCATCAGTGATGTCATCAGTGATGTCATTTGAGATGTCATGAGTGATGTCATGAGAGATGTCACTGACCATGTCATGAGTGATGTAATATGTGACGTCATCAGCAGTGCATTGCAGGCGCGCAATTTATAGTTAGCTGAAATAACTATAACGGGGGAAATTCAAATGTTTTGTATGAGTGAAATGTCCAGCTAACTATAACATGTGTGAAACTTATGGTTTTTTCAGTGAATTTCTAAAGTTTTTTAAATGCTAATTCCTAAATATAACGTGGCTGAAACCTACGGTTTTTTCAGTGAATTTCAAAGTTTTTTTAAATGCTAATTCCTAACTTTAACGTGGCTGAAACCTATGGTTTTTTCAGTGAATTTCAAAGATTTTGTACATGATAATTTTTAAATGTATTAATTGTTATTTTTTTATACTAATTTACTACATTGTTTTAAAGTATTTATATTTAGATATTTTATTTTTTAAATTACATTACATATTTTTAATATACATTGAAAATAAAATGTTTTAAAAAATATTGAAATTGTAAGATATATATATTTTTTAATTTATATATATTTTATATAGCAGGCAATGATATCCTATGGAAGGAAATTCAAGTTACTGTAAGTATGGTTACAATTACTTTTCAGGATCAGTAGTGGGATGAAAGATGCAGCACTGAGGTCTCTCCTGATAACAGGTGAGTAAATCGGAATTCGTAGTTCAGCTGATTTTAGAGGAATTTTTTAAAGTTCCAAAACTCCACACTTAGAAAAATTTTGAAAGCTGTCAATGTTAGCCTATGGAAGGAAATTCAAGTTACTGTAAGTATGCTTACAATTACTTTTCTATTTTACAAAACAAGGGAAACCCAGAAGGTATGCCATAGGGACCTTGGGCAGTAATGTATTTTAAAGAACAATGGTCCCTATTTTGGTAGGAAAAATAGAGAAACACAATAATCATACGCTTAAATGTATCGTATGTCTTTTGTCCAGTCGGACAAGAATTTATTTTCATATAGGTTCAATTAATTGTGATTCAAAACATTAAATACCAAGTGGGCACAGCCGTGACCCACAGAACACAAGACAAACCAACGAAAAACATAATGGCCAAAGGCAGGGTATAAAATGTGTCTGTATGTTTGTAATCACTTATGACAGACTTAGATAACCAATTACACACCATTGATCATTACAATATTATAAAATCATATTGCATATGGTGTTTTAGTGTCGACGACGTTTCGATGCTATTCACAACAGTATAAAGCATCATCTTCAGGACAAAAGATAAATCATTGTTTTCTTAAACTTAATCACATGTATAGCCTATATCGCATTAGTTTGAAGGAGCAGGTAGATGTACCAGTAATGGAACGCACATTAGGATCCATAAATAGCGACGGCAGTCATTAGATCTGAGGTGACAGAAGGTAATTATTAGGCCGTCGGCCTTCCTCGAAAAGTTTAATTTCTGATATCGATATGAGTAAGTGCCGGATCGCACTGGGGGCTTTTGGTTAAATGAATATGTCCACTGGGTGCCAAGTTGCACCTCTTGAATAACAGAGGATGGTCAGGGCCTGGAAGCTCCTGCTCGCGCTGAATAGCTATCATATCGATAATAGAAATTAAACTTTTCGAGGAAGGCCGACGGCCTAATAATGACCTTCTGTCACCACAGATCTAATGACTGCCGTCGCTATTTATGGATCCTAATGTGCGTTCCATTACCGGTACATCTACCTGCTCCTTCAAACTAATGCGAAATAGGCTATACATGTGATTAAGTTTAAGACAACAATGATTTATCTTTTGTCCTGAAGATGATGCTTTATACTGTTGTGAATAGCATCGAAACGTCGTCGACACTAAAAACACCATACGCAATATGATTTTATAATATTGTAATGATCAATGGTGTGTAATTGGTTATCTAAGTCTGTCATAAGTGATTACAAACATACAGACACATTTTATACCCTGCCTTTGGCCATTCTGTTTTTCGTTGGTTTGTCTTGTGTTCTGTGGGTCACGGCTGTGCCCACTTGGTATTTAATGTTTTGAATCACAATTAATTGAACCTATATGAAAATAAATTCTTGTCCGGCTGGACAAAAGACATACGATACATTTAAGCGTATGATTATTGTGTTTCTCTATTTTTCCTTCCAAAATAGGGACCATTGTTCTTTAAAATACAATTACTTTTCAGCATCAGTAGTGGGCTGAAAGATGCAGCACTGAGGTCTCTCCTGATAACAGGTGAGTAAATCGGAATTGGTAGTTCGGCTGATTTTAGAGGAATTTTTTTAAGTTTCAAAACTCCACACTTAAAAAAATTTCCAAGTGAAACCAGTCAATGTTAGCCTATGGAAGGAAATTCAACTTACTGTAAGTATGGTTAGAATTACTTTTCAGGATCAGTAGTGCGCTCAAAGATGCAGCACTGACGTCTCTTGTGATAACAGGTGAGTAAATCGGAATTCGTAGTTCGGCTGATTTTACAGGAATATTTTGCACAATCGTGAAGGAAGGAGGCGGGGCCTGAGGTAACATGTGTGCAAACACGCCCTGTGGCGCGTTTTAGGATGGGGAATTAATTCCCCAACTTAAAACGCGCCACAGGGCATGTTTGCACTCACATCACCTCAAACCCCGCCCCCTACCTTCACCACTGTGCAAACGCGCCCTGTAGTGTGTTCTAAGTTGGGCGATTAAGTCCCCTTGCATACTTGGGGTCCCTGGGGGCCAACTACCCCACCAGGAACCTCCAGTATGCGCCAGGGGGCTGCGTTGCAGAGAGGTGTAAAAAGGGGCATGGCCTAAATACACCTCTCTGCAACGCAGCCCACTGGCGCGTTTGCAGAGGGGGAACTAATACCCCTTGCATACTGGGGTCCCTGGGGGCCAACTAGCCCACCAGGAACCTCCAGTATGCGCCGGGGGGCTGCGTTGCAGAGGTGTAATGAGGCCACGCCCCTTTTTTACACCACTCTGCAACGCAGCCCCCTGGCGCGTTTACAGAGGGGGAACTAATTCCCCTTGCATACTGGGGTTCCCTAGGGGCCAACTAGCCCACCAAGAACCTCCAGTATGCGCCAGGGGGCTGCGTTGCAGAGAGGTGTAATGAGGCCACGCCCCTTTTTACACCTCTCTGCAACACAGCCCCCTGGTGCTTTTTCAGAGGGGGAACTAATTCCCCTTGCATACTGGGGGTACCTGGGGGCCAACTAGCCCACCAGGAACCTCCAGTATGTGCCAGGGGGCTGCGTTGCAGAGAGGTGTAATGAGGCCACGCCCCTTTTTACACCTCTCTGCAACGCCGCCCCCTGGTGCTTTTTCAGAGGGGGAACTAATTCCCCTTGCATACTGGGGGTCCCTGGGGGCCAACTAGCCCACCAGCAACCTCCAGAATGTGCCAGGGGGCTGTGTTGCAGAGAGGTGTAAAAAGGGGCGTGACCTCATTACACCTCTCTGCAAGGAAGCCCCCTGGCCCATACTGGAGGCTCCTGGTGGGCTAGTTGGCCCCCAGGGACCCCCAGTATGCAAGTGGAAGTAGTTCCACCTCTGCAAACGCGCCAGGGGGCGCATTTGCAGAGAGGTGCAGGGAGGGGGCGTGGCCTCCTCCCGATCCTGTGTGAAAAAAAAAATGCTTTCAAGAAGGGGAGCTGTGTAGCCCCCCTTATTTTTCCTTTTTTGGCCCTGGGGACCCCATCCCCCAGGACCTGCCCTCAATTTTTATTTAAAAAATAATAATCGGGAAGGGGGCCGCGTGGCCCCCCTCCCAGGGCCATACTCCGCCCGGGGTCCCCATCCCCCGAGGAATGGGCCTTTTTTATTTTATTTTTTTAAATTAGGAGGGGGGCTGCTTTGCCCCCTCCTGTGGCCACCTTTGGCGCCGGGGACCCCATCCCCCGGGGCCTGCCTTTTTTAAAATGTATTTATTTATTTATTTGGGAGGGGGGCCACGTGGCCCCCCTCCCGGGCCACTTCTGGCCCCGGGGACCCCATCCCCCGGGGCCTAGCCTTCCTCGTTGGGGGCCGTGGGGGGGTCCCCAAAACCCCCACGGTCCCTGCCGGCTCCCCACATCCTGCGGGAGCCGGCATTGCTTTTCTGCATGGGGAGCAGCTAACATGCTGCTCCCCATGCAGAAAAGCAATAGTCTTTGGTTTTTGGAAGAGGAGGGCGGGAGCTGCGAGGCTCCCGCCCTACCATAGCAAACAGCAGTGTCCCGGGGGTGGGCACCCCGGGACACTGCAGGAGCCGGCCCTGGAGGGTGGCGGTCCCCAGGGCCATCAAGGGCTCCAGGAGGGGGGCCGCGCGGCCCCCTCCCAACAATTGTAAAGCCCCGGGGGGTGGGGGTCCCCGGGAATGGGGGGTCCATCACGGACCCCCTATTTTAAATATTAGTGCCCTGGGGAGGTGGTGGTCCCCGGGGCGTGTGGGGGGGGCTTGAGCCCCCCCACACAGGTTTTTTTATTTTTAATTTTATGCAAAGCCCTGGGGGTGGCGGTCCCCGGGGCGCCTTAGAGCCACCCCATCATTAATATCAAAGCCCCGGGGTTGGCGGTCCCCGGGGCTGCAGGGGGCTGTATGCCCCCCCTGCTATTACAATTACTTTACCCCGGGGGTGGCGGTCCCCAGGGGCTAATTTTCAAAAAAGCAGACCGGTTTTTTTTCCAAGGGGTACGCGTACCTACGCGTATCCCGCGATTTAAAAACAAAATTAAAATGTTTTTTTTGGCCTTGGGGGTCCTTGTGGGACCCCCTGAGCAGGCCTAGGGGGTCAGGGTGTGTCTACCCTGCCTTCTTTGCGTGATTTGCGCGTTTGTGTTCTGCTTTCTTGTGCCTCGGTTCTACCGAGGCACAAGATGGCTGCGAACACTTCCTGGTTTGGAGTGTTGACAGACAGTTGACATCCAATCAGCATGCAGCTCGTGCTCTGGAAGGTACGTGTACTGTACAGAGTACAGTACAGAGTACGGTACTTCACATATAGATATACTTATGATTTTACTTTTGAATTTCTCAGGAACTACTGAACCGATTTACACCATTCAACAAAAAGCATGATCTACGAACAAATTTGGTGTAATTCCGTTCAGCCGTTCGGGCTGTAGCCCTGGCTACAGGTCCTATGGAAAATTGCATGGGGAAAACACGTTTTGGGACCCCCCTTTTTTCTCGCCCCCCACTTGACAAATCACCCCCAAACTTTCAGGGAAGGAGCGGAGCGGAGCAGGCCATTTGTGAAGATTCGTCCACCGGCGCCAAAGTTATTCCAAATAGAATGTTGCGGATTTCCTATGGAAACTAGGTCCTAACTATAACTACCTACTGGCAACCGCCAGTAGGTAATATATATATATATATATATATATATATATATATATATATATATATATATATATATATATATATATATATATATATTACCTACTGGCGGTCGCCAGTAGGTATATATAGTTAGGATTTTTTCTCTATGGGATTTTTGAAAATTCTATGTCTAATAACTTTGGCGTTTGTGGACGGAATTGGCTGAAATTTTCAGGAAAATGGCACATTTTGTTTCTGAGCAGCCCTTGAAATTTTGGGGGGGTTCGTCAAGGGGGGGCCGAGAAAAAAGGGGGGTCCCAAAACGTGTTTTTAACATTGAGTTTTCCATAGGGCGGTTGGCCTCACTTTTAGCCCGAACGGCTGAATGGATTTGCACGAAACTTGGCAAAATTGTAGGGACTGGTAGCCCGATGTGCCTTTGCTAGGTCTCAATATATGTGCTCCAGTGGATTTTGAGAAATTAACGTTCAAAAAAAGATATATATCTGTAACAGCGGACCGGGCAGCGCTCCGGTTCGCGGACTTTTCGCGGTACGGAGCTTTGTGAAGCGAAGCTGATTGGTTCTCCGGCGTCTGTGAACATTCCAAACAGTCCGTAGCGGCCGCCATCTTGTCTCTCGGTAGGATCGAGAGACAAGAGGAGGCCAAAGCGAAGGGGCAAATGACCATAAGGGGGCATAGTAGATCCTCGCTGACCCCCTAGGTTTGATGTGGAGGTTTTAAAAGGGCCCCGCGGGGCAAAAAAAAAAAAATATTAATAATAATCGGACGGCTGAATGGATTTGCACGAAACTTGGTAAAATATTAGGGACTGGTAGCCCGATGTGCCTTTGCTAGGTCTCAATATATGTGCTCCAGTGGATTTTGAGAAATTAACGTTCAAAAAAAGATATATATCTGTAACAGCGCTCCGCTTCGCGTAACGGAGGTTTGCGAAGCTGATTGGTTCTCCGGCGTCTGTAAACATTGCAAACAGTCCGTAGCGGCCGCCATCTTGTCTCTCGGTAGGATCGAGAGACAAGAGGAGGCCAAAGCGAAGGGGCAAATGACCATAAGGGGGCATAGTAGATCCTCCTTGACCTCTTAGGTTTGATGTGGAGGTTTTAAAAGGGCCCCGCGGGGCAAAAAAAAAAATAATAATAATAATCGAACGGCTGAATGGATTTGCACGAAACTAGGCAAAATTGTAGGGACTGGTAGCTCGATGTGCCTTTGCTAGGTCTCAATATATGTGCTTCAGTGGATTTTGAGAAATTAACGTTCAAAAACAAGATATATATCTGTAACAGCGCTCCGCTTCGCGGAGATAAAATTATATCTGTATTACCTAGCTGTTGCTAACACCAGTTAGCGACGGCTAGTAGGAGATAGCGACCATCTTGGGCCCCACTTTGCATGTGAGTGATATTTATCACTAATGACATGCAAAGTGGGCATGCCAAGATGTTAGCGACTGGAAACAGTCGCTAACATCGCTATCTCCTATTATCAACTTTTGGAAATATTCGCGATAAGCGCGAATATCTCCAAAAGCTAGCACCTGCCCTGAGCAGTTCTTAGCCATGTTATCCAATGGGAGGTGGATAACATGGCTAAGAGCATTAGCTCGGTAATGCATGAATATCGCTGAGTTTTCAGCGATATTCATGCATTGCGGTCGTTTTTTATCGTATTTGCGATAAACCTTGATAATAGCAAGGTTTATCTGCGATAATTTCTGACGATGCTTAGCGGTAAAAAAATCGTTGCTAAGCATCGTTAGGGATAAATATCGCTTAACTTGGTAATATGCCCCAACGTCTGTTAACGTTCGATTCGAAGGAAATCAGGAAGTGTTGAAAAACATTGTCTGCGCCATCTTGCCTTTTTTCAAATGCCACACTTTTGTCGTGCACAGCAGTCATTTTAGATGCCTTGACCAGACCCACTCTGTGCACGCTGTCGATCCTTAGCATGGCTCCCCACCCTCGCAAGCATCTCCCCCAGGCAGTGGTCACCCCCGCTCTCTGTCTTATGCATGGGTAATAAACCACCCCCCATCTGGGCTGCTCTTCCCTGAGAATCACACCCTGTGCCCGCCCGACACCTCCTTTTCGCCCTATTCACTACCGCACCCTCTGACACTCCTTTTCCTCTGTGTCCGATTGTCCAGGCCGGTCCCAGGGTATCAGCTAGCCCTGCAGATGTAGTTTATGGCCCCAGCTGTAAAGAATCACCCCTCTTCAAAGGAGTTATAGTAGATCAAGGCCCACACTCGATGAGATCCGTCACAGCAGACGCGTTCCTATTATCTGACAACCATCCTGTATTGTGATTGGGGAGGGGACCGAGCCTGAAGCGGAAGATTCCAGGGATGACTCTTTGTACATCAAAGTTTTTACAATTATGTGTCACATTAAAAATATATAGCACTCCAACAAAGTAGTAAGATTATAAAACTTTAATAACTTATAAATATATACAAGAAAACAAAAACAGTAATAACATATAAACATTTTTAGGGAAAAACAACGAAGTAGCGGTCGGCTGTGCGAATAGTCCCAACGCAGCACAACGTCCAGATTTCTGGCGTGGGGCGTCGCGGGGGGTGGGTCATCAGTAGCAAACTGTTGTGCGAATAGTTCCAAGGCAGCAGAACGATGGCACCAAGGTGATGTCCAGTAAGTTGCCGCACTGGTTTTGGTATCCTACAATGCTGCTCCGAATAACGGCGTGGGGCGCCCCGGGGGAGGCGGCGTGAACGGGCCTCTCCAGGTGGAGTCTTGTCTGTTGTAGTGGGGCGCCCCTTTACCGTTTCAGTTGCCATTCCGTCCGCTTTTGGTCCACTGTGTCAAAAGCCGCAATTCAGCTGAGTTGCGCCCACTCTTGCGATGCAGCGATAGGCGGCTGTCACAGGACTCTCAAAATGGCGGCAGGCTGTTTCCTTTTTGGGCCTGGTCCACTGAAATGGCCCTGGGACACCTTGGAAATCGGACGCTTGTCTGCTAGGTCTTGGACCCCATTCTCGAAAGCGTCCCCTCCGCCTTGAGGATTCATCAAAAGTTTTGGGGGCCCCGACTCCTGTAGGCTTCTGGTGGGGAGCGGCTGCCATGATTGCTCGCGGAATGACCACGACGGAGCTACGAGATGGTGGTGCTCTCATGCTGACGCCAGCTTCAGTCTGAAACATCCAGAAACAAGGTGGGGCTTTCATCGTTTGGGAAAAAAAAACATTTTCATCCAATGAAAAGTGTTGTTTTTAGGTCATATGATCAAGCCTTCCATCATTAGGAAACCAAAAGTAAAATGAACCAATGAAAAGTTTTATAAACAAGTCACATGACCTGTTATGCGGCATAGGGTATAAAATGCGGAGAAAATACGTTGGCACGTGAGGCGGCGTCAGTAGCGGACCGATGTGCGAATAGGCGAAGGCAACACAACGCGCCAAGATCCGGATGGCACCGAGGTGGTGTCCAGCAAGTTGCAGCACTGGTGTGGCCATCCTACAATGCTGAAAGTCGGCGTGGGGCGCCCCGTTGGCCTGTGAGTTTGCGTCAGTAGCGGACCGATGTGCGAATAGGCCGAAGGCAGCACAACGCGCCAAGATCCGGATGGCACCGAGGTGGTGTCTAGTAAGTTGCCGCACTGGTGTGGCCATCCTACAATGTTGAAAGTCGGCGTGGGGCGCCCCGTTGGCCTGTGAGATGGCGTCAGTAGCGGACCGATGTGTGAATAGGCCGGAACCAGCACAAGGCGCCAAGATCCGGATGTCACCGTGGTGGTTTCATAGTTGAGAGGCACTTCATCTGCAGTGGGGCGCCGAGATCCGGATGGCACCGAGGTGATGTCTAGCAAGTTGCTGTACTGGTGTGGTCATCCTACAATGCTGAAACTCGGCGTGGGGCGCCCCATTAGCCTGTGAGATGGCGTCAGTAGCGGACCGATGTGTGAATGGGGCAAAGGTAGCGCAAGAATATTTTCTGAATAGAAGACACCACAAGGCGCTGAGATGCCAAGATCCGGATGGCACCGAGGTGGTGTCTAGCAAGTTGTGGCACTGGTGTGGCCATCCTACAATGGTAAAAGTCGGCGTGGGGCGCCCTGTTGGCCTGTGAGATGGTGTCAGTAGCGGACCGATGTGCGAATGGGGCCAAAGGCAGCGCAACAATATTTTCTGACTAGAAGACACCACAAGGCGCTGAGATGCCAAGATCCGGATGGCACCGAGGTGATGTCTAGCAAGTTGCTGTACTGGTGTGGCCATCCTACAATGCTGAAACTCGGCGTGGGGCGCTCCATTAGCCTGTGAGATGGCGTCAGTAGCGGACCGATGTGCGAATGGGGCCAAAGGCAGCGCAACAATATTTTCTGAATAGAAGACACCACAAGGCGCTGAGATTCCAAGATCCGGATGGCACCGAGGTGGTGTCTAGTAAGGTGCACTGGTGTGGCCATCCTACAATGCTGAAAGTCGGCGTGGGGCGCCCCGTTGGCCTGTGAGATGGCGGCAGTAGCGGACCGATGTGCGAATGGGGCCAAAGGCAGCGCAACAATATTTTTGGAATAGAAGAGACCACAAGGCGCTGAGATTCGGTTAGCACCGAGGTGGTGTCTAGCAAGCTATGCAGCTGAGTTGCGTGCGCACTTGCGGCGAATAGATCGAAGGCAGTATAACAATGTTTTCTGAATAGAAGACACCACAAGGCGCTGAGATTCGGTTACCACCGAGGTGATGTCTAGCAAGTTGCCGCACTGGTGTGGCCATCCTACAATACTGCTCCGAATAACGGCGTGGGGTGCCCGAAGGGGGGGGGAGGCGGCGTGAACGGGCCTTCCTAGGTGGAGGCTCGTCTGCTGTAGTGGGGCGCCCCTTTACCGTTTCAGTTGCCATTCAGCTGAGTTTCGGCTGCTCTTGATGCTACAGCGACAGGCGGCTGCAACAGGACTCTCAAAATGGCAGCCTGTTCTTTGGATTTGGGCCTGGTCCACTAAAATGGCCCTGGGACACCTTAGAACTCGGACGCTCGATTTTTTTTTCCTTTCCTGTACATGCAAAAAAAGGTGAATGCCCGGTACGTTACACGCTTCATCTGCCACGATGAACTCTCCAGAGGAACCGAAAAAAAATATAGTTATGGTAACTATACCATGCATCGTCATATGGAGAGGTGGCACCAATTAATTATAGTGCTGCATAAAAGAGAGATTTGGAGGAGAACCCCTGACCTGCTAGTACATTCATCAAAGAAGTGGCACTGACAGCATCAGAGGCAAGGGAAACGGTCCCAAATATTTAGAAGAACTTTGGAAAGATTAAAATGACATGTTTAGATTGTGGCAAATTAATTTCATGTGGACAGATGAGTGTTACTCTAATAAATACAGCATATGAACATCATCATAGTCGATGGTTGGTAGAGACATTTTGACTATATCCTGGACCTGCCCGTCCTCGCCCAAAATGGCGCCGGAATAAATGGGACTCGTAACTCCTTGTTGTGTACTGGTTGCAGAACCTTGAAATCACGAGATACGTATGCAGTTTTGAAGCACATGGCGGGCGGGGACGAGAATTGATTGAATATTTCGACATCCCTATTGATATTAAGTTCTGATGTGTTATTGATTACTGTACTATTGAAAGTTCGAATTAACGTCACCCATGGTACTTGCCCGCAAATGTATATCTAGATAATTTTATTGTAACTGGCCCTGTCGTATTTTAATTATAAAATGTACGTCCACCGATTCCGTAACTGTTAGACACCTTAGTTCTTGCAACCCAATGGCCCGCCCGTTACGTTCCTCTACAGTGTAAATGTCTACTCATCATATACGATTACAGTTTGCTCCGTGGCCGGCCCACGTGGTTATAGGCTCGTATTTGTATAATGAAATTTTCACAATAAAGGTTTTTAAAAGAAAACATGGTAGTAGTATATACATTGGTAAAGTTTTTAATAATAGTCACTGTTTTAGAATCATTAAAAGGCAAGTGAAATAAAGCAGACCAATTACATGAAGGGTAAAAGGTATAATACGAAGGAACGCAGTAAAGATAAATGGTCAAGGGCTGTTGTGTTTTCTACTCCTGCAACATAAAGTGATCGATAAGAATCTCATATTCAGGCGTATCGGCGACTAAGACAGCAGGTCGACCCTCTTTTGCTCAACGGCTCCGTCATGGGACGAAGAAACGCTCTTTTTCTCGAAAAAAGAATATATTTTACTTGCAGGACAGTTGTAAATTTTCCGGGAAAGTACGTTAGCCTGGAACATTATAACATATATTTAAGAAAAAATAATGTTCGGAAGTAATAAAAAGCGTAATTTTTAGGTCATATGACCAAGCCTTTCATCATTAGAATAAGAAAAGTAAAATGAACCAATGAAAAGTTTTATTAACAAGTCACATGACTTGTTATGCTTACGTTACGCGCTGCGCGCCCCGGATGACTTCCGGATGCGCTAACGCGGCGCGTCATATGACGCATTACGCGACAACGCAGGTCCAGAATATAGTCAAAATGTCTCCACCAACCAGCGGTCGGAACACAACCCCTTTCAGCAGGCTAAATAGTTCTGTTAAATGACAACAGAAGGGACAGGCAACAAGAACCATCAGTCAAAGAGGGGAGGGCTAGTTCTTCTCTACCGGGTTACATTGGGGCGCTACCGGAACTGATCGAATTGGTAGTCTACAGTGTTTCTGGATGTTTCAGACTGAAGCTGGGGTTAGCATGAGAGCAGCACCATTTCGTAGCTCCGTCGTGGCCATTCCGCAACCAATCATGGCAGCCGCTCTTTATCGTTATTTTGGGCGGGGTGGGTGGCGGAGCCGAGCTGTTTTGCAGCCATCATTGTGTGGAGTTCAGTTCATCTCACTAGTTTTGTATTTGTCATGAGGGGTTGTTCCTAATGTTTCTATTTTAGCGAGGTCAAAAAGAGATCCCATTAGTGGCCTACTGATTTTGCTCGATTCCTTTTCTTTTTTTTTTACACAATTTTTCGTTATCTGCAAAGACTAAACAGAGTATTGCGACTCTGTGTTTGTTTGTAAATAGAGAATGAACCAAAGAGAACCAATTCTAAAACAGTAAATACTTGGATAACAATCAATCAAATGGAGAGAGAAGCAGGCACGACGTATTACAACGGGGGCAAAAGCCTGCGTTAACTACCCTTCACTATGTGCAAAGAGAGAGTACTCCTAATAGAAATGAGGGGGGGGGGGAGCACCATTCAAAGCAGATCAGTGTGCATAAACACGAAAATGTTTTCACTTACCACGTACTTGACATTCGACAGCTTATGATATTTGCTATTAAAAAACCATTGAAATTCACTGAAAAAACCATAGGTTATAGACCATATATAGTTAGGAATTAGCATTTACAAAACCTTGAAAATTCACTGAAAAAACCATAGGTTATAGACCATATATAGTTAGGAATTAGCATTTAAAAAACCTTATTTTACTCACACAAAACCATTGAAATTCCATATATAGTTAGTTGCACTAACTATATATCGCGCACCCGCAATCCACTGCTGATGATGTCACATATTACATCATTCATGACATGGTCAGTGACATCACTGATGACATCACTGATGACATCTCAAATGACATCACTGATGACATCACTGATGACATCTCAAATGACATCACTGATAACATCTCAAATGACATCACTGATGACATCTCAAATGACATCACTGATGACATCACTGATGACATCTTATTTGACATCAATGACCACATCACTGATGATATCATTCATGTGACAATACAATGCATCTCCTCACACTTTAATATAACCTCTGTTACACCCAGTGTTAAATACAGAGTATAATTTTTGAAACCATTGACACACCAATACTAGTTACTACATACGCACTCAGTGATTCCTATGTTTACACACACATTCACTCATTTACTCACACTCTGTCACTCATCCATGGAGTTACTCACACACCTAGTCAGTCCTGTAAATAATCAATCACACTTCCATTTTCTAATCTATACAGTTAAACATAGAGCACCTTACATTTTGAAACATATACTAACACATACTTACTCTCTTATACAATCATTGATACAAGTACACATTGATTTGCACAGAGTCACACACCTCCCAGCCAGCCACACACACACTCAGTCTCCCATACAAATACTTGGGCAATCAATCAATAACCCATATAGTTACTCATATAGCTACTGATCAACACATGCAGCAGTTTACAGAACAACAGACATAATGATGCACAAATTAAGACAGTTTAGTCACTAACCCATGCACTCAGTGAGACACATTTAATCACTCACTCATACAGTCAGTCACGCACCTACTAAATCCTTCATCCAGACACTTCTACATCTACTCATTCTTCAATATGTAAAACATATTTAAACTTTTCAGAAACACACAGTCACTGGATGATGTCATCAGTGATGTCATTTTAGATGTCATCAGTGATGTCATCAGTGATGTCACTGACCATGTCATGAATGATGTAATATGTGACATCATCAGCAGTGGATTGCGGGTGCGCGATATATAGTTAGTGCAACTAACTATATATGGAATTTCAATGGTTTTGTGTGAGTAAAATAAGGTTTTTTAAATGCTAATTCCTAACTATATATGATCTATAACCTATGGTTTTTTCAGTGATATATATATATATATATATGTATATATATATATATATATATATATATATATATATATATATATATATAAAATTTATTAATTTATTTAAAAAATGATAATGAGTGTGTAACATGGTCCTAAATTGCATCTAAAGCTTTTGGTCACATCGTTACCCATGAGGCCAAAGCTTGAGTGCTTTGTAAATTTCATAAGAGCAACCATCTTGCAAAGTAGGACAATATTACTCATTTGCTGAATTTTATATTACCTCTTTTTACATCTTGAAACAAAAACTCTACAAAGTGCAGCTAACAATGGCCGCTAACTGGAATTGGAATGTTTAGGTTGTGTTTACGTTTCATGAATAAATTGTTGATAAAACAATAGCAATGATGAGGGCCAGTGACTTTATGCAATTCTGTAGCGCACCCTGGCCCACTCAGGGTGTGGGCAATTTAATCTGAGGTGGCACAGTGGGCACAAAAAGATGCATTTGTATGCTACCTCAAGTGATTGCCAATGTTAGAGTTTTTGCAAGCATTCCTCCCATCATCTTTTGTTTGTTTGCCTTAATTTAACGCCAGCACTGTATTTAATTAGACTAGATAGATTAACACATACCACAATGACCTTGTAGCAACTGCAGAGATACTGTCAAGAACAAATGTTAATCATGAAGCACAGTATAATAAAATATACAGAAACCAAGGGACTTAAAAGGTCAGAGTGCAAATAATAATAATGAGCTGAACGTAAGCAGACTGATTAGCCTCCCTAACTAACCTCCCCTCGCAATCAACGTGTGTATGAAGGATGAGATGCTTTATCCACTTTTCTGATTGATATAAAAACTAATCAATGCAAATTAGCTCTGAAAGTAAGGGCATTGATACAAGGTGGCTTTACTGTTGGATGTGTAGAGACATGTATTTTCTTTACACATATCATTTTTCTAGAGGTTTACACAATGGTGATATTCATGTTGTTGACTGGGAAATGTTAATGCATAATCTAACTGCCCCTTACCAATTTACAATTGGCCACTCTCCAGAATACCGCTCTATCTGTATCGTTTGTTTATTTTAGTCTTTGAACATTGCTTTGTGATTTAGTTCTGGTAATTATGTCAGATCCTATTAAATTGTCCAAACAATGACAGCATTGGCACAAACCACTTACAATGATAACGATGTAAATATTACAGCTTTGATCTGATTTGAAAATTGTTATTCTAATCAAATGTCTTACCTTTTAGATGACCACTTTGAAAAACCATCTATCAGTTTTTCAAAGTTAAGGCTGTGCTATCGAACTAGGCCAGATAGGTGAGGGCTCATTCTGTGCAGGCACAATATCTTATTTTTGTCAAGCCAACCGGTAAGAGGTTGGGCCTTATTTAGAGTTTGGCGGATGGTATACTCTGTCACAAATGTGGCCAATTCCCGCCTGTCGATTACAAGTGCATTATAGACTAAGGCAGTTGTTGTAATATCCATCATGTTTGTGATGGATTATTTCATTCTCCAAACTCTAAATAAGTCCCTTACATTTCATATTTTATATTAAAATGAAAGGTTGTTAGGAGTGGGGACATCAAACAAAAAGATTGCCCTTGGTTGTCAAAAAGCTGCTCAGGAAGATAAAATTAGCCTTTAAGAACCCATGAGCGAACCCGTTTTTGACATGGTTTCATGATGTCACCAGAATAGTCTGAAAATGTAAAGCAATATTTTATTTCCTTTGAAATTGTTAGGAAATGATCCAGAAGCAGGAAGTATATTTAGCTATTCACAATTATTTACACATTGACATTTATGTTTCATTTATATTTCAAATCCTTAATTGTCATAGCCAGACACTTGGCCTAAGTATGAAGCCCTTTTGTGGTTGCGTATCCTGTGAAATTAAATCACAGATATTGCCACCACAAAAAAACAAGTAAAAAGGTTCCAAATATACCTTTCTTTCTGACTTGCAATGTGCACTTTGTGATTCACACTTCGGAAGGGTGTTGTGTTTTGAAGGAGCCATCTCCCTCGTTTTTCCAAATCACAATTCCATGTATGAGTGGAGTCATAATCTGTTGATTTGATACAAACATTAGAAAAGAGGTGGGTTCCATCTGCAAAGTGAAAGCTGTATCTGAGGGACTGTTTCTACTCTGTAAATGTTTGTGAGTGTTGTGGGGAGGAGGTATATGAGTACAACACGCTCATAAAAATAAAAACATTGTGAATGTGCCTAGTGTTTTTTTTAATTCAGTAAAATATTTAAAATTATTTTGCTTTTAAATACTGGCTGAAGAGTATGTTAAATCTTTAGCTATTGTAGCTCTCATGTAGTCCTAAGACTGAATGCCAAATTACGAGTACAGTGGTCCTGTTGATGGCAGTCTGACCGCTGCCATTGTGTCAGGCCTCTCGCCCAATTACGATGGTGGCGGATGGACCATCACAAGACCACTGCCTCTGCCGGGATCCAGGATCCCGTGGCAGTGGTATCTATCCTGCCCCCAACATGACTGAGGGACTTGGCGACAAGGCATCCCCCTTCAGTGAGTCTGAATTGAATGTACTAACTGTTTGATAAGTACCCTCAGTTTTATGGGGTCCCAGATAGCCAGGTGAGCAATTCAGTGCATGCAAAAACCTGGTGTGATATTGCTGCATACTTCTGTGAAGTGGGTGTGTGCCAGCGGTGGGGTAAGATGTGTTGCAAGCGCTGGGAGGACCGGCAATGCTGGGCTCGCATCAAGGCCTAGGACATCATGGGCGTGTCCTCCCAGTCTCATTCACAACAGCCCCACATGAGCCCACTGTACAGGAGGGTCCTGAAGACAGCCTGGAAAACTCTCAATTCCCAGCTGGAGCAGTTTGAGCAGCAGAGAACTAGTAAGCACACAAACTGCATTATGTGTCTTGAAGTATGATGTGAGTGGTAGGAGAAATCTACCATCATGTCACCTTTCACTTTATCTGAGTAATGGCTGCAAAATATATAAGGTCCATGCATCAGTGGAACTATTGGAGTACTGTTTTCTGAAGGTATTCTGCGACTTGTAGTTTTTAGAGCAAACGCAAGGAGATGATGGACAAAACGCTGAAGCTTTTCAGACACTCACCCCAATCACAGATCGGGGTTGAATCCATCATCATCATTCTTTAGCTCGCTTTACCACCCTAGTTCACACCCAGCTGTATGCAAATCAGTCATGACCCTCTGCCTCATGGGAACAGTCCAGCCGGAACTGCCAAGCCAGGTCCAAGGACCGGTTTCAGGGTAACAGCCTACATCAGCCAGGATAGCTTGCATCCAGTAGCAAAGTGAGCAAGGTACCCACTTCTGGACATACTCTGCCAACTTAGGGAAAACAAAGCATACACAAGGAGATGATGGACAGAGCGACAAAACTTTTCACACACTCACCCCCAGTCACAGATCTGGGTTGAATCCATCATCATTACTTAGCTCACTCCGGTCCCAGAATGCTTGTTTCCGGTCCAGGAAAGACCTGGTTTAGCAGGTCGGGCTGGACTATTCCCATGGGAAATAGGGTCAAGACTGATTTGCATATGGCTGGGTCTGAACTCGGGTGCGAAGTGAGCTAAAAAACGATGATAGATTCAACCCAGATCTGTGACTAGGGGTGAGTGTCTGAAAAGTTTCAGCTTCCATCCATCATCTCCTTGTGTTTGCTTTGCTTGCTCTAAGTTGGCAGGGTATGCCCAGACGTGGGTCCTTGTTCACTTTGCCACTGGGTTCAAGCTAGCCTGGCTGATGACAGGTGTTACCCTGAAATCGGTCCCAGGATGAATATTTCTGGTCCAGGGAAGACCTGGCTTGGCAGGTCGGGCTAGACTATTCCCATGAGAAACAGGGTCAAGACTGATTTGCATATGACTGGGTCTGAACTGGAGTGCAAAGTGAGCTAAAGAACGATGATGGATTCAACCCAGATCTGTGACTAGGGGTGAGTGTCTGAAAAGTGTCAGCACTCCGTCCATCATCTCCTTGTGTTAGCTTTGCTTTCTCTAAGTTAGCAGGATATGCCCAGACTTGGGTACCTTGCTCACTTTGCCACTGGATTCAAGCTAGCCTGACTGATGAGGGGTGTTAACTCGGAACCTGTCCCAGGATGCTTGTTTCCAGTCCAGGGAAGACATGGCTTGGCAGTTAGGGCTGGACTATTCCCATACGAATAGGGTAAAGACTGAATTGCATATGGCTGGGTCTGAACTGGGATGGCGAAAAACGATGATGGAGTCAACACAGATTTGTGACTGGAGGTGAGTGTCTGAAAACTTTCAGTGCTTCATCAATTATCTCCTTATATATGCTTGGTTCGCCGTCAGCTGGCAGGGTATGCCCGGACATGGGTCAGTTGCACACTTTACCACTGGATTACAGCTAGCCTGGCTGATGAGGGGTGTTACCCCGAAACCGGTTCTAGGATACTTCTTTAAGATCCAAGGAAGACCTGGCTTGGCAGTTCAGGCCAGACTATTCCCATGAGGAATAGGGTCAAGACTGATTTGCATATTTCTGAATCTGAACTGGGGTGGCGAAGTGAGATAAAGAATGATGATGGATTCAACCCAGATGTGTGACTGGGAGTGAGTTACTGAAAAGTTTCATCGCTCCATCCATCATCTCCTTGTGGTTGCTTTGTTCGACCTAAGTTGCCAGGGTATGCCTATACGTGGGTCCTTTGCTCACTTTGCCACCAAATTCAAGCTATCTTGGCTGATGAGGGGTCTTACCCCAAAACTGGTCCCAGGATGCTTGCTTCTTTCCAGAGAAGACCTGGCTCAGCAGGTTGGGCTGGACTATTCCCATGAGAAATACGGTCAATACAGATTTGCATATGGCTGGGTCTGAAATGGGGTGGCGAAGTAAATGAAAAAACTATGATGGATTCACCCCAGATCTGTGACTAGGGGTGACTCTCTTAAACGTTTCAATGCTCCGTCCATGATCTCCTTGTGTTTGCTTTACTTGCTTTAAGTTGGGCAGGTATGCCCAGACGTGAGTGACTTTCTCACTTTGCCACTGGATTCAAGCTAACCTGGCTGATATGGGGTGTTATCCAGGAACATGTACCAGGATGCTTGTTTCCGGTCTAGCGAAGACCTGGATTGGCATTTAGGGCTGGACTAATCCTATGAGGAATAGGGTCAAGACTGATTTGCATATGCCTGGGTCTGAACTGGGTGGCGAAGTCAGCGAAAGAACCAAGATGGATTCAACCCAGATCTGTGAACTGGAGTTGAGAGTCCGAAAAGTTTCAGTGCTCCGTCCATCATCTCCTTGTGTATGCTTTGTTCGCCGTAAGTTGGCAGGGTGTGCCCAGACGTGGGTCTCTTGCTCACTTTGACACTGGATTCAAGCTAGACTGGCTGGTGATTGGTGATACCCCGAAACCGGAATCAGGATGCTTTTTTCCAGTCCAGGGAGATCCTGGCTTGACAGTACAGGCTGGACTATTCCCATGAGGAATAGGGTAAAGACTGATTTGCATATGGCTGGGTCTGAACTGGGGTGCCGAAGTGAGCTAAAGAAAGATCATGGATTCAACCCAGATTTGTGACTAGGTGTATGTGACTGAAAAGTTTCAGCGCTCCATCCATCATGTCCTTGTGTTAGCTTAGTTCACCCTAAGTTGGCAGGGTATGCCCATACGTGGGTCCTTTGCTCACTTTGCCACTGAATTCAGGCTAGCCTGACCGATGAGGGGTGTTACCTCGAAACCGGCCCAGGATGCTTGTTTCCGGTCTAGAGAAGACCTGCTTGGCAGGTCTGGCTGGACTATTCGATGAGAAATAGGGTCAATACTGATATGCATTTGGCTGGGTTTGAAATGGGGTGGCGAAGTAAGCGAAAGAACGATGTTGGATTCACCCCAGATCTGTGACTAGGGTTGAATGTCTGAAAAGTGTTAGGGCTCCGTCTATCATCTCCTTGTGTATGCTTTGTTCACCGTAATTTTGCAGGGTATGCCCTGGCTGTTGAGGGGTGTTACCCCGAATCCGGTCCCATGATGTTTGTTACTGGTTCAGGGAAGAGCTGGCTTGGCAGGTCAGGTTGGACTTTTGCCATGAGTGATTGGGCCAAGACTGAATTGCATATGGCGAGGTCGGAACTGGGGTTGTGAAGTGAGCAAAAGAATGATGATGGATTCAACCCAGATCTGTGACTGAGGTTGAGTTTCTGAAAAGTTTCAGCGTTCCATCCATCATCTATTTGTGTTTGCTTTGTTCACCCTAAGTTGGCAGGGAATGCCCAGACATGTGTTCCTTGCTCACTTTGCCACTGGATTCAAGCTAGACTGGCTGATGATGGGTGGTACGCCGAAACCGGGCCCAGGATGCTTGTTTCCATTCCAGGGAGGCCCTGGCTTGATAGTACAGGCTGGACTATTCCTATGAGGAATAGGGTAAATACTGAGTTGCATATGGCTGGGTCTGAACTGAGATGGCGAAGTGAGCTAAAGAAAGATGGTGGATTCAACCCAGATCTGTGACTGGGGATGAGTGTCTGAAAAGTTTCAGAGCTCCATCCATCATCTCCTTGTGTTTGCTTTGTTTGCCCTAAGTTGGCAGAGTATGCCTAGATGTTTGTCCCTTGCTCATTTTCCACTGGATTCAAGCTATTCTGGCTGATGAGGGGTGTTACCCCAAAACCGGTCCCAGGATGCCTGTTTCCTGTCCAGAGACAACCTGGCTTGGCAGGTTGGGCTGTAGTATTCCCATGAGAAATAGGGTCAATATTGATTTGCACATGGTTGGATTTGAAATGGGGTGGCGAAGTAAGCGAAAGAACAATGATGGATTCAACCCACATCTTCAACTAGGGGTGAGTGTCAAAAAAGGTTCAGAGCTCGTTCATTATTTCCTTGTGTTTGCTTTGTTAGCCCTAAATTGGCAAATCATGTCCAGGCGATGGTCCCTTCCTCACTTTGCCACTGGATTCAAGATAGCCTGCCTAATGAGGGGTATTACCCCAAAACCGGCACCAGGATGCTTGTATCAGGTCCAGGGAAGACCTGGCTTGGCAGGTCAGGCTGGACTATTCACATGTGAAATAGTGTCAAGACTGATTTGCATGTGGCTGGGTCTGAACTGGGGTGGAGAAGTGAGCTAAAGAACGTTGATGGATTTAACCCAGATCTGTGACTAGGGGTGAGTGTCTGAAAAGTTTCCAAGCTCCGTCCATCATCTCCTTGTGTTTGCTTTGCTTGCTCTGAGTTGGCAGGGTATGACCAGATGTGAGTGCCTTGCTAATTTTGCCACTCGATTCAAGCTAGCCTGGCTGATGAGGGGTGTCAACCCAGAACCTGTCCCAGGATGCTTGTTTCCGGTCCAGAGAAGACCTGGCTTGGCAGTTAGAGCTGAACTAATCCCATGAGGAATAGGGTCAAGACTGATTTGCATATGGCTTGGTTTAAACTGGGGTGGCGAAGTGAGCGGAAGAATGATGATGGATTCAACCCAGATTTGTGACTGGAGGTGAGTGTGTGAAAAGTTTCAGTGCTCCGTTCATCATCTCCTTGGGTATGCTTTGTTCACCGTAAGTTGGCAGGGTATGCCCAGACGTGGGTCTCTTGCTCAGTTTGCCATTCAAGCTAGAAGGGCTGATGAGGGGTGTTACCCCAACATGGATCCAGGAAGCTTGTTTCCAGTCCAGGGAGGTCCTGGCTTGGCTTTACAGGCTGGACGATTCCCATGAGGAATAAGGTAAAGACTGATTTGCACATGTCTTGGTCTGAACTGGGGTGGTGAAGTGAGCTAAAGAAAGATCATGGATTCAACCCAGATCTGTGACTAGGTGTGTGAGACTGAAAAGTTTCAGCGCTCCATCCATCATCTCTGTGTGTTTGCTTTTTACACCCTAAGTTGGCAAGGTATGCACATACATGGGTCCTTTGCTCACTTTGCCACTGAATTCAAGCTAGTCTGGCTGATGAGGGGTGTTACCCCAAAACCGGTCCCAGGATGCTTGTTTCCGGTCCAGAGAAGACCTGCTTGGCAGGTCTGGCTGGAATATTCCCATGAGAAATAGGGGCAATACTGATTTCCATATGGCTTGGCCTGAACTGGGGTGGGAAGTGAGCTAAAGAACGATGATGGATTCACCCCAGATCTGTGACTAACCATGAGTGTCTGAAAAGTGTTAGTCCTCCGTCCATTGTCTCCTTGTGTATGATTTGTTCACTGTAAGTTGGCAGGGTATGCCCAGATGTGGGTCCCTTGCTCACTTTGCCACTGCATTCAAGCTACCCTGGCTGATGAGGGGTGTTACCCTGAAACCGGTCCCATGATGCTTGTTAAAGGTTCAGGGAAGAGCTTGCTTGGCAGGTCGGGCTGGAATATTCTTATGAGTTAAAGGGTCAAGACTGAATTGCATATGGCTAGGTCTGAACTGGGGGTGTGCAGTGAGCAAAAGAATGATGATGGATTCAACCCAGATCTGTGACTGAGGGTGAGTGTCTGAAAAGTTTGAGCGCTCAATCCATCATATTCGTGTCTTTGCTTTGTTTATCCTAAGTTGGCATGGTATGCCCAGACGTGTGTTCCTTGCTTACTTTGCCACTGGATTCAAGCTAAACTGGCTGATGACGGGTGTTACCCGGAAACTGCTCCCAGGATGCTTTTTCCAGTGCTGGGAAGACCAAGACCTGGCTTGGCAGTTCTGCCTGGACTAGTCCCATGAGGAATAGGATCAAGACAGGTTTGCATATGGCTGGGTCTGAACTGAGGTGGCGAAGTGAGCGAAAGAACGATGATGGATTCAACCTAGGTCTGTGACTGGAGCTGGGTGTCTGAAAAGTTTCAGTGCTCCATACATCATCTCCTTGGGTATGCTTTGTTAACCATAATTTGGCAGGGTATGCCCAGCCACGGGTCCCTTGCTCACTTTGCAACTGGATTCAAGCCAGACTGGCTGATATGGGGTGTTACCCGAAAATGGTCCCAGTATGCTTGTTTCCAGTCCAGGGAGGTCCTGGCTTGGCAGTACAGGCTTGACTATTCCCATGAGGAATAGGGTCAAGACCAATTTGCATATGGCTGTATCTGAACTGCGGTGGTGTAGTGAGCAAAAGAAGGAAGATGGATTCAACCCAGATCTATGACTGGAGTTAAGTGTCTGAAGAGTTTCAGCGCTCCATCCATCATCTACTTGTGTTTGCTTTGTTCGCCCTAACTTGGCAGGGTATGGTCAAAAGTGGGTCCCTTGCTCACTTTCCCATTGGATTCAAGCTAGTCTGGCTGATGACGGGTGTTATCCCAAACCAGTCCCAGGGTGCTTGTTTCTGGACCACGGAAGACCAAGACCTGGCTTGGCAGTTCGGGCTGGACTATTCCCATGAGGAATGGTGTCAAGACTGATTTGCATATGGCTAGGTCTGAACTGGGGTGACGAAGTGAGCTAAAGAATGAGGATGGATTCAACCCAGATCTGTGACTTGGAGTGAGTGTCTTATTAGTTTCAGCGCTCCATCCATCTTCTCCTTGTGTATGCTTTTTTCACTGTAAGTTGGCAAGGTATGCCCAGAGGTGTGTCCCTTGCTCACTTTGCCCCTGGATTTAAGCTAGACTGGATGATGAGGGTGTTACCCCAAAACCGGTCCCTGGATGCTTGTTTCCAGTACAGGGAAGACTAGGCTTGTCAGTTCTGCCTGGACTATTCCCATGAGGAATAGGGTCAAGACTGATTTGAATATGGCTGGGTCTGAACTGGGAGGGCGAAGTGAACCAAAGAAAGATGGTGGATTCAACCCAGATATGTGACTAGGGGTGAGTGTCTAAAATGTTTCAGTGTTCCATCCATCATCTCCTTGTGTTTGCTTTGTTTGCCCTAAGTTGGCTGAGTATGCCCAGATATGGGTCCCTTGCTCACTTTGCCACTGGATTCAGGCAATCCTGGCTGATGAGGGGTGTTACCACGAAACCGATTCCAGGATGCATGTTTACGGTCCAGAGAAAACCTGGCTTGGCCGGTCGGGCTGGACTATTCTCATGAGAAATAGGGTCAATACGGATTTGCACATGCCTGTATTTGAAATGGTGAGGCAAAGTAAGCGAAAGAACAATGATGGATTCACCCCAGATCTGTGATTAGGATTGAGTGTCTGAAAAGTTTCACCACCCCATTCATCATCTCCTTGTGTTTGCTTTGTTCGCTCTAAGTTGGCAGGGTATGCCCAAACATGGGTCCCTTGCTCACTTTGCCACTGGATTCAAGCTAGTCTTGCTGATTGGGTATGTTACCCCGAAACTGGTCCCAGAATGATTTTTTCTGGTCCAGGGAAGACCTAGCTTGGCAGATTGGAATGGACTATTCCTATGATGTATTGGGTCAAGACTGATTTGCATATGGCTGGGTCTGAACTGGGGTGGCAAAGTGAGCAGAAGAATGATGATGGATTCAACCCAGCTCTGTGACTAGGGGTGAGGGTCTGAAATGTTTCAGCACTCCGTCCATTATTTCCTTGTGTTTTCTTTGTTCGCCCTAAGTTGGCAGGTTATGTCCAGACATGGGACCCTTGCTCACTTTGCAACTGGATTCAAGCTAGCCTGGCTGAAGAGGTGTGTTACCACAAAACCGTCCCAGGATGCTTGTTTCTGGTCCTGGCTTGGCTGTTTGGGATGGACTATTCAGACTGATTTGCATAGGCCTGGGTCTGAACTGGTGTGGTGAAGTGAGCAAAAGAACGACAATGGATTCAATCCAGATCTGTAACTAGGGGTGAGTGTCTGAAAAGTTTCAGAGCTTGGTCCATCATCTCATTTTGTTTGCCCTAAGTTGGCAGGTCATGTCCAGGCGTAGGTCCCTTGCTCACGTTGCCACTTGAATCAACCTAGCCTGGCTGATGAGGGGTGATACCCTGAAACCGGTTCCTGGATGCTTGTTTCCCATCCAGCGAAGACCTGGCTTGGCAGTTCTGGCTGGACTATTCCCATGAGGAATAGGGTCAAGACTGATTTGCATATGCCTGGGTCTGAACTGGAAGGGCAAAGTGAGCTAAAGAAAGATGATGGATTGAACACAGATCTGTGACTGTGGGTGAGTGTCTGAAAAGTTTCAGCACTCAGTCCATCATCTCCGTGTGTATGCTTTGTTCGCTGTAAGTTGGCAGGGTATGCCCAGACGTGGTTCTCTTGCTCACTTTGCGAATGGATTCAAGCTAGACTGGCTGATGAGGGGTGTTACCCTGAAACCGGTCCCAGGATGCATGTTTCTAGTCCAGGGAATTCCTGACTTGGCAGTTCAAGCTGGACTATTCCCATGAGGAATAGGGTCAAGACTGATTTGCATATGGCTGGGTCTAAACTGGGTGGTGAAGTGAGATAAAGAAAGTGTGTGTGACTGAAAAGTTTCAGCGCTCCATCCATCATCTCCTTTTGTTTGCTTTGTTTGCCTTAAGTTGGCAGGGTGTGCCTGTACGTGGGCCCTTGCTCACTTTGCCACTGTATTAAAGCTAGCCTGGCTGATGAGGGGTGTTACCACGAAAACGGTCCCAGAATGCTTGTTTACAGTCCAGAGAAGACCTGGCTTGGCAGGTTGCGATGGACTATGTGTAGGAAAGTGGGTTTCTGTTGCACTAACCCCCCCCCCCACTTTTTGCCAGACTTCTGATGCATTTTTACTTGATGTGCCCTGGGTGCACTATACCAGTGGTGAGGGTACAGGTCCATGAGCCCTGTACTCCTACAGTGTCAAAGTCTATTCTTAGACACTGTAAGTGCAGTGCTGCCATTAAGAGTATATTGTGCTGGGAGTTTGTCATTACGAACTCCACAGCACCATAATGGCTACACTGCAAACTGAGAAGTTTGGTATCAAACTTCTCAGCACATTAAACCCACACTGATGTCAGTTTGGAATTTAATGAACAATGCACACAGAGGGCATCTTAGAGATGCCCCCTGAAAACTAACCTACCACTAGTGTCCAGGCTGAGTGTCTGGTATCAGCTGCCACCACAAGACAGGTTTCTGGACCCCTGGGTCGAGAGCCTGCTGCTCTCTGGGGCCTGAAACAATGCACATCCTGGGACGACGTGCCAATCCTCCTCCCCCAGGATGGCAGGATTCACAAAGGGGAAGCTTCAAAGGCTTGCTGCCTTTGTGAGCTTCCCCAAGCCACTTGCTGCTCTCAGCAACTGTTCCCCAGGTTCTGACCCCCACTTTGGGTGGGAGAACCGGTGGAAAAAACAAGTGAGGAAGAGAGGTGGGCCCAACTCTGCCAACTCCACCCCTCAGGTGGGGGAGGCGAGGTGAAGCACAACTCTCAGTCCATGCCATCTTGAAGATGGTGGGACTCAGTTAACCAGGGACAGGCTCATGCCCTCTCCCACTGGAGGGTGGCATAATAGGAGGTATACATACCCCAGGGAAGAGACCCATTGGTCCCTGCCTTTTACCTAAGCGATACAAAAGGGGATGTCTGAAATGGGGTGGCTGAGTGGGCTAAAGAATGGTGATGGATTAAACCCAGATCAGTTGACTGGGGGTGAGTGTTTGATTTGCTAAAACGCTCCGTCCATCATCCCCTTTTGTATCGCTTTGTTCGCCCTAAGTGTGGCAGGGTATGCTCAGACGTGAGTCCCTTGCTCACTTGGCCATTGGATTCAAGACAGCCTGGCTGATGAGGATTATGAATCCGAAACCGGTCCCAGGATGCTTGTTTCCGGTCCATGGAAGACATGGCTTGGCAGTTCGGGCTGGACTGTTCCCATGAGGCACAGGGTCAGACTGATTTGCATATAGCCATGTCTGAAATGGGGTGGCTGAGTGGGCTAAAGAATGGTGATGGATTAAACCCAGATCAGTTGACTGGGGGTGAGTGTTTGATTTGCTAAAACGCTCCGTCCATCATCCCCTTTTGTATCGCTTTGTTCGCCCTAAGTGTGGCAGGGTATGCTCAGACGTGAGTCCCTTGCTCACTTGGCCATTGGATTCAAGACAGCCTGGCTGATGAGGATTATGAATCCGAAACCGGTCCCAGGATGCTTGTTTCCGGTCCATGGAAGACATGGCTTGGCAGTTCGAGCTGGACTGTTCCCATGAGGCACAGGGTCAGACTGATTTGCATATAGCCATGTCTGAAATGGGGTGGCTGAGTGGGCTAAAGAATGGTGATGGATTAAACCCAGATCAGTTGACTGGGGGTGAGTGTTTGATTTGCTAAAACGCTCCGTCCATCATCCCCTTTTGTATCGCTTTGTTCGCCCTAAGTGTGGCAGGGTATGCTCAGACGTGAGTCTCTTGCTCACTTGGCCATTGGATTCAAGACAGCCTGGCTGATGAGGATTATGAATCCGAAACCGGTCCCAGGATGCTTGTTTCCGGTCCATGGAAGACATGGCTTGGCAGTTCGGGCTGGACTGTTCCCATGAGGCACAGGGTCAGACTGATTTGCATATAGCCATGTCTGAAATGGGGTGGCTGAGTGGGCTAAAGAATGGTGATGGATTAAACCCAGATCAGTTGACTGGGGGTGAGTGTTTGATTTGCTAAAACGCTCCGTCCATCATCCCCTTTTGTATCGCTTTGTTCGCCCTGAATGTGGCAGGGTATGCTCAGACGTGAGTCCCTTGCTCACTTGGCCATTGGATTCAAGACAGCCTGGCTGATGAGGATTATGAATCCGAAACCGGTCCCAGGATGCTTGTTTCCGGTCCATGGAAGACATGGCTTGGCAGTTCGGGCTGGACTGTTCCCATGAGGCACAGGGTCAGACTGATTTGCATATAGCCATGTCTGAAATGGGGTGGCTGAGTGGGCTAAAGAATGGTGATGGATTAAACCCAGATCAGTTGACTGGGGGTGAGTGTTTGATTTGCTAAAACGCTCCGTCCATCATCCCCTTTTGTATCGCCCTGCCTTTTACCTACCTGTAACGTCCCTAAATCTAGTATTTAGGGGCACCCCTTAACCTTGCTTCCTCAGACAAGAAGAAATTACAAGAAGAAGAAGGGCCCAACAGCCGTGCAGCAGCTAACAAGAGGAAGTCACCCACTGACTTGGCCCCAGCCCTACCTACCTGTCTCCCATTCAAAGCTGCTCCTGTGAAATCCTGATGTGTCCTGCAGCCAGCAACCTTGAAAACACTGGAGGACCTGCCTGCCTTCATCCACAAAGACTTTGTCTTCCGTGAACACCGAATTTGTTTATCTGCAACCTATGGCCTCGGCCGGAACCCGTGAATCCGAACCACTCTGCAGCTGCCGTCCAAGGCCTGAGCTCATGTGGCCAAACACCATGAGGAGGTCACCCCAGCGATCCTGACCTGAGATTCTGCGACCCCTGACCTGCCTCAAGCCTCCATCTGATGCCTGCTGTCTAAATCCAGAATGCCCCCCCTAACCGCTACCAGGAGCTGGTAAGAAGATCCGACCCCAAAAGACACCCCTGCACCCGACGCCCCACGGCCTTGTGTGCCCAAACCAATGGTGCCTAACCAACCCCTAACTTCCCAACTTACCTCTCGAAGAGGTGGTCGCACCCAGAAGACCTTCGTCCCCCAGCCTGCAGTGCTCTGGCAAACCGGAGGTTCTCCATTGAATACAACGGGGTGCCCTATGTCGATACAGCAACCTGCACCTGGCCGCCCTAGTGCCCCTGGGTTTGCACCTTCAGTGCTAATTTGTTTCCCCATTTGCCCTGAGCTAAAGTCCAGGAGCTTTGCTCCCACCACCCAGTGGCTTGCTTGCCAACAGCCACCAACCGGAGGCACCCTATCCCCTATTGGATAACACTGGGCCTCAGCACTCTGCACCCGGCTGCCCTAGTGCCACTGAGGGTGTAAAAAGAGTGCATCCTTGACCCTGGGAGACCCCTGAGTCTACCCCCGGAACCTCAACTCCCACTACCAAATACTTACTTCAAAACGGATAACACTATTTTCCTCCATAGGATAACATTGACTGTTTTTCTATGAAAAGTTCCTAAGTGTGGAGTTTGAGAAACTAAAGAAATTCTTTAAAATTGCATCATCTAACAAAAACGATTTTTGCCACAAGGTGCATGCTTACTTGGTGCGGAGGAGGGTACATATAGCTTTCTGCAGGAAACACATATTGATCGAGCGGCGAGCAGCGCATTACAGCAAAGATGGCGGGGCAGGTCTATTGTACAACGTACTCAGCTTTTGCCAGGGCAACACTAATATGGGTTCGAGTGGGGGTGCCCTTTCAGATGACTTGCCAGTTTGCTGACCTAGGAGGGAGGTTCGTAGTGGTGGGGGGGGGGGGTGACTGAATGGTTTAGATGTAACGTTATGTAGCATATACGCCCCTAATGTTGACCAGATGGCCTTTTTTAATAACCTGTCAGGGAAACTGGCACCTTACTTGACTGGCCCTGTGATATTAGGAGGAGATTTTTACCCCATAACTGATGTTGTTATGGATAGGTCGCACCCGCCATTGCCGCAGTCCCCTGTACATAGACTATCTAAGGCCAGAAGAGACTGGCAGGACAGATGGGGGCTGGTGGATACATGGCGAATGCAGCATCTCCAAGATCGTGACTACTCTTTCTTTTCTGCTTTGCACGACCTGAATGTGCGCTTGGATGCCATGTTGTGTACACCTGACATACATGCAAAAGTACTCAACAGTGAGTATTTGGCTAGAACGATATTGGATCACAACCCTCTAATACTAAAATTTAGGTGGGCGCAGGAGAGACCTGCAATACCGATGTGGAGCTTAAGACCAGAGATGCAGGAGGACACTGTTTTCCATTGGAACATAGAAACGGGCATTAAGCAATATTTTGCTGAGAACTAAGGGACGGCATCAGAAATAGCGATAGAGTGGGACGCTTTAAAGGTGGTGGTGAGGGGAATGTGTATTGCCAAACAGGCGGGTGTAAGGAAGACATTGCTGCGGGAAGTGGAAGCAACCGAAAATCGGCTGCGAGGCGCAGAGAGAGAGGCGACCTGGGCGCCCGGAAGTGCAGGATGAACTATTGGGGGCAAGGGAGGAAGTGGTGTGTCAGATAGAGAGGTTGCACTGTTATGATCACAGAGCTTACCTAGCACAGGCGCATGCGGAATGGGACAAGGCGAGTAAGCTGCTGGCTTGGCTTGCTAACCCAGCACCCTGAGGCACGCCTATCCTGGGGCTGAACTCTTCACTCTACACCCAGAGAGGGATTAACGACCTGTTCCTAGAATATTATGGCGGGTTATATAGGTGTCGCTTGAGGGGCTCTGATGACGCACTGGAGGAATTTTTGGCGGGTATAACATTGCCCCGGCTGGAGGAGGAACAAGTGGAGCTACCAGGGCAGGACATCACGCTGGCGGAAATATGAGGTGCCATTAACACCTTAGGAGCTAGTAAACAAACCTCCCCAGTGCTGCGCTGTCCATTATCCAGTGCTGAACTGGACGTCCAGCGGTCGCACGCAGCACTGGGGAGGTAGTGCCCGTGACGACCGTTGGCCGACGGCAGCACCTAAAGGGTTAAGCATATGATGCATAACAAGACTTCGGGCTCGGATGGCCTACCTATTGAGTTTTACTTAACTTATATTTACATACTTGCTTTAAAATTGTTGATGGTTTATAAAGAGGCGCGGGCAGTGGGGAGGCTTCCAATTTCTATGAGGAAGGCTATTGTTGTCCCACTTCCGAAGCCGGAAGGGACACATTAGACAGATCGGCATACCGCCCGTTATTTATGCTGACATCTGACTATAAGATATTAAGCAGAATTTTGGTGACTCGGCTCCTACCTCACATTGTACAATTGGTCCACCGTGACCAAGCGGGTTTTATTCCGACCCGGAACACGGCCGTTAATGTACGGCGCCTCCTCCGTATATTGGATGCAGATCACGGGGAAACTCCTAGTGCTGCGGTGCTCTCAGTGGACATAGAGAAGGCATTTGACAGCCTGGAGTGGCCGTATTTATACCACGCTATGCGCACATTTGGCCTTGGGGAGGGTTCTGTGGGCTGGATGGGATTATTTTATAGAGACGCGACAGCCAGGGTGCGGACGGGGATGACGATATCCTCTTCCTGCTCAGTAGGTCAAGGAACGTGACAAGGATGCCCGCTGTCACCACTGTTATTTCATTGGCCATTGAGCCACTGGCTGTACAGGCTAGACTGGGGTGTCATTACCATGGACTGGCCCTGCGGGGTGCTGAACAATATATATCCCTATATGCAGATGATCTACTCATTTTCCTGGCCAATACAGGAGTGGTGCTGGAAGGAGCGACAAACCTGCTGCGGGTGTTCGGAGAGATTTCGGGGCTGGGGGCTAATTTGGGGAAGGCCTGTCTCTTCCCGGTGATTCCAGTAGCGGCAGGCCCTCATCAGGGAGTGGGAACCGTCGTGTTTGCCCTATCTTGGGACTACTATATATATCATTCCCCTGCGGATCTGCTGAAAGGGAATGTTGGAAGGGCCTTGCGTGGGCTATGAGGGAACCTGACTTTTTGGAGTGCTTTGCCACTCTCGGTTGCCGGGAGGGTGGCGCTCCTGAAGATGGTGGCGCTCCCCCGCCTGCTATATCATTTTAGGACATTGCCGATTTGGATACTGGGGGCAATCTTCAGGCCGATCAGATCCATGGTTAGTGGCTTCTTATGGGGAAATGGCAGAAGGCGGGTGGCCTTGCATACCATGATGAGACCCAGAGCGGATGGGGGTCTAGTGGTACCAGACTTCGAACTTTATTACTTGGCAGCTCAGCTGCAGTGGCTCCCACAGGCAGTGGCTCGAGAATTTCGGGGCCCAGAGGGTCAAGAGGGTCAGTGGATCCTGTGTCATGTACTCTCATTTACCATATTGCAACAACCCTTGCATCTTTGATCGCTCACTGCCGAGGAGCGGACATTGAGACAGTGTTGGAACCGGAGCCAACGCAGAGCCAACAATCGCCCCATATGCACCGGAGATCCCCCTAGGCATGTGCACTGCACTCCCACACAGGGAGTGGACTGGTCGGTCTTAGCAGACTGAGAGATGATGGGAGTTCAGGTCATGGGGGATTTGTACGAAGATGGGGTGCTACTGCCTTTTCAAACATTGCAGGAAAGGTACGACCTTCAGCGAGGGGATTATTTGCTGCATGCAGCCCTGGTTACACCCTGATCAGCCAGGCTAGCTTGAATCCAATGGCAAAGTGAGCAAGGAACCCACGTATGGGTATACTCTGCCAATTTATGGTGAACAAAGCAAGCACAAGGAGATGATTTATGGAGAGCTGAAACTTTTCAGACACTCAACCTCAGTCACAGATCCGGGTTGAATCCATCATCATTCTTTTGGGGTAACACCACTGGCTGATGAGTGGTGTTACCCCAAAACCGTTCCAGAATGCTTGTTTTCACACAACATGGGTTGTTGTATCGAAAAGGGATAGTATAACAGTTCAAGCAGTTGCTCATGCCTACTCCTTTGAAAGATAAGGTTTTGTTTTAAGCACATAGCCATCTGTTTGGCTTTCACTTTGTTTTGTAAAAAACAGCAAAAACAATATTAGAAAGATTCTATTGTCCCGGTATTTATATCCCTATAAAACAACATTGTAAGGAATGCTCAGTTTGTCTATTACATAATTGTTCCCTACACCAAAGAGCTCTATTATTTCCTCTGCCTATAATTGAAGAACCGTGTTTCAGGGTTGGGGTGGACATTATCAGCCGTTAGTATCTTTAAGGAGTGGGTATTAACATGTTCTTGTTATAGTAGATTACAACACACATTAACTGGAAGTCTTCCTCCTCAGAAACCGAAAGACCACCTGCATCACTAAAGCAATGATTGGGCTCTTTTCCCAAGTAGGATTTCCCGAGAGATAATCATGGATCAAGGAATCCAATTTACCTCAAAATTAATTAAGCAGATTTGTGTACTGCGTTGAGTATCTCGTCGGGATGTTTATTTTCCACGCTCGCGATCGGCAACTTGATGTTGCTGATCGCGAACGAGTAAAAAGTCTTGCCAGGATGTCATTTTGCTTGCTCGCGATCACCAACTTTACGTTGAGGACCGCGAGCAAGCAAAAAATTACTGCTGCACTACGCTAGACTACGCAACACGTGTTCGCACTGTGCTACGTGCAGTTGCGAAGTGCAAAGTTGCGCAAACTGCGCAAACTACGCGAGCCTAGCGTAGTGCTTTGCCCAGGGTTAGTGAATGGCTCATAATAAAGGTAGAAACCATTGCATATTAAAATGGTTCCTGACCCTTCAGCCTTTTCATTCAAAACTCAACACTGTAAAGGGAAAGAAAAGGGCAATGCTGATTTTGTTGTCTCGGTACTCCGTGGACATATTTCTTCAAGGTAGAAAGTGGGGGAGGAGATATGTGACAGAATCCCCACCCAACCCATTTCCTTTCCTGCTTCAGGGTAGCAACGTTCATTCTCTCACAAAGGTAGGTGGAGAAGGCAGCAACACCTAGAAAGAAAAGAAGGACCATTACAAAAAGGGAAGGTAGAATCCACTAATACACCAAAAAGACCAGCAGATTGGACTGGAGAGGGTAGAGAAAGTAAGACAGAGCAGAAAGAAGGAGGAGGAAAAAGCGCTGACAGCGCGGAGAAGGAGACAGAGGAAAAGAGAAACATCAGCACGTCCAATACAGAGGACGAGGTGGAGAAAGTTACAGGGACGCTGGCAAAGAGGAGAAACCGGCAGAGGAGTGGTTGGACGCCGCCTGGGCATACCTCCATAGACCCTGCAGCAGTCTGCCACAGCTCAGAAGAGCTGTGGCTAGTGCAGTGAGTGTGAGGAGCTAGGTGGGGAAACCAAATGCCTTAAGCAAAAAGGGGGGAAAGCATATAAAAAGACAAGATATAGGGGAAAAAACAAGCATTTGCAATGCAATTGGTCTCGCCTTTAGGACCTTATAAGTGTTTAGCCATGCAACATATTATCCTGGGTCATGTGCCGCTAATGATTGGATAGCTATAAAATTACTGCACGCTGGGTCATAAAGTGTGAGTCGGGAATACATGCTTGCCTCTGCTGTGCGCAGGGGTGGCAAATAATGAACGTAACTGAAAGTTGTAAGGGGTCTAGGTGGGCCAAAGGCATGTGTTAGAATCAAAGTCTGTGGTTAAGTATGGTAATTGAGGCCCGCAGATAGATTCACTAGAAGCTGTGGCTGTAAGGGATCATGGTCACAGCTGCAAATGGAGACATGAATGTAGGCCAAAGAAGTGGCTTACCAGCTACTGAAGGTGATGCCGCACCTCCAATCTGCCAGGATCAGAGATAAAAAAAAAGACATGGAATATTATATTACCTCACCTCACAACAGAGGAGCATAAAATGAAACATAGGATTTCCCCACACAACATAAAAGCAGATCCTGCATAGATGGTGAGTACGGTGCTATATCAGCTGGTCATAAGCCATGGCAGGTAAATAATTGGGGAGAGGTTGTGGCATTATGGCCAGAGCTGCCGGCTTTGGAGCTGGGAAACCAGATTCGAGACTCATCGTCGGCTCATCTTCCTGTGATTCTGGGTAAATCACTTAATCTCTCAGTGCCTACCAAAAATGAATGCGTGCTTGTGTAATGTAACTGGTGCTCATGTAAAGAGCTCTAATACCTTCGGGTTGAGTTTGCGCTATATAAATCTGCAACAACAAAAAAAGTATTCTTTAACTTCTTACATGCAGGAGCAACTGAACGACACTCCGTTAGACATGAGTGATAGATAATAGCTCCAGACGTCAGCCATGTATGAGCAGGCTTGTCTTCTATACATCGTACATAGGCTCCTGCATTCGCCGATCCCTCTAGATTCAGTATAGGTAGCCGGACTGCCAAGCGGAACTCAAACCACTGGTATATTCAATAACAGAGAATGCCATACATTACCATCATGGATAAGCCTGGCGTGACATGCCATGACTTAGCATGCAATAACATAAAATAACACTCTCATGGACGCACAGGAACTTAATGCAAATCTGAACACTTCACTACCTAGCTAGATGTATGAAGCGCTACATAAATAATACAAATAGACTTCCCAAGAAGGCACTTTCAGCCTCAAAAGGGGTAAAAATAGCAATACAGTAAAAAACTAAAATATACAGTAACATCCAAGAGAGTGATGTGACTTCACATTACAGATTGTCACTAAGGAGAATTAACCATTTTCGCTATGAACACTGCTAAGAAATTAACAACTTCATTTAGTACCAGAGACCCCTGTTTCATTCATGCATGCCCCGCCTGCCACCTTTTTACAGTTTACCGGTAAAATACAACACATTCCAGGGTCGCACTCTAGGCCGCAGCAACGCAGCAAATTACACACAAGACGTTAAATTAGTTCTCGTGACTGGAAGACCCCGAGCAGTTACCGGCCCTTTATTTATACCCTCGGGATGCATGCTATGTGGCAACAATGTATAAGAGTTAAAGGGCCCTGATGGCTCTCTACATCGGGCAATGCTCCGGTCACTCACTGTGCTTCTGCTCCGCTGAGGTGTTCACATGCCCGCACCATACGCAGCTATCAAATATAAGCACGTGCATGGAGCAGCTGTTTCCTTTGTGGTCAGGCTGTGCCCCTCAGCTGGTCACATGCCACTCCTCTGACAGAACCTGCAGCCACGCGAAGGGGGGCTGGGATCCAAAAATCATTACTGTGTTCCTTCTCTTAACTACAGCAAATAACTAAAACCCAGCTGGCACAGACAGCGTTTCTCTCTTTGCACCCAGTAGCCACTAACGAGAAAGCAAGTCACAAGCTGGCAGCTCACTGGGCAGGAATGCCAGGAAGCTTGCAGTGTGTTGTGCAAGTGATCGCACAGCTATAGTTGTGTGTATTCGTATCTCGAAATCCAGCGCCCGAATACGATTTTCATGTTTCATGTTCAGTATATTTATATAAAGCTTTCAATGCCCCTTGCAAACCCTCCTGTACAGTTAACCGAGTCTGCAACTGTTCTTTGCCACAGGTCAATACTGCTGATGTGCCCCACTGTGCGCATGCATATTAGCACGCCACTTCCTTACAGTCTCTACGGGTGCGGGCACCATTAATGTCCAATATTAAAGTGAAAGAGCAAGCACGGAATGGTTGCGCTTTTAAGAACAAATATGTAATGCAAATACGGTAAGCCGCTATTAATATTTGTGTGCGGCTGGCATTAAAGGAAAAGCGTGGCAAGGATGCGTTTTAAACACGCACTGCATTGCAATAGGACTATGCGAGACCTATTGCATTGCAAATGGTAGTGGGGGCAGGTGAGAAGACGCAGACTGAGGGAGGGGGAGGCACGGGAAGAAAATAGTGCTCACAGTATAAATAAAATATACTGTGCAACACTCAAAGTAAAGGGACCAGTAGCCATGGAAGGATACAAATGACGACATGCCCATCATAAGGAGGGACTAACAAGCCTAAAACCAATTGGAAGGGAGGATTTAGGAACTAAGCCAATGAAAAAGGTGGGCGGAGAGTGGGCGAGCTTCCAATGAGCTTCCACTCCATACTGAATACTGCTTGCTTCGCAGAGCGAGCAGCGCATGCCCGCTGCCGCTATAGGCTCGACCTAACTATCCAACAAATGGGAGAATCCTAAAAAAGCCCCATTTTCACCTCAGAAACACAGCTGAGAGAAGAAGAGTTACATAAATTTTCCCTTTTTCCTTTTATATATGCACACTAATTGTTCTCCTTTATTTATTCATTTGTTTTAATTTACTGACCTGAACACTAAAAGTATGAGCTGAACACCTCCTAATCTTGATGTTCCTATAAGAAAAGAGAAACATAGAGAAGGTATGACTCACATGGGCTGTGACTGCCGGCCACCCCCCGCCTTAACACGCAGACTACAGTTAAACATTTAACTGACCAACAACAGAATTCTTTGGAAGGCAGGGGGTCTCGAGCCCGAGACCCCCCGGCCGTATTTATTAAAATATGAAACAAAATTAAAAATGTAATAAGATAACAATATTTACATAATTATTAAATGCAAAATTCAGACATTAGATTTACATCCAGTTTAGACAGGTATGGTGGGCTAACCTTAACAAATGTCTAATACAGCGTGGTTCCTAACCGAATCTAACATCCTGATATCAATTTGCATTTTAATAATTTCTGGTCCTACGGCAAGGTTGCTAACCGGTGTCAGATCCTTTTACCCAGCTACGCTCTCACGTCCGAGATGCGCATGCGCGACGAGGGCCCGTTTACCCTCGTGTGCTCCGTGAACTCCATTTAACCATTACAGGAGGGCCCTTACACTCGCGCCTTAGCGTCATAGTGTATGTGTGGGGTGGCTACCAGCCTGAGGAAGGTGTTGACTCCCCTTCCCCGCACCCAAGCAAGCGGATATTCTGCCCCTGAAGTTCTGGGAGAGACCAGTGGCCCCTCCCCCTGGGCGACCCCTTTCGTGAATGGGGCCGCCCCCACCTAAGGACCTTAAATTGCTGCTCACCGATTATGACCTTACCACCAGACCCACATAATAAATACGACATTACTAACTAAGAGGGAAAAAGGCCTAAGGAAAAAGAGTTAATGCAGCCGCAATACAAAATCAGAAAACATACACATATTAACCTTGCCTGTAAACGTGGAAAAAAGGCCTAAGGAGGAAAAACATTATTCCTACGATATTGCATAGCATCACACCGTATACCTAACAGTGTCCTTACCAGGATTCTGCTACGAGGGGATGGAGGGTGGGGAAAATAAAACGGCCCCACGGCGGGGGCGAGGAGCGAGCCTGGGAAGCACGGGCACAAAGAGGCCGCTTCCCGCGCTCCCCAGGCTCTTAACCCCTCCTATGCCGCGGTCCCGCCCCTTGACCTGGATGCGCAAAACTGCTTCCGGGGCAAGGGCAGGACGCGCGAACCAATCAGGATCGGCCGATGGGAGGGGGCCGGGCCCAGCCATGTGTGCGTGGGGGCCGATTGGCCCCCCCTTTTCTCACACACCTTAGGTGATCTGGTGATGGATAAATATTCAGTACGAAAGGACATTGCTATTCTCACTGTACTCTTCATATTTTGTTTTTAGGGCTCTGGTGGTGATCCCACACCTTAGAAGGCTGTGAAAGAGAAACAGACAAAAATAAGTTAATCCTATGCCTGACAAGACAGGAAATAACATCATCCTAGCTCCACCTGGAATTGGATCATTTTGTTAAAGTTTTGACTGCCTTGCATTTCATTATCATATAAATACTCAATAACAAAGTTGCAATTCATCCTACTGCCAAGCCTCTGAAGCTATATTTCTTCCCTTCCCTCTCACACAGTTCAGTTGATTTGATGTGTCAGGACGTACATTATCACAACCCAACTCCCCCAGGACAGCAACAGGTGTCAACTCCAAATTCGAAAGCCCAGCACCTCTGGAGTGAATGGCTAGTGTGCAGCATCTCAACGTTCAGTAAGAGTAAAAGTGATAGAATCGCACCATTTACCCTGTAGCGGTGAAGAGTGTGAACCCTCCCTCACATCCAGAAACCAGGCAGCATTGGTAACTCTGGGCCACCCTTCCTCTAGTGGGTGAAGGGGTAGCAGTGAGCACCTCAGACAAACATAAACATTAAGGAGTCACAGTATCAGGATCAATGTCACTTCATTGGGAAGGAATATCAAAGGCCCCTCAATTTTGGGGATTTCCAGTTAACAGTGTCTTAGGCACTAGTGAAGTTTCAGTGTCAGCAGAATGTATGGTGCCATTGTCTCTGACCACAATGCGTATGATACTGTGCCTCTAGACCAGGGGTCTTCAAACTGTGGGGCGCGACCCCCCAGGGGGGCCATGAAGCGATGCAAAGGGGGTCGCGCCTTCCCAGTCAAACTTCTGCCCAGGCCCAAGGGCTTCAGCCCTCCCTCTTCCTCCGTCCTGTGTCTCAGCCCGACTGCTGCACCGCTTGCAACTCAAGCTGCTGGGGCCTCAGCTGGGTGGTGTCTGGAGTGTTATCTCCAGCACACCCGAGTTTTTCACAGGTCTTTAAAGGCTATTTGCATATTTACATGCCTTTGTAAACTGGTTACAGAGGCTTATTTTTTTTCCTGGTTCCAGTACCCCCTGGGTCCCCACTCTGCCTATTCCTTACAGTTGTATTTTACATTTACTGCTGTAGTGTGAGAATGCATTTCATGAAAAGAAATATAAAGTAGGGTTGCCAAAAGAAAAATGCCTGCCGTGTTTTGTTTAAAGAGCCTGCAAGACCTCCTCTTGACACTAAATAGACTTATAAATAAAAAAGTATGTATGCATTCGTTATGTGACTTTTCTATCTTTGTTCTCTTTAATTATCAGTCATGGATCACTGAGGCAGCCCTAGAACACAATTAAAAGTGCTTTCTATTTATATTTGCTGTTCGAAGTACACACAGATAGGTGCTGAAAATATGGCTATGGGTGACTGTTTGCTTTTGTACCATCTGGGCCATCAAAATAATGAGCTGGCAACCCTATCCATAGGACTGGAAGTTTGTTGCAGGATCAGCATATTATTTATTTCCTCCACCCTCAATCCCCGATTGATGCCATAATAGCAATAGTTTAACTTAGATCTTAAACCCTATGCCACCATCCATAACATGCTGAGTTACTTCAAGTGTCTGGGAATGCATTCAGACAACCCACTTCTCATTCTCGCCCTTCACTTTCAAGCTCACCCAGCACTCACAGTGATCTAATGCACTCAAACTGACCACCATGTACTCACCGTTCACCCACTCACCCTGCACTCACAGTGATCACTCTGCACTCACAATGCACTTGCGCTGTTCATCCTATACCTCACCCTATAGTCACACGAGTACACTACTCATCCTGCACTCATGTGACACTTCACTCACCTGTCCCCCTCACTGCTCAATATGCAACTCACTCAAACAAGCCCATCAGTAATCATACATTCATTCGTCCCATTCTGAACTTGCATCCGCACCCAAATTCATACGCCACCTCAATCACCCAGCAGTCACTCCTCTTACCCTACTCTCACACTGTTGCATCGCTCACGTGCACTCTTGTCCCCCACACATTGCAGAGGGTTAATGTGCCTGCTACAAAGAATATGTACCATGCAGATCACAGAAATTAGTGTGAGTAAACTATGAGTAGCGCTGTAAAAAATGAAGGGCCAGATGTAGGTCGGCAAATACCGGTCGGTAACGGCCGATTTCGGCCGTTACCGCCCGGTATTTGCCAATGGAGATGTGGGGGCCTCAAAACATACAGAATCGGTATATTTACAGATTTGGTAAATTTACAGATTCTGTAAAATACCGAATCGGTAAATTTACCGAATCGGTAAATACAGATGTATGTGGCACTGAAAACAGTGCCACAGTCCATTACCGATTCGTTATTTACCATTTAATACTATTGCATGGTAAATAACGAATTCTAGTGTACATGCACATCTGTGCATGTACACCTGTGCCATGTGGCACACATACATGCCCTAAGGGCATGAATGTGTGTCACATGGCACACAAGTCAGAAACAGGGGTGCAACAGGGTGTCAAAGTAACACCCTGTCCCCCTTGTCAAATCTGTAATTTTACCGATTTGGTAATTACCGAATCGGTATTTGCCATTGATTCCTATGGCCTTCAAGGCCCATAGGAATCAATGACAAATACCGATTCTGTAATTACAGAATCTGTAAATACCGAATCCTACCGATTCGGTATTTGATACAGAATAATTACCTACATTAGATTTACCGATTCATGAATACCGAATCGGTAAAATTCGGTATTTATGAATCGGTAAATCTAATTTACCTACATCGGGCCCGAAATGTTTGTCAGAAAGGTGCTATAGAGAGATGAGGTGCATTGGTGGGGAATGGCAGTGAAGGAATTCATGGAGAAGGAGGAAACGGGGTGGGGCACCAAAAAAGACTGTTGTACATGTGTGACCAGTGTTAGGACCAGCCCTGGCTGGGATTGTTAGCCCTCCCCCTCCGAAGTTCTGGTCTAGTGACTCCCCTGCTTCTGCCTATTATTATTTACATTTGTAGTGTGCTACTGTTACCAAAAGATGCCATGGGGCTAATAACCATCTGCTGCCTGAAGGCAAATGAGAAACACACAGAAGGAGAAGGAGAACCAGCCAAATGGGGTAACCTACAGAGCATAGAGAAAGAATTTTATATCTTCTGAAAGGATAATAGATTCTTGGTGGAGCGAAGCAAAGGAGGGTGCAAGTTCCATAACTGCACAGCCTGCACCAAAACAGTGTAACAGACAACTCATGCCTTCTTGAATTAGGGAACAATAGGCAAAGTGGCACAGGCTGAGAGGAGCTGCTTGGTGAGGAGAGATGAGAGAGGACAGCAAGGGAGTGAGAGAATTTGATTGAAGAGGTCAGGGATGAGGAGAAATGTGAACTGCCAAAGAGAAGTGTGGACACGCAAAAAGTGAGTGTGAGCCAAAGATGAGGGTTTCAGTTAGAACAAAGGGGAGATGTGAAAGATGAATGGGGGGACTGGAGAGGTGTAAGATACAAATAGACAAAAATTTGAATGGGGGGACTGGGTGAATGAGAAGGTGATTAAAGGTGAAGTGAGAGGTTGAATGGGGAGAGTTCAGAAGTTGGAAAAAGGGTGAAAGAAAATGGCCTGCCAAGTGAGAGAGGGATCCGAGGTTAGGAGAGGAGAGAGGGATGGAAGGGAGGGGGTGAGAGGAAAGCTGCATGGGTAAACTGCTTAACTCTGCACAAAACCGCCTGGGTTTTTTTTTTGTTTAAAAGTTTTTATTGAAAGTTCATATTGCATTACAACCATTATTCTGGCAAGTGTATACAGTTTTCAAGGTATGATAAAGAACAGAGAAAAATACAGTAATTCATGGCTAGTGGCTATACATTGGACAGTGGTAACATATCAAATCGATCGTTAATGTTAACAACCCAGACATAGTCCCTGTGCGTATCTGTAACTATCACTTAGGGGGGAAAGAACCCGCCTGGGTTTTAAGGGACCCCTACTTCTCCCGGCCAGGGCCAGGTGAGCTTCAAATGTGGCAGCACGTATTCCTGCGGAATGGAATGTCCTTCAAAAAGGTTAACTAGAAATCTTTTTTATGTTAATTGCTGTATTTTGGTTATAAACTGGTTCTGATAGGGTGAAATCTTTCCTCAGTGTTACTGTGTACAAAATGTCAAAATAATGAAGCAATGCTATCCTAAAAATACACGGCATCACATAACATCATTTACCTTTTCTTTCCACGCAATTTAGTCAAGCCTGTCACGTAATTTGGTCCTCACTTGCCTCATAATTCCAGAAGCCCTGCCTACAGGTTTAGAAATTTTTGTCAGGAGGGGGTCCTTACACCTCAAAATGTCGACAGGGGGGTCTCGGCATCCAAAAGTTTGAAGACCTCTACTCTAGAGGGCCTCTACCCCCAAATCTGGCGTGTCTACCCACACACTGCCCAGTGTGGGTGTGGAAGGGGCTGTATCACTCAAGGTGTGCTCAGGGATCCTGTCAGACCAGTCCTGCTCTGGCACTCAATGAAATGTGATTTCTTTGCCGCAATGACACAGAGCTTTCCAGGATAGAGGAGCATATACCTAATGTCCTTTCTAATAGCCCCTTCTTCACCTCCTGGAAGGTTTTACGCCTGCCCTTTACTTTTTGGGTGTAGTCATGAAAGTTTGCAATATTTTGATTTTCAAAATGCAGAATGGACGTTTCTCTGGCAGCTCTCAGAATCACGTCTCTATCCCTGTAATTCAGAATTTTAGCAATGAGGGATCTTGGCGGAGAACCTGCCGGAGGTGCAAAAGCCAGCGCCCTGTGCGCCCTTTGAATGACAAAGAAATCAGACAAGTCTTCAGGGCACAGAGTGTGCCTTACCCAGGGTTCCAAGAATCTCTCTGCTGACAGGCCCTCTACCATCTCCGGGAAGCAAGCAGGCTCTTGTTATTCCACTGTGATCGTCGCTCAGCATCCTCCACCCTTTTTTTTTTTTTAAACTTTATTCGGTTTTCATTTGCAGAAGAAACCATAAAAGTCAGACAAATACATGCTTAAAAAGAGACATTTAGATATTGACATAGAAAAGAAATAAAGGGACTTGCACCATGTCTGCAGGGTGGTATACACCCGTTACGACGCAACTTTTACTCCGCACTACCATTACAACGCGGGCATTACAACGCATGACATTACAACGCATTGCGCTGGGGGGCGCTCTAGGATAAGAGGTAAGTTTAATTTACTATCCAACACCTTCCCTAGGGTCCACGGGGACTGGAGTTAGAATAGTAAATTATACTTACCACTATCCAGCACCCCAAAGCGCTATGCGTTGTAACGGTATTCGTTGTAAATACCGCGTTGTAATGGTATGCGGAGTAAAAGTATGCGTTGTAACGTCATACATCCCTGCAGGGTATATCGATCAAAAACGGGTATGATTGAATATGCTAAATGTCCTTAAAGTGCCTAGATCTCACTGTTGCTTTTAAAAATCCTACAATAAAAAAAAAAGATTCAATCATCCTTCAACATTTGTAAAAACATAAGCGCTGGTCTGATTTGATTAAACTTCATTTTCTTTAAAATAGGAACTAATTAATAATTTCTGGGGGCTGCATACAGATTACATAAAAACATGAAGTGCAGAAAATCCTGTGGAGACTTTCCGTTGCAGCCACAGGGAGCTAGCACTTGAACTCTTGAGGACTCCTTGGGTCTAGCCAGTAATAAGTGAAAAAGATTCATGCGGAAGCTTGATAAAAACAATTTCTCGTGTGACGACAGGGAACCCATGAGATATGGTTCAGCCAGAGGCGTTGTGATTAAGGGGATATATGCCCGGACACTCGGTTTCTGTTCCCAAGCCAGCTCATGCTGAATGGGAAGACGAGAGACAGCTTCATAACCCTTTAACATCGGAGTTGTAAAATAGATTTGCAGTTCTATCTGGGTTGGAAAATTGCAATTGACTGCGGGCTCCTGTAGCTTAGTCAAATTTTCACAGCCTCAAATGGAACCAGCCTTGGCGTACACTGACGTGAGGCCCAACAATTTCTTATCCTGGAACATTGCTGGTTTGGCATGAATCTTTTTCACTTATTACTAGCTAGACCCAAGGAGTCCTCAAGAGGTCAAGTGCTAGCTCCCTGTGGCTATGCTTTTTTAACCATCCTCCTAGTTGACGTTCCCTGTAGCCCTGCTCTGGCATCTCCCTGCAGTGGGCTGGGTTATAAAAGTAACCAAGTTGGAGAGCCTTTATAACAGTGTCAGTTGGTGTGTAAAGCTATAGTCCCTGGATAAAATACGCCCAGCCAGGTAAGGGTTGTCAAAATTTACAATAACACAGTCCCCACTGTCCGTTTTATGTGAGTTCCCTATTCAATTGACCCTACATGCCATTAAGATATTTTTTGATACATGGTGGCCCAAAGTGGTATTATATGAGAACCAGTGAGTGAGTTTGTTGTTTAGTTGTACAAAATCTCCATTAACCCCAGTTGTAAGCGGGGGTACATTCCCCAGTACCACTACATATGGGGTGGATTTAGGTGGGAGATTTATGGTTGGGAGGTTCAGGCTATGATTATCCCGTATCTCTGGCCCCTTTTCCCTTTTGGGCCTAAATGGTCCTTCTCTGCTACAGGGCTGACAAGAACTAGCCCCCATGTCAGGGCCACTGTGCCCGTAAGTGTTACACCTAGTCTTTTTTTGTGCCTTACTGTTGTCTATGGTTTTTGTAGTGGCCCCACCCTCTGCCCCTTCCCTGGTATCTCCTTTTCTGATCCTTGCTGAATCAGCAATGTTAATAGGTGGACTCGCTGCCAGGGTAGGCTACAGGGTTACAGCTGGTAATTCCCTCTAGTTGGGCTAGCCTCCCTTCTATTGCACTAATTTTTTTAAACATAGGAACTAGTAGCGTGGATAGCATAGTTTCTAACCTTATCCAGAAGTTCCCTTCCTCGGTGGCCACGGATGATTTTCCTGCCGTGGTCTGGTTCACGAAATGTAAAATACCCTCACTGTCAGCACTTGGGGATGGGGCAGATGAAGAAGGCCTGCCATGAGTTCCCTGAGCCGGTTTTGAATTAGCACACCCACGACCCCTTTTTTTTGGATAATGGGGGAATCATTACTGCTGGCTGATTTAAGCTGGGCCAACTTCCCTCTGGTAAGTTCCCTCTGGTCCCTTAGGATTCCCGGGAGTGGGTTTGTGCTCTATTGAGGGACATGAAACCGAATCTATCGTAATAGCTGGAGGTTCTAATAAGGATGGACGTAAGCTATCTGTGGACACAACCTAGCTATTTAACAAAGGAGGGCCGGGAAGTACTGGAGTTAGGGAGAGTCTGCACATCAGGGATTGTGGATCTAAAGATAGCCTTCGTTCCGTCAAATGTATTTTGTGCATAAGGGCAGATTCCGCCCTTAGAATGAAGACGTCTAGCGTACTGACCACACTCTTCCGCGTGGTCGCTTTCCACTTGCTCATGGCTGTTGTACAATAAACGCCTAGTGAAAAATACAGCAAACCAACAAGAGTAATAGCCCTCTAAGTTATTAGCCAATTACTTGATATAGTGTACACTAGAAAAAGTAGAACATGCAGTGTGCAAGAACACGGGTCAGGGCGGCGGCGCACAATACTAAAATAACAGTAACTCGGCACAACCGTAGTTACAATCCTCTTACAAAATAGAATAAAAAATAATCAGCAGCATGTGATAAAAACAACAAGTGAGAGGGATGACGCTAAAGTTCAGGTGCGATACAAAGTCTGGACACACAGGACAGAGTCTGTAAACCAGTAAGAGTTGCGGTAGTGAGTAGGAAGTAAAAAATCAGCTCGCAACTCATTCAATGCCACACAGAGTGTTCCACCTTAGCAGGCACCACTCGGGATCTCTACTACCCAGTGAAGAAACTTTTTAATATCACATAGCAGTACCTGGTAGTGGGTCCAAGATGGTAGATGAAAGGGGAGTGGCCCTGCTCTGCCTCTTCCTGGCGATGACGGGCTAGGACGGGCCCGCCCTTGGCCCGGGCTTTGCCCGCGCGCATCCCGCGCTGCAGGGTCAGCTTCTGGGTTATGTTTCACCTCCAGGCGCAAACTGGCGCGTCAGGAGTGCGCCGCCAGTCTCAAGGGGCTGCTGGAAGTCATGGTCTTTGTCCCGCGATGGCCGTTCACCTCACGGTGTCTCGGAGTGAACCCAGCCGTTACCCTCACGGCGCTGCACCAGAAAGCAAGCCGTTCCCCTCAAGGCAACTGGGAAACACCGAGAAATGCAGGTGTTGCGCTGTGTCGTGTGTCGTTCGAGTGTCTTCTTATTCAAAAGCGAAAAAGCCCTGCGCCGGTCCCTCGAGTACGAGCATCCTCCACTCAATTTCCCAAGGTGTTAGAGACAGCTGGCAATTGGGAGACATGTTGGTAGAGCTGACACTCCTCTGCTTGCAGTGATGTTAATTTGGTTTCCACATTCTCCACTTTGTCTGCCACTTTATGGAGATCAGCACGCAGCAATTTCACATCAGTGGAGACTCCCACTATTTGTCCCCAAGTGCTGCTCTAGAGCCCTGTATAGCCTCCAAAAGGACTGCATGGGAAGGTTCTCAACTAGTGTCCCGCCAAATTAGTCTATAAGTAGGCTGATATGAGGTAGTATACTGTGCGATGGTACAACACTGTTGGTGCCTCTGAGGTCTATCTTCCCCATGTTGTGTCTGAGGAAGAGCAAACTACACCATGGAGCCCCCTCAATACATGTATGTAGCCAAGAATCGACCTGGTAGGCCTCTAGCAGGAAGGTGCCACAAAGACGAAGCACCGAATTAGGGTGGGCAGGATTACCAGAAAGGGTTACTGCAACCAAGGGGTCAGCTCCGAGATAAGCAGGGGTACAGGGACCAACCATGAGCTGAGTTGGACGATGGCATGGCAATCATCAAGGTGAGTAACTGTAGATAAGAGGTGGGAGACCAGAGGTGGTATTTTGACAGTGAAAGTGCCAGCCCAGGCCGCAGATCCAGGATAGCGGCCAACCCTCTTCTCCACAGGAAAGGATCAGGTTTGCAGGAGAGGCGAGCGTGTGCACTGTTTTACCCCCTCCTCCTCCATCAGTCACCAGCAGATAATCGGGCCTCCCTCAACGTCCAGAGGGAGTCCCAGACCGGGTCCAAGGTCTAAACACCCCCAGAGCACCCCCGCTACTGTCCCCCGAAGGAAGACCTATGGGCATGTGAACCCTAATAGTCCTGCTCCTTCAAGAGGTGTCACCACACCTGTCCAGGCGATCCGCCCATAGGGATACGATTAGTGCCCCTCTGCTGTCAGAAGAGCAATCTGGTGTTGCCAGGGCCCGCACTTCAAACTGCATCGGGTGGGTCCCAATATGCTCCTCCCACCAATGAGCTTGTCCCAACATGCCAAAGCTGAGCTGTGATTCCAGGGTCAGCCTTCTATGTCTCCCCCGCAGCACTCTCATTAGTGCACAGGGCTAAGCAGGGCCCACGCATATAGCGGCCCCAACAAGGCACTAGGAGGCCAGGCAAAGAGTTCAGGAGCCAGCCGGGTGAGTCCCCAATCCGAGCCTTGAGTTTCCACTTCTACGCTCACCTCAACTCCTGTCGCCACGTTGGGGGAGTCCTAGGTGGCTGGTGCGTAGCTCGTGAGGGAGAGCTGCCGCCAGGAACACTGCCTGGGCCTATACCAGGACCCACGCCCGGACACCACGTCCCCCAATAGTGGTCAGGACGACAGCTGCAGAGCCATCCTGCATGCACGGGGGCTCATGTCTGGTTCCCCGGAGGACCACAACCGGCAGCACCAGCATTTGCTGCCTGCATCCCCCGCCCCTCCCCCCTGACAGGCCGCTGCAGTACAGAGTACCGGAGCACCACCAGGCCGAGGCTGAGTCACCCAGCAGGCCCCCAGGCACACTACATTCTGGTCCAACAGGACCGTCCGTGAGGCAGCAAAAAAACCCTTAACAGCAATCACATGGCAAATAGAGGTAATGCCATTAGTGGACACCACCAGTAGCAGCTATTAGAAGCAGGATTCTTCATGATTTTTCAGCAGGGAGACGAAGCTCTCTAAGGCAAGTCCTGTCAGCCAGCTTTCCTGTTCACGCCCCAGGACTGACGTTTTTGAGTTCATAGAAATCAGGACCTGTTTTTTCAGTTTAGGTTTTCCAATCCATTATGTGCATTTCTTTGGAACTAGACCTAATTTAAATATGGTGTTGGTTGCCATTAAATGATGGTTTTCAACCTCATAATTTGTGCTGCACTTATAGTGCAAATGTGCTGTAGAGGGTGAGAACTGAGGTGTATTTGCACAGATTTAAAGCTGTTTTTTCCTAATCCTCCACCGACGCATTGTTTGATCCTATTATGACCCTATGTTGTCCAAGCAGCTGAGGTGTGTGGTGCGGGTAGATGAGACTACCACTCCCTTTAGTAAACACAAATATAGATCACCTCTTAACCGACAGTCTGTTTACAAAGACCTGACATAGGGTCAGAATAGGGTCGAAGAACGAGCCCTGGAAAGGGTCCTCGATTTTGTACACTTGATCTCAATTAAGGGAGGTCAGAAGAGTACACATTTACATAATGTAGTTCATTGTATACATATATATATCACAAGTGATCTGGCATCCAAGATATGCATTCCAAGGGAGTTGCTAGGAGACTCCAGTCTTGAAGTAGTGCAGCAGATCTTATTAGGACATTAGAGGCACGAAGCATGTCAATAAATTAGACAAATAGGATCTAACTCACCCTTTTGATTTTTTTAGAAGTTTTTTTTTAGATGGAATGTTTTTATTGAGATTTTGTATTACATTACATCAAGTATCCTGGTGAGCGCATATATTTTTTTTAAAGATAACATAAAGGTTCAGTAATCCATGACAAGTGGCTATACATCGAACATTGGTAGGATATCAATTTGACAGTTGGAATTATCCTCCTACACTTAGTCCCCTTGCACATCTGTAACGATTACCCGTTGTGGACAGATCCCAAGCCCACCCTCCAATGCAGCGCTATGGAGGGTACGGGTCATTTGGTCGATGTTGTCTGGGGTCTCCAGGGACTCTGTGTGCTACCTCCAAATATCACTGTAATGTCCCTCACCAGGCCTTTGGTGCATGTATTCCCAGAAACTGTGCTTCGGAATCGGAACTTCCGATATTGAGAAGAACTATTAACTTAAGGGGGAATGAACTGGGAGATAGTGCTGCGGATATACTATTGTGGGAAGAAAAGGAAAACATTTTAATCTGGGTAAATGGCGTGGACTTTGGTTGGTGCGTTATGGGCGGTAGTTACAGAAGGTGGCAGCTGTGTATCTCGTGAGGAAGGTGGGGCTGGCGTCAAGCTGTCTGATGTCCTAGGGGACCAGTACTTACTCGTGAGACGTCTCCTATCTGACTCTGTGGGGAGCCCAATATGGACTGTGCCTGAGAGGTGGGTGGGGAGGGTGGCTGTGTTGTTACGTGGATAAATAGGTGCATCAGTTGCGGCCATTCAAGGGAGATTGGGTGTTTTTGTATGCCTTTCACCTCCTCATCCCGCAACGCCTCCTCTTCTGCCGCCCACATTTCTTCATTGCTCCTGTCCATGCTGCTTCTGGGGGTCCATCCGGGTGTCGCCAGTGCATGGCTATCCCCCGCTTGGCTAGGAAAATGGCCAATGAGGCGAATCGGCATGTTACTTTCTCGGTTTTCTTGTTGCGGAACAACCCTAGGGCACTAGCTTCCCATGAGGACAGGGTCGAGTTACTAGTTACTTCCTGAAGTGTATGGTGTACCTGGTTCCAATATTGTTTAATGATCGGGCAATCCCAAAACACGTGTTTGAAGTCAGCTTCGGGGGCCTGGTATTGGGGGCAGGCGAAATGTGTGTCAGGATAGAACCGGTGGAGTTGCTGCGGGGTGAGGTATGCTCAATGGAGTATATTGAATTGAATGTTTCGAAAGCGGGCGTTCCTAGAGACTTTTTTGGGATACTCCAGGGCTTTTTCCCACTCCTTGTCGTTAAATACCCGACCGACTTCGTCCTCCCATGTCTGTCGCAATGTGTCCAGGGGACGGAGAAGAAGCTCTCGGATTGCCTTGTATAACCATGTGACCAGATGTCTACCCACTCCCATATGTATGATGGTGTGTATTACCGGGTGTGTTGGGGGTTCACCCTCCTGTGCGTTCCAGAACGGGCGGACCTGTCTATGAGCTGTCGGTGTAGTAAGAATTGCCCTGGAGGAAGGTCGTAGAGATCGGTCAATTGGGCGTACGCCATTAACTGTCCGTCCTCAAAAAGGGACGCCATGTCTGCGATAGAGTGGTCCGTCCAAACCTGAAGAGCACGAGTGGTATAATAGATATCATTACGGGGGAAGCCTACCAATGGAAGTAGTGATGAATACGGGGGTTTCCCTCCGGACAGTCGGTGAATTCTTAGCATACATGCGCGCGCCATTGTTACCTGCAAGGGGTATGTGCGTAGGGGCTTTGTGCCCGGTAGTAATAGCCTGCGTATAGCCGGAAGGGGGATCCGCCGGTGTTCTGTAAGTGTTTCCCCGATATGGCGCTCCGCTGTCCGGTACGACAACCACTGGAGTTGCGCCACCAAAAAATATGATTCAAAGGACGGGGCACCGAGTCCTCCCTGGGTAGTAGGTAGGTAAAGCGTGGTCAGGGCTACTCTGTGTCTCCTTCCCTCCCCAGATCAGGGTTGTGAGGAGTGTGTTTAGTTCTTTAAAAAAGGAACGTGGTGGTATCACCGGGAGGTTGGCGAAATGGTACAGGAGCCGTGGGACCATTATCATCTTTGCAAGTGCGATGCGGCCTATGGGGGACAGGAGTAGCGTTTTCTAGAATTGTACTGATGTTCTCAGTCCCGCTAAGACCTTACGGTGATTCCCATCGTATACATCTGTGAGGGTGTGAAACAATTGTACCCCTAGGTATCTAGGCGCTGCTGTATTCCACGTGAGCGTGTGGGTGACTACCTGTAGGTCGTGTGGAGCTAGATGTGGACTCAAAGGGAATATTGTGGACTTGGTCCAGTTGACTCTAAGACCTGAGGCCCCCGCGAAGTTCTGTAGCGTCAACCAGACCGTCGAGAGATCACTCATGATGTCTCTGACATACATCAAGAGATCGTCTGCTATTGGTATTCCCCATGCCTGTCCCTCCAGACGTAGTTTAATTGCAAGTGGTTCAACTGCTAGAGCGAACAGGAGGGGGGACAGGGGACACCCTTGTCTTGGTCCTCTCTCTATCTGAAATGGGGCTGGTATATATTTGCCTATCCGCACACGAGATGTGAGGCCCTTGTAGAGTAGTTTGGTGTATTTCAACAGAACAGGTCCGATCCTGGCTCTGCGCAGAAACGCAAATAAATATGGCCAGAGTAAAGTATCGAACGCCTTTTCAAGATCTAGGAGCAAGCAGGCTGCATTGGGGAAGCGTGCTCTCACACTATCTTGGATATGGAATAGCCTACGTATGTTCTGTGAGGTGTTTCGCCCTGGACAAAACCGTTTTGGTCCGGGTGTACCAAGGGCACCAGGATTTGGGTGTATCTGTTTGCTAGGATCTACCCTAATAGTTTACAGTCTGTATTTAGAAGTGTTATCGGTCTATATGAGGCAGGGAGGATGGGGTCTCTATGTGGTTTGAGAAAAGTTACAATAATGGATTCTCGGAGTGATCCCGGGAGTTCTCCCCGGACCAGTGCCTCGTCAAGTACGGTCACTACCTTGGGAACAAGATGCATCGAGAATGTGCTGTAGTATTCGAGTGGGAAGCCGTCCATCCCTGGGGCTTTATGTCGTGCTAGTTGTCTTGTGATGTATTCCTATAGGTTCTGAATCGATCCCCCTATTCCTGACCCTATTCTGGTTAGCAAACTAACAAGTTAACTAAGTAATCAGCCCATGAGGCAGAAAACCCCCATGATGCAGATACCGTTATCTGACGCAGTCACACTACGGCACAGGAACGTGTTATCTGATTAGGTCATAACGCTTGCGATCTAATTAGACAAGCGATATTCCTCCAGCCCCTGATAAGGCATACGGAGTTCTCATAACAAATCAAACCTATGACAACCTGGGCAAAACCCTGCGGCCATTGTTTTGATTTCACCGAGAACTTCAGTAAAAGAATGTGCTAACGAGCAAGTCGTATGACATCCTTATTGACGTATCTATGTCCATCCTTACGTCAATCTCGGCACCTTAAAGGTATAAATATTACCGATATTGCCCTATGCAAACACACGCGTGGTGACGAGACGGAGCAGCCATACTTGCCGAAGCGAAGAGCAGAGCAGACCCCGCTGGCGCAGCCCCGCCTTTCTGACGCGCTGAGAGAAGCTGCTTTCTCCTGCCGAGAAATCCAGCACCGGCGTTTCTGGGTAGCCCTCGCAGGCAGCCTGGAATATCGAGACCAGAGACGAGAGATACCATCCCTCATTCAACCTAGATTCCAGGTACAGAACTGAATAACCCCTCACAGAGAATTCTTTAGTTATTCACTTGGCAAAAACAAACTTAACTTAAACTGTAACTATCTATTCCCGCCCACGCATTAGACTTAGGTCAGGTACACGGGGTAGGCGTATCTAGAAACACCAGTTGAGTACGTTTAGTCAAATGTATATGTGTATGTAATATATTTTATTCATTTTAAACATCTTATGGCTTAGAAACCATATCAATGTTTTTACAGTATTATTTTATACTATTGCTTTTAATGTATGCACTTTACTTAACTATAAGTATTGCAATAATATCGATCCATTTCTCTTGTATGAGAAAAGAGACTGATCAATAAATAACACCTTTTTATTGAACACGCCCGTCTCTTCCTTTTCTCTACAATCTGATGAGACTAAGAATGCACGCACTGACTGAGTAAAATAAATTGCCTTTTGTTCACACGACTCTCGAGATATACTCTTGATTAGGGGAGAGCAAAGTTGTCATGTTCTATGGTTGTCAGAAACTAAATCCCTTCTTGTCTAATCAGGGAAGTTAAGTCCTCCTTGAACATTCGAGAAAGTTTCTAGTGAACTCTGAGCTAAGCTGGCAAACCCAAAACTTTAAGTCTAGTATCGACAGTAGTAGACCTAGTTAACGTCTGGTCTAGGCCTTTACTGCTGTAGGTATTATTCCAATGCGCAGAGCCTATTGGGATGATAGGAACTACACTACATGGTGCCCAACGCGTTTGGAAAGGGCGATAAAACTAACGTAAGACATTTAGAGTAACTCAGTCGTGCTTTCTCATTCAGACCCCTTTCCCCAAATACTCCAAAGACGTCTGGAGTGGGTGAAAGGTTATATCCGCCAGACCTCGCAGGAGGGAACTCCTATGTATGGTTCTTGGTACAAGTCAACGTTGAAGGATACACTGTTCCAAAATATTGTGCATCTAATCTTTCGTTTCCATAAGAAACCTGATCTGCAAACAAAAGAAATAACCATCCTGTCGGTAAAATGGACAGTGATGAAGAAAGAGAGGCAGTTAGATTAGCAACTGAACTCGCAGCAGCTGATGCTACCATGCAAGATGCAGACCCGGAGATAATACTCATCCCGGTCATCAAAAGGAAATCTATAACTTTAAAACTTATAGAAAATGGACTGACACCTAGGGGTGGTACAGTCATATTCGTAATTGAGGCACACGAATATCGGCAGACAGAGGTATACTATTCATGGATACATTTTCCGGCAGCAAATGCTGTAACAAAGTACTTCCACTATTACAAAATAGAGGAACCTCCTGAAACGTACACTCCTTTCGAGGAGGTGGAAGTACCACTCAAATTTCAAGAGCATTTGCTCTTATTTGATGGCGCCCTAAAACATAATAATCACATCACCAGGCTCGGTCCTTTAGGTAGACCAGGAGCAACGTGGCCGGTCCTAGCCGGATACACACCACATCCAGACATCGATGGGATGTCTGCACCAAACCTTTTAACACAGCTAAAACAACTAATAAAAATACACAGACAATTAGTCCAATATGTGATGCGGACTTCAACAATTCAGCCAGCGATTAAACTCCCACAGCTGACCCCTCACCAGGGGAACACAAATAAAATTACACCACAGAACATCCAGTGCTGCCTAGGTAAAGTACCGGCTAAACGGGAACAAATACCATTTTGGCTAGCGCAGAAAATCACCCAAATAGAGGCGGTGTTTCCAGACACCACCCCGCTAGAAAAGCACAGGATTCTGACTATCTGTCTTCCAATGGGAATCGCACCACACATTGAGGACTGTGACACTTGGGGTACAGTCTTTGCTTCCATCTACACAAAAACGCACGGTGTTCCATCCATTTCGGTAATACCAGATGTGCTAAAACAAATTCAAGATGAATATGGTCCTGAACCCGCTTTAACTCTTGGTATGAAATTACTAAAAGACTTCAAGCAGGTCTCGGCTATATTATTAGCCAACATAAAGGGAGAAGCAGCAAATGTGGCGATCCGCCAGAGGTTAAAGGAGACAGATATAGCAGACCAACCAGCTGAAATTGCCAGAATCATAGAAAAATCCTATGAGGAACTGGGTAGAGATAGTTTAGGTGGAATACCAGTAAAACCGCAACTGATTGAAAGTCCTGAAAAAATATTTTTTAATAATAATTCTACATCACCAAAAAAGAACTGGGATGGAAACAAACAATCCAATCCTAAAGAAAAGAAATTCCAGTCCCGAGGAAGGTCTCCTAGGCGAAGAGAAAAATCTCCGAACCAAAGACACAGGTCACCTCAGAGTGACCCCTCTGGGAAAAGATATAACCTTAGAAATAGGGATAATATTAAAAAGCCTGATAGATATCAAGACATTGATACACGTCCCTCTCAATCTTTTCAGACTTCCTCGCAGAAATCGGAAAGAAGAGGACGATCAGAACAAAGAGAAGAGCACACCAAGTCCAAAGACAAGGAACCTGCTCAGCTAAAAAAGAAATTACAATTTCCAAAAAAGAAGGTAGCCAGTATCAAGGTAGTTAACAATGCCGAGAATACTGAGGACACAACTGAAAAACGGAGAATGGGCTCAGACAATGCTAGACAGCGCAGCAGAAGTGAGCATAGCTCGCAAAGTCCTTATGAATCATCTGGAGACAGTGGACACGAATGAATATCTTCAAGTGGAAACTGCGGACACCAGAGTTAGCAAACCTCACAAAATATACAAAATAACATTGCGTATAGAGGGAGATAAGACTAGGAAAATAAGGGGACTATTTTGGGATAATCTCTCCAAGGGCTATGATATCCTTCTAGCTGAAAAAGACTGGCCACCAGAGTTTGTCAGGGAGTGCCCTCATGGCGAAGAAGTAATTATGCCTGCCTTCTCAAATCATATCCCAATTCATAAAAAATACACACTTGCCAGAAAGTGGGCAGTAGCTCTAGCTCCTGCTTTATATAAAAATCACGTGGGATGGGATGAGGACTCTCCTCCTCACAAAATCCAGTTAAAATCACAACCTACTGCACAAAGGCAGTACCCAATTAAGCAAGAAGCTAAAAAACAGGTAAATGAAATACTAGATCAGCTAGAATACCAGGGGGTGATTGAAACTTGCACCTCACAAATGAACAACCCTTTGTTTCCGGTCTCCAAACCAGACAATTCATATCGTCTAGTTTTGGATTACCGACACCTTAACACATGTTGCAAGACCTTTGCAGTGCAAAACTCACATAGTGCTGCACTAATGAATAACATAGTGTGCAAAAAATACAAAACAACATTGGACATCTCTAATGGATTCTTTTGTCAAAACATAGCACCAGAGAGCAGATATTTAACTGCATTCTCAATAAATGGCACTCAAAAACAATTCTGTCGGTTAGCCCAGGGGTACAAGAACAGCCCGGGAGTATTCTCAGCGAGAGTAACAGAATTACTACAACTATATGACGATGAAGCATTATCTTATGTCGATGACATTTATTTAACAGATGATGACTTGGAGACTCACTTGAAAAGAGTGAACACCATAATACTTGGGTTCGCTGCAGAGGGTTACAAATTCAACTTTAAAAAATCCAGAATTGCCCATCTGACAGTCCTGTTCTTAGGATATGAATTATCAAGTGAAGGTAAAAGCCTGGCTGACAATTTCCTAGAGAAATGTGCCGTAATCCAAGCACCTAGAACACTAAAAAACCTACAGTCGATTCTAGGCTTCCTAAACTTCGGAAGAACATACATAGCAAATTACGCAGAAAGGGTCAAACCCCTTTATGATCTGATAAAACCAGATTTTAAAAGATCTAATTGGACTCAAATACACACAGAAATTTTGAGATCTCTACAAACAGACATGCTAATTAAAACAAAATTAGAAACACGTGATAACACACGCAATCTTGTGATTCGAGTCATCCCAGGGAGATGCGGATTCACATACCTGACCTCTAATGAGGGAGAAAAGGTACCAATTGCATTCAAATCACACTTGTACACAGAAGCTGAACAGAAATTCAGCAACAAAGAAAAAATTGTTCATGCAGTTCAAACCGCAATAGCTAGAGAAAAAGATCAAGCTGACGGTAGACATATCACAGTCAGAACAGCAGAATCAGCCTTTGAGGCACTAACAACACCGTGTAATTTACCAACAAAAACATTGAATCCAGAATGGATACAATGGGTGAATTCAATCACAACGGACAAAGTGTACTACTACTTTGATCCAGAACTAGAAGAATTAAAAAATCTAGATTATGAAAAGACATATTCTCTGCCAATCGATATTCTGCCTTTACGACATTACGCCTGTGTAATTTATACAGACGGATATGCTCAACCCCCCGTTTGGGGCGAACAGGCATACAACCCCACATGTGGGATTACAAAAGAAGTGTGGCGCGGAGGTAAACTAAAACCTCTATTAACAAAAACACACTCAGTAGAAACTAATTCAGAACAACAAACTGAAATATTAGCTTTGAAAATGGCGCTAGATAATGCGGATCGCGAATTCCCGACACTTATAGTGTCAGATTCATATTACTGCGTCAAATCATATAACAAGGATTTGCAGACATGGATTCGAAACGGTTACAAAGATGACACAGATGCACCAATAAAGCAGAAACTGCTCTGGGAACAAATAGCTCTTTTACAAAAAGAACTACCAAAGACTCACGTGATACATACGCTGAGTCATCAACGTGATGGCGTTCACGTTGCAGGGAATTCATTGGCTGATGAGGCCGCGAAGGCAGCTGTGCAAACGGCTTCCGTAGCTGCCATCACCCGGTCAAAAACAAAAATAGACAGCGAAATATTACAAGCTGTCAGCGCTTCAGAAAAGGATCCGATAGAAACACTCCCGAAAGGCTTTCCAGTAAAATACTCATACATAACTGATGCAAACAATGTTCCTTTTGCTCGAATCCCTGGAGTGGGGGATAGGGCAATTCCAAACATGGAACATAGGTTAGGACTAATAATAGCGGCACATGAAGGGCTTGCTTCTATTCATGCTGGCGTCTCAGCCACAGTATCTTTATTAAAACAGAGATACTGGTGGCCACAAATGAGAAGACAAACAAGGAACTATGTTCTAGAATGTGAAATATGTCAAAAAATGAAAGTATCAACGGTGAGACGTCCAGCGCAGACGCCCCTTCTAATCTCGGATAAACCATTAGCCTGTGTTTATCTAGATCACTGCGGTCACTTACAAAGGGACGGTAACTATAAATATATCTTGGTCGCAGTGGATTCATGCACGAGATTCATATGGATGTGGCCCCAGCGAACGGCTGACGCCAGAACTGTTATAAAAGATTTGCGAGTCTTTATCGGCACATACGCAATTGGCATGCTACATTCGGACCATGGTCCTGCTTTTAGCTCTAGAGCTTATAAGGAGGCCATGGTCAGCATGGGCGTGGCATTGCGGTACTCTTGTCCATTTCACCCTGAGGGGAACGGAATTGTTGAAAGAAAAAACCGTGACATAAAGCAATCTATAACGGCAAAGGTATTAGGTTCGGGAGCTGGGTGGGTCAAACATCTAATAAGTGTCCAACGTAGTCTAAATAACTTGCCAAGAAATTCTCTGAAGGGATTCAGTGCGTACGAATTATTATTTGGAACTAGGATGTTGATCTCTGACATTGATAGTCAGACTTCAGTGGTAGAAGAAAAAAGCTTTGATATCAAAGAGCGTTTGGCTATTTTGCAGGACTTAAACAAAACAAGAAAAGACCTGAGCAACATAAAGTTGAAACAACAGCCAACAACCACTGAAGAACCACCACCTGTCCCAGCAAGACCTGTCTGGATTCCAAAAGTCGGGGATCTAGTCAGGGAGAAGATCGCGGTAAAGAAGGAATTTGGGCCTTCTTACAGAAAAGCAGTTCCTGTCTTGTCTGTCAACGGGACAAGATCAGTTGTGCTACCGCCACTTGCTGGAAAAAAGGAGAACCGAGTTGTATCCATCGACCTGGTAAAACCACAACATGTGGCCGATAACAAACAGTAGGCCAAGTGGACTCCCAATAAGTAGCAGAACACCAAGGTTTGCTACCAGTACAGAGGTCCTAACGAAGAGGCTCATCACATTCGAAACGCCTACAGAAGAACAACAAGGACTATGCAGCAATGCAATAGAACTCAGACCTCTGAAAACCCAAATAAAAACATTTAGCAGAGACACACCAATCTATAATGAAGTACCAAGTGAAAATGCAAGAAACAGAAATCCTGAACCAATTGGAACAATTGACAGAACTGCATCCGGCTACTTCATAAACTTCGATCATTCCTCTGAAGGCTTCAGTGAATCAAAGACACAGCCATCATCAAAAACCTTTAAAGATAAAGCTAAAGAACTTTTGAAACAACTGAAAGAAACATATCTGATTTCCCCATGGATTGAATTTTGGGTGGGTTTTGGTGCATTTATCCTCATACTTTGGCTCATCATGATACTAACTTTGGGCAGCTTCATTGAGGGAAAATATGCTAAAATGGACACAGCAAGTCAGAAAATCAACTTGATCCTCAAACCACACACATCTTCACACGTCGAGAAAAGAGAACTTTCTTCAGCCAACTTCACAGCCAATCCTATACCGGGTGGGGTAGCATGGGACAACACTGACTATGAAATTTATGGTCCGGTCGAAATCCTGAAATATCCACACCAAATTAAGATCTCCTTGAGTGACTTTGCAAAACCAAGTTCATTTGCTGATGATTGGGACTTCGAAAGCATTAATAATATGATGTCTGACTTAGTAATGTCTTCTAAATTTACCAAACATGATTATTTGCAGGGTTCTACAAATTATGATAGTATGTACTGTTATAACCACTATGGTAACCATTTTTTACATAGGTCTGCACAACCTAGAAATGTTTTAAATTATAATCAATGGGAACATTGTGCAACACCTCCAAAAGGAAGCTCAAGGACCTTCTATGACAAATATTCATACTTTTCAGGTTTTAACACAAGTAATGCTGAAGCATTCTGTTTTAAATTGTCAAACAAGACAGGGACAAAAACAATGATAACCAACACAAAATTGATATATTCAGACTCATTCTTTGAACAAATGAATACCTTTGGTTTCAATTATTGGGACAAAAATGTTGAATTGAAAAGTGTTTGGGGTACAAAAGATTGGCAAGTGCAGGGCATAAAATCTTTGTTTAGAGCCTGCATGATCCCAGAACAAATGATATTTTTAAATGACACTGTTCAACAAACTACCTGTCTTGGCCTAGCCAAAATCAAAGATTTAAATAAACCGTCTATTCCAAAGCCAACAATGTTTAGCAACACTTCTACAGATGAAGAAACAGACGTAAACAATATATTAAACCAAAACAGAACACATCCTGATTGGAAACAGTGGTTGATCTGGCCCACAGATACTAATAACTGTCAAGACAGATTCCTGAACAAAACACAGGGGTTCAAAATGACCAGGCCAGACCCTAGATATCCCCAAAGACATCACCCAGGGATAATAACCACCTACAGTGTGGGCAAATTATGCCTCCAATGGCTACAAACTTCCACACTGGCAGAAATTAAGCAACACCTAACTTTACTTACTGATGGTGCTGACTTGCGTGATTTCATAATGGGACCACGCAAACAGCGTCAAAAACGTTTCATAGCAGCCTCTGTATATGCAGCACACAATGAGGCCTGGAAGGTTACTCAAATTGAAACAGCAGAGAGAATACGGGAAATTGACCGTATTAATTTGGAAAAATCACTTTCTGTAGTGGACAATGGGTTAATGACTCTGTCCTCCAGAATTTTCTCTTTGGACAGCATTGTGTCTTCAGCAATCGACATATTGTCGCAAGACTTACTGTTATTACAACACGGTCAGTCACAATTGCGCTCTATTGTACAGCTTGGCTGGACGTTACAAAACCTGCGTTCAGGCTATGTGCCTTGGCGTTTAATCAACACAACGTCACTATTCCAAATCTTTAACCTTACTGATAGACAAATCAGTATGGCACAAAAGGGTGCTGATTACACAATCTTGAGCATTGAAAAACTAGAAAGATTACCAGTGACAATGTCAGAACGACCTGTCAGTGAATGGATAATACATGGGATAATAAATATTCCAATCTCAACCTTCAGGTTTCAATACTGCCAAAAATATATACAGGCTGGCATGTACGAGAAATTGGGAAAGGGGTACCTTAAAACAACATGGAACCTGCCCTATTCACATGCATGTGTCAGTAATAAAGGACAGAAAGTGTTTCTTAGTGGCAACAATTGTGCGATGTCACTAAGTGGCACACTTCTGTGTAACGGTATTAGTTTGCATGGAGCCTGTGAAGGGAATTCATACAACCTTTCATGTCACCAGCAAGGCGCACCTGCAACAGAAATAGAACCATTCTTTCAAAGACTCTATAATGGGAGTTACATTCTAATTGTAGACCGCAGATGTTGTAGTCTTATGCCCGGGACTCCTTATCTAGTAACTACGACTGCGAAGGTCAAGTGCTGTGGACGCTCGTTGTTCCCCAGCTCCTTTCCAGACAGGGAGGCAAGGGCATGGCCCAATTTGAAAATTACTTCTATTCAAATAGATACTTTAAGCAGAATGAAAACAGTGCTTCTTCAGACGCCTACAAGGCTCACGTCATCAAAAGAAACGTATGATCTACAAGTCGCAAGGACGACTGCAGAGATACATTCATTGTTATCAACTAATTCCCCCATACATTTCGCGGAAATTCTAAACGAAATCTTAAATATTTCTGATACCAATGGGGTCTCAAAGGTATTTAAGACAGTATTTTCGATGGCATTAACACCATTCAAAGCCATACTGGGTATTTTTCCAGATTTCGTCCATTCGATTTTTGGCGGACTTCCACTGATCTTGGGACTAATTGCAGGAATCCTATTCTTGGTCCTTATTTTTCGGTATGGCAACCCATGTCACAGACAAAACTCTTGCGACAAGGGAAGAAACAATCCTAGCCATTGGATACCGGGACCGGATATCAAAAATCCTGGGACTCTCCCGGCTTAGAGACCTGAACATGACTTGGTTTCTATCATTTCGACCAATGTGGCAAAGATGTGTTTTACCTGTATTAAGGTGTCTGCTATGCGGAGAAGAATGCGTGTTAGACACCTGTCTGACGCTACAATCGGATGCGCCAATGGATGCAGAAACATTGTTGAGCCCGATCAAGGTTCACGCTTTGTGCTGCCCTCAAAGGCTACCAATCCTGATGACGGCATTCGTGGAAGCTTCACCACTACGATTGATGGGTAGTGAAGTTCAAGATGAAAGCAGCATCGATCAGGTACGACCTTCTGTCAGCAATGCAAATCAGAATGTCAATGGAGAAAATCATGCGCACGAATGCATGGTTACACCTATTTTCCGAGTTAGTGGAACTTTCCCAGGAAGCTGTTGACAGCTTTTTCGAAAGCCTAAATGATATGATGTTCTCACCAGAGCAGAAATAGAGACTTTTGAGCAAGCTCGCACACGGCGTTCCCTGAATTCGGCCTTCAACTTTAAAAATAAAGTCACATGAACAATTTTCCCTCCAGTTCACGGACAGCAAGTTTTTCAGCAGCCCCAAAATATTTTTGCATATTTTCCGGGACACTATCTTCTGCTTAAAGTAAGAACTATTCTTAGAGAACTAAGGTTTCTAAATTTTAGATAGTTTATAGACATTAGCTGCCCGCTGGTATGTTCACATATATATATTTTATTCTGTGATGGAATGGTCTCGAACTTTTTTTCTGTATTAAGAGCAATTTCATGTGTAAATTCTCATATACCGAATAGCAATAATGTATACAAATGCGATTACTTTGGCATTATTCTACAGCTTGAGTGCATACAATACATATGACTGCAATATTTTTCCGTATATTTGAAAATTTCCAAATACGTTTATGTATTTTGGGGTGGTAAGGTATACACTATACTCTATAGTATGTTGTACTATGTTATACTATGCATAGATTAGTAAATATGACCATAGTTAGCGTGGAGTGGGTGTGATGTATTCCTATAGGTTCTGAATCGATCCCCCTATTCCTGACCCTATTCTGGTTAGCAAACTAACAAGTTAACTAAGTAATCAGCCCATGAGGCAGAAAACCCCCATGATGCAGATACCGTTATCTGACGCAGTCACACTACGGCACAGGAACGTGTTATCTGATTAGGTCATAACGCTTGCGATCTAATTAGACAAGCGATATTCCTCCAGCCCCTGATAAGGCATACGGAGTTCTCATAACAAATCAAACCTATGACAACCTGGGCAAAACCCTGCGGCCATTGTTTTGATTTCACCGAGAACTTCAGTAAAAGAATGTGCTAACGAGCAAGTCGTATGACATCCTTATTGACGTATCTATGTCCATCCTTACGTCAATCTCGGCACCTTAAAGGTATAAATATTACCGATATTGCCCTATGCAAACACACGCGTGGTGACGAGACGGAGCAGCCATACTTGCCGAAGCGAAGAGCAGAGCAGACCCCGCTGGCGCAGCCCCGCCTTTCTGACGCGCTGAGAGAAGCTGCTTTCTCCTGCCGAGAAATCCAGCACCGGCGTTTCTGGGTAGCCCTCGCAGGCAGCCTGGAATATCGAGACCAGAGACGAGAGATACCATCCCTCATTCAACCTAGATTCCAGGTACAGAACTGAATAACCCCTCACAGAGAATTCTTTAGTTATTCACTTGGCAAAAACAAACTTAACTTAAACTGTAACTATCTATTCCCGCCCACGCATTAGACTTAGGTCAGGTACACGGGGTAGGCGTATCTAGAAACACCAGTTGAGTACGTTTAGTCAAATGTATATGTGTATGTAATATATTTTATTCATTTTAAACATCTTATGGCTTAGAAACCATATCAATGTTTTTACAGTATTATTTTATACTATTGCTTTTAATGTATGCACTTTACTTAACTATAAGTATTGCAATAATATCGATCCATTTCTCTTGTATGAGAAAAGAGACTGATCAATAAATAACACCTTTTTATTGAACACGCCCGTCTCTTCCTTTTCTCTACAATCTGATGAGACTAAGAATGCACGTACTGACTGAGTAAAATAAATTGCCTTTTGTTCACACGACTCTCGAGATATACTCTTGATTAGGGGGGAGCAAAGTTGTCATGTTCTATGGTTGTCAGAAACTAAATCCCTTCTTGTCTAATCAGGGAAGTTAAGTCCTCCTTGAACATTCGAGAAAGTTTCTAGTGAACTCTGAGCTAAGCTGGCAAACCCAAAACTTTAAGTCTAGTATCGACAGTAGTAGACCTAGTTAACGTCTGGTCTAGGCCTTTACTGCTGTAGGTATTATTCCAATGCGCAGAGCCTATTGGGATGATAGGAACTACACTACAGTCTAATGGCGTGAGTGACCTCCGGGGCTTTGATCTTGGAATCCAGGTCTTTCCTGGCGGCTCTGGGGATGTGGGGGATGTGTAGGGGGCAGAGGAATTGCGCTGTTTCTCTTTGATTCGTTTGCGTTGGGGCTTGGTAGATTTCTGAGCAGTAATCTCGGAAGATGTGCAAAATATCGATTTGTGAGTGTCTGGGGATACCTGTGTGGTCTAGTAGTTCCGTGATCGGGTTCGTATTCACGTCCTGTCTGGCTGGCCATGCCAATATTGCCCCTGCACTGTTGCCCTCCCTGTGTGTCCTGGCGGCATAGGCTCTAAAGTTATATTTACGCGGGTCTCGTAGTGCCTCTGCATAGGTGGTTTTAGCCTCCGCTATTTGCTTGGTAGTAGCGTCAGTGGTGTCTGTTTGTTTCGTGAGTGTCACCAGCGTCAGCTCCGCTGCTTGTAGAGTTCTGTCGAGCGTTTTCCGAACCCCTAGTATTTGTTGTATGCAGTGACCTCTGGCTGCTACTTTAAATGCATCCCATTCTATGAGGCTAGACCCTGCTGTGCCAACGTTGAGCGCGACATGTTCACGGGTATAAGAGCCATGTGTCTGTCTGAATACCTGATCGGAAAGACAATCACCAGGCAGTTTCCAGGTGGGCACAGGGTGTGCTAGGACATGTGCATTGTGATCTGAGAGGACTCTACCGAGGTAGTCAGGGTGTTGTACATGTGGGAACACCGTCGCGGAATAAAGGAATCTATTGAGACGGCCGCTCAGGTTGTGTGGTATGGAGTGAAAGAAGTATAGTTTTCTGTCTGGGTTGTGCTCCTGCCACGGGTCTATCAGGTTCCAGTGTTGTACCCATGTTTGATATTGGGTAGTCTGTTTATGTGCTGGGGACTGTAGTGGTGGGGGGTGGGACCTATCAAGCCGGAGGTTCAGAACACAATTATAATCCCCACCCAATAGCCATTGGACTGAGGTGTATTGGGTAAGTACTCCCGTGAGGCGTGTCCAGTAGTGGTCTTGGTCCACGTTAGGGGCGTATACACTTCCCAGCAGGAGAGCATGGCCTTCTAGCAAGCCCTCTAAGAGGGCGTATCGGCCTTCTTTATTTGTGACTCATGTGTTCTCTTTAAACCGGACTGCTGGCCTGATCCAGATGAGGGCGCCCCTGGCATATGCCGAGTAGGTAGTGGCACACACTATACCCCGCCATTTCCTATGTAGCTGGGCCACTTCGAGTGCTGACAAGTGAGTCTCTTGTAAAAGCGCTATCTGCGCCTGTTGTCGTTTGATGTATGCGTAGACAGCATAACGTTTGCTAGCCGTAGGCATACCTCTGACATTTATAGTAATGATCTTTAGATCCGTGTTAGGGACTCTATGTGTCATGGTATGTCTAGAGCTCGGGCCCACCATTGTGTCATCCCTGCACTTTCCTTCTGTACCCCACTCCTTCTTTCACCCACAGTCCATTGGTTACATATTGTCCCACTAGATTGACCCGCAGGGGGTATAGGGTGAGCCTGCAAAATGGGGAAACAAAACTTGGATGTCCGGGAAACTTCCCAACTAGAGGGACATAGCTTCGGAAATGGGATGTCAAACTGTACTTCATGTACTGTCTTTAAATCGTTCTGCGAAAGGGGTGGTTGCTCGGTTGCGGGTGTCTCCAGCTGTCCGGCCGCCCGCTGCATAATGACTAGTTCATGTTGCTGGGGAAACAGTCTCTCTTGGCGTAGCGCATGCTTCAGTTCCTGCTGTAACAAGCCCAGGTGGGTCACTCTTGGGGTTGTCTAGCCGTGCCAATTATATTTGCTGTGTGTACACTGGCAGTCTAGGGGACAGACATCGGCCAAGGTGCTGCAGTTTAGCATGACCTGTCCTTCTCGTTGTTGTCTATATCAATGTGTTTGCCGTTTGCGGGGTGACTAGTGGTGGTGTGCCAGATCCGTCGCGAGATGTGTGTGTATCGCTGGCTTCGTCGTCCGACGTGAAGATGTGTGGAACTTCTTCCATATCAGAGTTGTTCTCAACTACCCTTCTCGCCGCTGCTGCTTGCAGGGCCTTCCGGCGCTCTGCTATAATTTGTTCTAGATTGGGGGAGCAATGCGTGAGTGACCCCGAGTGGGAGTTGAGCTGTGTGAGGGTAATCTTTTTCTGTTGCCGTCTGGGCGGTTCGATTGCCGGTGGCGTTGCGAGTCCTCATTGGCGTCTGACCTGGGTAGCTGCTGGTCTATCCAGTTACTTGCCTCCTCTGGGTCGATGAAAAAATGTGTAGAGCCTTTATGAATAATTTTTAAACGGGCTGGAAAGAGGAGAGCGTATTGCACCTGTTTCTGTTGTAGGGTTTGCTTGACCACCAGGAAGGTGTCTCTCTGTTGCTGGATGGCTCGTGAATAGTCCGGGAACAGCATGACACACTCATCTTCTACGCGCAGCGCACCCTTCTCCCGGGCCGCCCTAAGAATAGTGTCTCTGTCCTGGAAGTGGAGTAGCTTCAGGAGAAACGGTCGAGGTGGTGAGCCTGGTATTGGCTTACGAGCCGGCACTCGGTGCACCCTTTCTATGGAGAAGAACGGAGTCAGGTCTTCTGGTCGGGTAAATGACTTTATCCAGGCTTCCATATGTTTGACTGGGTGAGACCCTTCTGAGCCTTCCGGCAGGTTCAAAATGCGGATATTACTCCTCCGAGAGCGTCCTTCCAAATCGTCTGTTTATTTTCACGGAGTTGTATTCTGTGCTGCATGTCTTTCAGCGCATCCTGGTGTGCTCGTACCTGTGTTTCTATTACTTGAAGCGTCGTTTCGGTATGTTTAACTTTGTCCGCCAATTTCCGGTGGTCATCTCGTAGGATATTGATGTCCGCTGCCAATTCTCCAAACTTAGTCTTCATCGTCACCCGGGAGTGTTCAATGTCGGCGAGTACTCTATCCAGCTTGTCTGATGTGGATGTATCGTGAGAGGGCCCCTCGCCCGCAGATGAATTTTGTGAGTTTCGGGAAATCCTGCCTGCGATTCCGCGCCTGTGTGGTCTCCGTGATGCGTTGGCGTCCCATGATGTCGTAGGTAATAATCCCGATCTGGGTCCCCGACTCGCGCCTCGAGTCCCAGCGCCGGGAACAGGGGAGGCACCGGGCTCGCCGTCCGATTATAGCCCGCAAGGTGTGATAAGTTGTGGGTGGTTGTCGAGGCACTGTAGCTGCGGCGCCAGGGCGCTGCAATGGTCCAGAATCCGTCCTCTTTAGCGCCTAATGCTGCATGTCGGGCCAAGCACGTGTCAGCCTCGTCTGTGTCGCCCCCGCTGCTGAAGGTCGTTGTGGCTGCCTTGGTTATGTGGGGCACTCTTCCGTGCCGGTCGGTACCATGTGGCGTCCGTGGCCCACATCGGGGGCCCCCTCCGCACACCCTGAATCCCAGTGTCGGACGGGAGGGGAGGACCAGGGGCACTGTCCAGAGCCCGCACAGTGTTGAGGCGGTGTGTAGGGCGTGCAAGGGCCATGGGCTGTGTGGTTGCCGTGCACTGTAGCCCTCATCGCGTGCACCCCGGCCTGGGCGTTTTGGTGTGGCCCTGGTGAGATTGGGTACTCCACCCTCGGGACCTAGCTGCTTCCTGGTATGCTTTTGATTGCGGGGTCCCTGAGTACTGAGTTGTAGCCTGCACAGGGGGTTCGCCTATCCCTGCGCGATGGCATTGTGTGATGGGCCCTCCGTACTGTCTCCCTGCCAGTGCTTGCACAGTTAGGTCCTGTTGCCCCCCCTCGCGCTCCGAATCCTAGCGCCGATTGTGGGGGAGGGGGGAGTTTTGTAGTGCCGCCGGAGCTGCACTGGCCTAGTGCGGCCTGCGCCTGTGGGTGATGGTGTGCTGTGCGCTGGATTGGCGGGCTCCAACGGGGGTAGCGGTGGGGGACTCTGGCGCCAATGCACCACAGGGGGCGCCAGGCGGAGCAAGGTCCCTGCACCACAGCCACCGATCTATCGCCTGGAATCCGGCCCGTAACTGGATCCCCCCGACGATCCCGGCACCGCGGCGCAGATGTCGGGTCTCCTGCTGGAGTCGCTCACTGCCAGCAGGGCCCGGAGCGTCACCGAAGCATCCGCTCTCACCTGCTGTTCGGGGACATCGGGGGCTCCGATCAAGCCGCCGCTTCCTCTGCTCGGGACACACCGGTAGTTGGGAGCTACTCCCGTTCACTTGTGGGGAGGCCTGGATCCGCCGCCATTAGGCTCTGCCACTCGTCTTTTTCAAGAGCGCCACCATTTTTATTTTCCCTCGCAGATCGGCCGTCTCTCTCCTGTGGAAACCCCACGCTACATCGCAGTGCAGTGGTGCTGGGGGGTTTCCTTAGCTCAGCGGCATTAAGTCCGGAAGGTCAGGAGAGGATCCCCACTGCATTTGGCGTGTTTTTCGCGGGCAACCAGGACGGAGTTTTAGAGAAGCACATCCGCCATCTTAGGCAGCCAGCCCACGCCCCCCTATTTTTTTTTAGATGTTGACGAAAAGAAACATCACATATAGTCAATCTTAGGTAATTTTAATTTTTAGTGCTTTTCCAGTGCCACTTGTGCTTTGCTGCACTCACTAGTTTGTGGGTGGGGTAGGTGTTCAATCAGACACGCTTCCCCAAACTAAGAAGTCAACACATCAAGAGAAACCAGGGTGGGAAAGCCTGTCACCTTCTGTGGGTGAAGGCCCAGAGTCCTATATATGAAAGTGTCCCAGTAAAAGAGATTAGGTGTGAGAAGTTGTTCAAGGTAGACTTACACAGACTCTAATTAGCTTCAACACCTTGTTTATCCGGTCTGTTTTTCCTTGATTTATTGATGGCAGCATATAGTATAATCATGGGCATTGGAAATATGCAACAAAGGAGGAGATCTTTTGTGGCAAGGATGTTTAAATGATGCTGCTAGAAAATACAAAGGGGCCCACGGGGTTTACAAGTAACAGTAAACGGGACCGACCACCAGAGGTACGGCGTTCCGCTGTGCCTATTAAGGATGCGAATGCCACCCTGGTGGTCGCATCCCGCATATTTAACATTGTGGCAGGCGGTGCTGTAAGCAGCACCCGCCACAATGTCAAAAAGGTATGTTGTGCATTGGCATGCACAACGGGACAGGCACTGCGCGGTGCCTGCCACCTTGTGCATGCCAATGAAAGGGGTACCTTGGGATACCCCCCCATGTGCACCCCCTACCCCCCTACCCCCCAACACCCGGGGGACCACAACCGGCCCCCCAAGCCAAAGACCGCATGCCTTTCCATGGAGGAGTCTCCGCCATGGAAAGGTATTCTACCGCACCCTTCATGATATGGAGGCACAGCCACCATATTATGGGCCTTTTACACCCAGCAGGCAATCGTGACAATTGCCTGCGGGCGGAAAAACAACAGACGGACTTTTCGTCTGCAATGGTACCCCCCGCCTTGCTAATGTGGCGGGGGATAAATGGCCATCCGGCTGTGAGTTTTGGCGGGCGGATCGGCACTGCCGTTCGGGCAGTGGCGATCCACTCGCCATGTTAATAGACCCCCACGTATGAGACATTATGCGGGGCATAGTGAGGCAGAATTATTTCTCTTTTTTCATTTTAACCCTCATTAATGCTTTCTGGCAAATATATCACCTCATTAATACCGGTGAAACACTTGAATACAGCAATAAATAATCGAAAAATGACCGATTCATCTTTGCAAAGGGTCTGCATTGTTTTTTGCCATGTGTGACACTTTTGTCTTGTAACTTTCAATTTGTTTGAGCTAGAAACATTTTTCAGGGTTGAGCACTGCAAATTATGAAGCCGATGGTGGCTAATGTGAGGAGTGCAGTAAATTCATAATTGTTCAGAAATTGCACCAGAGTCAGTAAATACTGAGGTCCAGAGTATAATTCATATCAGTCAACTCATTGGTACTGTGAGTCAGGCTGCTGATTTTCTTACCTGTTTCCCTGTATGTTTCCCCATTAACTATAACTAACAAACATACCATTGTGGCAGAAATCTTTCGTTTCTTAACAAAGACAAACACATACCTCCTTTCTCCAAGCTCATATCTCTAGTGTAGTGTGCAACTTCCATAAAAATGCTAAAAGATGCATCTCTCACAGTTTCCATTTATCTCTCTCACAGAAAGCATTTTCAATTCAGTTGGTTCAATGTCATAAACCAATTTGCAGCTCTTCCATTCGGTCTTTCTTCTGCTCATTGGTTATTCAGCAAGTTACAGGAACTGCTTCTGTCTTCATTCCCAAGGAATCTATACTCCATACCCTAGTTGATGATGACTCAAGACAGTTTTATTCTCCTCTCACAACTCCAAATGACAATCTCTCTTCTGGAGGGATTGGGTTTTGTACAACAACAGACACAATCATTTTAAACAGTCCACCCAATAGAAATTCTGGGATTCTTAGTGAATTTGTCATCCTGCACTCTTCAGCGTTTATAATCCAAAATAGCTAATATCAAGAAGGAATTGTCACATTTCTGGACATTGACTCACTTATCTCCCTGTCCCTTAGCAAGTACTGTAGTACTAGCCTTGTTCATTCAAGACGTGTTTCCCAGACAACTTCATTATCAAGGCCTTCAGAGATTAAAAAGAGGGCATCTTGGAAGAGGCCTCAACTATTCTATTCGCATGCCACGATATTCAAAAGCAGAACAAGAAGAACTTAGGTGATTGCTACACCACCAGGGTGGTAACGGGAGAGCACTGTACATTCTGCACCAGACCTGTAACATATTCTGACACCAGGATCTCAGAATGGGGGGCTTACTATGGCCTGTTCTCAATAGACGGTGTATGGTCTCTGAAGAAGTCCTCTTTGCACATCAGTTGTTTAGAGCTTCTTGATGACTTCTTTCCAATCAAGATGTTTACAAAGAGCTATGCTCATTGTGCTGTTCTTCTTCACAGGAACACCTTCACATATCAACAATATATCAGTCATTTAGGAGCCATTCACTCAAGCGTTCTGGCAAAAACAGCCAAACAATTTACAGAGTTCTGTCCCCTTCTGTGCTTATCCATGACAACTGAGTATCTTCCTAGTTACTTCAACACCACCGAGGATTAGAAATCGCTTCATTTAATGGATTACATTGATTCAATGAGTTATCCTCCTGTCTTCGAACAAATTCTGAATCTTTAGGGTCTGTTTTCAATCAGTTTTTTGCCTCCAGGCTAAACAATCGACTATCTCTTTTTACAGCTGGAAACCAGATCCATTAACTCTAGCAAGGGACACTTTTGTCCAGCTCTGCTCAACTGGTCTCCCCTGTGCACTTCCTTATTTCTGGTGATTTCTGATTGCTTTGCCAATGTGAGAAATGAATTGACACCTTTGGCTATCATAACACTGTTTTGACTATCTCAAATGTTGTAACTGAGCTGTTGAAAATGTCAGTTGAAATTCCAATCCTCCTTCCTAATGTCAATGATCTCCTCCAAAATCCATCGGCTCTCTTTAATGTATTGATTCATTCTGAACATCACCAACTGATGGCTTGGAACGTACTGTGGCAAGTTGGTCTGCCCGAGGCCTTTTGAGTACATCTATCAGGCTCATCAGAAACTCATGGGCTCTAGGAACAACCAGGGTTTATAACTCAGCATGATATTTCTAGTCTCATTGGTGTATGGAATGAAACACTGATCCCTTTTCAGCTGAGATATCCACAGTAGCTAACTTTTTAAGCCATCTAGGCCTAGATGTAGGTAAATGTGAATTACTGATTCATAAATACCGAATTTTACCGATTCGGTATTCATGAATCGGTAATTCAAATGTAGGTAGAAATTCGGTAACAAATACCGAATCGGTATGATTCGGTATTTACCGATTCTGTAATTACAGAATCGGTATCTGCCATTGGTTCCTATGGGCCTTGAAGCCCATAGGATTCAATGGCAGTTACCGATTCGGTAATTACCGAATCGGTAAAAATACCGAATTTACAAGGGGGACAGGGTGTCACTTTGACACCCTGTTGCACCCCTGTAACTGGCTTGTGCGCCATGTGGCACACATACATGGCCTTAGGAATCGCATGTGCATGTACACAAGAATTCGTTATTTACCATGCAATTGTATTACATGGTAAATAACGAATTCTAAAGGCCCTGTAGCACTGTTAGAAGTGCTACCTACGTAGGAAAATACAGATTCGGTAATTTTACAGATCGGTAATTTTACCGATTTGGTAAAATTACCGATTTGGTAAATGTACCGAATCTGTATGTTTTCAGTGCCCCTACATACCAATGTCAAAATACCGGTCGGAAATGGCCGAAAATCGGTATTTTCAGCCGATTCCGACCGGTATTTTGACACCTACATCTGGCCCCTGGTATCTTTAGGTAACTAATTCAGAACTATTAATACTCATAGATCTGCAATATCCTTAAACCACAATCATTTTGATAGGAAACATGTTCGCGAAACTACATTTATCTGTAGACTTTTTCATGGAATAAGGATGAATGCGCCTCCTGTTGCTGAACTTTTTCTATTTGGGATGTAAGTATGGACTGAACCTGTTTGATGTTGGTCAGATATTCTTTTGCTTTATTTGAAATCATTCTCAGCCAACCTCACTGTATTATTGGGTCTGTTTTATTTCAAAAGAGTTTCTGGTGTCATGGGTCTGGATTTAACTGTTAGACAGTTTATTTCTTATGGTGCCTTGTATTTCTATTATTCAGAGAACATAGGGGCATATTACCAACGATGAGCGGTATTTATCGCTAACGATGCTTAGCAACGAATTTTTGAATGCTAAGCATCGCCGGAAATTATCGCAGAGATAACTTGCTATTAGCAAGGTTTATCTCAGAAGTGATAAAAATCCTCGCGCTAACAGCCAAATGAGAGATTATTGCTTCAAAACCAACGATAATCTCTCGAAGTTTGGCGTTAGCTTAATGATAGGGGCTCACAAACTTAGACATGATATCCACCTTCCATAGGATATCATGGCTAAGTCAGAAAAATGCGTAATCAAGAGAGAGAGGGAGGACCAGATAGCTAGTCCTTGTCCCCGGGGTTATATATGATTTAATCAAAAAGAGACTAGCTCATTATTTATAGTAATTACAATACTTAAAAAGACTCAAGTATGTTTCGTCATGGGGTGGGAACACCTGGTGGGTGTGTTCATAAAGCCCTCACCCACCAACCTAATGGTGGCATGCTTCATCATCGGGCCCACCCAGTAACACCTAGCGTGTCCCGGGTGTGCTTCGACGCCTGACTACAGCGGAGCAGGTATATTGCTGAGTGTGCAGTGAAGATTGTTATGAAAGTGATGTTAAAACGGCTTGGCGGGGGTCCCAGTACCCGAGGGTAAATTAGACTTTAATACCTGGGCCTCCGTCAGCGGTTAAAAATAAGGCTGTTGGATGTTAGAGGCGAGTTACGACCTCCCACATCCGATGGGTCAACATGTTTCAGCCAGTGCCTTATGTCTATTATGGCTTTCTTCAGGACCTAGATTAAAAGTGAGTGTGATTAGACTAGTGGGTGTGTGATTCAGACTATGTGTCTACACGCCCTAAAGTGTTTATCTATGTGTGAGATGGGGGATTCCCTTCTCAGAAACACCTGTACATGTAACATATATGGACAAAGACAAAACATACAGGGAAAAAGAGAGTCACTCGGATGTATTATAATAAAAACATCTGATTGCCGTCACTAAAGCGGTTGGGGTGTAGGCTATAGGCGGCTTAGGTGTAATGGTATTGGTGGTACCATTAGGGGAGAATCGCACATATAGTTCGGGAGTGGAGTGGCTAAAACACGAATATCACATACACTGTGCATATGTGTAGTGCGGCGCAAGAACACATTCTTACGCTAGTTTTAGCAGGTTCTGGCCTCAAGGTTGAGAGGTGGCAGGGGGTTGACCCTAAGGAAAATAAAAGGTTGGACCACACCGATTAAGGAGACCTGTAGGGAAGAAAGATAGCGCTTACCAGTGGTAGTGGTGGTTGTTTCTCATACTCACAGCTTTTCTGGGCAGAGCCTGCTCTGGACCTGTAGTGCCTCCTTCGCATACCGGTAAGGAATGGCCATTTTCGCTAGGTCTTAAATACTGTGGTTAATTGGATAACCATGTGCACCTGCAGGTTGAGGGTAAGAGTAGAAAGACTTGGATAGCCGAGTCATAGTGCCGGAGGGAGCCCTGGCGTGATGCGTGCGCATGCGCAGTGCCCGTCGGCTTGAATGCGCATGCGCGGGTAGTGTTTCAGCCGCGCAAGCGCATTAGGGTGTGTCTATTGGGCTCAGTGGTCTATGCGCGAGGGAATAGTGTTCCGATCGCGCACACGTATCATTGGTTTACATGGACAAAGATGAGGCATTGATAAAATTATAAGCATGCGCTATAGGGGGACCAAGGAGAGTGCAACTCTAGTGCATTGCATGGAAAACACTCGAGTTAAAAGGGACAATAATCTTCAAAGTGCTCAGAACTTGAGGGCTCTACCTCAAGGGAGGTGTGTTACCGGGGGACAGATGACAGGTTCAGTAGGGTATTACACACCGAGATGGGTCATTGATATGTCAAGGAGTTCCAGGGGATGGCATCGTTGAGGCCCTGGGTCGCTGTTGAAAGGCGATATATCCATCGCTGTTCTTTGTTCAGTAGTTTCTTATCATTATCCATTGTGCTTTCTGGGACCTGTTCAATGACCGTCCAGATTAGGTCGTTGGGTGTATGACAGTGAGTTATGAAGTGGTTGGTCAGTCTGCTGATGTTTTTCTTGCATCTGATAGTGCTTCGATGTTCTGTTATTCTGGTCTTGATTTTCCGTGTCGTCATTCTGACATAGCGGAGACCGCATGTGCCTGTGAGTAGGTATATCAAGTTACGAGAGTTACAATTGGTGTGGCTGCGTTGAGTCCAGACCTTGTTCGGCTCCAGATCTAGGGTTTTGGTGTGCTTTGTGAGGTGGCATACGCTGCAGTCGTTGCAGGGAAAATGTCCAGTGACCTTGGGGAGGCCCCATGCGTTCAGAATAGTATTGGTGGGTTGTTTCGGTGGTGGTCTGGGGCGGGTGCTGACCAGGCGATCTTTCAGGTTGATTATTTTCCAGTGTTTTCTGATAATTTGGGTTCAAGACAACCAACCTGTGTCACCACCTATAACACGGCGTCCAATGAAGTGACAAAAATTATCAGAAAACACTGGAAAATAATCAACTCCGGACAGAGGCAATGGGATACCTCAAGATTTGCATACAAACGATGCAACAATCTGAATTCTCGAGGTCATCACCTGAACGCGAAACACGTGTCCAGGGAAGGCAAGCACACCAGTGAACACCCTCAAGACTCAACACTCGGGTAGAAGCGCATCCGATGATACCGACTACATCGACCATCATTCTCCGGGGTCACATGCTGATTGGACGAGCAGTGTGCGACCTCATTCGGACATACTATTTATACAGGCTCCCTTGAGCCGGTGGAGGTGACGACCTCGAGACAACGCACCTGCGCGCCTTAAGAGGTATCTGTACCTATGAATATTTTTGGCAGCCCACGCAGCAACCCCGTGCACATGCCTAATCCCTGCTGATGAGCGTTAATGAACGCGAAACACGTGTCCAGGGATGGCAAGCACACCAGTGAACACCCTCAAGACTCAACACCCGGGGAGAAGCGCACCTGCTGATACCGACTACATCGACCATCATGCTCCGGGGTCACACGCTGATGGGACGAGCAGTGTGCGACCTCATTCGGACATACTATTTATACAGGCTCCCTTGAGCCGGTGGAGGTGACAACCTCGAGACAACACACCTGCGCGCCTTAAGAGGTATCTGGACCTATGAATATTTTCAGCAGCCCACGCAGCAACCCCGTGCACACGCCTAATCCCTGCTGATGAGCATTAATGAACGCCAAACACGTATCCAGGGATGGCAAGCACACCAGTGAACACCCTCAAGACTCAAGACTCGGGTAGAAGCGCACCCGCTGATACCGACTACATCGACCATCATGCTCTGGGGTCACACGATGATGGGACGAGCAGTGTGCAACCTCATTGGGACATACTATTTATACAGGCTCCCTTGAGCCGGTGGAGGTGACAACCTCGAGACAACGCACCTGCGCGCCTTAAGAGGTATCTGGACCTATGAATATTTTCGGCAGCCCACGAAGCAACCCCGTGCACACGCCTAATCCCTGCTGATGAGCGTTAATGAACGTGAAACACGTGTCCAGGGATGGGTAGCACACCAGTGAACACCCTCAAGACTCAACACTCGGGTAGAAGCGCACCTGCTGATACCCACTACATCCACCATCATGCTCCGGGGTCACACGCTGATCGGACGAGCAGTGTGCGACCTCATTCGGACATACTATTTATACAGGCTCCCTTGAGCCGGTGGAGGTGACGACCTCGAGACAAGGCACCTGCGCGCCTTAAGAGGTATCTTGACCTATGAATATTTTCGGCAGCCCACGCAGCAACCCCGTGCACACGCCTAATCCCTGCTGATGAGCGTTAATGAACGCGAAACACGTGTCCAGGGATGGCAAGCACACCAGTGAACACCCTCAAGACTCAACACTCGGGTAGAAGCGCACCTGCTGATACCGACTACATCGACCATCATGCTCCGGGGTCACACGCTGATGGGACGAGCAGTGTGCGACCTCATTGGGACATACTATTTATACAGGCTCCCTTGAGCCGGTGGAGGTGACGACCTCGAGACAACGCACTGCGCGCCTTAAGAGGTATCTGGATCTATGAATATTTTCGGCAGCCCATGCAGCAACCCCGTGCACACGCCTAATCCCTGCTGATGAGCGTTAATGAACGCGAAACACGTGTCCAGGGATGGCAAGCACACCAGTGAACACCCTCAAGACTCAACACTCGGGTAGAAGCGCACCCGCTGATACCGACTACATCGACCATCATGCTCCGGGGTCACACGCTGATGGGACGAGCAGTGTGCGACCTCATTCGGACATACTATTTATACAGGCTCCCTTGAGCCGGTGGAGGTGACGACCTCGAGACAACGCACCTGCGCGTCTTAAGAGGTATCTGGCCCAATGAATATTTTCGGCAGCCCACGCAGCAACCCCGTGCACACGCCTAATCCCTGCTGATGAGCGTTAATGAACGCGAAACACGTGTCCAGGGATGGCAAGCACACCATTGAACACCCTCAAGACTCAACACTCGGGTAGAAGCGCACCCGCTGATACCGACTACATCGACCATCATGCTCCGGGGTCACACTCTGATGGGACGAGCAGTGTGCGACCTCATTCTGACATACTATTTATACAGGCTCCCTTGAGCCGGTGGAGGTGACGACCTCGAGACAACGCATCTGCGCGCCTTAAGAGGTATCTGGACCTATGAATATTTTCGGCAGCCCACGCAGCAACCCCGTGCACATGCCTAATCCCTGCTGATGAGCATTAATGAACGCGAAACATGCGTCCAGGGATGGCAAGCACACCAGTGAACACCCTCAAGACTCGAAACTCGGGTAGAAGCGCACCCGCTGAATCCGACTACATCGACCATCATGCTCCGGGGTCACACGCTGATGGGACGAGCAGTGTGCAACCTCATTCGGACATACTATTTATACAGGCTCCCTTGAGCCGGTGGAGGTGACGACCTCGAGACAACGCACCTGCGCACCTTAAGAGGTATCTGGACCTATGAATATTTTCGGCAGCCCACGCAGCAACCCTGTGCACACGCCTAATCCCTGCTGATGAGCGTTAATGAACGTGAAACACGTCTCCAGGGATGGCAAGCACACCAGTGAACACCCTCAAGACTCAACACTCGGGTAGAAGCGCACCCGCTGATACCGACTACATCGACCATCATGCTCCGGGGTCACACGCTGATGGGACGAGCAGTGTGCGACCTCATTCGGACATACTATTTATACAGGCTCCCTTGAGCCGGTGGAGGTGACGAACTCGAGACAACGCACCTACGCGCCATAAGAGGTATCTGGACCTATGAATATTTATGGCAGCCCACGAAGCAACCCCGTGCACATGCCTAATCCCTGCTGATGAGCGTTAATGAACGCGAAACACGTGTCCAGGGATGGCAAGCACACCACTGAACACCCTCAAGACTCAACACTCGGGTAGAAGCGCACCCGCTGATACCGACTACATCGACCATCATGCTCCGGGGTCACACGCTGATGGGACGAGTAGTGTGCGTCCTCATTCGGACATACTATTTATACAGGCTGCCTTGAGCCGGTGGAGGTGACGACCTCAGCTGCGCGCCTTAAGAGGTATCTGGACCTATGAATATTTTCGGCAGCCCACGCAGCAACCCCGTGCATACGCCTAATCCATGCTGATGAGCGTTAATGAACGCGAAACACGTGTCCAGGGATGGCAAGCACATCAGTGAACACCCTCAAGACTCAACACTCGGGTAGAAGCGCACCCGCTGATACCGACTACATCGACCATCATGCTCCGGGGTCACACGCTGATGGGACGAGCAGTGTGCGACCTCATTCGGACATACTATTTATACAGGCTCCCTTGAGCCGGTGGAGGTGACGACCTCGAGACAACGCACCTGCGCGCCTTAAGAGGTATCTGGACCTATGAATATTTTCGGCAGCCCACGCAGCAACCCCGTGCACACGCCTAATCCCTGCTGATGAGCGTTAATGGACGCGAAACACGTGTCCAGGGATGGCAAGCCCACCAGTGAACACCCTCAAGACTCAACACTCGGGTAGAAGCGCACCCGCTGATACCGACTACATCGACCATCATGCTCCGGGGTCACACGCTGATGGGACGAGCAGTGTGCGACCTCATTCGGACATATTGTTTTGCATTCTGTCCATCTATTGTTCTTTTTGCACAAAATAGGGGCAGTGGAGACGCCATTATGCTTGAGAGGATGTACGTTGGAGGGCTCCTTCTTCCATATCCTCTGGGATTGTCATAAGATTCAATGTTATATGCAGGAAGTGACAACTGTGATGTCTTAGGGCCCTATCTGTAAGAGTGCCAATGGATGTTAAAGGGTTGCTCTTGATGATACAGGGTGAGGAGAACTGGCCCAGCTATACCAGGCCTTGGTTTGGTTTGTGCTGGTGCCGAGTGTGGCGAATTGCAACATTGCAAGGCGGTGGGGGGCCCTCATCCCCTGTCAGTATCATAGTGGGAATCTGGTTCAGAGGGTGAGGGAAGTAGTTTATCAGAGCACATGATACTCCAAGAAGTGGGCGAAGGTGTGGGGGCCCTGGTGGGAATACTGTGACGTGACTCTGGGGACATAATTCACCCGCACTCTGGGTGCTGGTGATTTATGTCTTGGTGATGGGGGAAGGTGGTATTCATACCCGATCCCAAGGTACGTGCTATTGTGTTGTGACTCATATACTTAAAGAAAGTGTTTAGGCCACTCAATGATATGCCACTTACACCATATTGTGTCCGTGTACTCGCAATGCGCTTTCAGACTACGTACTCATGATGAGCATGTTTAATGAAAAGATTTATATTTTTTAACTGCCACTTTTAGAAAGGGAATTGAAAAGAGGGCATTTCCTTGTTTAACCATCATGTGTGCCTCTTCCTGTTTGTGCATTAACCGTCTGGTTTTGTAGTGACAGTAGCTGGGAAAGTGCATTCACTCTAGACAGTCACAATGGGGGGTCAAGGTGTGTCCTGTCTTACCTGGGTGACTCATAGCCATGCTGAATAGACTGTTCTGCATTGAGAGTTGTGGGAGGAGGTTTCACTAGCTCCCGAATAGGCTGTGTTATCTCTGCACATTGCTGTCTCCACCTCCTGCAGTGAAGCTAGACCAGGGAGGACATAACTGGTTTTACTGAGCAAGATAGACTTTCTAAACAAAGACTTCAAATGGAAAAATGGGTATAAGTGGTACACTTAAAACCCCAGAACGTAAGTTTACTTCTAGCTTAAGAGGACCCTCTGTAAATGAGAAGGACTGAAGAGCTGTGAGGAGAAGTACTGCCCCTTTGCTGTGTGTTGCTTTGCTGGGTTGGCCTACAACTGCCTGCTTCTACCTGAAAGAGGATAAAGACTGAACTTTGCTGTGAATCCTGCGTCAGAAGATCTCCCAGGACTTGAAGTAGAGCTTGCCTCATATTCTTAAATCTCAGGGACACAAAGACTTCACTTGCATCATCCCTTAACTCCACTGCTGGGAGTTCTGACCTGACTAGTGGTGCCACTCCTAGTTCTGGACTACGGGAGTTGTTAGCTGGGCTGCAAACCCCAAGAAGAAGATTTACAATGCTGTCTCTAATGCCCCTGCCTGCACCGACGCCGTGGTCACCTCACGCTGGGAGACGACCCTGCAGCCCCGACGCCTGCCAATGCCTTCCCTGCATGGACACCATCATCAAGGCTGCTGCCTGCACCTGGGCCAAGGGCACCATTCTTGGAGCGCACAAACCTACGGCCGACGACAACCAATGTCAGCGTCTCCTCCACACCATAGCGGAGTCGATAACTGATGTGGGTGACTGTCCGATGCTGCATCGTCGTAAAAAACAGACACATCGCCTCCAACACTACATCACTTCCCTGTACAGTAAGGAACCGACACCTCACCTCTCTACAGCAGTAAGAAACCGACGCCTCACCTCCCCTGCCTAGCACTAAGGAACAGACGCCTCACCTCCACTGTGGCAGTAAGGAACTGACATCTAACCTCCTGTGTGGAAGTTAGGAATCAACACAGGCTCCGCATCACCTCCTTGACGCTGTGCAATGCATTTGTTTGGATCATCACTAAAGGCACAGTTTCTCTGGGGGCCATGTGACTCCATGGCCGGCCTGCGCTGCCCGTTGGTTGGCACCGTACTTTTAATTTATACCTGTCACAATGACAAGATAGCCCCAGTATTTGCTACTGTCTACTGAGAGCTATATTTTTGCAAGAAACATTTTAAAAGTGATATTTTGAGTTGTCTATGTTGGATTTTTGTTGTTTTGGTCTTCTTTGGTTTACTTTGTTTTTCTAAACTGGCGTGGTGCCCATTTGTAGTGTTTTCACTGTGTTACTGTGGGTTACATGCAAATGCTTTACACATGCCTCTGTAGTTTAGCTTGCCTGCTCTGTGCTAAGCTACCAGAGGGTGAGCACAGGCACACTTAGGTGTGCACTTTACTCATCCTGTCTAGAAGGAAGCGTCCCTACTTGGACAGGTGTATACCACTGACAACTAGAGACTCCCATTTCTAACATGGAGCCACAAGAATTAGTCTCTCCTGGGTGGCATCTAGAAAATAATCCAAATTGTGATTAGGGCTCACGGTGTTATGGTATTTATTTTTTTGCCATTTCCATCTGTATTTTTTCCTAGTTTTTTTTGTGCTAATTTTATTTGCATTTATCCATATTTATTTTGGGGTTTGTGGAAAAATTAAGCTGTAATTAGTATGAATGAATAAATGAAAAATGTATTGTTCAGTTACTAAAAACTTACAATTAAAAAAACATTATACATTTCTTCTTACATTTCGTACATTATTAAGACCACATAATTAAAAGAAACTTTTCATCAATGTATAAAACCAAATATAAATAAAACCATCCTCATTGTCCACAGTTAAGCAATTTCTTCTCCACTATTTCTATAAACTTCAAAAGTCTACCCGTGAATTGCAAGCTTTCTCCTTGTAAACTGGCTATGACTGCTTGTCGGCATGTTCGTATAATTTGACTATTAAAGTCCGACCTTAACAGCCTCCTACGTTCCTCTATTAGTGCAGGGCAGCTACAGATGATATCACAAATGTCTTCCCTCTTGTAATAACCGAGGCGACACACCCTCTCCCTACTCATCAATTTCCATGTAGGGGCGTCTCCAAGAAATTGGCTATTTCCAAATTGGAGATTCATCAGCTTCAGCTTTTCCCTTTGGCTTTTTGAGTCTCCTAAATATCTTTGGAGTTTTAGCATACCGTACGAAGCAATAACTGTCCATGCATGGGATCTCTTTGCCAGTACTGCTTTATCCCATAAAGTTGACAATTTTTTGCTGCACCCATTTATAACTTTATTAAAAGCCACCTGTGAAAGAGATAAGGCCAATAGTTGTTCCGCATTCAACTTATCTATCGCCAGTTTGAAATATTCATGGGCATGCTTGTGTTTATTATCGCATATTGCCTCCCAAACCACTGTCATAAGCGAGGAATTATTATCCCTTCTAATTTTGTGGCAGAGTTCTAAATAAGCTCCTAAGCTATTTAGGTTCTGTCGTTTAAGTCCGCACTCAAGTCGGATTTGTGCCGGTGAAGAATGTTGTGGAAGATTAAACAGGCGTCGGTATGCCCCTGTCACTAGCTTATCTATGGTGTTGTCAGCACAACCTCTTAAGGTCTCTACTCCATATGCAAGAGTTGGCACATGTTCAACTGACATAATTTGTAATAGTTGGTTAAGGGGAAGCCCTTTTAAGTTATTCTAAAGTTTGGAAAATGCAGCAATTAATGAGTTGTTTCTTCTCTGTTGTGCAGCACACTGGTTTTTACCCATGCCCCTAGCATCTATTATACACCCAGATATCTATATTCAGTGACCGATTCTAATACAGTCCCCTCCATTCTCAATGTTGGTCTTACAGCCAACCCTCTAGTCACCAGCATTGTTTTTGTCTTTTTTAAGTTAATCTTTAGGCCAGGAGTGGAGGCGTACTGTGCACTTTCATTAATTAATCTCTGCAGACCCACCTTGGTATAGCTTATTAAAACAATATCATCTGCATAAAGTAAATGTGGAACATTAAAACCTGCAACAGTCGGAGAGTGAGAATTAATTTCACTAAGCCTTGATGAAATCCCAGCTAAATACAAGTTAAATAATTAGTATATTTCGACATTTATTTAACCAATAAATATGCACTCATACTTGAATGTCTGCCAGGTTTCAGTGCTGTGAAAACCTGCAGAAGATAAATCAGTGCACTTATATGAAAATATGCACATTTTAGTATCAACCTTGTGCATATCTACTGCTGTTAAAGTGTCTTTACTAAAATTCCTTTCTTTTTTAACACCCTTATCTATCAATCCACATATCTATTGGCCTGGCAGTCATGGCAGACAGTATTTAGAATTACTCAAAAAGCAATCCAATTTCTGTTTGTATCCATATTTAAAAATAAATACAGACAAGAAAATTAATGTTTTCTATCTGTATCTGTAAAAATCACTAAACACGGAAAGCATAGAGCCTTAATTATGATCAATGTTTGAAGCTGGATAGCTGACGATAATCACTGCACAAAAAGAGGAATTACCAATTGTTTAAGATTTTTCAAAAAAGTGCATTTATGTTTGTTTATTTACATGTACACCGCATAAGTATGTTCATGTCTAGACTGTTCTGCCATACCTTTCTAAATACATGATTGACCTGAGATACAATGTATGCATGTTATAACGGATGGTCGATTAACTTCAGAGCTCTGCTTCAATAGTGGACCCAAAAAAATAATCGACAATGAAAAGACGTGCAGGGAAGTTACCTGGAAAACGAGAGCTCTACTTAGTGGAACAAAGCATTTTGCAATAAAGTACACTGCTAATGAGCTTGCTGATAGGAAAATTATTCTTGTGGTCATTTTGGGATTTCAAAATGATTTTGGCATTTGCTTTCCACACGAAACAAACTGGTTATGGCACACATTCATACTGTTTGAATGCACAAATAATTGCAAATACCTTTTGTCATAGACTGGCTAATAAATAGCAGCATAACATTATTTTTAGAACATAATTGCTAGTTTTAAAAGTCACCAAGGATGCCTTTGTATGGTTGGCAAGTGTGAATCTATCCTTTCTCACCTAATAACAAACGTGACATAAAATGCCAGTTTAGCAACAAAGCTGCAAAATACATAAATAGCATGCAATTTGTGTAGTTAATATTGCTTTATTAATGGCCCCAGGTGCAACGTCTGAAAAGAAATCAAGCCCTCGCTAGGTAGCTGGCTTTGTTCTACTCCACCTGCTTTACCCGAGCTCTGACGAAGACAAGTATCAGAGATTGTCAAAAGGTTTTGAGTACCTTTCAGGGGACTGAAACAGCTCAGCGACATGGAGAAAAGTAAATTCTAAGGCCCTCACAATGACGTGGTATTAATACCATATATGGGGGGAGATTTACATAAAAATCACAAAGCGCAACCCCTCGCGAAGCTGCACTGCATTGCGCGACAGGGAGGGAGCAGAAGAGTGCCGCATTGTCAAAGATATGGCTGTCTCCTCCCCTTTCCCTTGCGCCGGCGCTGATTACAGCTGCCGTGCACCACCCACACATCTTAGCGCCATAGCTCTAGGAGGTGTGTGTGTGTGGGACCAGCATATGTTTTGTACAGGAAGGGCACCCTTCCTGTGCAAAATTCTATGACTAGATACGAGGGAAAACGTTTCCAACTTTGCATGTGTGCTGTACAGTGCAGCACGCATGCAAAGTCGGAAAATGGCACAGTTTCTCACGCTAAACCCAATCTACTGTGTTTAGTGAATTGGGCTTAGTGTGAGAATCCTTGGGTGGTTGCATGGGAACTCCCATGCACCACCCTTGGCACGCCCCCATTGCGCAAAGTAATGCAAAGCAGCTCTATGCCCTGTGTTGCATTACTTGTACGTTATTTCCAGCGCTAAACAACTTTAGCGCTGGAAAGTAAATTAGAAAGAAGAGATTTTGTGCCGTTTTGCATCACTTTTGTGATGCAAACACGGCGAAAAAGCTTAGTAAATCCCCCCATGGTATTCCCGATAACAGCTGCTAATTCCGAAATGTGACCTGAAGTTATGAGTTTTTACTGGTATCGTTATTACTGTCTAGTGATACTGGGTGTGGTGTTACCGGCTAGTTTAACGGTGTGCATCACTCATGTATGAAGATGGTGATGCCAGGAAATTACAAGTAGAGATTGCAGAGTTGCAATATGTTAGCTCCTTAAACACCACAGATAGTCCAGCTGTCACCACTGCCAGTGCTGTGAGCACCAAAAATGCTACCACTTTCTCGGCTGATGCCGCTGCTGTGTTGTTACATCTGATGATGGTGGCACTTTAGAGGTAGCTGCTGCACGACCTACAGAAAACAGCACAGGAGCAACCATTTGACAGTCTTTGGTGCAGCCATTGCTGACATGGGGCATTTCAGGCCAACCTGAATTGGACCTTGTTAGACCTGGAACCAATACTGTTGTGCTCACCCACCTCAAATGGTCCGGTCCACTTATCCAGGAGCACTCCAGGCTCCACGGGGGCCATGACCTACACTTTCTGAGCAGGCTGAAACTCGATAAGAGTTGCATTCTGATCATACCACCATTTCATCTCTTCTTGGCTGGCTTCGAGATTCGCCTGAGCGAGTTGTCTGAAACGCCGAGTTTGGTAAAAGAAGGCTGGGGAGAAAGCTCCCAGTAAACCTCCCCAGAATGTATATAGCTACATGCTGGCCTTCAGAAACCAAACCCGGCGTTTCAGACAACTCGATCAGGCAAATCTGGAAGCCAGCAAGGAAGAGATGATCAGAATGCCACTCTGATCGAATTTCAGCCTGGTCAGAAAGTGTAGGTCATGGCCCCAGTGGAGCCTTGTGCGCTCCAGGATAAGTGGACCGGACCATTTGAGGTGGTGGAGCGCAAGAGTAATGTCACCTTCTTGGTGGACATGCGGTCTCCTTTGTGGGTCCTGCACGTAAACCGCCTGAAGCCCCACTTGGAGAGGTCCGAAGTGGGCATGCTCCTAGCACAGCTGTTTTGGAATGCTACCGAGCTGGGGGCTGATTCCACTGTGGTGGGGGCTGATTTTGTTGATGGAGACCTGTATGTGCTTTGAAATAAACAAAGCAAAACGAATTTCGTTCAGCACAAGCAGGTCCCCATCAACAAAATCAGCCCCCAGCTCAGCAGCATTCCAAAACACCCGGTAGCCAGTCTGGCCTTGGCTCCTAGCAACAGATGATGGAATGGAGGAGGAGACTGATCCTCTTCCTGACCTCCTGTCTGCAGAAGAGTAAGATGGGTCAGTGGATGGTGTAAACCTCTCTTCCGCCCTGACCCCTGAGCAGCAGGATGACTGTAGCCAACTGTTGAGAGAGTTTCCTGATCTGTTCTCCCTGACTCCTAGTGTCACTGATTGGTGCGTCCATGATGTGGACACTGGGGACAGTCCTCCTGTAAAGCACAAAAACTTACAGAGTGACTGACAGGGTCAGAGCTTGCATCAAGGAGGAGGTCTCCAAGATGTTTGCTTTAGGGGTGATTGAGTCCTCTAACAGCCCTTGGGCCAGCCCAGTGGTCTTGGTCCCAAAGGCTGCCGCGCCTGGTGCCACGCCAGAACTCCGGTTCTGTGTGGACTACCGAGTACTCAATTCAGTGACCAGGACTGACGCGCACCCCATCCCCAGAGATGATGAGCATATTGATGGGTTAGGGGCTGCCCTGTACTTCAGCACGTTGGATTTAACTTCTGGGTACTGGCAGATCACCTTAACTGATGGGGCAATGGAGAGGTCAGCATTCTCCACACCAGATGGGCACTACCAATTTCGGGTTACGCCCTTTGGGATGAAGAATGCCCCTGCCACCTTTTAGAGGTTGGTCAACCAGGTGTTGACTGGACTGTACGATTTCAGTGACGCCTACCTGGACAACATCGCAGTGTTCAGCGACAGTTGGGAAGAACATCTGCGCCACCTCTGGGAAGTGTTGATGGTGCTGCGGAGAGCAGGCCTCACGATTAAGGTGAGTAAGTGCCAGATCGGGCAGGGTTCCGTGGTGTACTTGGGACACCTGGTTGGGAGCAGCCAGGTGGTGCTCCTACAGCCCAAGATTGATACCATCCTGGCTTGGGAGCCACCCAAGAGCCAGACAGAGGTGAGAGCCTTTTCCATGACCCACAGGGTACTACAGGAGGTTTGTCAAGGGGTATGGCAGCATTGTTGCACCCTTGACAGAGCTGACTTCCAGAAAGCAGCCCAAGAAAGTGAACTGGACTGACACCTGTCAGAAGGCTTTTGATGCCCTGAAGATTGCCATGTGCACAGCGCCCTTGCTTCAGGAACCCAACTTCTCTAAAGAATTCATTGTGCAGACAGATGCTTCAGAGAATGTTGTAGGGGCTATTCTTTCACAGATAAATGAGGAAGGCCTAGACCAACCTGCAGCCTTTATCAGTAGGAGGTTACTTCCATGGGAACAGAGGTGGGGTTCAATTAAACGTGAGGCATTTGCTGTGGTCTGGGCACTGAAGAAGTTGAGACCATACTTGTTTGAGACTCACTTCTGGGTTCAGACCACAGGCCCCTCAGATGGTTGATGCAGATGAGGGCTGAGAATCCAAAGATGTTGAGGTGGTCCATTTCCCTACAGGGGATGGACTTCATGGTGGAAAACCACCCTGGTACAGAACACGTCAATGCTGATGGTCTGTCCAGATTTTTCTGCCTTAGTGAAGAGAACTCCCAAGGGGTGGGTAGTTCTCCACACGTTTCAGCTGGAGGGGACACGTGTTGGACCTGGCACCATTGGTTTGGGTCTCCCTTCCATCTTTTTGCTGTAGCCTCCTGTGTTTTTGCTATGTTTTTGCTGCTCTAGATGCTTTAGGCACTTTGCCACTACTATACAGTGCCAAAGTGCAAGAGCTCCCTATTTTAAATTGTTGTAATGGATTAGTGACTTCATGATTTTCTATTGTAAATATATGTCAGACCCTAGTACAGTGCACCATGTGTGCCCAGGGCCTGTAAATCAAAAGCTGCTGGTCGGCTTGCAGCACTGGTTGTGCCACCCACAGAAGCAGCTTGTAAAATATGGCTCAGGCCTGCCATTGCAGAGCCTGTGTGCAGTCTAGGACTGCCATGTCGACTTGGCCGAGTGCACACACTTGCCAGTTCCTAAACCTTCCCTTTTCTACATGTTAGTCACCCCTAAGGTAGGCCCAAGGTACCCCCATGAGCAGGGTGCATTGTATGTAAAAGGTAGACATGCCCTGATGTGTGTGGCAGGTCCTGATAGTGAATTACAGCAAATTTCGTTTTTCACTATTGCAAGGCTACCTGTTCCCATAGGCCAGAATGGGCAGTTTGATTATAACATCTTATAATCCTAACTGACCCATGGAACAAGGTAGAAATTCGAGTTTAGGATGCCTGAACTCAGAATGTAAAAATACATCTTTTAGGAAGGTGATGATTTTTACATTCTGTGTTTGAAAATAACATTTTTAGAAAGTAGGTATTTTCTTACCTAGCCATCCAGTATGTCTCTGCTGGGTTTGTGTATAGAATGCCTGGTTTGTGAGTGACAGGGGGCTGGAGAGGGCCTTGGCTCCGGCAGTCTGATGGGCCAGGGCTGGGCTGAATAGGACCTCCATTGAATAGAGAGTAGGGGGAGGAGATGATCTTTTATTACCCTGAGCCCTCATAGAATAGAGAGTAGGGGGCGGACATTTCCTTTCACTGAACTGAGCCCTCATAGAATGGAGAGTAGGGGGAGGAGATTTCCTTTCAGCTACCTGGGCCAGGTCTGCTCTCAAATAATCATGTTTCCACCTTCTGCCAGGAAGCTGCACCCAGGAGGACAAAACTGTTTTTGACTAGGTACAGACACTCTGCCTTAAGAGAACAAAGGATTTTGCAGTGTAAATATTGGGGCCCAGAACTTTAGATCACTTCTGAGAATCAAGACAAACCTTTTCTGAGGAAAGAAACCAAGGAAGCTGAAGGAGGAGACTGCCCCTGCGCTGGTGACTGCTTGGTGTTGGCCTTCAGTGGTTACTTATTGCCAAATAAAGGAGAAAAGGAACTTCGAGTGTACTTTAATCATCTTGAGGAAGATCTCCAAGGGCTTGAAGCTGAGCTTGCCTCCTGTTCTGAAGTCTCAGGAACACAAACACTTCACCACCAGCTCCCCTGAATTCCCTTGCTGGGGACTCCTCCTGCAGTTAGGTGCCTACTGTTGTTTTGGGCGCTCTGGAGACTGCGTGTCGCTGGGAGCTGGAGGTGCGAAGCAACGAGGAGAAGCGTGTCGCCACCGCAGTAGTTGCTGTCGCATTGCCGAAGAAGCGTGTCACCGCTGTTCGATGTCGCATTGCAGATGAAGCGTGTCGCATGACCGGAGAAGCGTGTCGCAGGGCCTGTTGCGTCTCCAAAGTTCATCGATTTCGCTGCACGGCTAATGGGCATGCACGCATCGCATCCACATTGTCGCGTTGCATACAAGACGCCATTTTGTTGCATCGCACTGGATCGTCGCAGTGCATCGAGGCGCCATCTTGTCGCATCGTAACCGGAACGCAGTAAGAAACCGACGCATCACCTCCTCTTCGGTAAGAAACTGATGCATCACCTCCCTTGCAGTAAGGAACCAACGCATCACCTCCCCCGATGCAAGGAACCGACACATCACCTTCCCTGTGACCCTTTTGTTTGTTTTGCGTGACGCATCCAAGGTAGTTTGAGAAGTAAAGTGTTGCATTTACCATCTACATTGAACTAAGCTATTTCTACCATTTTAAAGTCTTATTTTGGATTACTGTATTGTGGATTTTTGTCGTTTGGTCTTGTGTTAAGTCTAGATAAAGATTACTTATTGCTCTAAACTGGTGTGGTGTACATTTGTAGTGTTTTCACTGTATTACTGTATGTGTTCACAAATGATGTACACACTGCCTCCGAGATAAACCTGTCTGCTCATGCCAAGCTACCAAGGGGGTGAGCAGGCGTTATTCAGGAGTGTATTCCCCTTTTCCTTACTAGAAGCAAGGGTCCCTATTTGGACAAAGGTGTATACCTTTGCCAACTAGAGACCCCCATTTCTAACAGACCTCATGCACTTTAGTGTAAGTGTGATAGTGTGTGACTGTCTAGATACCATTTTACATAACTTCAGTGAGCTGGTCCACATAAGCGACTGGAGCCTCAGTCTGTTGTTCGCCACAAAATCCAGCAGAGAGCTGGCCATCGCCATTGTGTCTTGGTGTTAGCAGAAGAGCGGGCGAACTGGAAGGCCAATTGACGCGTGAGCAATGCCATCACACAGTTCACCAGGCAGGAAGCAGAACCTTGCCGCCATGTATACCATGACAGAGACACAAATCTGTGCTCTCCAACAATTTAGTGATAGAACAATGGCCTTTTATCATTAGATGTGTGGTGCATGGCCTATTTAATGTGTAGTCATTTGCTCTGTGCTCAAATTCATGGCTGATGACGTAGGTTTGCATGAAAAAGAGAATTGACATCCAGGAAGGATGACCAAGTCTTATGTATTGCCACTGTTGTGACGTGTGCCATTCATCCCGGTAGAAATTGTAAGTTTAACAGTTTGAATGTACCATGTTCTTTGATGTAGGGGACATGCATGGAATAACTGTAAGGAAACACAAGTGCACCAGTGTTGTTCAGTTGCACTTAGGGAATGGCAGCCCAAATGTCATTATCTAGCATAGGAGTGGGGGTTAAAGGTTGCTCTCATGGCTGTTGTGCGTTTGATCAGGGCTACATCATCACTGCCGCAGATACAGGTCGTGCCCTCCCTCCATTTGGACTGCTCCATACCAGAGTAACTCTGCATATGTGAGGTTCGATGAGGCTCGTCAGTTGCAATTAACCTGTTGAATCATGTAACTGGTCCCACTGGAAAGACAACAGCATTTGTAGTCGTGTTCATACTGTAATCCTATGGATTGAAGTTGGGCTTTGTAGCCTGATTTTTTTTTCTTGTTTATTTTTTTCGAAATTACCTAATATGATTGTGTTGTTGTAAAAATGACTTTGTATGATACATTTATTTCATTTTGTTGCTTGTGGCAATACAATCACATGCAGTACAAGTTCTAATCCGGAGAAGCAGAATTGCTTCTGCTGGTGTTGTGGACCTAAATTGCAGAAACTGATCCAATTGCAGATAATGGATCCTATTGCATCCGTTGACATCTTTTCATTGAAAATGGCTTGAGGCCAATAATTTAGAAGCCTTTATGCTGTTTCATAAACATGTTTGTTTTGAATCTCCCATAGGCCAACTTAGGGCTATGAGGAATTGTTCATTGGATTTTTCTGCACAAAAATGAGTATTTCCTTAAGCAGAAACCGAATGCGGGCAGTGCTTGATAGGTTTATTTGCAGAGTGGCAGCTTTTAAATGACAGTTTATTCAGAGACTCTCATTGTGTAAGGGTTGGTTGTCCAGGAGAAGGTTGACCTTGGTGCTTTTATATGGAGTAGATGGTTTGTGTTTGTGTATTAAGATGTTTTAAGGACCCTACTGGTTGTGATACTACAGGTGTTTGTGTTTGTGTGGTACAAGTTCCAACTGCACTATTGCCCTTCTGATCATGCTTCCGTGTGGTGTCCGAAGCTATGCAAAAAAGCTTACACCTACTGCAGATAGCAGCTACTTCTGCTTCTCAATGCGATGAAATAGGGCCATATAAAGTGTTTGGCAGATGGGATATTCCTTCACAAATGTAGCGATGTCCATCTCACTGTATTACAAATACATTATTGCCTATGGCACTTCTAATGTGTTGGACAGGATATCTGAGTTGCCTGTCTGCCAAACTCTAAATAAAGCCCACAGTGTGTCTTGTCTCATACTGTGAATTGTTGAATGCCAGATGTAAGGCTTGAGCAAATTGTTGTGGGCTTGAGCTTTCCTAACGCTAACAATGGAGGGGGGAAGGTGCAATCGCTTATGGCTTAATTTCAAAGAGTGTGATAAAGAGAAATGTGCCCAAAAAATTCCAGCTTCTCCTCCTGAACCTCCACCATACTTACCACCCTATTTGGAGTTCCCCATATTGTGAACCTCTTGCCAGCAGAGACTGTTTGGTCACAGAGGCAGTGCTTATTCTGAGCTGGTGTTTTCCAATGCTGAGCACGTATTTATCGACACCGGTGCTTTTCATGAGCACCAATTAAGGACACATTAATTTGCGGGGGATTAAGTGATCTGTTCAGAATGATAGGATGTTAAGCCAACACCAAGACTCAAACCTGATCCCCCAGCTCTCAAGTCAGCAGCTCTTTCCATTACACCACATCCTCTCCCCACTTTCATGGTTAGTAGATGGTTCAGTTCTGGCGACTCTAATAGCAGAAATGGACTGGTGCAAGCTGCCTCCTGATGAGAGCCACTTATGTTTATTACAAATTAACCACTGCTCAGAGGTAAAACCATCATTGATCTGCCACTCTAAATGCTGGCAGGTCAAGCACCCAATCAGAGAACCAACCCACCACCATTTATAGTGGTTATACTTCCCTTAAATATCTTAATGGAAAGAGGTTGACGATCAGCAGATGGTAAAGATAGTGTCCCTAATATGGTGGAAATGCTGTCACAGCATGTTGCGAAAGGCAGATATGTTGGCACCAACACTGTACCCGACTTTAAGAGGATATTTCCAATTGTTACATGTAATGCAAAAGTCCAAAATTTGATCATGGCACTGGTGGATTTTTCAACATGAGCTTCCCTCCAAAATGGATCTTCCCGGGGCTGACTCACCACCTTGGTAATTAAATCACATTTGCTGGAAATACTGCTAAATATGTAACAATAGCTGACAGAATTTCTGCCACTAGAACTTTCAGTCAAGCTTTTGTCACGGAATATCTGTCTACTCAACAGAAGAGTTTACAATGGCACATTAAATTCAGCAAGATAGCTCAGTGAGTAAAATGCTTGCTGCTGACATCTGTTGTGATTTGGAAGTCCAAGGTTTCAATGCTGACAAGGCCAATTTAGCCATCTCTCTTTAGAAGATTGGTTGGTAAATTGAGAGCTATGAAAGTGGGTAATAGTAATACCTCATGTTTACTGAGCTCCGTAATAACAGGGGTGATAGAGCGCTCAACGCTCTTAAATTTGTAAGGGGTGCATTATATTTATGAACAAACTGCACTGGTATATATTCAATGTTTGGTTAAACTTCTTGCATATTAAAATGAAGGTTATATATCATTGTATGAAAATCTATGGAGTGAAATCCTGACGTGATTTACAGAACTGATAATATTTCATATGAATCTAGAGAAATCATGTAATTGTGGACGTATATGTTGATCAATAAGTAACCAGATGTATTTACTGTTATAAGATTCGTATAAAGGCCTGTGTAACAAGTGCTTTAAGTTAGCCAGAATTGTAGGCCTGACTTTCGTTCCTTCAAGGTTTCATATCTCCTTGTTTTCTCTTAAGGTCAGGAGCTAATTAAAATGTATGTGTATAGAAAGATTTCTTTTCACCCCTACTGCAGGTGCAGGAATTTGACCTCGTTATTTTAGATTTAAGAAGATACACGGGAGGAAAGGAATATCTTTGAGGCGCTCGGACAGAGAAAAGGGAGGACACCTTCCGTGCCTGTTGAAACTAGGGAACCAAGGTCAGAGGACAGAGCTGTGAAATTAATTAGACTTTATGGAAAGTTACTTAAAAGAAGGTATTCATGGAACAATGTACCATGTGACCAGTTAGGGGTGTAACTTTGCCTTTTTCTATTAGGTACAGGAAAAGATCTGTAGGACTTCTGCTTTAGACTGAGAAAGAAGAGCATCTTAGAATGAGCTCTGTAGCTTTGTGCTTTTTAACCCATTTAATGTGAGTGTACTTCTTTGGAAGTCAAGGCGTGCTGACACCTTTTGGGGAACCTGTTGAAAGGACAGGAAGGGATGCCATTTTAGATGCAGAGTAGGGACAGATTATTCTAATTTCAGAAATACAAATGAAAAGAGATTTGGACGCAGCATCTATACTCTGCTGTGTTCTTACTTTGGAATTCATCATTTTATTCTTAGTTTGTCTTATGAACTATATTCGTAGATTGGGCTCTGTATTCGTTTTCATGTATCTTTATACTCTGATTTTGAGGTGTGTCTATATTTAGTTGTTCCTGGCTTTGTAATGAATCTACAAATGTTAAATTCGGAGTTCGTGGTTATTGGATACGGATGGGAGGGACATTGCATAATTGGTAAAATGTATTCTTCCCTCCACACTTTTAGCAGGCAAAAAAGACCATCGGTCAGAGATTCTCAAGTAAAATTTGGGTGCAGAATTCGGTCTTATCAGGGGTATGATATGAAATGTTTTTAGAAATAAGAAAATATTTAAAGTGCATCAGTCCTGCAGCGTACTTCAGTATGAGTTCTTTTGAAAAAGGTGCAGACCAGCAGAGACATTATAGTACTGACTGCTTCGCTCAAAGAAGAACTGCTGCTGTTCTATTTACAAAATGGAAGTTCTTCAGACAAGTGCCGTCACTACTCATTTGAAATATGTCAGTCTTGCGGAAAAATGTTCATGCTTTTCTATTCCTGCACAGAAGCAATGGCAAAGCGAATGAATGGCAGTTTTGCATGAAAACAGTACTTTTTAAGTATAGTGTACTAGAGTGTATTGCTGTAGCTGAAAATATGGCAGCCCAGAGTGTAGTGTGGCAATTTGCAACTAATCTATGCACTAATAGTTCACAAATAACTGACTCCGAGTGGATCACAATTCAACCTCTTTCGTGAATATTATTGAGGTAGTGTTAGAAGGTGGTTCTGACACTATGTTCCATCCGTATTTTTACCTTTTTGAGATGCAAATAGTTGAGCTTTTACTGTGGGGGAGTCTCAAAAGTTGGGACTCACCCACAGTGAACTCAGGAAGAAAGAAACTGCATGGGGATTTTACTGGTGTCCCCCTGGCTAGACCAGGCCACTGTGCAGCAGCTGGAGAAAGGTACACCAGGCTGGTTACATGCAGACACAGGTGTACATGCGTGTGCACACGTATAGGGGCTGCGCAGGGGAGATTGCTAGCGTGTGCAGTCCAGGAGCAGCTACAGAGTGAATGGTGTGGCAGGACTTATGCAGACTTGGGTGGTGACATGGAATAGGCTTTATACACTGGGAAGGAACATGCCAGGGAAAGTCAGTCTGTTTTACTGTTTTTCACTTCATTATTCCCCTATGGGGATGTGGAGCCCATGGGTTAGATTAACTTCCATAAGGCCTACAGATTCCAGACACGCACTAAAGTCCACTGTAGCGGATGTGAAAAGAAGTGTTCTGCAGAGTCCAAAGTCATATTTGCACTGCTTTTGGGTCATCCAGAAATGTCACATTTCTCTGAGTCAGTCATAATCAGACCCTGGCCGAGGGCTGACCTCAGCAGGAGGGATTGATAACCTTTCTTCCACAAGCTAAGGCCTCCTCTCCACGAAGAGAAGATGGGTGGGGCTACAGGCTCAACCATCAGCAGCTATCACTGGGTGTCAGGCACCAGGCTGCACCAAGGAGGGAAGGCAGCGACGGTGGAAGGGGCTTTTTCATAGACCATGTGGCCTGAGACCCTGAACGACGCCATTTTGAACAAACCCAGAGGCTGAACAAGAAGGAGGGAGCAGGGGCAGGGAAGTGTTCTGTCGCTGTTTGATAGGACAAACAGAGACATCCTGCCAGCCCCCTACTCAACTTTTAAAAAGTGCTTGAACAGGAATAGAAGCTCTCTCTGGGATGTGGTCTGAGAAGGCAGAAGGTGCTGGAGCCTGGTCATGGGCAGTTGGAAGGAGGAACCCCCTGACTGCCCCCCAGGGCCCTGAACCACGCCAGGTGAAGAGTCCAGGACCAGTGCACAGAAGCAGGGGCCTCTGCGCAAGCAGAATGGAGGCACAGGGGTAGAACAAAGCGATACAAAAGGGGGCGATGGACGGAGCGTTTGAACAAATCAAACACTCACCCCCAGTCAACTGATCTGGGTTTAATCCATCACAATTCTTTAGTTCACTCAGCCACCCCAGTTCAGACATGGCTATATGCAAATCAGTCTGACCCTGTGCCTCATGGGAACAGTCCAGCCCGAACTGTCAAGCCATGTCTTCCCTGGACCGGAAACAAGCATCCTGGGACCGGTTTCGGATTCATAATCCTCATCAGCCAGGCTATCTTGAATCCAGTGTCCAAGTGAACAAGGGACTCACGTCTGAGCATACCCTGCCAAACTTAGGGCGAACAAAGCAATACAAAAGGGGATGATGGACGGAGCGTTTGATCAAATCAAACACTCACCCCCAGTCAACTGATCTGGGTTTAATCCATCACCATTCTTTAGTTCACTCAGCTACCCCAGTTCAGACATGGCTATATGCAAATCAGTCTGACCCTGTGCCTCATGGGAAAAGTCCAGCCCGCACTGCCAAGCCATGTCTTCCCTGGACCGGAAACAAGCATCCTGGGACCGGTTTCGGATTCATAATCCTCATCAGCCAGGCTATCTTGAATCCAGTGGCCAAGTGAACAAGGGACTCACGTCTGAGCATACCCTGCCACACTTAGGGCGAACAAAGCGATACAAAAGGGGATGATGGACGGAGCGTTTGAACAAATCAAATACTCACCCCCAGTCAACTGATCTGGGTTTAATCCATCACCATTCTTTAGTTCACTCAGCCACCCCAGTTTAAACATGGCTATATGCAAATCAGTCTGACCCTGTGCCTCATGGGAACAGTCCAGCCCGAACTGCCAAGCCATGTTTTCCCTGGACCGGAAACAAGCATCCTGGGACCGGTTTCGGATTCATAATCCTCATCAGCCAGGCTATCTTGAATCCAGTGGCCAAGTGAACAAGGGACTCACGTCTGAGCATACCCTGCCACACTTAGGGCGAACAAAGAGATACAAAAGGGGATGATGGACGGAGCATTTGAACAAATCAAACACTCACCCCCAGTCAACTGATTTGGGTTTAATCCATCACCATTCTTTAGTTCACTCAGCCACCCCAGTTCAGACATGGCTATATGCAAATCAGTCTGACCCTGTGCCTCATGGGAACTGCCCAGCCCAAACTGCCAAGCCATGTCTTCCCTGGACCGGAAACAAGCATCCTGGGACCGGTTTCGGATTCATAATCCTCATCAGCCAGGCTATCTTGAATCCAGTGGCCAAGTGAACAAGGGACTCACGTCTGAGCATACCCTGCCACACTTAGGGCGAACAAAGCGATACAAAAAGGGATGATGAATGGAGAGTTTGAACAAATCAAACACTCACCCCCAGTCAACTGATCTGGGTTTAATCCATCACCATTCTTTAGTTCACTCAGCCACCCCAGTTCAGACATGGCTATATGGAAATCAGCTCTGATCCTGTGCCTCATGGGAACAGTCCAGCCCGAACTGCCAAGCCATGTCTTCCCTGGACCGGAAACAAGCATCCTGGGACCGGTTTCGGATTTATAATCCTCATCAGCCAGGCTATCTTGAATCCAGTGGCCAGGTGAACAAGGGACTCACGTCTGAGCATACCCTGCCACACTTAGGGCGAACAAAGCGATACAAAAGGGGATGATGGACGGAGCGTTTGAACAAATCAAACACTCACCCCCAGTCAACTGATCTGGGTTTAATCCATCACCATTCTTTAGTTCACTCAGCCACCCCAGTTCAGACATGGCTATATGCAAATCAGTCTGACCCTGTGCCTCATGGGAACAGTCCAGCCCGAACTGCTAAGCCATGTCTTCCCTGGACCGGAAACAAGCATCCTGGGACCGGTTTCGGATTCATAATCCTCATCAGCCAGGCTATCTTCAATCCAGTGGCCAAGTGAACAAGGGACTCACGTCTGAGCATACCCTGCCACACTTAGGGCGAACAAAGCGATACAAAAAGGGATGATGAATGGATCGTTTGAACAAATCAAACACTCACCCCCAGTCAACTGATCTGGGTTTAATCCATCACCATTCTTTAGTTCACTCAGCCACCCTAGTTCAGAAATGGCTATATGCAAATCAGCTCTGATCCTGTGCCTCATGGGAACAGTCCAGCCCGAACTGCCAAGCCATGTCTTCCCTGGACCGGAAACAAGCATCCTGGGACCGGTTTCGGATTCATAATCCTCATCAGCCAGGCTATCTTGAATCCAGTGGCCAGGTGAACAAGGGACTCACGTCTGAGCATACTCTGCCACACTTAGGGCGAACAAAGCGATACAAAAGGGGATGATGGACGGAGCGTTTGAACAAATCAAACACTCACCCCCAGTCAACTGATCTGGGTTTAATCCATCACCATTCTTTAGTTCACTCAGCCACCCCAGTTCAGACATGGCTATATGCAAATCAGTCTGACCCTGTGCCTCATGGGAACAGTCCAGCCCGAACTGCCAAGCCATGTCTTCCCTGGACCGGAAACAAGCATCCTGGGACCGGTTTCTGATTCATAATCCTCATCAGCCAGGCTATCTTGAATCCAGTGGCCAAGTGAACAAGGGACTCACGTCTGAGCATACCCTGCCACACTTAGGGCGAACAAAGCGATACAAAAGGGGATGATGGACGGAGCATTTGAACAAATCAAACACTCACCCCCAGTCAACTGATCTGGGTTTAATCCATCACCATTCTTTAGTTCACTCAGCCACCCCAGTTCAGACATGGCTATATGCAAATCAGTCTGACCCTGTGCCTCATGGGAACAGTCCAGCCCGAACTGCCAAGCCATGTCTTCCCTGGACCGGAAACAAGCATCCTGGGACCGGTTTCTGATTCATAATCCTCATCAGCCAGGCTATCTTGAATCCAGTGGCCAAGTGAACAAGGGACTCACGTCTGAGCATACCCTGCCACACTTAGGGCGAACAAAGCGATACAAAAGGGGATGATGGACGGAGCGTTTGAACAAATCAAATACTCACCCCCAGTCAACTGATCTGGGTTTAATCCATCACCATTCTTTAGTTCACTCAGCCACCCCAGTTTAAACATGGCTATATGCAAATCAGTCTGACCCTGTGCCTCATGGGAACAGTCCAGCCCGAACTGCCAAGCCATGTTTTCCCTGGACCGGAAACAAGCATCCTGGGACCGGTTTCGGATTCATAATCCTCATCAGCCAGGCTATCTTGAATCCAGTGGCCAAGTGAACAAGGGACTCACGTCTGAGCATACCCTGCCACACTTAGGGCGAACAAAGAGATACAAAAGGGGATGATGGACGGAGCATTTGAACAAATCAAACACTCACCCCCAGTCAACTGATTTGGGTTTAATCCATCACCATTCTTTAGTTTACTCAGCCACCCCAGTTCAGACATGGCTATATGCAAATCAGTCTGACCCTGTGCCTCATGGGAACAGTCCAGCCCGAACTGCCAAGCCATGTCTTCCCTGGACCGGAAACAAGCATCCTGGGACCGGTTTCGGATTCATAATCCTCATCAGCCAGGCTATCTTGAATCCAGTGGCCAAGTGAACAAGGGACTCACGTCTGAGCATACCCTGCCACACTTAGGGCGAACAAAGCGATACAAAAAGGGATAATGAATGGAGCGTTTGAACAAATCAAACACTCACCCCCAGTCAACTGATCTGGGTTTAATCCATCACCATTCTTTAGTTCACTCAGCCACCCCAGTTCAGACATGGCTATATGGAAATCAGCTCTGATCCTGTGCCTCATGGGAACAGTCCAGCCCGAACTGCCAAGCCATGTCTTCCCTGGACCGGAAACAAGCATCCTGGGACCGGTTTCGGATTTATAATCCTCATCAGCCAGGCTATCTTGAATCCAGTGGCCAGGTGAACAAGGGACTCACGTCTGAGCATACCCTGCCACACTTAGGGCGAACAAAGCGATACAAAAGGGGATGATGGACGGAGCGTTTGAACAAATCAAACACTCACCCCCAGTCAACTGATCTGGGTTTAATCCATCACCATTCTTTAGTTCACTCAGCCACCCCAGTTCAGACATGGCTATATGCAAATCAGTCTGACCCTGTGCCTCATGGGAACAGTCCAGCCCGAACTGCTAAGCCATGTCTTCCCTGGACCGGAAACAAGCATCCTGGGACCGGTTTCGGATTCATAATCCTCATCAGCCAGGCTATCTTCAATCCAGTGGCCAAGTGAACAAGGGACTCACGTCTGAGCATACCCTGCCACACTTAGGGCGAACAAAGCGATACAAAAAGGGATGATGAATGGATCGTTTGAACAAATCAAACACTCACCCCCAGTCAACTGATCTGGGTTTAATCCATCACCATTCTTTAGTTCACTCAGCCACCCTAGTTCAGACATGGCTATATGCAAATCAGCTCTGATCCTGTGCCTCATGGGAACAGTCCAGCCCGAACTGCCAAGCCATGTCTTCCCTGGACCGGAAACAAGCATCCTGGGACCGGTTTCGGATTCATAATCCTCATCAGCCAGGCTATCTTGAATCCAGTGGCCAGGTGAACAAGGGACTCACGTCTGAGCATACCCTGCCACACTTAGGGCGAACAAAGCGATACAAAAGGGGATGATGGACGGAGCGTTTGAACAAATCAAACACTCACCCCCAGTCAACTGATCTGGGTTTAATCCATCACCATTCTTTAGTTCACTCAGCCACCCCAGTTCAGACATGGCTATATGCAAATCAGTCTGACCCTGTGCCTCATGGGAACAGTCCAGCCCGAACTGCCAAGCCATGTCTTCCCTGGACCGGAAACAAGCATCCTGGGACCGGTTTCTGATTCATAATCCTCATCAGCCAGGCTATCTTGAATCCAGTGGCCAAGTGAACAAGGGACTCACGTCTGAGCATACCCTGCCACACTTAGGGCGAACAAAGCGATACAAAAGGGGATGATGGACGGAGCATTTGAACAAATCAAACACTCACCCCCAGTCAACTGATCTGGGTTTAATCCATCACCATTCTTTAGTTCACTCAGCCACCCCAGTTCAGACATGGCTATATGCAAATCAGTCTGACCCTGTGCCTCATGGGAACAGTCCAGCCCGAACTGCCAAGCCATGTCTTCCCTGGACCGGAAACAAGCATCCTGGGACCGGTTTCCGATTCATAATCCTCATCAGCCAGGCTATCTTGAATCCAGTGGCCAAGTGAACAAGGGACTCACGTCTGAGCATACCCTGCCACACTTAGGGCGAACAAAGCGATACAAAAGGGGATGATGGACGGAGCATTTGAACAAATCAAACACTCACCCCCAGTCAACTGATCTGGGTTTAATCCATCACCATTCTTTAGTTCACTCAGCCACCCCAGTTCAGACATGGCTATATGCAAATCAGTCTGACCCTGTGCCTCATGGGAACAGTCCAGCCCGAACTGCCAAGCCATGTCTTCCCTGGACCGGAAACAAGCATCCTGGGACCGGTTTCTGATTCATAATCCTCATCAGCCAGGCTATCTTGAATCCAGTGGCCAAGTGAACAAGGGACTCACGTCTGAGCATACCCTGCCACACTTAGGGCGAACAAAGCGGCACAGGGGTAGAGACAGGCGAAAGGCTGGCGCAGAGAGCCAGTGAAGACAGCTACCTGCTGAATACCCCCTCTAAGAGGCCCAGAGGAGAGTGCTCTCAGTGGCTGGGGGGTGCCACCAGGACCAAGAAGACGTGAAAATGGAGCCGATCGGACCCCCAAGGGCTGAGATATGGCCCCCGGAATGTAGACAACTTTGACCCCTAAGAAGACCAACGACGAAGCATGTGGGGCTCCGCCACTTGTCTCAGAGATGCCCCCTGGGTGAGTTTGGTCCCGGGGGCTGCCCCCAGGAGAAGTAAAGTCGGTGTGCACCGTCGCGCACCCCGTGAAGGTTCCCTCGCAGGGTGCCAGGAGCCCACCTTGGCCCCCTCCGAACAAGAGGTCAGGGGGAGCCCCCCCTATGAAAATGTGCCCGAGGGGCCTGGGATCCCATCCCTGGGCCCGAAGAAGGAGAGGAGCCGGGGTGGGGAGTGCCATTGTGCCCCCCCTCGAAGAGGTCTCGAGGGGCCCAGGATCCCATCCCGGGCCCTGAAGCAAAGTCAAAGAGTACTGTTGTGGTCCCTGTGAAAATGCCCCTAAGTGGGGCACCAAAGCCCACCCTGGCCCCCGCTGAAATAGCAAAAGACGGGGAGCGCCGGCGCACTCCCTTCGAGGAGGAGGAGGGGGTCCGGGACCCCATTCCCGGGCCCCAAAGAATGGGAGGAGGCTGGGGTAGTGCCACCGCACTCCCCCACTGAAGCGGGCAGACCAGAAGTGCCCAGCCGGATCCCGTGGCAGCACATGATTGTGCTGGCCACGTGGGGGAGCCGGTGGGGGCAGCCGGGGGTGGGCTCCCCAACAAGGCCTGATGATACGCCGAAGCCGCTAGCAGCTCACCGCAGCTCTCCCCAGCACAGCGGGAGAGCCGCTCATCAAATATGCATAAAGAGGAGCACAAAGCACCCCACAATGCCTTGCCAGGCAAATGGAAATTGATTGTTTTTTGTGCTTGGTGGCCCCCAGAGGAGGAGGCCCCTCTCATATGTGTGCCAAGGTGCTGGGGGAGCTGCTGGAGAAGTGCAGTCTCCCCCCCAGCATGAAGCGAAGTCCCTCCCTAAGTCACATGGGGACTTGAAAAGAATAACCCCTCAAGGGCTCAGTCTGCACGTATCACCTTCTGGGCTGGAACCTTTGTTCTACAGCTGAGGGTGTATTGAGGAGTGCACCCAGGAGTGAAGGGCTGAGTTGGGGATGTCTGTAGAAGGGCATCTCCTGGAGGTGAAGAGGTGTAGTAGAAGCATTTCTGATGCAGAGGGACTGAAGGTCACATGTGTAGGATGATGTCATAAGCAAAGTGGGGTTATGTTGTTAGACATTCCTGCTAGGGTGTCTGGCTGTGTATGCGTAATCCTGTGATTTCATCTGTGATGCCTTTAGGGGCTGTAATTGCAATGCATTCTAATGATACACAAATGTGATGAGTACTGCCATTCTAAAGATATGCTTAAACATGTATTCTTGCTGCTGTTGTTAGGTGAGGAACAACCCGGGCTGTTAGCCCCGAAGAGTTAGAGGTGCATACTTTATGGTCAGTAGGAGATGCTCAGTCAGGGTTAAGTGTCACCAAGGCAGGTGTACCCATTTTTAATGCTTGTTGATGTAATGGGGTGGGTCGCCACTAGAATGGTGCCAGTGCGCAGGGCCCACGCCCCAGGTTATGTTCGACTAATTGCATTGGGGCAAGATGATGTGCATACATGGGAGTGGTGGTACTAGACCCCACCCCCTCTGTGGGGTTGGGGGGGGGGTGGAGATGTTATGCAATGTCACAAAGTAATTCCAACGGCTTATGTATATTTGTAAATTGGTGCATAGTATTGAGTAGTGTGTGTGTTTAATAAATGTACTCTTACTTTTATAAAGCATAGCACAGACTGGACAATCAATTATTGAGTGTTATGTGTGCGCACCTGCAAATGGCGATTACTAGCCCACACCACCTCCCTTGAGTAAGCCTCAGACTGCTCTGCAACGATTCCCTCTGAGAGTCAGGCGCCACAATTGGATGTTTGGTTCCCAGTGAAGGACAAATGTAGTCTTGTTATTTGTGCAGGCCTCACAGATGTTGCCTCGTTTTCCAACAGGTAGGTTGCAAATTGTGACCCACTATGAATCTCAGCCATCACAGGGATGGTGGCCTGCTGAGGTCAGCTGAACACCATGTCTATGATTGCTTTTGAATAAAGCATTATTAGGTTTTGCTTACACATTGATTGTGCAGTGCTTGTGAAATCTCTTGTATTAAAAAAGAAATCTTAAAAGGGACTTGGAATCCTCCCATTACTTAACTTTACTTACCATTGGCTGACTCCCATATCATTCTCATGTTCTAGCTCGCTATTGGTCAGCGCTTTCTCCTGGCCCTTGTCTGACTCCTGGGTTTAGAGTCTTCATTCCTCCACCAAGTGGAGCTCGGACCAAGTGCTGCTTCCGGTGGCCAGTGTTCCTCCACTGCATACTCCTTTTTAAAAAAAGTTTTCAGGCCCTCTCCTTCACCCCGTCCCTCATCCACTCACTTTAGTTTTTTTTAAAACCCACCCCATCCCACTCTCAGTTACTTTTAACCCAACCCCGCCCTTCCCTCATCTCTGTTATTTTGAAATCCTCCTGCTCTCTGTTGTTCTTTAAAAACCCACCCCATTCTCCTCCCACTTTTTGTAGTTTTTTAAAAACTTACTGCCGCCTTCCGTTATTTTTAATCCGGCCCCAGCCGAGATTGTTGCTCAAACGCAACCCAAATTAAATTATACATATCGCTCTATTGTGTAACAGTGTGTGGTTTAGCGAATACAATGCACATGAGTTACTCTGCACAGAAGCCAATCGGAACAATTCAGCAACCGGCTCTAAGGCAATGGGTAACATTATAAAACCACCCCAACCTCTCCTGACTACATTCTCAGGACACAAAAAACTGACAGAGAGCTGGATGAGACATCTGGGATATCTTGAGTGGCCCAGCATGGATCCTGACTCACTTAGTAACAACAGACCCCGGGACTCCTTATGCTAAACAACAAAAGATGAATTGAGACTGAGATGAGTGCACTGAACTACGTATCCCAGAAACATCCTAATTTAATCAGTATACCATTCATGTCACTCTACAAAGATTCGGTTTGTCAATGTTTTTAAGACATGTTGCACAAAGGCACTAGAGACAGCTTAATTTTCTTTCAGAATGGCGTTTGGAGGAACTTGAAGTATGCCTTTGAGGAGGAATTTTGTCCTCTTGCCGAGTTTCTTTTTTTTTTTAATATATGTGCTGTCGTACATGAGTCATGTGGCTAGACAATACCGTTCTTATGGTTACATCTTTGGTTGATAGCAATACATTCAAATACGTCTATGAATAACACTCCACCACAGTGTTTACATTATCCTGAGTTTGCGAGCTAAGGAATTGGCGCAGAGGCTCCCATATGTCTTTCGGTTTGGAAGAGGTAGGAAGTTCCTCCGCATATAACTTCAGGTTCTCTTTACAGTACACCAAATCTTTAATTAAGTGTTCTACACGTGGTGCCAGTGTGCTCTCCCAGGATAGTGCCACTCGCCGCTTTGCCATCAGCAGTGCTATGCGGACAAATCTTCCACTAACCCCCTTTAACTGTGGTACGTAGCTCAATAGGCCAATTTGCGGCAGGCATTGAAGTTGCACCCCAGTCATGATATTGATGTGTTGAACCACCGAAGACCAGTATTTGTAGACAAAAGCACAATCCCACACTAAGTGCCAGAAATCAGCCTACCTCTGCCCACATCGCTTACATGGACTTGTGTCACGTAAGCCCAATCTGTGTAATTTCAGAGGAGTGTGGTAGATTTGATGAATGTATTTGAAGTGAATAATTCTTAAATTGCCGTTGGGAGAGAGTGAGCCAGTGAGTTTGCATATGTGTTCCAATGTGGCAGTGTAAGCTGGGGGAGAAGTCTATCCTTCCATCGGGCTAGGCTTTTGTCACCTGCGTACGTCTTCTCCTCCCGCACAGTTTTATACAATTTCCTTACTAGTTTACGACATGAGGGTGCCACTAATAGCAGTTGCAGAGCTTGGGAGACAGGAGGTTCAGCAGGGAACATAGGATAATGTGCTTTCACGGCTATCTTTAACCTATAAAGCGCAAATCTAAAAAGCATGGTGGGATTCGTTATGTATTGTAGCTCTTCTGACGTAATAAACACTCCTTCTGGGTAGATGTCACACATTACTTCAATGCCCACCTCCCTCAGAGATCTCATAGGACCCTCTTCTTGCTTTACCGAGAGCGCCGCATGGTGAGCCAGCGGTAGTGCGGGTGCATATAGTGGATGCTTGGCCGTAAATTTCCCAATTGCCTGCCACACAGGGACGGTAGTGTCAATTGAGTTAATTTCTTGTCGTGGTGTGCCCCTTTTCGAGTGTGTGATAATACAAGCAAGTGGAACAGGATTCACATCTCCATCCTCCACGCCATGTGTGGAGTAAAAGCGTGTGGCCTAAACCAATAGTACGCATTGTGCCTGGGCGCAGAGGTAATAAATATAAAAATCTGGCGCGCTAAACCCTCCCTTGGCATAGTCTAGGGTCAAGGTAGTTCAGCTAATTCTTGCTTGTGTACCACCCCAGATTAGTTTTAATAACGGCGAACGAATGGTGACAAAAAACTGCGTGTTAAGTTTTATTGGGATATTACTAAAAAGATATAAAGAACGAGGCAGGTTTATCATTTTGATAAGGGCAATACGGTTTGTGAGCGATAGAGACAGTGTCACCCATCTCTCAACCTTCTGCCTTAAAGAGGTGCAGGCCTTTCCGTAATTATCTTTTATAACTATCTCTGGGTCACAATGTACCCACACCCTCAGATAGTTAACCAGATCAGTAGACCATAACAAAGGGAACACCATTTCTGGAGGTGTGGTCACCTCTATTAGCGGAATTATCACTGATTGCCTCCAGTTAATAGACAGCACTGAGAAAAGACCAAACCAAATGTATTCCTGGAGGAGTTGAGCTAAATATTGCAGAGGCTCCCGTACGAACAACACCATGTCATCGGCATACTGCGATATACCAACAGGGCGATGTAGAAAGTTTAGAGCCGTTTCTCTATGACGTTGTCGGATTATACAAGTTGGGGCTCCAGTATCAGAGCAAACAGCAGCGGCGATAGTGGGCAGCCTTACCGCATGCCTCGCTCTATATTAAACGGTTCAGAAGGATGGCCAACTATGCGCGCTCTCGCCGATGGATCAGTGTAAAGGAGTCTTATCCAGTTCACAAAAACCACAGGAAACCCCATAATCTGCAGTATTTTAAACATATAACCCCACTCAATTGAATTGAATGCTTTCGCGTCATCCAATAGAACCACTGCTGCATACAATGTGGGAGGATCTAGCCCGTGAAACATAGAGAATATGGTGCGCAAATTATGAGAGGTAGAGCGCTCCGGAATTAAGCCAGATTGATCTTGTAACACCAGACTTGTCATCAAGGGCTGAAGCCGTGTGGCAAGTATTTTGGCTAGTAATTTCATATCTAAATTTATTAAGGAAAGGGGGAGATAGGAATTGCACTCAGTAGGCGATTTACCCTTTTTAAGAAGAGCGATGAGCATCGCCTGACGAAGCGATGGGGCAGACTTCCAGACTCGTGTGCTTCGCCATATACTTCTAAGAGGTAGGGAGTCAGCAGATCCGCATATTCCTTACAAAATTTGGCTCTGAGGCCATCTGGGCCTCAGATGCTTCCATCGGCTGGCTGAGATATTCGCAGTGACCATCTGATTGCCAGGCACAGGCTATGTCCAATAGATATTCTTCTAATTCCGCTGCCCCTCTGGTGCCCCTTGAAGTGTACATATCCGCATAACATATCCGGAATTGTTCAGCAATAACCTGTGGCGTGTAGTGTTCCTCTCCATGTGCATCTACTAATTTTCAATGTGTTGATGTTCTGTACAGAATCTAAGCTTTTCGGCAAGGTTATGTCCTGGCCTCCCCCCTCACCGTAAACTCGTGCATAGTGTCGCCTAGCGGTATATCTCGTTTCTGTCTCGGTTGATGCATTATACTGCAGTATGAGTTCATGGATTTGTGCAGAAGTGGTATTATTGGGAGTCGCTGCATATTCCCGCTCTAGGCGTGATAATCCCTGCTCGGTCTTTGCAAGCTGTCCCCTAAGGTCTTTTAATATGCCCGCTGTAGTACCTATACACATACCCTTGACAGTAACTTTAAAGGCTTCCCACAGACTGGCAGCGCTGTCCCCTGTGCCCACATTTGTGTTGAAGTACTGCACGATTTCGTTCCTGATAGTGTCTGCATATACAGGATCCAGCAGTGCCTCTTATCTAAATTCCCATGTAAACGGGCGGTGAGTGTTAGTGGGGATGTATAGAACAAGTCGGACTGGGTTGTGATCTGATAGGGTGCCGGGTAGGAAGTCTATCTTTGTGACCCAGGCATTTGCCCCTTCTCTCAGCAGCCAGTAATCTAATCTGGACCAACTGCCATACGCTGGTGTAACATGCGTACCCTCCCGTGCCTCGTGGTGTCGCAGTCGCCATGCATCGACCAACCCAAACTCAAACATCGCATCTTTTATACTTTTTGCCACTTGGGGGGTACGCCCTCCCTGCTGCCCTGATTTGTCTTTTTCTGGGTCTAAGTGCGTATTGAGATCCCCACCCCACAACACCTCTGTTTCTGGCCATCCTCGCAGTACATTAAACATTTTTGTGAAGCAGTCAATATCATCTGCAATGGGACCATACATATTCACAATAGTCAACAGTGTTAAACCCCCATGTGCCATGTACCATGGTACAGCGTCCCTCATCATCTGCATAGGTGTTAATCGGAGTAAACTGCAACCCACGCCTAACTAAAATGAGCACCCCCTCGCATAGGATCTTAACATCCGATTGCATCGTGAGATGCGATTCCTGCAAATGCACTATTTGAATGTTATGCCTGTCTAGACAGGTGAAGACCTGTCAGATTTTCTGAGGAGAGTTGAGTCCCCTTACATTCCAAGTTAAGCAGGCAAGTTTGTCATTTGCCATCGCCATTTTGAGTGAAGGCAATCATGGATTTCCACTCTCCAGCCATCGAGATGCATGTCATAGCCTAACCATCTGCTGATGTGAACAAGCACATGAAATTTAAAAAAAACATTTGCTTAACTGGCTGTCACCCCACCCCCACCCACTTCAGCGAACTGTTACGAAACATATTTCCCAGTTAAAGAAAACATAACTCCAGAACAGTGCGGGGTATACCCAAGGGGGAAACGCAGTGGTGCTACTCACTCCCTGGGTGATAAGGGAGGTGATCAACCACCTCTTCAATTTATCCCACTACACCACCATTGATTTGTAGCATTGAGGAGGCAAGGCGGTAATGTGTGACAGATCATATAAGCAAGAGGTGTTTCTCTGTTATAACAAACATAAAAAATGCAATCCAACACATGATGGACCCAATAGTCCTGGTTGGGCGGGATAGCACCACAATGATTCTGTCATCTACCCGCAACCAGCATCCCAGCTCCCCTGGCTAGGATGGCCCACAGGCAATAACACACAATGTTTATAACAGAAAATCTTAGCTGTCTTTGTCTGTGTCACCTCGGACTGGCGCCTCTGGCGTCTAAGTGATTTTGCAAAGTCCCTGGCTTTTTTTGGGCTGGTGAATATCTTGGCCTTGTCATCTGTCCCAATACGAAGACGCGTGGGATACAACATTGCATATAACATTTTCTCTGCAATCAGTATCTTTTTTAACATTTGATACTCTTTTCTAGCAGCTTGGACAGTTGCTGTGAAATCGGGGAAAAAGGCCAGAGTGTTGCCCTGATTGGTGACAAAGCCCTTCTGCTGGGTGACGCGAAGGACAGAGTCACAGTCTCTAAAATTAAGTAGTCTTGCAATAATCGGTCGGGGGAGCCCCAGGCGGTGGGCCTCTTCCACAATTAAGAGTTGCGATAGGTTCTCAGCACCACAAATGTCTCGGAGCATATTCTCTACATATGTCTTCAGGTGACCCACATTGTTTGATTCAGGCAGGCTCGTGATGCGTAGATTGTTGCGCCTCGAGCAGGCTTCAAGGTCCTCGTTCTTGGCCTGAATCACTGCTAGAACCTTGTCCATGTTCGATACCTTAGATGACATCTGCTGTACATTGTCCTCCGTGATTGATATGCGTTGCTCCGCTTCGCCGATTCTGATAGCTTGATTATCCAATTTGGTGGCCATGTGCTCCATGCGAGTATTGAGGGCTTCAATTTTCCCATCAATGGATTGAAGACTATTTTGTATGTCTAACAATGTCTTTTCCATGGTGGACGCAGGCTCTGTAGGCACCTCTAATTCAGCGTCAGATGTGGTTCCCCAGCCTGACATGCCAGGCTTTTTCTTTTCGAATGTGAGTCGGGATTTTGATTTATCCGATTTCTCCATGGTTTATATGATGAAATTAATGCCTGCCTTCAGTGCAACGCACTACGAGTGAGTCCTGCTTTGACCAGCCCGACACCAGAGTGCTTTGTACAGCCCCTCTCTTCGCTGATCTTGTGGCAATGCCCGGACCAAGAACAAGGGGGCCAGCTCCAGTGCCCGCAAATGGATTTTCCCAGTTGGTGAGCTGCAGCCGGATGGGAACCAGGCTGGGGAACAGGCGATAGCCTCACCGCATAAATGGCGTTTCCAGACTCCTGGTGGGTCATTTATTCCTCACGTGCCAAACTGGCGGTAAGTCCAGCACCCCCGGGGCCCGCAGTCCGCTCAACTAGCTCTCCCACATCAGGAGCCAATCCAGAGTATAATGCTCCCCAGTCCCATCTCATAGACATGGCAGGGCCACCTAGCAAACCGTAGGGAAGGAGGGTGATATTGCGCTTGCTTGTTTGTGTGGGGTGTCTCAGGATGGCCCCAGGCAGCATGGGGCAGTCAGCGGGCCGTATGTCTGTTGTTTATGTAAGCATCCAGAGGAGGGGGGAGCCCGCAACAGTCCCCAGCGGGTCCCACTATGGAGTAAGCTGTTAAGGGCACCAGCGTCGCTCACTCCGGTAGGCCAGCACATCCCCTCCGAGGTGCGCCCCAGCTCCTCTGGACGCTTGCTCACATCGCTGCAGTGCAGCAGAGTCCCGGCCTCACCCGCAGCTGTTCCCGCATCGCTCCGGAACCGGGTGGCCCCGCAGTGTCACTCACTGCGCCGCTGAAGGCAAATCACTGCATTAGTCGTCCTCCCTCCATCCGAAAGGACCGCCGCCACCAGCGGTCTCGATGTTGCGATGTTGCATGCCTGCAGAGGCAGGTACCTTCTCTCTTGTGTTTTGTCGCTCTAGCCGCTGCAATTATTCCACAAGGCATACCTCCACAAGGCTCTCAGACCTACTGACGAGAGTTCTCCTTGTTCGCCGCCATTTTGCACTGTCGCTGGTCGTCAGACTTTCCGCGCGGTGCCGGCAAACACCTCATAAACGTGCCTCCACGAGCTCACTACCCGCTCCCCTCGACTCTGGGGGGAAGCTCTGTCACAGTATGTGGTTCGATGGCGACGTGGGAGTCTATATGTTGTAGGATGTTTGGCAGCAGCCATCTTGCCGCGCGCCAAGCCACAACCCCCTGGCCTCTTGATGAGTTCAAGGAATAAGGAACAAAAGGGGAAAGATAATTAAGGAGACAAAAGCACTTGGTTTAACAGAAAGGGAAACATGACAGAATTCAGGAGGAAGGTGATACCGCACCACAAAAACAAAAGTGCTGTCCTAAATGGCACTAAGGAGATACAGCTAATACCTGATGGGTAGGATGAAATGGCACATTGCTGTGGAGGAGGGTCAAATGATCAGGATTTAGGCATGTATATTGGATATTTCATAGGGTGATGAGTTGGACAATGAGTATATAAAGGGCTAAAACCCATATGGTGTTCTCAAAGATCTTTTAGACAAGGGTATGTTTGGCCAATGTGATTCAGCATTATAGGAGTGCTTATTGGTATCAAACATCAAACATGCGTGAGTACAAAAAGTACTGGATCTCAAAACCTTTAGAGAAGGCGACAAATAATCTGATAAGAACAGAGGAGCATATTACCAAGCAATAGCGATAATTATCGCTATTGCTTGGTTAGAGACAAAATTTTACCGCTAAGCTGCGGCGATTTTTATCGCAGATAAACCTTGGTATTACCAAGGTTTATCGCAAATGCGATAAAAATCGGCCGCAATGCATGAATATCACTGAAAAGTCAGCGATATTCATGCATTACCGAGCTAATGCTCTTAGCCATGTTATCCACCTCCCATTGGATAACATGGCTAAGAACTGCTCAGGGCAGGTGTTAGCTTTTGGAGATATTTGCGCTTAGCGCGAATATCTCCAAAAGTTGGTAATAGGAGATAGCGATGTTAGCGACTGTTTCCAGTCGCTAACATCTTGGCACGCCCACTTTGCATATCATTAGTGATAAATATCACTGACATGCAAAGTGGGGCCCAAGATGGTCACTATCTCCTACTAGCTGTCGCTAACTGGTGTTAGCGACAGCTAGGTAATAGGGAGATAATTTTATCTCCGCTTTCTTGGCTTTTAAAGCCAAAAAAGCGGAGATAAACCCCCTTGATAATATGCCCCAGAATGCTCTCTATCAGTTATCGCTGGCAAATTGTTTGTAAAACCGTGTTTGAACCAAGAGTTTTTTGTTTGGGTTAGCACACACACCCTCAGTTTTGGAAAGGACTCTAAAGCAATACAAAGACAAATTATTAGGTAGAATTAAACCTTTGACACTTATTATAGACAAGGCAGAGAAAGATCATTGTAATAGTACCCTCGTTTGTGCAGGGATGAACAAAAAGCAGTTTGCTTTTTGTGGAATCAAAACATGCCCCTTGACTGATGAGATGAAAGGCAAAATGTTTGTGTATCAACCCAAAGTTACTAGACTTGGTAAAGTAGAAGACACACCATGATGTGTAAAACCGTCTGTTTCAAGATTGTTTAGTTAATGGAATTCGAAAGTATGTATTTTACAGCCTTGAATAATGTGCAAAATTTGCTGCAAAGAATATTTGAAGGCATTGGTGTTTTTGGAAGGCCTCGGAGAAGAGGATGTTTTCCTGGCCACGGCTTTATAAATTTTCAGTATCACCACAAGGAAGAGGAGCCTTCAGTGGATTCCAGACTGCAATAGGGTTTTGTGAGGAAATGGGGTGTATTAAAATGGGAGATTGTGCGACTTCTCTGTGCAATACACTTACACGCCAGTAAGTTTCATTTGTCAAACCTTCTAGCCCAACCTTGAGTGGCTGTGGTTCTGAGCAGCAAGGCTTACCCAAAGGAAAACATGTAGAGTATTTAAAAAGCACCAAACCAATTGAAGAAAAAAATGCATGAGACACTCAAGAAATCTGACACCAATTTATAAAAGTAGACTGTATTTTTAGACACCACTACGAAAGAGATCTGGAGACTTCCGTATATATAAGTTTTACAAGGTACAGTAAAATTCACTTTTTACTCCACCGTAAACACACATTGGCAAATTCTATGAATTTGACACTTAGCAACTTTTGGAGCAAAAGCCTTTGCCTAGTTTTATTTCAGTCAGTTAGAGTTACTTTGTGTGGCCAACTCCAACAGAGAGCCAGTCGAGAGGAGCAACACGGCCATCAGAAATAGTTACTTTGACAGGGAAAGCTGTCTTCAGTAAATTACAGGCACATTTATCCCTTTGATGTAAGTCCCTATGATAGTGGTCCTTATGTAAAGGATACTGGATGCTGAAGATGCTTACAGATGCTGTGAATGTGATGCAGTGTTCTTGTGGCTACTCCTTAGTGCACAGAGGAGGGCAACGCCATGCTGGTCATGGGGTTCACGTCCTTCAACGTCTTCTCAGTTCAGTGGCAGCTCCTTCTCTGGAGTGTTTGAGCATTGCCGTCCCAGTGGAGGCGACACTGGCATGCTTAAAAAATGTACTCCTATCCAAGGACTATGTTTTGCCCATTGCTGCTCTGTGTAGGGTTGGGTGGTTGAAGTGGTGCAGTAGACGTGAGGAGTCTAGATCGCATGTCAGGTTGGACAGGTCTTTGGCTATGGCCAACCAGACATGGGCTCTTCATGCTCCTTGAGCTAGCACAGTGAAAAGAAAACAAGGTGGCTGACCAAGGTCCTGCACCTCAGCTTCTTAAGTAAACAAATCAAATATATTGTCCGACCAATCTCATTTGGAGTATGCCGCACATACACTCCACTGGAGACCAGATAAGAGATTCAAGAACGGAAGGATGGTGCACCAGAATGAAGTCCGAAATTTTCAGATGTATTCAGCTTAACTTTTTTTGGACAACAGCCAAAGCATTTCATTCCGGGAGGAACTTCGTCAGGGCTGAAATAATATACAAATAAAACCACACTGAATACAAGAAACAACACGTGGACAAATATATACAATATACATACAAAGATACCCACATGTACAACATATACATGTACAACATATAAAATAATGACATTAGGAGAACGGCTAACTATACTAACAAACAGGTTTATGACACAACAAGGGGACATTCAAATAATCTTTATGTGATCTTTATACATTTTCATTTGAGAAAATGCTAAAAGAGAAGGGGAAGCCAAGTAAGAGTAAAGAGTAAAGAGAAAAAAGATCAATCCATCATCCAAGTAAAGGTAGACAAAAGCAGAGAGGGCCACAGTAAGAGGCGTTATAAAAACACCTCTAATGATACACCAAGTGTAAATACAAAGTATAGAAACCATAATATGGGGGGTGGCATCCACGCCGAAGGAGCATGGCGGTTCCAGCGTGAGCTCCGCAATGAAGCGGGACTCTGCTGAAGTGTTCGTGCCTCATATGCCGGTGGATCGGTGAAATGGCTCCGTGAGCCTTATGGCCGAATTTGACGATCCTGACATCAGTTTTGTATCCCATTTGCCGCGGCGGTGAGTTTCACTTCACAAAATCACGGGCGTTCGCCATTTTGTTTTTTGGGCGTCATCGCTCGCATTTTCTCTAAGCGGCCCCCTCCTCCTCATGGAATACCTCACATTATCTCATTTATGGACCGTTCCTGCTATATAAATGTCAGCTACAAGTTCAATGAGCATTTTAATGCCCAGCCTAATCAATTGAATTCTCTTCAATGTGCCACACTCAGCATATTGCCAGAATATACTTCCTTGCACAATATGTTATATTATAATGACTGTTTCTGGCAACATTATGGTTGCACCATTATCAACCTGGGATTGCTGCACCCTTTAACAAACGGAGCTTGACTATAAAGTCACTATCACTTCAGGGAGACTAACAACATCCAACGCTCACGCTTTTTTGTATTGAGCCACTCCTATTTTTTTTTTTTATGCCTATTTCCAAGTGTATATGTGCTCTTATTCTTCATTTATCTGAAACAATAATTGGGCATTGACTGTTTGAATTCTAAAAGTGCTCCCATTACCAATATCTCAATATCTCCTGTGGCAGAGAGACAAGTTTACATCTCTAAATGGGGTCCTAAATTTGATATACCTTTCCTCAGGTTCTCCTGTTATTACTGCTCAATTGTCTCATTATAAAGTGTGGCACATGTTGGGATCTTTGATATTATAACTTCCTCATCGTCACAAGATCTCTTCCTTTTCTAATATATTTTTTCTGAGGCGTACCCATCCAGCGATGTGCCTTAGAACTTGCTCTTTTCAGTGTTCCACAATGGCTAGCGATTTTCATACTGTCAGATCTTCTTCATCTGGTACTAAACCGAAAAGATATAAAAAATGATCCACCTTCTCCTATTCTCTCGTCACAAAATCCAGTTCTGAACTCTATATTAGACGAAGTAAGTGGCCTTCAACCCTTCATGTCCACTACCAATGAAAAGCTAAAACAGATTGAAGAGAGATGGATTGTCATGGAGGGTAAGGTTTTGGAACTAGAACAGCGACTAAGCGACTAACAAGATGTTTCCTCAAGGATTCCAACATTAGAACAGGAAATTCACAAGTTAAAACGGCACACAGAGGATCTTGCAAATCGTAATTGAAGGAATAATCAATGCATTTACGGTCTTCCGGAAAATATTGAAGGCTCTGAGATGGTTTCCTTCCTACAGAAATTCTTGCCTGAACTTTTGGATCTCCAGCCATCTGCAACTCCCCTCAACATACAGAGAGCACATTGTCTTGGTTGTCTCCATCCTTCTTCAAATAAACCTTGTGGATTCATAATGCTTTCCCTGGAATTTACCGAGCTCATGCATGTCCTGAAGGCAATAAGACTTAAACGACGGCTCATCTGGTCAGTTCATAATATTTTTATATCCCAAGATGTATCCAACGCAACAAATGTCCGTCGTAAAGAATTTCTTGCTTTACGTCCTCAAATGAGACAGCTTAATATTCATTATGGAATACTGCATCCATGCTTTTGCAAAATCACACATGAAGGACGGCCCCATTCATTTGATGATCCTGACAAACTTAAACTTTTTCTGCATGATGTCTCTTCTGGTGGAATGGATACCAACATCTGACTGTTCTTACACTTCCATGATTGTTAATAAGATGCTATCTGTTATGCTTTGTTAAAATGTTCTGACTAGTCAGTGCTGTTTTCTTATTTACGAGGCTCTCATTTCATCTGTTTTATTATTATCGCTGTGCATGTACTTCGACATTACCATGCTCCTCCAGCTTTGGTTATTTCTTGCTTTACAGATCAGGATTCTACTCCTTGATCTGTTTACTTCTTTCTTGATCTGTCTTCCTCTTTTTTCTTCTTTCTGTCTTTTCCTTATTTTCCTTCTCTCTTATTGTATGTTCATCTTGTTTATGGTACATATTTTGTCTTGTCGTTTACTTTTACTGCTATGTCTTTCCTCTTTCATATTGAACAATGTCTTCTCATTTTCTCTCATGTTTATTTTACAGTTTCATGTCCCAATCTCCTCATGTACCCCTCAATCCATTGTCGTGGTTAATGTGGTCTCGTGGAATGTTTGTGGTCTTGGTCATCCTGTCGAGAGTCAAAAGGTATTGTCTCATTTAGCTAAACTTAATGCCCAGGTTGTTTTTTTACAGGAAATCCATTGTAACGACAAAGAATCTCTTAAACGGAAGCATCATTGGGTCAATCAAATTGTTTTTTCTCCTGCTATTGATCATCATGGTAGTGTTGCTATATTATTTCACAATGTTTGTTATATACAAGGGGACCCCATACAGTAGAACCTGGGGTAGAATGATAATTTTATAAAACAATGGTTCGGAGTAGGCCTTATGTGGTCCTTGAAGGAGAACAAAGGGTATTAGCGAGTATTTAATAAGTCGCTAGGGAGCATTGGTAGTAGGAAAAATGGAATTTTTTATTTTTACTCTTTTCTCATAGCAAGACACAAAATTATATATATATATATACACAGTATTTCAGGTGCTCAGGTGAATAGTACGGTGCAGGACGTGACATAGGTGATCAAAGTGAACGAACTGTCACACACAACAAGGATAAACACACACAACAATTATATACAATGGTACAAGTGAAATTCCTTGGGTAGGTCGACGGCGTTTCGATCTATATTATTTTAGATCTTCATCAGGACAGTTGAGCCTCCTGAAACTACAGAAAATTCAATTATACTCTCATTCTTGTATGTACTTAACTGGTGTTCCTACATGTTTAGATCTGACATTGTTATGGTGCTCCCGGATAAAAATAAAAATTTAAAAAGCATGCACATGTTCAAATTACTATGCATGCATTTTTGGTGAGATGTAATAGTTAGGGGGCAGATGATCTAATCTCACCCAGGTGCGCTGCGTGTTTTTAGGCTTAGGTAATGCGCGCATGCATCTAGGGGGATTGACTGTTACAATTAAAAAATCATTATATACCTTGCCAGTGGGGGGGGCAAGGATGGTCATTCGCGTAATACTATCGGGCGGATGCCGCAGCTTTTCACGGAATCTGTGGGTAATTTAATAAGCATGAGTTGGCTCAATAGCTGTAACCATTTAATAGATATTAGCGAAGGCTAAGGAATAGCCATAAGTTGCTTACTTAACCAGAGACTCACACAAGATTGGTTAGAATCCAGGCATTAAATGGGGATTCAGGTAGTGGCTGTTTACTTCAATGTGGGGAAAATACTTGAGCTTGTAAAAGAAGGAGAAATAGAGATTATTATTAGATTATTAGGGCTCTATGGGTATTAATAGTCAAACTCCAATTGAAAAAGAGGGGGGGGTGTTATTTACTTACAGAAAATTAAGGTTAAAACATGATCAGTATCACTGCCAAGGCGCAGTCGTCGCTATGGTAGGGAAGGTTTGTTCTCCTTCAAGGACCACATAAGGCCTACTCCGAACCATTGTTTTATAAAATTATATTATTTCACAAGTCTACTAATGCACAGATTTTTTCATGAGACTGTGATACCTCAGGTCATTGGGTAATGGTTGACGTTATAATTGACAAAAAACAAATCACCTTTTTTAATATTTATGGCCCAGTAAACCAGATCCAGAATTTTGGCACTATATAAAATTGAAACTGTTATCAATTTCTAATTCACACATTGTAGTTGGTGGTGATTTTAATAACTGGTATGACCCATTCTCTGATAGATACTCTAACTGTAAATTTAAACCAGATAAATCCCACAAATCATTTCAATTGACCATTGCCTCTCGTCCTCTATTTGATACATGGAAAAGTTGTAATCCAGATATCACAGAATTTACTTTCTATTCTCCTGTACATGTCATGTCATGTCATGTCATGTCATGTCAAAGGTTCTTATATAGCGCCTTATCACCGCAAGGTCTCAAGGCGCTTGCTTTGGGAACCCATCCTGGCTTTTTCCCTGTGAGATAACCCGTACTGGGCATCCCTAAGGTAAAAGCCAGGCATCCCGCCGCGGGGGGGCCGTAGTGGAGATTAAGCAAGCTATTGCCCAGAGTTGCAGACTGTGAACCCGCGATTCAAGTAGGCACCGAAGCGAGAATTATCGAGTCCGTGGACATTTTGGGCTCAAGACCCTGCCGCGTCGGGAATTGAACCCTGGTCCCGGGTCTGACCTCTGCTTCAGGGTCTGCCTCCTCTAACCATTGTTTACAACAAGGGGTGGTGATGGACAGAGTCTCTGAATTAAGCAGAGTACTCTCACCCAGTCAAGAGATCAGGGCTAGATCCAACACCGTTTTTTAGCTCATTGCACCATCCCAGTTTCAGAACCTGGCTGTATGCAAATTAGTCTGTCCCTGGCCCAGTGCATCATGGGAACAGGGCAGACCAGACTACAAAAGCCAATTCTTACACTGGGAAGGAAACAAGCTTCCGGGGACCGGTTTCTGGCATTACAGCCGTCTTCGGCCCGGCTTGCTTGAATCCTGATGGTGCAATGAGCAAGGGACTCACATCTGAGTATACCCTTCCACGCTTAGGGTGGACAAAATTATTTACAACAAGGGGTGGTGATGGACAGAGTCTCTGAATTAAGCAGAGTACTCTCACCCAGTCAAGAGATCAGGGCTAGATCCAACACCGTTTTTTAGCTCATTGCACCATCCCAGTTTCAGAACCTGGCTGTATGCAAATTAGTCTGTCCCTGGCCCAGTGCATCATGGGAACAGGGCAGACCAGACTACAAAAGCCAATTCTTACACTGGGAAGGAAACAAGCTTCCGGGGACCGGTTTCTGGCATTACAGCCGTCTTCGGCCCGGCTTGCTTGAATCCTGATGGTGCAATGAGCAAGGGACTCACATCTGAGTATACCCTTCCACGCTTAGGGTGGACAAAATTATTTACAACAAGACTCTGTCCCTCACCACCCCTTGTTGTAAATCCTCTAACCATTGAGCCACACTTCTCCACTCATAAATCATACTAGATCTCGTAATGATTACTTTTTAATATCCAAATCACTGTTACCTTGCCTTCAAAAATCTGAAATTGTTTCTATTTTTATTTCTGTCCATGCTCCTGTTTTAACCACTATTGATTTATCCATCACCACATGTAAACAGGGTCGATGGCGCTTCAATAATTCTCTCGTAACTGATCGTACGTTTCTGTCAGAAGCCACAGCCTTTATTAAGGAATTTTTTGTCCTTAATAAATCAATAGATACATCAGTACACAATAATTGGGATGCTTTTAAAGCCTCCTTTAGAGCTTTTACTATTGCTTACTCTGCAAAGAAAAAAAAACTATTGAATGATAAATATAAAGAAACATTAACCCATCTCAAAACATTAGAACATAATTATTACTCTTCCAAGTCCCCATCATCTCCGCAAGAACTGATTAAAGCTAAATCCACCCTAAACAAAATTGTCACGCCAGACGCTTGTAACATCCTTCTCAAGATTAAATTGAAATATCATGGAGGCCAAAACAAGGCAGGGAAGATGTTAGCAAATTATTTAAAAATCAAATCAGAACGTAAAGTTATCGGCCCTATTCACTCAGAATCAACCAATGCACTCCTCTCAACGGATTCTGAGATTATTAACACATTCCAATCATATTACAATCTTTTATGTACAGAAACTACTAACCCATTTGAGGAAGAGTTTACCTCTTTTTTTCCGAGATATTCCCAAACCTAAAACTTCTCCAGATCTTTTTAGTCAGCTTGAAGAGGATATTTCTCTTCAAGAACTGTCTAATGCCCTTAAATCCTTAAGAAAAGCGAAGGCTCCTGGCCCTGATGGATTTTCAGTTGAATTATTTCTAGCTTTTTCCTCCTTTTTTGTCCCTAAATTAGTAAAACTTTTTATTTCTTTCATATCCAATTCTAAGGCTTGTGGATCTTTTTTGGAAGCCCTCATTACTGTAATCTAAAAACCAGACAAAGATCCCACCTTTTGCAAAACTGGTCATCCTTTATCACTAATTAATTATAACTGTAACATTTTTGCAAAAATCTTAGCATCTCGTCTGGAGAAAATTATTCCCATAATTATTAATCCAGATCAAGCTGGTTTTGTTAAAGGACGTCTAGCTTCTGATAATGCTAGAATGTTTTCCAATATTCTGGCTTTTAGTAAAAAATATCCCTCTCCACTAGCTGCATTATCTTTAGACGCAGAGAAAGCGTTGATCGCGTTAACAGGGATTTCATGATTCACACATTAATTTGGTTTGGTTTTGGCCCAAAATGTATTTCATAAATTAAATTGTTATATGCAAATACAAAAGCTTGCGTTTTTGTTAATGGTCTTTTTTCCCTATATTTTAACCTTCAAAGAGGTACTCGTCAGGGTTGTACTTTTTCCCCTTTACTTTTTTTGTTATGCTTCGAACCCTTTCTGGAGCTTATTAGAAGTAATCCTCTCATAACTGCTTTCAAAATAAAATCCCCTCAAATTAAATTATCTGCCTACGCTGATGATGTTCTTATTTATATGTCTAATCCTGAGTCTTCCTTGCCCCCCTTTCTACAAGAGATTTCTGCTTTCTCTAATGTTTCAGGCTATAAATTAAATTACTCTAAGACAGAGATTCTTCCCTTAAACCCTTCATGCTACAAACATATGTTTGACTCGACCAACTTTGCTTGGTGTCCTCAGAAAATGAAATATCTAGGTACTTGGTTCTCCTCTAACATACGTGATACATTACTCCATAATTTCACTGCCTTAAAACTTAAAATTACAAGTTTATTAACTTTTTGGTCTCCTTTATTTTTATCATAGTGGGCAGACTTGATACAATTAAAATGATGAATGTTCCTCTTATATTGTTTTTACTAAGGATGTTGCCAATTAAAATTCCTAAATATTACTTTACTCAGATTACTTTGTTATGTACATTTCTTTGGAATAATAAACATGCACGTATTGCTATATCCAAACTAATTCGTTCCAAATGCGAAGGGGGTGTAAGTTTTCCTGATTTCCAATTATATCATACTGCTTTTCAACTTCATCAGTCTTATGCTTTATCTAAAGATTATCAAGATTTACCTAAACCTTCATGGATTAAAGTTGAATGTTCATTACTAAATGATTTTTCTGCACAAGATATTGCATACATGACTAACTGTACTTTTATTTCTAAATATCCAATTCTGAAACATCCTCAATATCTGTTACATAATCTTTTCTTTAAAACATTTGACAAGTATCAATCCTTTTTAGCCTCCTCAATATGGTTTAATAAATATATCAAATTTCTACACAAATATTTCTACTACAATCAATGAAAAGAAAAGGGTATTTTTTTTGTACATCAAATGATTGTTAATAATATGGTCCTAACCTTCAATCAACTACAAGAGTCCTTTCACCTATCTGATTCCTGTATCCAACAATATAACACTTTAGCTCCCATATTACAAGAATGTGTACAGAGTTTTATTACTCACCCAATTCCTACTTCCTTCATACCGCATACCCCCTTAAAGCAAATTCCTTCTGATACTATATCTAGGGCCAGATGTAGGTCGCCAATTAACAGTCGGTAATGGCCGATTTCGGCCGTTACCGACCGGTAATTGGTTTTCGAGATGTAGGTGCCAATATTTTACAGATTCAGTAAATTTACCGAAATGGTAAATTTACCGAATCTGTAAAATACCGAATCGGTAATTTTACCGATTCGGTACAACCCAGATGTAGGTAGCACTGTTTCCAGTGCTACAGGCCTTCAGAAATCGGTATTTTACCACCCAATCCTAGTCCAATAGGAAGGAAAGAAAGAAAGTAGGAAGGCAGACTCTGTTGGAATTTTGCCCTTTCTGTAGGGAAACCCCAGATTTTTTGCCGAACCCTATTTTTTCTGGCTATAGATCTCTGTGCAGTTTAACCCTGCTATTCAGTAGTAAAGTGTTTGTGCCCCTCCTTTCAATATGGTAAAATTGGAATACACCTGATTGGTTTATTGAATTTTCTTGTAAGCCCCTAGTATATCGTACCAAGCATACCCCGGGCCTGTACCCTACATACTACCAATGGACTGCAGCACTCACTGTGCCATCCACTGCAGTCATAGAGTAAACAGGTCTCCGGGCCTATTGTTGTAATGTAGCTTTGCAATTTTAAACTGCAAATTCGACTTCTCAAAATAACCCCTCCAGGAATGCTAAAACCTTGCTTTTACATACTAATATATCATCCCTAAGTAGGCCATAATGCCCATACAGCATGGTGCATGGTATTTAAAAGTAGGACATCAAAAAGTTTAAATGTAAATTTTTTGGTTATAGTGAAAAGGACCTAGAAGCTATAGTCAGTGCCGTGACCATTAACTATCATTGGCACTTTGTGCTTCATGGAGCTGTTCCTAATTAAAAAAAATATTTTTTTATTTCTGTCATTTTGTTTATTAAATGTTACTAAATTGTTCTCATTAGTTTTGGGAATTTTAATAGTTTGCATTTTGACTTGGTAACTCTTTTAGTACTGCATAGTTACTGCACACCTTGCCCTATGCTAAGCCTGTCTGCTCTGTGCCATACCTACCAGGGAGTCCAGGTCAGGATAAATTTGTGACTTTGAGGGTTCATCCTGACAAGGACAGATTATTACTTGCGGTGTGTACTTACGCCCCTTAACAAATAAACCAATTTCTTACAGTCATGTAACAACGCTAAACAAGTAAAGACTTGTAGGCTTAGGTCCCACCCACAGGTGTAAAACATTTAGAGAAGAGTGAATGTGGCCACACACTCATGAAAAGGGTGTGGTCAACATCCTATGTTTGGGTGATACAATGAAATGCAGTAGTGAAAAATCTCCTTCAACTTTCTCTTTTACTTTACTATTTTCGGAAAGAGTTAACAGTGGTGTATTCTGAAATTTAGTCAGATCAACGTCCACTTTTATTTGCACTTTGCTGGATACTATCTAGCAATACCAAGTAGGGTGCAGGTTGCAGCCTGGAAACATGAACCAGCAAGCAGTAGGTAAAGAATAGGATTGCACATAACTTTTAAGGTGAACCGAAAACTAGATGTGTGTCAATGCCACAATCACTGCACGAGCAACGTTGAACGTTTGACTAGAAAATGCATTGACAATAAAGTGAGATGGTATCTTGCAAGCTGTTTGTACACGAGGACATGCTCCACATACAATTTTCATGCAGACACTTGCATGATATTACGAGTAAAATCCTTATTTATCACAATAATGACAATTGTGGGGACAACACTGCACAATTACGCCTGTCCCTAGTTAAGATGTAAGAAATGCAAATTTACTGAAGCAAAACTATTCCTGAAAACATGGGGTATTTCAGAGAAACCTACTTCAGAACAATTGCTTTTCCTCGCCTACTTGTGTGATTACTCCCCCAAAAAAACAAGCTTTTGCAATGCAATAGTACTCGCATTAGTTACATTTTGAGGTATTGGTGTTGCAAATAGCAATATTTCTATATGTATGAGTTGAGGTTCTGCTTCAAGCTAAGTATCCTTATAGTAGTATGATTGATGACTGCATGTATGTAATTTCATTGAATTAGAGGTTCACTCCCTAGTAAGGTAGGAACATATCAAGATTGGACAGTTGGTACAACCAAGGGAATAATCTGTTTGTCATTTGTTCTTTAACCCTGTTCCCTTGTGGTTGTGTAAGGGTTACTCTCTCTCTCTTTTTACTGAGTTCACAATTAACCATTGGAGGGGCCCCGAGAAAAATTAAGCAAAGCAAATACATGCCCGACAAAGTAAACTGTTGCATTTTATGGGTTCTTGAAAGGGAAGCGGGAGGGAGGAGAGAGCAGAAGGGAAACAGAGGAAGAGTGAAAGAGCGGGTGGGGAGACAGTGAAGGGGCAGATAGACGTGAAAGAGAGACAACAAAGATTGCTAAAAACTGTGGAGAGGCATATTAAAGTTAAGTATGCTACAGCGTTTTTTAAATCAGCATGGGTGCCGCGCAACCCGTGAGCTTTAAGATGCAGACAGATGGGACGATGATGCAGTCCTATGATGTTGAAAAGCACACCGACAACATATGGTTGCAGATGGGGCCAGCCGCGGCCGGTAGTGGGAGTACCTGCCGGGCGGTGATGTGGGGAGGGAGAGGGGCAGGGTGGGGGTAGTAATGTATGGATTATGGAGCTTTACAGGTAAGTACACATATAAATAAATAAAACACATTTTGTTGCGTGCACTGCATCACCAAATGCGATGCAGTGTGTGCCACGAAATTCATTTACTTACCTGTAAAGCTCCATAATCCATACAGTACAACCCCCCACCCTGCCCCTCTCCCTCCCCACGCCACCGCCCGGCAGGTCACTCCCACTACCGGCCGCGGCTGGATGGGACCCTGGTATAGTGGGGTAGTTGGGGGAAGATGGATCTTTAGCTACAATAGGTGGTAGAGCATGGGGCGCAAGAGACTTAGACCAGGAATGACCTGGCTGACTGAGCAGCAGCACTCACTGAGAAAAGCATTAGCCCTTGTGAATACTTAAATGCCGTGTTTCTTTAGTCACAAGCTGGAAGTATTTACAAGTAAATGCCTGCCACTTAATTGATACACCTGCCAAGGAAATGGTCCTAAGTGAACACAGTGTTTACTATGTTAGAAAAGAGAAGTGGCTAAAGGAGGGTTAAAAGCACACACAAGTTTGGCAGCTGGGGAGGGGAAGAGGGCCGCATTTTGGCAACTTTGGCCAAGGTACTTCGAAGAGTGGAATTACAGCTGTAAGGGGGGATGGGGCTGTCGAAAAGGCTTTGAGATAAGGAGGATGCCTAGGCAATAAAAAGCAAACTCTGCAGGCACATGCACTGCCTAAAAGCACTTAATTATTGATTACCACTTGGCAAGCGCATGCGCTGGCTATGCACACTTAATAACTGATTACCACTCTGCAAGTGCATGTGCTGCCTAGGTGCACTTTATCACATGGTTTCCCCAGTAGCGGCCAGCATGGCTCGCGGGTGCGGTGGCGAGGTAGTCACGCAGTAAGGAGGGTCATAATTAAAAAAATATATATATTAAAACCTATCTTTCCACCGGGTCCCGCTCTATTGCCTCCAACAGGAACAGGAAGCAGGCAGCAAGGCTCCCTCCCCTAACCCACTCACAAAACTGCATGCAATGTTGTGATTGGTCTGGAGCTCAGTGACACAGCTCTCCACCCGGGGCTAGAGGGGTGTCCCATCGTCCCATCACTGAGCTGACCATGTGATACAACCTCAACTGTGACAAAACGTCACACATCAATAAGACAACCTAAACAGCGACTACAAAATTTGAAATGAATGTGGAGTAATGAGGCTACTGCCTCGGTATCCAAAAACTCACCACTGTCAGAAAGAATCTGACAGACGAAAACAAGACAGACAGGCTAGAGGGGTGTGCATGTTCTCCATGCAGGCTGTGGGCACAGTGCGCATGACTGATTTGGGCGGCCCAAGAGGGCCAACCACACAGTCTGTGCATGCTCAGGAGTGGGCAAACTACTCCTCCCCTGCCCTACTTGGAGAGCAGAGCAGCCCCGCCCATCTGACTGCCCACAAAGCAAACATAAAATGCTAATAACTAAAAGTTATTACCATTTTATGTTTTGGCTTCTCACACTGCGAGAAAGCAGTGGAGCGACGCTCCTCCGCCATAGTGGAGGAGCAGCTCCTGGGCCAGTCCCAGCTATTATTTACATGGGGAGACGCGAAAAGTGCATACATTATAATTTGTGTGGTACACGGTGTGCTCCTTTGCATGCCTTTGTGTCACCTTTATCTGAAAATGTGTAAGGCGAAACGCTGCCAGTAATTAGTTCGGAGGGAGGAGACGCGTGTGCGACAGAGAGGGCCAAGCTTGCTGAAGACTTTTCGAGTTTTCTGAAAAGAACAGCGCGCCGAGATCGGCCAGAGTGCGCTGGCAAAGCAATAACAACTGAGCAGGACATGAGCAGGGGGGGGCTACATGTCAGCGACGTAAAACGTTAAACTGTGTCCACAAAGTAACAACTTGACAAGCACTTAAGCAATTAAAAATGGTAGGGTTGTTTAAAATATACCCGAATCAGGGAACTGAATGCTCAGTCATAAACAGCGTGCTGCCTCGTTTAAAAGTAATAACAGATTTGCTGGCAGCAGAGTGACAGCCAAGAGCCTGCACAGCTGCTATAAAATGGGAAACCGAGACTGAAAATATTCAACAGAACAAAATACTCACAGATATGGTAACAAGCAATGTGCAACAGCGTAGGGGTTATTTATGACATATCTGTAGAGAATGGCAAGTAATAGTGTTTTATTCACTATTAGCATAATGAAAAAATGAAGCAGCAGGGGCTGGAATGGGATCGTCTGAGGCAGCTGGTAAGGAAAATAAAATGCTTTTAAATGCATTTTGTGTGCATGTAGGTGAGAGAGAGTGTGTGTATTGGGAGCATGTGTTTCGTGTGGGCATGAGAGTGAGTAACAGGTAGTGAGAATCAGTTAGAATGAGTGAGAACGTTTAGGATTTGGGGGCAATGTATCCAGCCTTTATGACAGTATTAAGTCACAGAGAGTGATGCAAACTGGTGCAAAGGCTTGATAAAATATTTAGTTTGCAGTGCAAAACTTTTTTTATACTGGAAAGTAGCCTTAAAGTAGCACAAATAACGCGTTGTGCTGCATCATGTGGTATGCCATGGGTGTTATATGGCAAAACCAAAGGTGGTGATGGACGGAGCGTTGACTATACAAGCACTCACCCCCAGTCAACTGATCTGGGTTTAATCCATCACCGTTCTGTAGCCCATTCTGCCACTCCAGTTCAGACATGGCCAAATGCAAATCAGTCTGACCCTGTGCCTCAAGGGAACAGTCCAGCCCGAACTGCCAAGCCATGCCTTCCCTGGACCGGAAACAAACTTCCGAGGACCGGTTTCTGGCATTACAGCCGTCTTCAGCCCGGCTTGCTTGAATCCAGTGGCAAAGTGAGCAAGGGACTCACGTCTGAGCATACCCTGCCAACTTATGGTGAACAAAGCAAAACCAAAGGTGGTGATGGACGGAGCGTTGACAAAACAAGCACTCACCCAGAGTCAACTGATCTGGGTTTAATCCATTACCGTTCTTTAGCCCACTCTGGCACCCCAGTTCAGACATGGCCATATGCAAATCAGTCTGACCCTGTGCCTCAAGGGAACAGTCCAGCCCGAACTGCCAAGCCATGCCTTCCCTGGACCAGAAACAAGCTTCCGAGGACCAGTTTCTGGCATTACAGCCGTCTTCAGCCCGGCTTGCTTGAATCCAGTGGCAAAGTGAGCAAGGGACTCACGTCTGAGCATACCCTGCCAACTTATGGCGAACAAAGCAAAACCAAAGGTGGTGATGGACGGAGCGTTGACAATACAAGCACTCACCCCCAGTCAACTGATCTGGGTTTAATCCATCACCGTTCTTTAGCCCTCTCTGCCACCCCAGTTCAGACATGGCCATATGCAAATCAGTCTGACCCTGTGCCTCAAGGGAACAGTCCAGCCCGAACTGCCAAGCCATGCCTTCCCTGGACCGGAAACAAGCTTCCAAGGACCGGTTTCTGGCATTATAGCCGTCCTCAGCCCGTCCTGCTTGAATCTAGTGGCAAAGTGAGCAAGGGACTCACGTCTGAGCATACCCTGCCAACTTATGGCGAACAAAGCAAAACCAAAGGTGGTGATGGACGGAGCTTTGACAATACAAGCACTCACCCCCAGTCTGATCTGGGTTTAATCCATCACCGTTCTTTAGCCCACTCTGCCACCCCAGTTCAGACATGGCCATATGCAAATCACCACTTTGTACCACTTTGTACCACATGGGTGTTATATGGGCGTTCCTACGCTACAACCCAGAGTTTTGATGCAAAGCCCTATCTACTAAAAAAGTTAGACAGGGCTTTGCACCAAGATATAACACCTTCTTGAGGTAGGCATTACATTCAAGAAATGTTTTAATGTCTTCTAAACTTTCACACAATGCTTATGTGCTGTACTATACAACATGCATCAAATGTGTGAAAACATTTAAAGTTGTTCTAGGCACGGTGTTTCGTATTGGAAGGTTACCTGTCAAGTACAATATTTATGCTAGACATCATGCGCATACCCTTGCACCGTGGTGCAAAAGAATGTGTGCATGGTGGTAATAAGTGTGTTTGTGCACCAACTCTGGGGAAGACAGCAGCAGTTTCACATGTTAGTAGACATGGCTCTGCAACGCTCTCTCCCCCTAGTGCAGTGTAGCAACTTTGGCTGCTGCTCTGCAGAGTGCTACTTTTTTTTGTAAATGTGCCCCAACTCTCAGTGAATATGAGTGAGTCAATAAGTTAGTAAAAGAAAGAGTGACTGCAAAAAAGTGAGAGTGAATGAATGAATATGAGTGTGAAGGAGTGTAATGGAGTGTAAGCAAGAATGTGTGAGAGTGAGTGCCAGTGAGTCAGTGAACAATCCTAACTGTAAGTGAGAAGTGAGTGAGAATGAATACATGAGAATGTGAGTGTGAATGAGCGAATATATGTGAGCATGGGTGAGAACGTGGTGTTAGGCTTGTGAGTGTTCCCTTAACCCTGGCATACTGAGGAAATTATTGCCTTAAAGAGGCACCCATGGCAAAATGATAGCACCGACATACTGGAGCCTTTTAGCATGACGGCATCTGTGACAAAATGCTAGCAAACAAGGGCATTATAGAGATTATAATTGGCATATGGGGATACCCATGACAAAATGCTGGCACTGTTATACTGTATGTAATTCGTTGCATAAGGGCACCTGTGGGAAACCTCTGGTGCTCGCACACTGGAGGAAATTCTTTGCATAGTGGTATCCATGGCAAAATGCTGGTGCTGGCACATTTTAGGTAATTTTTGGCATAAGGGAGGACAATTGTGGTATATGTGATGGGGCAATCATGACAAAAGGCCGGCCCTGATATACTGGAGATTATTTTTGACATAAGCATCACCCATGGTTAATGGACAGCACTAATGGCAAAAGTCTGGCAGTGGCATATTGTATGTATTTTTTGGACTAAAGCGGCACGTGTGGCATTTGGCGAGCACACATGACAATATGCCAGACCTGGCACTATGGAAGTATTTCTTGACATATGGGGGCAGCCCTAGCACATTGTGGAAAAAAGTGTAATCAACTCATGGAGAGTTTCAGGTTAAATTGGTCTGGCACACCATGAAATACTTGAATATTTAATGAGTGCTTTTTCAGAGGCTGTGAACTTTTAGCAAATATAACATACACTGTCTTGCCTCATTTTTTAAAAGTTTTCTTGGGGTAGATCCCTTTAACCCCCTCTAGAAGATACCTTCCCTAGAAGATGGCAGACTCACCCGCAACAACTCACGGCAAAGCACTACACGTTAGGTTTTGTAAACTTAATAAATTCAGTTGTGCAATATGCGCACTTATGATTAAATAAAAAATGAAGTAAAACCAGACATTTTTAAATAAGTTGTTGCCATGTTTCTTTATTGTGAATACATGCAAAATGAAATGTCTGAATAAAACCTTCACCTCTGTGCTTCACACGAGTAATATGGCCTTGTACATGATCTTAAATCAAAATGTATTAACGGAAAGGAATACTTTGGACCACTAATATAGGTTATATTAAATATATGGTCTACATCGAGTAATACAAGTAATACAATACAACTAATATTATTTTATTTAAAGCTCTTTTTCCTCTCCCTGTGATTTATCAACACATTCCTCACTGCGGTATACAATAGGGAAACTATTAAATCATTGCATTTTATTGTATATAAATGTAGGTTTCCAGTGCTTTTGTATGTTTTGTGGCACACGATCCTCTTCAGATGAACAAACAAGTGTTCATGTATTGCTAAGAGAAATGAGTAATGATCTCCTTGCATATCATAGTAACAACTGAATACGAGTGGTATCTAAAATAGACATTTGTGTATGTTGTGTTAGTAAATTAAACATGCTTTTATTGTGGAACTTTAGTGATGTCAATTATTGTGATCTCATCAGAGTTAAGGTCATGTGACATCATTCTCTAGGAGGATTAAGGGTCGAAGGTCATGTGATGCCCCTTTCTGTGAGTCATTGAGGTCAAGAGTATGTGATGCCACTTTTGCTACCCCTGGCATTTTGGTAAATATGCTCAGTGACCATACTAAAGGTGTTTGGGAATATGAGACTTCAAACAAAAACTAAAAAGCAAATGGATGGAGCAGAGAACCTCAATGCTGCTCTAAAAAGTGAACTATATGCAACCATTAGACCACAATCCATGGTAAAATGCTAAGGATGTTTGGGCTAACAATGACATCAATAACCATAAAGTCAATACAAAAATATGAAACAAGTTGGACCAGAAGGAGACTAGACCGCAGCAACATTCCTATTTGTGGGTGGCAAGAAAAAACATTCTGTGCACACATTCAAACTGATGCTCACGGTGTTAGTCCTCCAGACCCATCTATCCTCATGCAATTTGAACAGGTGGGCAACATTTTCTTTTCTGACAGTTATTTTAATCTCTTTGATCGCAAGCATTTTATTTAAAATGGAGATTGAACACAACATCTAATTCAAATTGATGCTGTAATACTCTTGGAATTAATTAATCCAGTTATGAAATGCATTGAGTTCTATGTGTCTACCTCTCCAGATCATAAATACTAGGGGCCGATTCACAAAGGTAAAGTTAGACCAAGTCAAAGTTTACAACTTTCAGTATTCAGAAAGGGCATTTACTACTCGTGCCCAAAAGTTGAACTTTAGGACTTTCAGTATTCACAACGGGCATTTTGGAGTTGTAAAGGTCCTTTATGAATACCTAAATTCGAACTTTATGACTTTCAGTATTCACAACGGGCATTTTGGAGTTGTAAAGGTCCTTTATGAATACCTAAATTCGAACTTTATGACTTTCAGTATTCACAACGGGCATTTTCGAGTAGTAAAGGTCCCTTATGAATGCCTAAATTCGAACTTTTCGACTTTCAGTATTCACAAAGGGCTTTTACGAGTAGCAAATGCCCTTTGTGAATACCAAAAATCGTAAAGTTTGACTTTCGTCTAACTTTACCTTTGTGAGTCAGGCCCATTGTCTTTGTATCTTATCACTTTTAAGGATGATGGCTTACACGAGAGATGCATTTGTCTTCAAAATCTACAACATACAGGTTTGCTATATTATGAGCTAAAATGTTTCTAATGGCTACACCTTTTGTTTTGGCAAAGAAAAGACCATTGAATATAACGCAATGTGGCACTTTCTGTAATAAACGAGGCAAGTACTCTATGAGAATGAGTTCTCCCTTCAAGGGCAGTTTCCAGGATTGTCAAGGCTTCTGATTGTGACAAGTTTGTGTAAAGACTCTTCATATCCATGGTGGCCAAAAAATCTATTTTCCCATCAAAAAGACGGTCTTCCACGTTGTTAAGAACTAACGTACTGTTACAAAAAATGATTTACTGTGTGACACAAAGGATTTGCTAAAAAATGAACATATCTCTGCCTGAGGTTGTAGAATAGATTTTCAGTCGGATGCGATTGTATGTATGTATCTGCGATAGAATAATCGGATTTATTCAAATTAATTTTCACTAACAAAGTTTTCATCAATGCTAATTTTGGTAGTATTTACAGCCATCATCATTAAATGAATATAATATATAGATGATTTAATTAGCATCTGGAGAGATAGTGGCATAGAACTCAATCCATTCCATGACTGGGTTAATTCCACACATACTTATTTATCATTTCCTCTGGAGTATGATTACAACAATAAAAACGTTTTTTTTTTTACATTTGTCCATTAAGGAAGAGGTCTGCACGGTATACACTTCATTGTACACAAAACCTACATCTCCAGTCGATCCCAGCCCCTTGGCTAGCTCTGTGCCTAACACACAATTGTGCTCCCGCAGGCAGTTGGCAGCCTGCTGTTCTTTTGATGAGCACAGAAAGCAGCAAGCTACAAGAGGAAAATGAAAGCGCACCACAAGATAGTTTCATAAAATACGATAAAAGGAAGTGGCCCGACAAAAATGTATTGCTTTTTGTTTTATACCTCCGGGTAAAATAGACTTTCTTTTCAAATGTGTCCAAGTGGTTTTGCAAAATGTTTGGCAATAATTGGGAGCAGGATCTCGTGTGAAACACTTGAAAATACCTCACATCCGTGCTGTGCAGCAGAGTAACCATGTTGAGGCTTCAAGGTAAATATCACGGGTTCGATTAAGTTAGCTGTATGATAAACAATTCTTAGATTGGCCTTATTTATGAATTTCCAGGAGCACAACATGCCTTCTCATGGAAAAAAAAAAACTGGAAACAAAAGTAACCATGTTGTTGTCCTGGGATTTCAGGAGTCAGTCATATAAAATTCTCGAGTAAGGCACTACTACTTACAGGGAAAGCTTTGTGAATCGGGCCTTAAGTCAGCCGCTGCGTTTGCAAGATTAGTTAGTTCTGCCTCCCTTTTAACTTCATAGTAAAGAATTTGCACATGGATATCATGGGTCATTCTCAGAGCAATGGGGCATTGTATTGAGCACGCAAGGTTTCAAAGCTGCAAACAAGAGAATGTTTCAAACCACTGTTGTTAACACAGGTTTATCATTCGTGCAACAGGTTCAATGGCACTGGGACCCAAGGATGTGGGATGACTACTGTAGCCCATATGTGGTGGCTCTGTTTTACTACCTAACATAGGTACAATGAGTCCATTCTCCTTGTTTGCTTTGGGCCGTTTCTACACCATGGATTCAAGCAAGCCGGGCTGAAGACGGCTGTAATGCCAGAAACCGGTCCTCAGAAGCTTGTTTCCGGTCCAGGGAAGGCATGGCTTGGCAGTTCGGGCTGGACTGTTCCCATGAGGCACAGGGTCAGACTGATTTGCATATAGCCATGTCTGAACTGGGGTGGCAGAGTGGGCTAAAGAACGGTGATGGGTCAAACCCAGATCTTTTGACTGGGTGTGAGTGTTTGATTGGTTCAGATGTTCCGTCCATCACCACCCCCTTTTGTACCGTTTCTACACCATTGGCTGCGAAAAGCTAGGTGAGGTTAATAGAGCCGGCATGCCTTAATCTTCAATGTTACGGCATTACAGAATAAAGTTCTAACTTCATATATTTCTATAGAGGCCTCTTTGGAACAGAGGAGCCTCACAAAAAGTGTGCTGACCCAAATGACTTGTATTGTGTGGGCCCATGATCTTAAGGTGTTGATATCTACAACGTGCAAATAGTGTTGTCGACTTACCATGCAAAAAGTGCTGTGAAACAAAATGGCTCCATAATGGGGTTGTGAAAAAGTAGATTATTAGTTGAGATGGATGATAGTCCACCACAAGAAATATTTTCACTATTCTTGTTAAGTCTAGTCATGGTTTCAGTAATTTAAACCTGAACTCAACCCATGGTAGCTATGGCACAGAGCCGACAGTCTTAACTTAAGAAAATGTGTAAAGTGTTTAGAAGTACCAAAAAGTCAAAAACGCAACACAATAAAAATCCCACTCCAACTTGTAAAAATAAAGAAGGATTTAGTGAACAAAATGACACCAAAACTACAAAAATCTAATAAGGCTAACTAGAGATACAAACTTTTAAACTTTTAAATGAAACTAGAGCCAAAAAGAATTAAATGCCAACCGCGGTCATCTGGTTGCACTTAACTGGGCTTGATTTCAGGCCTAACAGGATGGAGCATGGGTCGAACACAGAAACCAGGTTTGGCCAGGCAGCAGACTATGGCCGAGAAGGACTCTACAAGGCCAGATAGCAAGCATAGAGGTCCCAGTGAAGCTGTTGACTTTTGGTGGGAAAGGTCAGAGCAGGAGAAATTAAAAATTTGTTCTCTAGGGAGGTCTTTTGCCAGCCAGATACTTTTGGTGCCTACGCCTGGTGAAGGTTCTATGTTCAGCTTTAGTCATCTTTTTAGAGCTTTGATTCCTCCTGTGGGGCAAAGCTGCAAGCTGTAGCAGGACAGGGTCCCATGAGGCCAGATGCACTCTTTGCAATGTCCAACTGAAACTGATTTGCTGCTGCTGAAAAGCTCCTAGCAGGAACAACCTGATTCAACAGCCCAGTGGCAATGCATCCTCGTAGGATTGACTTAGTAAGTTTGTCACAGCCCTCTTGAGGTATTTAGAGCCCAAAAGTTTCTCATTCCAAGGTTTTCCAGGGTGTTAGGAGGGCTATCCTTTGAAACAGCCAAGGGTCTCAGGACCTCCGGAATAGCACTTGAGGAACATGACTCACTCCAGCAGAAGTCACCAGTAGGGTCCAGGTCAGGTCCAATCAAAACTGGTCAGCAGGGCTCTTCTGGAAAAGGGCTTCTTGAAGCTTGTTTTGTCCATGTAGCTGAACAAGAAGTCAGACAACTGGCCCTGCTATTTCACTTCTTTGTCCTGGGCACAAGTTGGAGAAGGTCCAGCCTTTTGCGTCTACTCACAAGTCTCAACAGCAGGGGCAGCCTTTCTTTTGTTTTCCACAGGTCCAATAGTGTTCTGAAGAGGGTGCCGGGGGTGCCACATTTATGTCTGGCCCTATCCTGTGGGTGACAGTGACTCCTGGTCCCTCCTTTACCAGAGAGTATTCCTGGCCACTTTTGCAGCAGTTTCTATGTGCCCTAATGTAAACAATCCCACAATACCCTTTTCTGCCCCCATCCAAGACGGTGAATCCCTTCTTACCTTGTACAAAGCCTGTATTCACACCCCAGAGATGTGGCCAGTGAAATGAGCAACCCCTCCTCTGGGGTCACTTATAGCCAGTTCTGGGGCAGTTCCTCTCCCACTGGGATTGGTGCCTGCTTGACAGGGGAATGATGAAGGGCCCTGCCCAGGTTCCATCTAATATTTGCTTATGACAGGCTAGGCTTCTTTGAAGTTAATCAATTCCTGAGCGTAGCCCAGAAGGTCATCCTGCCAGAAGATCAGAAACACCTCCCCATACCCAAACCTTTGTTTTGTTCTGGGAGTAGTTTTCACACAACATCAAAGGGTCTATTTAGCAGCCATGTGACAGTTGGAGCTCATGCAAATGGGCCTCCAGGGACTTTAGGCGGGAAAAGATGAGTTTCTAAAAGTATCTTTTCTAAAATGCTTATTACTAATCTAACACCATTGAATCGGGCATGTAATAAATATTTCAAAAAGTCCAAGAAAGACATTTGTAGGTTTTTGCTAGCCAGGGATAACATTATTAAGGGCCTGATTTAGATCTTGGTGGTCTTACTGCCGCCAGACACAGCAGCGGTCCTAAATACTCTGCCAAGTCAATGGTTCTTTGTCTGCTGTATTTAGATGCATGCTGCCAACTCACCGTCCGTGTTGACCGAGTGTTTCCTAGTGTGGTTGCAGAACACCACTACCGACTTTGCGAACTCCACTGCCAGTGAATAGCACTCTCTCACCATCAGGATGGAGGGTTTCTGCCAAGCAGATTTAGATTTCACAGCTGTAATGGCGGTCTCCTAGCGGTGGTTCCCTTACGGAGGGAGTCGATCACAGTACGTGCTCAACAATGCACTATTACTGTGGCCATTGGATGGTTGCTTGCAGAACACACCTGATGTCCAAATACCAAATGGAAACACCAATGTACTCAAAGAATCCCCTGGCAGCTACACAGCATTAGCAAAAACTCACAATACACATATAAGGCCCACGCAGACATGAATGTATAAGAAAAATGGAAACACCTGCATACCACACTATAAAACACACCCCATTTCAGACCATGATCTTTTGCCATTCCACTGCACCATGACATTTTCTACCATACTCTTTGTCAGTGAAGTGAGGGTTTTTTGTTCCTTTTGTAGGTCTTGGACTAGGCAGCGCATGCGCTACCTCGTCAAGAGATGCTGTATACAGTATTGTGGGGGAAGCTCTGCCCACTTTCCAATCTATGTTTTCATTGGCTTTAATTGTAAATGCTGCATTTTCATTAGTCTTTAGGTTGTTAGTCCCTCCTTCTGACAGTCATGTTGTCACGTATATTCTTCCCCGGCTATTGGCCCCTTTACTTCAAAACTATTTTTGCCCTGTATTCCCCCCACCCTCTCCCACAGTCTGTGACTTTTTGGCCCCCCTCTCGCATCCCCCCACTCCCGTTTGTGCCTTTCTGTACCTCCATCCTCCTGTTTCCAATGCACTAGGACTCTCTTAAATACGAGTCCTATTGCATTAGGAAATGCTTGTTTGTTGTGGGATTGGCTGGTTGCTTGCACTCCTTTTCCATGTCACGCTGCTGACGGCTTTTTTTGCCTGACTCTATAACACATGCGCAATACTCACTCCCGCCTCTAGTCTCTCACCGCTTCCTCCCTTTGGTAGCCTGCCCTGCCCTCCTTCTCCCCCTCCCTCTCCCCGTGCTTGTGCGAGTGCTGGGCTCGGTATCCCAGGCTGCTGCCTATCGTCCACGCCCAGCCTCCCTCCCATGAAAGATCTGCTTCACAGGCCTATGTGTGGGAGGGAGACAGCCGCGCTCGGAGCAGACGATCCCAATGTGAGCGGCAGAGGGAGGAGGTAGGACGAGAATCTGCTGTCCTCGTGCAGCATTACCACACTCCCACCCACGGCTGCTCCGCTCCAGCACAGGCGGGCCCTGGGCAGAAAGGTGACAGGAGAGCCCCTGGCCGCTAACAAATGGGTAGAGTGCCAGCCCTGCTGTCGGGGGTGCTGTTGGCACTGAGTGAACGAACAAGGCAGCCACCGCCGCTTGGAGGAAGTTGCACTCACTGAGTGCTTGTTTTAAAATGCTGTTGCTTCCTAAAAACACTGCCGTAAGCCCTAGCGCTGCTAGACCAGAGTTCAGCAATACTTTGGCACCTCTAATTGTTTACCTACATTGGATCTGAATGGGTCAAACATTAGGAGAATACTCTCTTTTTCTTGGGGGGTTATCAAGTTTTGGATGGTCCAGGCCCTGGATGCTGTATTCAGTCTAGTAATAAACATTTAAGGTGGCCTGTATGATCCAAAGCTGCCCTCAAAACCCTTTACCCTTCACTCGGAGAGCACAAAAATGGTCCTCAGCTCTTGATCAGGGATCTTTGTGCAGTGTCGACTCTCCGTTGAACGGTTTGACTTGCCGGGTAACGCGAGGAAAATTAGGTGCATCCCATTAGGAATATGGTACACTTCGGACTGATAGTGAGTTTAAGATTCTTTGTTCCATTTAACCTGCCATTTAGGGGTCAGTATAGCTTACTAGAGTAAGCTGACACTGAACTGGATAGTACATACACTGAGCCATCAGGAACACAACACAGGGCCCTTAATATGTAAAAACAGTCACAGCATGGGGCATGGGGCGTGTCAGCCTCAATAGCAAATCGGAGGTGAAGAATGCCACGCCACCTTCTCCTTTAGTTGATGTTTGCGTGTTCTTCCAAATGCGCCATTTTTTGTGAAATGACGCTCAACATTCTACTTAACAGCATACCTGGTTTTTAACTTGTTTAATAAAACATACTACTCTATTTAATTTAGTTGTAGAAGCATGCTACTGTATTTTTTTTGTTTCTTAAAAAGTGCAGTATGCCAATCTCCGGATGAACAGCTGGATACCAATATTTTTGACAAGATACATTAAACTGTACTAATTTTTTCGTTTCTGAGCACCGTTTATTATGTCCGGTCTTAGCAGAGTGGACGGGACAGAAAGCTCACTACTTCTGCTGGTAGATCGGAAGGTTTAAGGGTTAGAGGTTGTGATGTAGTCACTAGCAGGGTCATAGTTGGAGTGACAACACAGGCCATAGGTTCCTATGAGTGGGGTCCCAAAGTGAGCGGACAGTCAAGTCTGAGCATCATGTCTGGATAATGTGCCGAATGTAGGGAGGCCTCCATCAGTTTGCGATCGAAGGCTCTGATTGGATTTTTATTTATTTATTTATTTATTTGAATTTGTAATGCGCAACAGCTACCCACAGTGGGTTTCCCGGCGCAAGGGTGAGACTGAAGAAGAAAAAGGACATGCAGCAGTACCATAGGACAATAGCAGCAACTCATATATTTATTGGAAAAGCATAGTTTTCAGTTTTTTCCGGAAACTAAAAAGGTTGGTTTCAGATTTCAGGGCAATTGGAAGCGCGTTCCAATATTTGGGACCAAGATGGTAAAAGGCTCTACCCCCATCCTAGCAAGTTTAAATCTTGGGACAACAAAGTCGCAATTTGCGGATGATCTTAATGTGCGACTAGGCTTGTAAGGTTGAACAAGACTCTGCAAGTATTTTGGAGCCGTGCCCTGTTTGATTTTAAAAAGATAACACGGGGCTTTAAATTTTATACGGCTAGAGACCCTAAGCCAGTGTAAATCTCGGAGAGCCTGAGAGGCCGATGATTTCCTCGGGATGTTAAGAAGAAGTCGGGCTGACGAGTTTTGTACAACCTGAAGCTTATTGATGGTTGCTACGTCTGCACCGAGATAGAGGACATTTCCGTAGTCCAGGCGAGAGGTTACTAACGCCTGGACTACGGTTCTCCTGGTGGCATATGGCAGCATCCATAGAATTTTCTGGAGCCAACGCAGGGTGGCAAAGCAGATGGCGGCCACTTTAGTGGATGAGGGAGTAAAGGCTGCGAGAGTCTTACACTGGGGAAGGTAGGGAGGGGCAGGCTATTCTTCTTTTCCGCGGAGGAGACCTGCATCTCCCAGAATCTGACGAGTGCAACACCCTTGCCTTTCCGGTATGAGGGTGACCAATCACAAGGAGGTTAGTAGAGACTTGATTAGAGGCTAAAGATTGCAGGGTAGAAATGCGTGTGTTTAGTGTTTCAGAGTTATCCAGGGAGCCCTCTTTCCATCACATTTTTATGTTTTGCTGTTTTATAACACGGGAACTCGACCTGGAGGGATTAGAGCGCTTTACACGAGCACCAGTTAGTTACATTACAGAAGAACACATTCTTTTTTTTCTAGGCATGGGGTGACTAAGCAATTTACCCAGAATCACAGAGTGTTGAGCCTACCGGAGACTCGAACCTAATTCCCCAGATCCAAAGTTGGCAGCTCTGGCCATAACGCCACATCCTCCATAAGTAATAGCCTAAGCTTCGTGACAATGCCTCCTTCAGCGATGCTGTGTTCTCCACGTTTTCGTTCCTTTGCGAATTATAATAACTTTATGTGTACACCGTAGCTTTCATCCCCGGTCATTAAATCCTCCGGAGACTGCTTAGGTCACTGCCATCTAAATATTTAAGCTTTGCCCGATAATGAGCGGAGCACGATGTTTGTAAGCTCAGAAACACAGATCTGGACTACAGAGCTAAGGCATGCATGCTCTCAGTGAGGCTTTTAATATTTATTTTTAAGTATCTTGTTTCAGTTAAGCAACACTTGACAGTGTAGCTGTGAGGCTAATAGGGGCGTTCAGTTTCAAAGCTGTGTGTGGATTTCCCAATGTAATTGTCTTTACCTTTTTGGAGATTGGTTGCCTAGTCACACCACAAAGTTTATTGCATTCATTAGAGATGATGAATGTGTCACTAGTTTCACTATCCAGTTATTTTTGCCCCTTACATCCAAAACGAAACATAGACAGCAATTCCTGCTGTAGTTAGCTCTAGATGACTGTGTTTCAGTTTGTGAGCCTTTATTAGCTGACCCATGTCAGAAATAAAAATTAACGGCATGAAATAAATACCATTAACAATAACACACCCTCCAAGTTTTTGGGAGTGGGTCAGTGTTCCATTACAGTATCATAGACAGACAGTAAGATAAAGGCGTGGAGAGTTCACTGAAGGCTGCAGTACAAAAGCAGAAGAGATTAAATGGATTCGATATTACTTTACGACATTTCAGTAGCATGCTATCCGAAATTGCAAAAAAAAAAAAAAGATTTTACATTGAATTGTTTTAAAATCATGACCACTTTTATCTGGCTGGATAAGCCACGGCGGATGGTAGCAAGTTTCCTCCCTGCACCCGTTCTTTTCCTTTGCATTCAGGGGTAGTAAGTCCTTAATGCTGTTTGCACTTAACTGTTAAGTGATTGTCATCCAGAGTTAGCTCAGTAAAAACCAGTTATCTTTCCACTCATCTTTCATGCGGTTCGTTGGTCATTGGCAAGGAGCAATCCTGTCTTTTGGAAGTGCTTGGCAAACCACTATAATTTTTTCAAACTGTTTACCAATCCAAGCACCTGAATGCATCCTCAGGGCTGTGTGCGCATGCGTTTTATGAATTATACCCACTCTCCTTCCTTTCTTCTAAAATGAATGGTTTTATTCTTACACCTTACAGCCCGTAACCCTTTATGTGTTCAGTAATTATAATGCATGCACTGATGAACTGGCAATTTAATTTGACTTCGCAAGGATAAAAGACCAAGTTAGCCCTATTTGTCTTCCCTAACCTCAATATTAGGAATATATGATATTACCACGATTACAAGTTCCACGCATGGCATTACCACGCGAATTTTAGTTCGCAAGTGGCTTTACCACGCTGGAATTTGCAACAAAGGATTATACCACGCATTTTAACGTCCTTTAATCACAAACGATAAAGATTAATTTCTTACCTGACACCTTCCTGTCTTTCACCAGCAGCCCGTACTTCAATTCACCATCGAAACAAGCGTCAAAACACGTCTACCAAAACTAAAAAAGGACTGCTATTTTCACGTACACGGCACGTCTTTGGGGGAGGCACTTTCCTTTTTCTTCGGTGGTACTGAAGTTCGTTTTTTTAATTTAAGTAATCCGCTCCTTTGTTTGTTTTTTGGGGGGGAGACCCCCCCAGCGCCCCTCCGAGCCCCCCCCCTGCCCCCCAAGCCCACGCCCCCCCTGCCCCCCCAAGCCCACGCAGAACGACTTGAAGGAATACCACGTCTCCCCCCCAGCCCGTGGTAAAGACGTCGTGGAAGGCACCCTCGTTGTAAAGACGTTTGCGTGGTAAGTGTCACGTGGTAAACGTTATTAGTGGTAATGCCTTCGTGGTAAATGATGTTTCCCCAATATTAGTAGATTAGTCTTGTGGAGCTGGTGATGCGTTGGTGACCAATCTTGGAAGGATAAACGACAGAGTCAGTCCTGTCTGTCATCTTTTTCTCCCTCACAGGTTGTCGTTGCTCCCTCCTCACTCTGCTTAATTTGAGCCGCTGGGTGCAGCACCCAGGATAATGTGCTAGATGGATAAATACATTGCATAGCAGATTGCTTTCCTGATACTGTGTTTTTTCTCGCCCCAATGCTGTTACTACTATTCTGCTAATTCTGCTGTTAGCGTGTCCTGCTAATTTCATTGCCACTGCTATCCTGCTAACACTGATGTTCTGCTCTCACATTTCTCCTACTGTCACCAATGCTGTCCTCTTCCTACTGCAGTCAGTATTTTAATAATACTGCTCACACTATTGTCCCACTGCCACTGCTGTAGTTACACTCCTATTATTGTTTTCCTGCTGCTGTTTGTTTTCCCCACACCGCTATTACTACTAATCTGCTAATTTTGCTGTTAGTGTGTCCTGCTAATTTAATTGTCACTAAAGTCCTGCTCTCACTGCTCACATTACTCTCATGATAAATCTGTTGTCACTGCTGTACTGCTCACTCTGTTATCCTACTAACTCTAATGTTGCAGTTATCCTGTATATATTGTTATTACTGCTGTCCTGGTAACTATGCTGTAACTGGCACACCACTAAACTCATTAATATGTCGAGACCAATTGGCATTGACATTGCTTGTTCCTGTTTCTTGTCTCTTTATCTTCTTTCATTTAATACCCTGCGCTTATTCATTTTGTTAATTCTTATATATTCCTTTGCACAATGCCAGGCCACAAAAATCACTGTTTTACTGAGAGCAAATTGTCAGTCATGGTGGATAAAATCCTAAGAGTAGAGCCACAATTATTTGGAGCCCAAGTTCAATATACACCCCTGTCACAGAAAAGTCAAATGTGGAACAGAATAGTCAACAGAGTGACTGCTATAGTAAACACCCTGAACACACAGGAGGAAATTAGGAACAGGTGGAATGACCTGCAGAGCAGGGCGCGTTCCCTAGCCTCTAAGCATTAACCCGGAGGCCAACAAGACTGGTGGTGGTTCTCCCAGGCCCCCAATACAACTCATGCCCTGGGAGGAAAAGGCCTTGCAGATCTTACATACTGAAGTTGTGACAGGATTACCTGGTGGATCTCCTCTGGTAAGTTACACTTTACAAAGTCTCACTAAACCTCAATATCCTGTTTGTTCCCAACTCAGCTGTTGAGAATGTGTTCTGTACATATTTTCACAGAGATCCTTCAAACTATCAGTATCAGATAATTTGGATTGTTTGTGTGAATGTATTGTGTTGCATTTAAGATTACAGGTGTCAATCTCCATTACATGTCACATGGTGGTATGGAGCCTGTAGGAAAGTGCCTCCTCTTTTAACATGGTTGGCCCCACTTTTTGCCTGATGTCTGATATAATTTTAAACTGTAAGTGCCTTGGGTCTCTGCTAACTAGGTTCCCAGTGCCAGATCTTGTTCCCTAAAACTGCACCATGATTGGCACAACTTTGGTTGCCCCTGTAAGTCCCTAATAAATGGTATAAACAAAAAAGGGGTACGCTGTTCCCCAAGGTGAGGGTAAGCACAATGGGTGAACCAAGCAATGGGTGAAGGCCCATACAATGGATGAAAGGGAGGGGAATCCTCCCTTTTGGAACTAAAACCCTCACACACCCAGCAAGCTAGGTGTCATGCTTCATCATCTGGGTTTGCTCCTCGTCAGACTGGCGGTGCAATGCCCGACGGGCACCCACAAAGGGGCTCTTTACCGGAGATATTTTGTTCCTGCCGTTGGTGCTGTGGGTGTGAGGGCCCTAGGGTGTGTGTAGATGGAGGGGTATCTAATAAATGGTACCCATGGTACCTAGGGCATGGGTATTGAAGAGGGTCCCCAGGTGCTGCAATACTGATTGTGGCACCCCAGGGCCCCCTTACCAAGGCTATGTACTCTGCCATTGCAGGCTACGTGTCTTGGAGCAGAGAAATTCCAAGAGTCAACATGGCACACAACCTGGGTGCCATGTCTCCCGTGCACTGCATGAGGTTTCGGTAAGTCACTCCTATTGCAGGCCTTGTGTCCTAAGGCAGGGTGCACTATATCATATGTGTGGGCATATCAGCATGAGCAGATATGATCCTACAATGTCCAGTCTATTCTGTGATGGTGAAAGCGAACAGGGAAGCCATAAGGAGTACATAAGTTTCCTAGCTTCATGTTGACATCACTGATTTCTAATGTGTTTGGTACTAAACATCTTGTCTTAATAAATCCTTATTGTTGCCAGTGATGGATTTATTAATAATTTCACACCGGAGACCCTTTTAGAGGGTCCCCTGAAAGCCTAACAAGCACTGATGTCATTCCTGACCTGTTTTTACCAGCCTGCCACTACCAGACATATTTTTGACCTCATGGGGAGAGAGCCAGTGCTTGCAGAGGACAGAGATAAAGCCTTCTCTAGGCAGAGGTACTTCATACCTACTCCATGACAGGATGGGCTTCAAAGGCAATGCCAAATTTGAAATCCAACCCAGAAACCTCCAGATAGTGGCGGAGCCAAGCCCTCTTTCCTGCTCCACTTTTGGCTGGAGGAAAGGCAGGAAAATTAGTAAGATTAGGAGGAGGGTCCCCACTTAGCCTTCATTACCTTTACGATGGGAAGGTTATTTGAACCCCTCTCTTGAAATTACACCATCTTGAAATGGTGGTAAAACCTCCTATAAGGGCTATGGTAAGCCTCTTCCCACAGGAAGTGGTCTCTAGAGGGTGTAGACCCCTAAAGGTAAGAAGCCTATTGGCTTCCACCTGTCTCCCCTTGTAACACCCCTAAATTCTGTATTTAGGTGGCACTCCGAGACATGAACATCAGATTTGATAGACAAGAGAAGACTAGGACAAAGAAAGTCCACTGCACGAGAACTAAAGCCCTGCTGCAGAAGGAAAAAGCGCCAAATCCTGCCAACTACTCCAGGGACTCAGTTTTCTCTGCTGCTCTGTCAACCGGAACCCTGAGAGACCCCAAGAACCCTGAAGCACCTCCCGACTTTGAGAATGTGCCATGAAACTCCCTTGAAGTGAAAGTACCACTTCCCCGCACACTGCAGGCTCTAATCCCGTGAAGTCAAGTTTGTGGCTGCTCCTCGACAACCTCAACGCAGCACAGAGACAACAAAAGGTGCAACAACACTGAAGGGTCATATCTGCCTCTCCACCATGTTTGGGGACACCAGGACATACCAGAGCTGCAGTGTACCAATACCAGGGGTCCGGACCCCTAATGGCAAACACTGAGAAGAAGAGTCCCTTCCAGACTCCCGAAGTACCAGAAGAAGTATCCATCAAGGGATGTTGAGACACCCAAGACCCACTTTCTCAGTGTCCCAGCGGTCCCAAAACCGCCTTTCCAAGTTGCCTGCTCCTGACCGCGAGGACCTTATGATGCCTAGCTTACCTGATATTTCTGCACCTGGCCCCATCATCCCCAGCTCCGACCAATCAGCCCTGCCCCCATGGTCCCCAGTCCCTTGCAACATGCTCCCTCTAAGGAGACCCACAGGAGTTCCCTATAGGTCCCTCTGTGCAGTGCTTTTTCAATTGGCCCACCTTCTTCTTTGCAACTCAGCTTCCAACACCTCAGCACTCTACCTCCAGCTGATCCGGGATGCTCCGAACCTCTCCTGTTGGAACTTTGGACCTGGTCCCAACATCAATCTAAATGAGAAGGTGAACTTAGTGAAAGCATTGCCTGAACTAGACATGTTTCTTCTTTTTCCCTATTCTTTCCAATGGTGCGTAATTGCGCATAGAATTGATATATTTATCAAATTTTGAAAATTCATAACTTCAAGATTATTTATCATTGAACTGGGTTCATGATCTTAAAAATTATATAAAAATGTATGTTATTTTTGCCAATTGGTCTCTGATTTATTCTTGAGTGTCTGATTTATTCTTGAGTGTGTGTCTCATGTATTGCCTCTGTGAGTACATCAAATGCTTAACACTACCCTCTGTTAAGCCTAACTGCTCACCCACACTACCACAAAAAGAGAGTTAGTATTATCTACTTTAACCTCTGCCTGCCCTTTGGGGATTTCTAGCACTCTCTACACAGTATGCCTCATTGTAGTATGATGTACAGAGAGGGAGTTTTCTACAGTGCCTGTAAGACCAAATAACCCTTTACCCATATGTGTCTCATATTGCAAGTGTCTGTCCCATTCCAACTGCATACTACAGCTAACATGATGCCCTGCTTTTGTTTTGGCAAAAGAGTATTGCTATGTCATATTGATCTTTCTCTTTTGTCTATTTTCACATATGGTAAAGTGTCATGTAGTGATCAATGCTGTCTTCTGGAAATGTTTTGTGTTTTTTCCTGAATGTTGTTTTGTTCTTCTCAACCAATTAAATTGATGTCATATGTTTCACAAATAAAACAGTGTTGACTCAAAAATTGTAAGGTAAGAAATTTACTATGCTGCACACAAGTGGGATTTGTTCAAATTTACTTTCCACAGTTCACATGATGAGTAATGCCAAACATCCATCCAAGTTGTGCAAAGTCTGTTTTGAAGTCAGCTAGGCCATGGAATTGTCAATTGCACATTTCACCTCTCCACTGTATGGTGTTGAATGGTTGGAGGATGTTTGGTATACTTCATTATGACTTCATAAATATTTAACTACATTTTATAACCTGCTTATTTGGAGTTGTACTGTGTACAATGGCAAAATGTCAGGGTAATATGTTCAATACTACTGAAAGCTATAACCATGAAAAGTTCTACCCTTTTTCTTCTAGGTATCCACATTGTCTCATAATATTTGGATGTATAATACACACTTTTACTAATAAACATGTTATCAATTTCTCAATAGGTCCAACTGCCAGACCATGTGACCAGGTATCTGCCACTCAAGAGACCTCCACTCCAACCCAGGATCAAACATTCATTTATGACAACACTTCTGATAATTTGGATGCTGAGGAGGATCCTGGACCATCTGCTCAGCCTAGGCAGACGGCTCCAGTGAGTTTCACTAGACCCACACCGACACCTCCTGCCCCAGCTGTAAAATCTCTGCTAACCGAAGCCTCTACGTCCTGTGTTCCTACCACTGTAACTCTGATCGTGTGCTCCCCAGTTCTGCGTAATGTTGAGACCACAGCGCTACAAGGTCCAGCTCACCCAGGAACCAGTTGGATGGGGCACACTGGACTAAGGCCACAGGGTAGGGGAGTTAAGGGTCTGGGAGGAATCCTGTGGGCCAGCATAGTGAGGACACTGGGGTTACTCTCACAAAGGCTGCCATCGACCAAGTCTTGGGAGCCTATCATTAGTCCCAAGACATGACGGGACAGGTACTCACGAGCTCTGGGAGATGAAGCAGTTGCAGAGTGAGCTCAGTTCTGAGATAGCTGCTCACACCTTCAAAATGGGCTCCCGGTTTGGGGTACTGCAGAACATTTACACCCAAATGTGTAGTTCTTTCCCAGCACCAGCTACCCCTTCCTGTGCTCCTACAATATCTGTCCCATCCACATCTGCCATAGGAAGGGAGGCTGTTCCACTGCAACAACTATCTGCAGCCTCTCCAGGCCCTGCAACTGTGGATCCCCCCAAAAACGCAGAATAAGACGTCCACACATATAACCAAGAGGTGAGGATAGGAAAACCTCAGCTACCACCAAGAAACACTAAGCCTACTTTCCCCCAGTGTGTGGCTGCCATTCAATCTGTGGGCTATTTTTGGACACATTTACCTTTCTAATGCCGGTAGTATTTTGGACATGGGACTTCAAACAATGTTGGCTCTTCCTACTATGGTTTCATTCACCTTGACAGACTTCTGTACTTTTTGGTTTGCTTTATCATTTTCACCTTGTTTAATTTGTTCATATTTAGTTCAATAAATTCACCATTTAAAAACTCATAGACTGGTGTTGTATATCTCAATTCTATCAATGCATTTGTTTACTTCCATCATAACCCTACAATGATGAGAAGGAAAGTATTGTGTAAAAGTAGATAATTTGCAAATAGGTAATGTTATTTTAAAGTTCCACAAAAAATATACCATTCAATCATCTACTACTAAGTTTATTCCATCTGACCAATACTTGTCTGTTAACAATTTCTCTATCATAACAATCCATACATGACACTAATACACATTTCCAGTTTTTTACATTTCCAATTCCAAACCTTGACAACATGGAAGAAGGTGATATATCCAAAAAATAAGATTGAATAGGCAAAATATCATTGACTCATGCCATCAGCTGTAGCCAGATCTACTAGCTCACATGAGGAATCCCACATCGATAATACCAATAACAAAAAACATGGAAGTACAACATTTTGTTGACACAGGATCATTCAAATCCACTGTCCCATTATCTGGTGGAATGTCACATCCAAGTCTCAGTGGTGTGCCACAAGACGTATGTCATACAATGATGAGGCACATCAACTGATACACACACTTTACACAAAATGAGAATTTTGCCAATGTAAAGGGAGATTAGTATGATTTGGCTCCACTACCACATGTGGTTTGAGCCAATTATGGCATACATATTGCCAACCTGCCAACACACGACAGAGAACAAGTCCAATGGATTCTTCACATTTACCATTCAATCACAGTGCAAGTTGCCTTGTTACAAGATTTGTACACTCAAAGTCTGTGTCTGTCTTTCCCAGGATCAGTCCAGGTTCCCTTTGTACTTAAAAACAGCACCATATACCTGCAAATGTCACAACTCTGAACTGTCCAAATTAAGATGACGTTGTGAAGGAACCTAAAACAGATCAAAACAAAAAGATTACCAAGGAAACATAACATAATAGACACATCACAAGGAGGACACAGTTTCACTAAACAATCAGCGATAAACAATGTAACTGAACACAGTAGTCAATGTGTCAAAACTTTCTCGACAATCACCTTCGACATGATTTTTCCTGACTGGCTCTTCCTGACAATTTACCACTACAAACTTCTCTCATCATCACATCGATAGCTGGTGTAACAGTGAAAGTGATAACATATACAGGTATACATACACTCATGAGAAGAAGTTGTCAATGACATCTTCACATAAATCAACTTCTTCCACTATCATCATCATTTGGCATTTCAAGATCCTCACCCAGCGACTCTTCATGGTCTCCATCCGCTGCGATGTAAGGGATGCCCTTATCGGGTGAGTAGAGGGAGGCTTCTTCAATTTTGTCCAGACAATGAAATATGGCATTCAGGAACCGAAAGCCCGCTTGGCTGGCCGCCGTGTTTTTCCATGGGCCTCACTAAAGTGGACGTCCCCTGATGTTGTTTGATTCCTCAGTGGTGCCAACAACCATGGTCAGTTGGGATAAGCTGAGTCTCCTAGATGGAAGACAAAAAAAGTGCCCAAAAGTGTAACACGTTTTCAGATTATTTAACAAGAAATTCCCCTAACAATATTAGGAACGGTTGTACTGACCAACAAGACGGACCCTCTCAATGTCCAAGTAGAGACATTTGCAGAGGTATGGAGCTGTTCTGTACTATGAAGGAATCAGGGCAGAGCGGGGGAAACGTGCACAGATGCTTGTGATGTACAATTCCCATAATGAGACAACTTGCACGATGATTGAATGGAAGTGTTTCAGATTCCAGTACACCTGCTCTCTTGTGTGTTGTGCCACTAGGGGCAGCTTCTCCGCTATGGCGGGGGAGCCTCATTCCCCCTGCCAGCACCCTCCAAAACATGAAAAATAAAACGATAATAAAAACAGATTAAAAATAATTTTATTATTGTTTTATCTTCCTTGTGCTGAGTCTAGGGGGCGGGCCACAGTGATGACAGACACTTAGGGGAGTAGTATGGGTACTGCCTTCACTGCACATTCGGACATGGCCCACCGTCTCAGACTGGCCAAACCCCCATGCGAAGTGAAGCTCTCTCTAACCCCCACTGCGTTGCTGGGATGAAAGAGCAGGCACAGGCTCCCAGTCTTTACTAGAGTGCAAATTGTTGGCGCTCAGGTCAATCCTGAAGTTGGTCTCTTATATGAAAGCAGACTGAGCAGCTTCAGGGTTGGCTGCAGGGCAGGCTAGGAGCCTTTGCCTTCTCTGCAGTGATGAGGAAAGGAGAAGAAGAGTGCGACATGATGGTGGAGGGCAGCAGGTACGTTATTTTTTATATTTTACATGTGTCTCCCTCATCCCCCTTTCCACCCCCAAGCCCCCACCCAACTCTTTTCCCCCACAAGAGCCGCTCCCTGGTGCCGCTAAAGCAATATGTGTGCCATCAATTGCTCCAACCACATGTGGTAGGTTACCCACCCCCTAAAAGTCCCTATGCACATGGACTAAATTCTGCTGCTGTGAAAAATGATGAAGCTGTTGATGTGCCTCATCATTGAAGAAATAACTTCTTGTAGCACACCACTGAAAGTTGGTTGTGACATTCCACTAGATACTGCCACAGTGTATTGGAACGATCCTGTGGCCACATAATGAAGTACTGCCATGAGTTTGATAATTGGTGTAGTAGATGTGGGATTTCTGTTGTGAGGCAGAAGATAGGGCTCCAGCTGATGACATAAATCAAGTATAGTTTGCCTATTCAATCTGAACTTCTTGATTATATCCCTTTCTTCCATGGTGGCAAGGCTTGTAAATGGGTAGTACACCCCAGGCTGTCGTCTCCTCACTCTCACAGGGATCATATGTCTGCATTGGAAACATATTTGAACCTTTTTCACATTTTCCACAGCAACAAATTTGATAATCAACACGAAAGTCAATCAGTTCTACGAAATATATGTGGTTTTACTGCATCTTTTACTGAAACATTTGCTTGTTGGCCCTTATTCTTCATAAATGACATTTATAGCCACCAATATGTAAACAAAAATGTGTAAATAATACAATTCAAATGTATTATTTACAAATTCTGTTTTTAAATGTTATTCCTTCAAAAATATCGTCAGCTGAGGTATAAACAACACGTCTCAAATATCTAATTCCAGAAAAGTAATACACTACATATATATGTTTATTTTGAAAAAATGAGTATCCATCAAAGTTTGAGGTTCTCTCCCAGTATGGACAACTCTATGGCTCTCAAGAGGAACAGGTACATACCTGAAATGTATATGGGAATCTGTCTAACATTTTCTTTCCATTAACACAGGCTGCAATGTCCTTTTGAGTTCCTGAGCGAAATGTAGTTAGTGATGTGAACTGTCATATATTTTGCTCCTTACAGAGGACAATGATGTTGGGGATTTCTAAGCACTTTACAATGTTAAAACAACAACATTAGTATGCGTTGTGTGTTTCAAGCCCTATATCATTAGGGGCAGGTGTAACAAACAGGCCAATAGTGTTTATTGTGTCAGGTGTGATGCTCCATCACTATCGTGGATGATGTAACGGTAGCCCTATTACATGTGACATAGCATACTAGGCACTTAGGATACAATGGATTTACCAAATGTCACATTGTTAGGTTGGGATTCTACACAAACAAGACTGAGCATGTGATCCAAAATGACTAGTGACATCAGTATTACTATCTACATTTTGGAATCAAAACATCAAATTGTGTTTAGTGCCAGAAATACCATTTCATACATGTTAAGAGTGACATATTAGCATGATTTCTCACTCCTTCACAAAGATGTGTGTGTAAGCCAGTCTCCTCTTTTTGGACAAATAATAGAGATAGGCATACAATTGTTGTTGAATTACAGACAGGAATGTGTACACATTGGTGACAGAGTGACACATACCCTAAATTATTTCTCATTGTCCTTTGTCATGTCCAGATGATAAATCTATGATGGAGATTGTTAGATTTGGGGGTCTCTAGTTAGCACAGGTAGGTACTTGTGACAAATAGGGACCCTTGTCTCTAGTCAGGCTAAGAGGGTACACTCCTAAAATAACCCCTGCCCACCCCCTTGGTAGCTTGGCACGAGCAGACAGGCTTATCTCAGAGGCAGTGTGTAAAGCAGTTGTGACCACATATAGTAACCCAGTGACAACACTACAGATAGACACCACACAAGGTTTTATACCAAAAATAAATATACTTTATATAGATTTACCACAAGACCATAAACGGCATGAATACACAATACTGTTACTTTAAGATGGTAGTTTTAGCTTAGTTCAGTTCTTAAGATGCAACACTTTGCGTCAATGTACCTAACGATGTGTTGCGCTTCCACGACAAGCAATGTCGCAGTGATGGAAATACAGCAAAGTTCCGGTGCAAAGAAATAAAGACGTGAAAATCTTCCAGATGCGGCACGCTTCTCCAATGATGCGAGACGTCTCGATTCGATGCTGCAGCGGCGACACCCTTGTTCCGCAATGGGACTGCAACAGCTTCAGCTGCTACACTCTTCTCTGACGTTTGCGAGAAGCTTCCGCACGGTGCGACAACTACAGCGCCGACATTCAAGACGCGATGGCAGCAGCTCCAAAGGCGGCGCGCTTCTCCGGGGATGAGAGGTGCTTTTCTCGGCACGGTGCAATACGTCAGCTACAGCGCCGACATCTACGATGCGACGGCAGCAACAGCGACAGCGACACGCTTCTCCCTCGTTGCGAGACTCTTCTCCTGATGCGGTGCAATACCACAGCTACAGCGGCGACACCCTCCCTTGGAGTTGCGACGGCAGCAGCAGCGACAAGCTTCCTTTTCGTTGCAAGACGCTTCTCTCGATGCAATACGACAGCTACAGAGCCGACATTCAAGATGCGAGGGCAGCAACAGGGACAAGGTTCTTCCTCGTTGAGTCGTGCTTCCAGCTCCTTGCGACACGCAGTCCCTCAGAAGGGCCAAAACAGCAGCAGGCACTTCCAAAGAACTCTGGGGAGCTGGGGGTTGAAGTCTGTTGTCCCTGAGACTTCAGCAGGAGGCAAGCTCTATTCCAAGCCCTTGGAGATCCTTCACAGGTTGAAAGTAAAGCACACAAAGTTCTTTCTCCTCTCTTTGGCAGTCAGGCAACCACTGCAGGCCAATCCCCTAAGCAGCACTTCAGCTTAGGAATAGCCTTTCCTCAGTTTCTTCAGGTTCCTCTCCTCAGCAGAGGTTTCTTCTTGTAGTCCAAACGTGATCTAATTTCTTGGGATCAGGGTCCCAATATTTATACCCCAAAATCCTTTGTTTTCTGAGGGGAGAGGGGCCTTTGCCCAGTCCAAACCAGTTCCTGAGCACTCTGTTTACCAGACTTCTCCTTTCCTTTCACAGTGCAGGGCAGAAACATTAGACGCCCCACAGGAGGTGGAGCCAGCATTGTGGAAGGCAAGTACAGCCCTGGAGCACTCTGTTGACATCATTCCTTCCCTTCTTTCAGTGTGCAGGGAAAAGACATCAGCCGCACCCCAGGAAGTGGAGCCAGCATTGTGGAAGGCAGGCACAGCCCTATTCAAGGTTCAGGTGCACCTCCTCCCTCCAATCTAGATGCAGATCTCTCTATTCACCACGGGGCTGACTCATCCTGTCACTCACAAACTCCAGACAAAGGAATACACAACCTAGCAGAGGCAGGCTTGAAAAGTTTAGGCAAGAAAAGACCTAGTTTCTAAAAGTGGTATTTTCAAACACAGAATATTAAAACCAACTTCACTAAAAGATGCATTTTATCATTCTGAGTCCAGGCATACTAAACTCAAATTTTTACCATGTTCTCTGAGTCAGTTAGGATTATAAAATGTAATAAGTCTAACAGCCCATTCTGGCCTATGGCAAACAGGTAGCCTCGCAATAGTGAAAAACAAAAATGGCTGTAATTCACTATTAGGACATGCAACACACACCAGGGCATGTCCTACCTTATACTTACAATGCACTCTGCCCTGGGGCCTGCAATAGGGGTGACTAATATGAAGAAAAGGGAAGGTTTAGGGACTGGCAAGTGGGTGCTTTAGCCCAGTCAGCATGACAGTACCAGACTGCACGCAGGCTCAGCAATGGCAGACCTTAGACACATTTTAAAGGGCTTCTTCTGTGGGTGGCACAATCAGTGCTGCAAGCCCACGAGCAGCATTTGGATTTACCCGCCCTGTGCACACTCAGTGCACTGTACTAGGGTCTGACAAGTAAACCAAATAGCCAAACATGGACCCACTGATTCATACATCAATTTACAACAGGGAGCACTCACACTGCGGCCCTGGACAGCAGTGGCACAGTGCCCAAAGCCTCTAACACCAGCAAAAATGCATGTGGCAACAGCAAAAAAATAGAAGGGAGACCCACGCCGATGGTGCTAGGTCTAACAGAGATAAATGGCAATATTAGAGGGATTTTGCAAGATGGACTATTCCATCACTATTATGTAGGAGTATCCCATCAGGAAAGCTCAAAATCAGGCCTAACTTATGACTCATCATCATCATTCTCATTAACTTTATTCGGTCATTAGACCATAAAAGCACAGAAAATTTCATTAGGGGAATATCACAATAAAATCATACGGCAATCTTATTGCGATTCCTGTGCCACTCTTTGGCATAATACAATGATCAAATATTAAACAATCAGAAGGGAATATCCACAGCCTGTGTTGGGACTAGGCTGCTTTTTGTGCACCAGCGCAGGATTGAGTACAGGAATGCGCCGCATTGATTTAAGTACAGCACATTCCTGTACTTAAAAGTAACGCAGCTCGGTGCAGCCAAATTGACTGTAGCTCCGCGCAGCGCAATTTTCTTGTAAATATGCCCCATTGTTCTATAAATTACAATCAGTTTTGATATGTAAATGTTCCTGAACATTCAATAATTGATTGAAACAATGTATGCATAAAAAATATGTAATTGACTATAAGCATATCAAATTCTTGTATCCTTACTATGTTTTTTTATATTCAAAGATTGAATGTTGTTGATTTGATGTTTAATATGTAGAATTTTTACTGGTGTCATTATATTGAATATATTTTTCTCGCAATTAGTGCATGTTTCTCGTGCCCTACTGCTTCCGAGCAATATCCCAACCGTATAAAAATATTTAACAAATATTTACAACTATTCAATCATTTGAATTTAAAACTCTGAATTTATTGTACATCAACAACAGTGAAAATATGTTTACTTCTGAGCAACCTTTACACTGCTAAAGGTTTTTCATTTTCAAATTTCTTTGGAATACTGAGAGCTGGTTAGGAACTTTGTTGTGGGCTTGTGTTGAGCTCGGGACATTGTGTTGTTACTACTTGTCTTGTATTCTGATTCTAGGGTTGCTATGTCAGGATGTTTAGGGCAGTTAGACGTAGTGCAGGCTGCTGAGAAGATCAGGTTGAATATGCTCTTTACCTAGGCAATAAATAAGCCTAACTACTTACCTGTGTTAAGTTTTTATCACAATTTGGCGAAGATCGCTAAGGTACAGTGCCACGGTAAGGTACAGCCACAAATTGTAGGTGCATTACACTTATAAAGCTGCACCCTTCATGTTTGTAAGGGGGATGTGTGTGGTGAAACGCAATAGTCAATACATTGTTGTGATTATAATATAGCTGGTATGTTATATAGGGCCAGATGTATTAAGCTTTTTCCCATTTGCAAACAGGACGATTTATCATCTCAAAAGGCATTGGCAAAATTTTGAGATTACCCATTTTGCGAATGCATTTAAGGAATCTCAATTTGCGATTCCTTCAATGCAATGCAGGAAGCAAAAAGAAATTGCGTCCTGGCTTTACCACCAACTTCAACTTCAAGTGAATCCGTAGGAATCGCAATTTTATTTGCGAAACCTACATAAATTGCATTTTGCGAGTCTATAATAGCAAATCAGTAAAATTCGCTATTATAGACTCTCAAAATGTAATCTTGATACATCTGGCCCATAGTTATTTATTTTATTTTTTTTCAATTCAAAGAAGGGAGAATTTTTTTTCTGCTCGTGTTGAGCTGAGGCATTGGGTTGTTATTGCTTGTCTTGCATTTTTATTCTAGGGTTGCTATGTGAGGATGTTGAGGGCCAGTTAGATGTTGTGCAGGCTTCTGACAGGATCGCATTGAAAGTGCTCTCTATGTTGGCACTAAAGAAGCTTAAATACTTACCTGCGTTATGTATTCTCTACAAATTTGATGCAGGACGTGTCTAAAAGAAGCCCACACCCATGGCAGAGAGAGATGTCATAGTATCAACTGGTGACCTTCCACTGAGGCTGTATACATGTAATGATGGTATGCAGTAGTCTGTCTCAGAGTAGCACTGGGTTATCACACCCTATTCAAAATTGGCTTTACCCTACAAGGTTCTGTCGATTGAAGAGACTTTTGGCTACATGACCCCTTCAGTTATCGGTCTGTTAAGGCTTTATTGGTAGCACTGACCCTTTATTAGGAGGTACACTAATTGCATCCCAGGCCTTTTAATTGTAAGAGGATCGAAACGGTATACACCCGTTACGACGCAACTTTTACTCCGCACTACCATTACAACGCGGGCATTACAACGCATGACATTACAACGCATTGCGCTGGGGGGCGCTCTAGGATAAGAGGTAAGTTTAATTTACTATCCAACACCTTCCCTAGGGTCCACGGGGACTGGAGTTAGAATAGTAAATTATACTTACCACTATCCAGCACCCCAAAGCGCTATGCGTTGTAACGGTATTCGTTGTAAATACCGCGTTGTAATGGTATGCGGAGTAAAAGTATGCGTTGTAACGTCATACATCCGATCGAAACGTCGTCAACAGCACATACTGACCCTTGACAGTTTATATAATGTGATAGGGTTGGTTTGTGATTTTGCGTACTGTGATACATATGAAGGTTTACTTATTAGTGTCACTTGAAAACAATTCGCTGAGTAATAAATAAGTTAAAATATTTCCTGTGGCACTACCAAATATTTGATGATTGTTTACAATCAAATATTTTCCATGAAAAAGAAACTGAGATTTTGAACATTTGTGACAGCAGTAAGTCCATTGATTTAATTTTAGATTATTCTTGGCTTTTGAATGGACTTTTGTTCCTTTAAAATAGCATACACCCATGGTACATATGTACTCTTGGGTTCCCTTATTTGCATAAAAGTAAAGAAAGAGTAGCATAATCTGAGCCTCAGGTCTTGAAATAGAAACGCATTGTCCCTCTGGGTGTAACGTAGTTTTCAGTGGTTTACATTTAGCTTGTATCGAATCTTGTGATGCTTTTTTAATTTCAAAGTATTTTATTGGTTTTCAAGTAGAATAATACTGTACCAGAGTTAACATAAAATACATGTGCGGTAAACATATCACATATAATAGTGTACGGTGAGGATATTACGCTTATAAGAGTATCAAGGGCCTAACCCTAATGAATAATAATCGAGGAAGAGCGACAGGCAGAAAGAATAGAAAAGAGGAAAGAAGAAAGAGAACAATGTTGCTAGTATAAGTAATCTCCTGTTTCTTGTCTCTTCCTGAGACCTGTTTGGGTTAGAGGGGATAGGGTGGTTAAAAAAAGCCTTTTTGTCTGTATCATAAAGCACTCAAATTGAAAGTACTATTTAACTGTATTTAATGCCAGGTAGTAGCTAGGATAATTTAGGTTATGCATATGTTAACACCAGAGACCCTTTACTTTTAAAATATTATAACGGTTTCATTTTTTCCAATTTAAAAAGTAAAGGAAAGTTTGCAGAACTTACAGGGTTACAACGTGTAAGGAATTCCAATTGAATTGATTTATTTTCCTTTCTTTTTACATGTTTCAATTAACTTTTATAAATAAACCTTGACTTGATATGTGGGAGTAAATCGCATCACTCCCACCCTGCAGGGCGGGAGTAGTCTGGAGGTTTGTGAGCACCCACAAACTTGCATATCTGTGATATTCACGAACCATTTCTGAGTCTTTCCTACCATTGAATAGGTTTGGAACTTCCCCCGCTTCTGGCCCCGTATATCATAGCCCACTACACGGGTCATTTGTTGCCTTGTCCGGACCTCGTTGTGTCTGTGGGTTTTTGGTTCTCATTGAGTGCTCTGGGCACAGACTTACCTTCACCACGGTGGGGGTCGGGTGTGTTGCCCGGAGCTCTGAACTGGTTCCCCACACGTCGCATAGATCGCTGGACAGGTTTCACGATTGCTGTGTCCTACATTGGAACACAAGCATAGCTGCTGAGAGACGCACTCAGGGCATCCCTGCTGGGTGCCGTACCCACTTTATAACTTGCCATGTCTCGAGGCTATTGCACCTGGGACTTGTTGTATTTTACCTTGTTAACAGTGTGTTTATGTCTCTTCCCACTTAGCAGGACACTACACATTAGTGTCTACAGGAGCCGGTACTGATGCCGTGCAACTTTGGCCCTAATGGGGTGAGTTTATTGTGATGAATGCTCTCCTTTACTGCCTTGTTTTTAATATGTCGTACCATCTTAAGTGACACGGTGTGCTCACATTACGCATGTCATCAGTCACTTGCATTTTAGCATGATTAAGCTGCATCCTGAACACTGTGTGATGCACTTACATCCAGCTCTATTCAAAACACTGTGAGATGTAACTTTAATATTGTTATTTTGGTTTTTATTGCAGGTTATGTTTTTATGATCTACAAGGTACCACTTTTTAGGGCTCGGCTGAACGCGCGGGGAAGCGCGTCTCCGCCGAGAACTTATTGTGGCCGTGTCTCCTTTCCAGGAGACATTCCTGGCCGCGCGCATCGCCTTGGAGGCGATTCGAAACGAGCACGCGCACGCGAACGCGCTCGCTGCATTCACTGTAAACTCCTCAGCCCCGTACGCCGTTTTCAGGCTTCCTGTGTGTGATAAACAAGCGCCAGCTTTGTTTTCCCTCCCAGCTCGCTCGGTCCTCCTAAATATGACTCAGTGCAAGGCTGGGTCTTTTAGGCAGGGTGCGTGTAGCTGCTGAAGGAAGTGGGCGGTTTGTTTTGCAGCTAGTGCTGGATGCCCTGACGCTGGGAAGGCAGCTGACGCCTTTCAATGGGAGAAGAGGTATTTCGAATCCTTTTATTTTGTTTTACAACTTTTTGTCGCCAGTATCGGTTTACGTCGACTTTCTGCTGATTTTCGCATGACGGAAACCAGAGATTCATCCTGATAGCAGTGTGTTTTACTCTAGGGCTCTTTGAAACAACAGGGTACAGTGAAGACAGGGTGTGATTCCAGCCGGCACCCGGCACAGAGAACTGTAGTTAATGGAAGTGATTCATTTGGAGAGGCAGTCGCGCGCTGCCCTGGAACACTTTGAAACCTTGTATAATTTTATATTATTCCTTACAATTCAGCCATTAACTTTTGCAGATGTTTTCGACCGTTTTTTTTCCCCGAACTGGGGACTGAAATGTGTAGGGGAGAGAGATGTCTTTTCTGCGCACTTTTGATTAGTGGGCACCTACGTGTACATTGAGCCTCTCTCCCCTTATACCATAGGTTACTTATCAACCGTTGTGCCTACCAAGCATTTCCAGCCACGAGACGCACTATGCTTCAAAGTTTCCTAGTAGGTTTGTCCCATCAAATGACCATGCCATTTATTTATGATTTAAAGAAATGTAATGAGCAATGCCAATAACTCTACATTTAATGATGCCGAGACCATTGCATTGTAAATGCTTGTTAGGTTACTGTAATGGTGGTCATGTATACACTTTATCCCTTTGTTGACCACTACCAAAAAGTGTAGGTAGATCCGATCTGGTCCTGCTGAAATGCCATCTCATAAGTTAATGGGCAAGAAACATGTTGACCTTTTTTCGCAAGCGCATAAACTTCACATCCTTAGAGTGAAGATACGCGCCTTGTTTTACTTTTAATTAGGGCAGGGGCCACGTTCATTAAAAATTGTCTTGAGTGGGCAACCTCTCCTATTTTAATCCACTTCCCTACACACCACTTTCACCTACACTGGTCTAGGGCCTTCCCACGCACCTCACCCACCGGCATAAGGAAAAAAAAAGATCTCTGCAAAGAAGGCCCCATCACGGGTGCTGATCGGGTATTGCAGCACCGACCCGATAAGGAGCAGACCCGATGATGAAGCAAGACACCTTGCTGGCTGGGTGTGTGAGGGTCTTTTCCCAAAAGGAGAGGTTTCTTCTACCCACTTCTGTGACGCCATACCAGATATGGAGCCCGTGCATAAAACACACTAAACCCTGCCTTAAATGTTAGGCACTGCATACCAGCTTTGTATAGTTAGAGTCACAGACATGTATGCTGGGCCTGGATAAATAACAGTCTGTTTCTCCCTCTCCTTGTCTGAACTGAACTCCTGCCAGAAGCAGGAGTTAATGCCTTTCTTGGAAGAGAAGGGAAAAGAACACTTCCAAAAATTGATAGGGTGGTAATGGAACAGTTTTCTTTACTGAGAAAAATATTTTACAAGTTAAGAAATAATTTGCATTTACCCTATTTCCTCTGCAAAAATATTCAAAATGTATGTACCTGAGAAAATCGAATTCACAAATCTTTTCCTGCATTGTGACTGGTGAAGGTTTGTAGAGTGGTCCGGGGAGGCAAGAGCCAGACCAGTTAGGGAGCACGGGGAACCCCTCCTGGCGGAGGAAATGAGCACTAAGGTCGTGAGGCGGAAAGCCCGTGAAAATACAGGCAGCAATTGGGCATGGCATTCAAAATGTGTGAGCGACCCAACAGGAGAGGGGGGACAAACATCTGACCTTGCCGGAGAAAAACACCAAGAATATGGCAGTTGCAGATGTGAAGGCAGTACCTGCAGAAGGGGCCACCCTGCAGGATTAGTGTGGCATCCAGGAATGGAAACAAACCAAGAGGGGACAATGTTACCGAGAGATGTGAAGTATGACAAGAAAACATGGGTCTTTGAATGACCAACTAATATGGTGTGAAATGTATGATCCATGATATGTTTTGAAATAATAAACTGCGGTCTTTTATACACCATAAACCAGTGTCCTCCGAATGATGTGAAGGGAAAAGGGGTGTCATGTTTGGGGCCATGAAGAAGAAAAGGTGAGAGAACATGCAGGCCTGGGAGGGGTTCCAGTCTGAGTCGTGTCCTGGAAGTGTTTTGTAAATTCGAAAAGGTTTAAATCCAGGTGCAGATTTTTAAGAATAAAGCCCGTCGTCTAGGATGAAGCATAAGACACTCCCTCTTCTGTCAACCCTCCGACAGTATTGGCTCCATATAGCTACCTCTTGAGGAAAAAAAGTCTTCAATAGACAGAACTCAGAATGGCACGACTGAGGAAAAGGCTCACTGTTGGACATTGCAAAACTATGCATTCCCACATGGCATGACGAACGGTAAGCAGCGCTTAACTTCAATAAAAAATAAATGCCAAAAGCCTTTGTTAGGAGACCACTGCAGCTTGCACCACACATTGCCCCTGCCAGTGCTGCCAATAACAGTACCAACACAACTACTAGCCATCACACCCTACAAGTGTTACAATACTCACTATCCCAAGCCCCCAAAGTTATGAGAACTGTTTGGGCGGCAAGTGTGAATCATTTTTTTATGAACATTGATTTAATAAATGAATGCTGCTGGGCTCATCTCTAAATTAAACAAACAGCGCCATCATGTTTCAGACTGTCATAAGTGCCGGTGTTCAGAATTAAGTGCCGGTACCGAGCACCGAAACCACCGGCTAAAATTAAGGCGAGTTAACAGCATAAAGGACATTCAGAATGAAACACGGTCTACTCTAAATAATCAAATATAAATTACTCGACACAGTGGGATCTTTAAATTGTGTAGTTGTCGACCCCAAATAAATGATGGCAACCACACACAGAGATAATTCACAAAGAGGCCATCTGAAGCTCCGCCCATGAATTAAAAAAGATCCTCTCCACGCTGAGCAATGTTCCTGCTGGGAGGCAGCGAATACACAAGTATGCCCCGTTCTCTTGAATGGACGGGCAACTATGTAGAATTATTTTTGCTAAAAGAGAACATATTTTGTGGAGCATTAAACGTGCATTCCACGATCCTTAAAACATATTGATTCCCTAGTTAACTCTATTAACTTCAAGCAAAAAAACCGTGGTAATGATGAAGGCAGATGGAACAAGCCCCTGTCGGTAAACCCCGAGCTCCGTCGAGGTGGAAAGACGAAGACAGATCTCTGGCTGGATGCCGGAAACTGAATTTCTTGGTGATTAGGCGACAGGTGTGAGTCAGCGGCACAGCTGGTGCGCGTTCATTTCTAAACCAGCAGTAGTAGCAAGCAGCCTCACATGCAAGCTAAAATAATGTTAATAGACTGGTTTGTTTCTGCTTTTCTTCTTGCAGGTGTATTTGTACTGCGCAAGAATGATGTGTTTTTTTTTGCGCGAGTAATCATTGTGAGGCAGCTAATTAATGTTTTCAAGATGAAACTGGACTCTGAATCTGCTTACCTGCCGGGACCCAGAACCACCGTCCCTTGTTGCTGCTTGTGTGCTCTCCTCCAGCGCTGCACCTCGCGGAACCCGCTTCGCTGTGTGCGCTACCCGTGGACTTTGTGCCAGAGGAAGGGTTTGGACTTTGGAGACTGTTGTGGGGTGCGTAGTTTAGCAGCAGGGCTGCGAGCGGTGGGACCGGGGACTCCATCTCCCAGGAGTCCTTGTGAGCCTAACCCGAGACACCTGGGTCGCTCTCCCTGCTTGCCCCGCCCCCACCAACCAACTCCCCTATATTACTAGTCCATCCGCCCGCTGCGCGGGAGCGTCCAGGGAGAAGCCCGGGACAAGGGCGGGCCCTCGTTGGCACTCCGAGGCCTGTAGGGACTGGACTGGGCCAGGTCCTTTGACTCACCTTCCTTCCAAAGACTTCTGTATAGCAAGTATACTTCTATTTGCCGTGCCCTATTATTGATTCTTTTACTGGTACCTCTTCTTTTTTGTGTTAGTTCATGCTAATTGTTAGCTTTTGAGGGTCCCAGTAACGTTGAGTACCCTGTTTATCTGCATTTTATTTTGTTAGTATTTTTGATTTTGTATTTTATTGTTAGCCTGTTATTCTCTGTCGAAAGCTATGTCTACCCGTGAGACCCGAAGCAAGGCTGCGGCGGGTGCTCTAAAATTGACAGGCACACTAGACAATTTCATCATCCGTACCAATTCCCTAATCGATCAGGGTATAGTACTGATAGAAAGAATGGTATCTCGGGACCTCGCGCAAGCTAAAAGGTCGTCATTAGGTAATATAGCCTCTGCGCATACCCCTGTTAAAGCTTTAAGCATCTCTGAATCCTACCCTATGCAGGTCGATGCTGTGATGCACTATTACCAATATCAATTCAGTTCTTTTGGACCCACCTCCCTTGACCTCTTTAATATCGACTGCCTCGGATAATAATTTAGTATCCCTACCAGCTGTTGCTCACCATGAGAATACCTATACCCAAAGGAGTATATTGGAAGGAGCAATTCCCAAAACCAAACGAATTACCACCAAGGCTAATGGTGATAACACAGCCAAACAAGACACGGTAGGATGCTCTAGTGATGTGCCCAGCGCTAGTGGTAGCACTGAGGAGGGGAGGGACAACCTGGGTTACAACACAGTGAGAGATGAGGCACACCGTGTGTCCCACCCTTTACCAATAGGTATTCCAGATGACACAGCCTCGAACAGTAGTTTGGTTAGTATTCTTGATAATAGTAGCCTTGATGAAACTTCAGAGGATCTAGGGGATAAGAATGGCCCACTTATAAGTACTCTATCTGACCTCATCGAGTCTCTACTTTTGCCCTTAGAGATTAGACTCCAGGGCATAGAACACCAGCTCCAGGCTCTTCATCAGGATTTAAAATTCCGAAACAGTAACCACCCCCAAAGGGCAACTATTGTATCGGCTCCCTCACGTAGTCTTCCACCCATGATTAAGAATCAATCTGTAGGGAAAAAACCAACCCCCAAGATCTGCCCCCCTAAAATTCCAACACCTAAGGGTAATAAAGTTTGCGCTAATCAGCCAGCCACTAGCGCGCACATTCGCACCCAGAATGTAGCTGGCCCTATTACTTCAGTCCCCAAACCCTCTTCATCCCAACTTCAGAGGATCTAGGGGATAAGAATGGCCCACTTATAAGTACTCTATCTGACCTCATCGAGTCTCTACTTTTGCCCTTAGAGATTAGACTCCAGGGCATAGAACACCAGCTCCAGGCTCTTCATCAGGATTTAAAATTCCGAAACAGTAACCACCCCCAAAGGGCAACTATTGTATCGGCTCCCTCACGTAGTCTTCCACCCATGATTAAGAATCAATCTGTAGGGAAAAAACCAACCCCCAAGATCTGCCCCCCTAAAATTCCAACACCTAAGGGTAATAAAGTTTGCGCTAATCAGCCAGCCACTAGCGCGCACATTCGCACCCAGAATGTAGCTGGCCCTATTACTTCAGTCCCCAAACCCTCTTCATCCCAACCCGAGAAAACTAAGATGCGTCAGAACATTAGTTTACCACCTGACGCCTGCCCTTATGTGATAGTCTTAACAGGTGTCCTTGAGCTTGCCCCGGCAACACTTGAATCCTTTTGGGCACTCAAAAATAAAGTATGTCATTGGTTAGACAGGAATATTCCTCCTCCTCCCAATATCAACAGCAAAATCCTTATGGTGGAGAGAGCACCGTGGGTGGGTGAGAATAAGAAAAGTTTACAGGGGGATTGCGTTGTTGTTACATTCGAGGACCCGCGATTGATGGAGCATATTTGCTCTGGGCCCCCATGTAGCAACAACTCCACGATTATGGTCAAACCCGTGTCATATTTCTACATGCCTACGGAACATCATGACAATAGGTGGAGCTGGTAGAGGGCTTCCAATCATGTGAGGAGGGGGATGAGGGGTGAGTTTCTGACGGATCAGAACACAATCAACTGGGGAGGGGGCGATGATGGAGGTTGGAACATAGTAGGTAGAAGAGCAGGGAGGTCTACTCCAGGTGGTAACCAGTTCAATGGGGAATGGCAGGGTCCACAGCTCAATTATCCCCTATTCCCCTGTTACAATCGTTACAGTGGATTGGAAGCAGTCGACTGACTTCCAATCCAGTCTCCTAGACAAATCAGAAAGAGGGAGGTGGTAGTTGCCCCACGGGACGGAACCAAAATCGGCAGGGATGGCATAGATAGCTTGGGAATTATTAGTCCTAGTTTAGGAGAAAAGGAACTTAGTATTCCAGTTACTATCAAGGACTTATCTGTAGCTCCTATCTCCATTAATATTCTGTCCTGGAATATAGCAGGGCTAAAAAAAAATCTTGCTAACCCTGAGTGGAACGATTTTAATAACACATTTTATATATGTATGTTCCAAGAAACCTGGTGCCTGACCCCGCAATATAAAAATGGGTACTCTACTTACTTTACCCCAGCAGTCACGGTGGGGAAAGGTCGCCCTTCAGGTGGCCTTCACATTTGGGTCAAGGTGAATCTAAATTGTGTTGTTGCCATCCATAAAGTCCCTTCTAACGACATTTTGCACATCTCCTTAAGAAGCCCATCTGGGGGCATCACCTACGAACTCTTTTGTGTCTATGCAGGAGGCTTACAGGGAGGTTTAATCTCGCCCACAATAGAGCTGTTAGATGTGAGGTTATCAGATCTTCCTACTAGGTCTAAAATACTAGTGGGGGGGGGACTTTAATTGCACATTTGAACCCCTGGATGACGAAGAGGTACTAGGTTTTAGTTCAGAGGACTGGAGGCAGACTATACCTCCTCTAGTCCTTGCTCCCATTAAGAAATGGACAGCCAGAGCTATCCAGCTGAATGCTCTGGCTCTAGAACATAATCTACGGGCTCTTAATGGGCGGACTGCTTCAGATCGCGATGGGGCAATGACTTACAACAGGATAGGTTGCCCTTCTCGAATTGATTATATCTTCTTGGACATCCAATCCTGGGCAAGTCTAGTCGATATGGAGGTTAGGCAATCTTCAGACAGTGATCACAACCCATTATGCATGGAAATCCACTGGGTAAATGGGATCGGCAAGAGTGGAGGCTCCGAGATGATTACCAAAGAGGTTTTTCCCTCCAGTTGTAATCAGAAGTTAAAATGGAACGTGGTTAGGTGCGAAGAGGGGAAACTTAACAGCATCAAAGAGTCAGTTTTAGCTGAAACTTGTAGCCTTACAGCCGTTGCCTTAGCAGCGCCTTATCCTCCCGGATCAAACTTGCTAGTCTTGTATAAGAACCTAACAGATAAAATATGAGAGTTCTTCCTCAAGAAGCCACAAGGGAAATCTACATTAAATCAAAAACCCCTTAGGGGTAACCCCTGGTACACGGCAAACTGTAGAGGAAAGAGGAAGGCCATTACGCTAGCCATAAAAAGCAAGGATCCCATAGCAGTGAGATTAGCCAGAAAGGAGTATCACAGAAGCATAACCTCAGCCAAGAAGGATTGGGAGGAGGAGCACTGGCAGCAGCTTAAAGCTGCAGCCTGTGGGGAAAATTCCATTGAGTTTTGGAAATTGATCAATGCTCTTGACAGAAGGGGGGCAGAGCCGATTTTAAATCATATAAATGAACACCAATGGTATTCCCATTTTTTAAAATTGTACTGTGAGGATAGTGCTCAGGGCCAATCAACATCTCCAGCTATGGGAATTCAGAGCGAACCTAGTATGGAGATAGGATGCGAGGAAGATTCATTCTCCCCCCAGGAAGTTCAAGATGCTATTTCCAAAATATTACCTGGGAAGGCGGCCGACCCATATGGCCTGCCGGGGGATTTACTACCGCATGACCCCAAAATATGGACAGACCTTATAGCCTGTCTGATGAACTTAATCCAGCACGGCCACCCTGTCCCTGAATCCTGGAAGGGCGCGGAGGTTATCACTATATACAAGAAAGGTGATAGAGAGGACCCTGCCAACTACAGACCGATAAGTTTAATCGATACCATTAAAAAGGTAGTTGGCAGGGTCATCATAAACCGAATAGAGATGTGGCTAATAGATGATAGCATTTTGACCCACCGTCAGGCGGGGTTTAGGCGTAACGTTGGTGCGATGGAGCAGGTATTCCGGTTTTGTGCTGGTTATTGGAAGTCAGTGTCCGTCTCCAAGGGTAGCTTGTACCTGGCTTTCATTGACTTGAAAACAGCATTCAATGTCATTCCACGTGCCAAACTCGGGGGGGGTCTTATTGGACATGGGTTTCCCCAGTTATTTGTTGCAATTTATCATCAAGCTCCACGAAGATAACTATGCAAGGATTCGGTGGGGGAGTCAGGGCCAATTGACAGGGAGGGTACCAGTCAATAGAGGGGTGCGGCAGGGATGTGTGATGGCTCCGACTCTGTTCTCCCTTTTTATGAATGGGGTGGTGGACCATTTGCGGAAGGACCCTGCGGATGCCCCTGTCCTTGCCGGAGAGAAAACCCCCACACTCCTCTTTGCGGATGTTACCCTCCTGATGTCCAAGACCCCAAAGGGTCTCCAGAAATTGCTTGACCACTTCAGCGTTTTTCGTAAAGATCGTGTGTTAACGGTTAACACCTCGAAAACGAAGTTGATGGTATTATCTGCCAAAAGAAATTTAAGGAAAGTTTATCTTTGCTTGAATGGGATGCCGCTAGAGGTGGTGGATGAATTTGACTATCTTGGGGTCAGGCTTTGTAATAACATGAGATGGGACTCCCATATAACAAAAATGGTCCTAAATCTTAAAAGGGTCTCTGGAGCCATATTAAAGAACCAGCACCTCTCTATCAGTAGACCAGTAGCCCCTGCCCTGGCAGTTTATGAGGGGAAAGCTTTAGCCTCGGCAGTTTATGGCTCTGAACTCTGGGGTGCCGAGAATAGTAAGGCGTTGGTAACTGCAGAAAATAAGTTCATGAGAGACATAGTTTCCCTTCCTCCCTCGACCCCCTTGAAACCATTATTCCATGATATTGGTAAAAGATCAATCTCAGAAATAGTTCAACTCCGCCCTTTGCTATTCTGGGTGCGCCTTAGAAGGACCCCATAACTAGCAAAATATGCCTTAGTGCTGGACGAGCTAATTATTTTGAATACATCTAGCAAAATAAAGTGGCTTAACAATCTAAAGAAACTGGTGGAGTCTATAGGTCTGGCTGAGTCTTGGGCCTCACAGTCCCCTCCCCTAAAACAAATTATAAAAAAAATTATACTGGGATTGGGTAGAGGCCAAGGACCTCAACAATACAAACTGGGGACCTTTGACGAATAACTTCCTTGAACATAAACCTTCCAGAAAGTTAGAACCATTCCTGGACTTTATCCAGACTCCACGAGATAGAACTCTGTTTCTGAAACTAAGATACGGTACCCTCCCCCTCAAAAAATTTATGGAAGGGTGGAAGGTCAGGAGAGTAAATGATTTAAATTGCCCAGGTTGCCCATGCCTGGGAGAATCCCTTGGCCACTTTTTGTTTGCATGTAATGCCTATAAGCAGGTCAGAGCAAAATAGTTGAAACCAGTGTGTAGGGAGTTGGGAGTTAGGGATTATAGATCAGATCTGCGTATTATTTTAACCAATACTACCTCTATGTACATTGTTTGTGGGGTCGCTAAGTATGTGGCGATACAAAAGGGGATGATGGACGGAGCGTTTGAGCAAATCAAACACTCACCCCCAGTCAACTGATCTGGGTTTAATCCACCACCATTCTTTAGCCCACTCAGCCACCCCATTTCAGACATGGCTATATGCAAATCAGTCTGACCCTGTGCCTCATGGGAACAGTATAGCCCGAACTGCCAAGCCATGTCTTCCATGGACCGGAAACAAACATCCTGGGACCGGTTTCGGATTCATAATCCTCATCAGCCAGGCTATCCTGAATCCAGTGGCCAAGTGAGCAAGGGACTCACGTCTGAGCATACCCTGCCACACTTAGGGCGAACAAAGCGATACAAAAGGGGATGATAGACGGAGCGTTTGAGCAAATCAAACACTCACCCCCAGTCAACTGATCTGGGTTTAATCCACCACCATTCTTTAGCCCACTCAGCCACCCCATTTCAGACATGGCTACATGCAAATCAGTCTGACCCTGTGCCTCATGGGAACAGTACAGCCCGAACTGCCAAGCCATGTCTTCCATGGACCGGAAACAAGCATCCTGGGACCGGTTTTGGATTCATAATCCTCATCAGCCAGGCTATCCTGAATCCAGTGGCCAAGTGAGCAAGGGACTCACGTCTGAGCATACCCTGCCACACTTAGGGCGAACAAAGCGATACAAAAGGGGATGATGGACGGAGCGTTTGAGCAAATCAAACACTCACCCCCAGTCAACTGATCTGGGTTTAATCCACCACCATTCTTTAGCCCACTCAGCCACCCCATTTCCGTCCATCATCCCCTTTTGTATCGCTTTGTTCGCCCTAAGTGTGGCAGGGTATGCTCAGACGTGAGTCCCTTGTTCACTTGGCCACTGGATTCAAGATAGCCTGGCTGATGAGGATTATGAATCCGAAACCGGTCCCAGGATGCTTGTTTCCGGTCCAGGGAAGACATGGCTTGGCAGTTCGGGCTGGACTGTTCCCACGAGGCACAGGGTCAGACTGATTTGCATATAGCCATGTCTGAACTGGGGTGGCTGAGTGAACTAAAGAATGGTGATGGATTAAACCCAGATCAGTTGACTGGGGGTGAGTGTTTGATTTATTCAAACGCTCCGGTCATCATCCCCTTTTGTAACGCTTTGTTCGCCCTAAGTGTGGCAGGGTATGCTCAGACGTGAGTCCCTTGTTCACTTGGCCACTGGATTCAAGATAGCGTGGCTGATGAGGATTATGAATCCGAAACCGGTCCCAGTGTGCTTGTTTCCGGTCCAGGGAAGACATGGCTTGGCAGTTCGGGCTGGACTGTTCCCACGAGGCACAGGGTCAGACTGATTTGCATATAGCCATATCTGAACTGGGGTGGCTGAGTGAACTAAAGAATGGTGATGGATTAAACCCAGATCAGTTGACTGGGGGTGAGTGTTTGATTTGTTCAAACGCTCCGTCCATCATCCCCTTTTGTATCGCTTTGTTCGCCCTAAGTGTGGCAGGGTATGCTCAGACGTGAGTCCCTTGTTCACTTGGCCACTGGATTCAAGATAGCATGGCTGATGAGGATTATGAATCCGAAACCGGTCCCAGTGTGCTTGTTTCCGGTCCAGGGAAGACATGGCTTGGCAGTTCGGGCTGGACTGTTCCCACGAGGCACAGGGTCAGACTGATTTGCATATAGCCATGTCTGAACTGGGGTGGCTGAGTGAACTAAAGAATGGTGATGGATTAAACCCAGATCAGTTGACTGGGGGTGAGTGTTTGATTTGTTCAAACGCTCCGTCCATCATCCCCTTTTGTATCGCTTTGTTCGCCCTAAGTGTGGCAGGGTATGCTCAGACGTGAGTCCCTTGTTCACTTGGCCACTGGATTCAAGATAGCCTGGCTGATGAGGATTATGAATCCGAAACCGGTCCCAGGATGCTTGTTTCCGGTCCAGGGAAGACATGGCTTGGCAGTTCGGGCTGGACTGTTCCCACGAGGCACAGGGTCAGACTGATTTGCATATAGCCATGTCTGAACTGGGGTGGCTGAGTGAACTAAAGAATGGTGATGGACTAAACCCAGATCAGGTGACTGGGGGTGAGTGTTTGATTTGTTCAAACGCTCCGTCCATCATCCCCTTTTGTATCGCTTTGTTCGCCCTAAGTGTGGCAGGGTATGCTCAGACGTGAGTCCCTTGTTCACTTGGCCACTGGATTCAAGATAGCCTGGCTGATGAGGATTATGAATCCGAAACCGGTCCCAGGATGCTTGTTTCCGGTCCAGGGAAGACATGGCTTGGCAGTTCGGGCTGGACTGTTCCCACGAGGCACAGGGTCAGACTGATTTGCATATAGCCATGTCTGAACTGGGGTGGCTGAGTGAACTAAAGAATGGTGATGGATTAAACCCAGATCAGTTGACTGGGCGTGAGGGTTTGATTTGTTCAAACGCTCCGTCCATCATCCCCTTTTGTATCGCTTTGTTCGCCCTAAGTGTGGCAGGGTATGCTCAGACGTGAGTCCCTTGTTCACTTGGCCACTGGATTCAAGATAGCCTGGCTGATGAGGATTATGAATCCGAAACCGGTCCCAGGATGCTTGTTTCCAGTCCAGGGAAGACATGGCTTGGCAGTTCGGGCTGGACTGTTCCCACGAGGCACAGGGTCAGACTGATTTGCATATAGCCATGTCTGAACTGGGGTGGCTGAGTGAACTAAAGAATGGTGATGGATTAAACCCAGATCAGTTGACTGGGGGTGAGTGTTTGATTTGTTCAAACGCTCCGCCCATCATCCCCTTTTGTATCGCTTTGTTCGCCCTAAGTGTGGCAGGGTATACTCAGACGTGAGTCCCTTGTTCACTTGGCCACTGGATTCAAGATAGCCTGGCTGATGAGGATTATGAATCCGAAACCGGTCCCAGGATGCTTGTTTCCGGTCCAGGGAAGACATGGCTTGGCAGTTCGGGCTGGACTGTTCCCACGAGGTACAGGGTCAGACTGATTTGCATATAGCCATGTCTGAACTGGGGTGGCTGAGTGAACTAAAGAATGGTGATGGATTAAACCCAGATCAGTTGACTGGGGGTGAGTGTTTGATTTGTTCAAACGCTCCGTCCATCATCCCCTTTTGTGTCGCTAAGTATGTGGCCAGTGCATGGTTTATTCGATCAAGGCTGCTATCTAATGTTTGATCAGATCCACATCAAGAATGTATGTATTTTTAACTCTGTGTAGACCCCTCTCTACTTCTTAAACTGTTTGTAGTGACAATTTTTAATGATATTGTAGTAATACTTGGTAAATTGTTTTATGTATTTTTTCGTCTGTACTTTTATGATATATTTTTATCGAATAAAGTATTACAACAACGAAACTCAACTTTTGGAATGTGTGAGTTTTTCAGGGGCAGAAATTTCGACAGTATTATGTTGCTGCTGCACCACACTTTCATTGAGGGACGTAACGAAGCCCGAAATATTTTATCTCTGGTTGAAATAGGCTGTCATTCTGGACTATCTGGAAGTTATTGGGGTCTCCATCTGGGCCAGGCGCTACTTCCGGTGCTCCTCTGGATGCCAGCTTTCCATGATCCAGCTGTACAATCTGTTAAGAGAACAGAAGGTCGTAGAGTAGAGTACTCATTTTCCCCTACTTAATGGCCAAGCAGTACCCACTATTGAAGGGGATGGTAAATCTTCTGCTGCCTCTGCGCCTTGAGCCTATCATTGCCATATTTTAACCACATCGCTGCGGCGGCTATTCCGCCGCAGCGCTAAGGCGGCCGCATGCTGGTGACGGAACTGCTCCATCATCAGCGGTTGGGCTGTGCTCATGACGGAGCGGTTCCGTCATAGCCCCGCCCGCTCAATAGAACGTGCCACACAGGCGCGAAATCAGCGCCGCGCAGGCGCGGCGGCCGGGCCATGACTGAACCGCTCCGTCATCAGCACAGCGCCACCGCAGCTGATGACGGAGCGGTACCGTCATCAGCATCGAACCGGTTAAGGACATTCTGTGTTGATGGCATATGATGTGTCAGTGACCGCCTGGACCTTCATCCAGATCGGTTGCTCCCCCACGCTCCTGCTGAACTGCAGCTGCCTCGCTCTGTCTCCTGGCGGTATCGTTATTTCCTTAAGCATTTTCAGCTGTGTTTGACTGACCCTCGCAGCCTAGTAGCGCTTTGCTCGCGCAGCGCCGCACTATTTCATTTAATTAATTAATTATTAGCGCGACCTTGCTGAGGCTGGCTGAATTAATATTACTACACTGAGGCTGGTGTGTTTACTTACAATTAGCCTGCACACTCAGCGCTGTTGTGAATTTGCTGCCCCTGTCTCCATTAGCCTTTGACCCTCCATTTTGTAGTTTGTTTCCCCTGGTCCGCCCCTCCTCCCGCCACCGCCTCCCAGCTGATGCCCCTCCCACCCACGATCTCTATCCTTCCTCTCCCCCGAGCAGATTGTGATCGCCTGGACCTTCATCCAGATCGGTTGCTCCCCCACGCTCCTGCTGAACTGCAGCTGCCTCGCTCTGTCTCCTGGCGGTATCGTTATTTCCTTAAGCATTTTCAGCTGTGTTTGACTGACCCTCGCAGCCTAGTAGCGCTTTGCTCGCGCAGCGCCGCACTATTTCATTTAATTAATTAATTACTAGCGCGACCTTGCTGAGGCTGGCTGAATTAATATTACTACACTGAGGCTGGTGTGTTTACTTACAATTAGCCTGCACACTCAGCGCTGTTGTGAATTTGCTGCCCCTGTCTCCATTAGCCTTTGACCCTCCATTTTGTTGTTTGTTTACCCTGGTCCGCCCCTCCTCCCGCCACCGCCTCCCAGCTGCTGCCCCTCCCACCCACGATCTCTATCCTTCCTCTCCCCCGAGCAGATTGTGACCGCCTGGACCTTCATCCAGATCGGTTGCTCCCCCACGCTCCTGCTGAACTGCAGCTGCCTCGCTCTGTCTCCTGGCGGTATCGTTATCTCCTTAAGCATTTTCAGATGTGTTTGACTGACCCTCGCAGCCTAGTAGCGATTTGCTCGCGCAGCGCCGCACTATTTCATTTAATTAATTAATTATTAGCGCGACCTTGCTGAGGCTGGCTGAATTAATATTACTACACTGAGGCTGGTGAGTTTACTTACAATTAGCCTGCACACTCAGCGCTGTTGTGAATTTGCTGCCCCTGTCTCCATTAGCCTTTGACCCTCCATTTTGTTGTTTGTTTCCCCTGGTCCGCCCCTCCTCCCGCCACCGCCTCCCAGCTGCTGCCCCTCCCACCCACGATCTCTATCCTTCCTCTCCCCCGAGCAGATTGTGACCGCCTGGACCTTCATCCAGATCGGTTGCTCCCCCACGCTCCTGCTGAACTGCAGCTGCCTCGCTCTGTCTCCTGGCGGTATCGTTATTTCCTTAAGCATTTTCAGCTGTGTTTGACTGACCCTCGCAGCCTAGTAGCGCTTTGCTCGCGCAGCGCCGCACTATTTCATTTAATTAATTAATTATTAGCGCGACCTTGCTGAGGCTGGCTGAATTAATATTACTACACTGAGGCTGGTGTGTTTACTTACAATTAGCCTGCACACTCAGCGCTGTTGTGAATTTGCCTCCCCTTTCTCCATTAGCCTTTGACCCTCCATTTTGTTGTTTGTTTCCCCTGGTCCGCCCCTCCTCCCGCCACCGCCTCCCAGCTGATGCCCCTCCCACGCTCCGCCCCCTCCACTATCCATTTATGACCAATGTTCCAACGCGCAGCGTCCACGCGCAGCGGTCGCGCCCCAGTTGCGCCCAAGGTGCGCCAAAGGTAAGCCCGTCTACGCCCGTCTGCGCCAAGACCGCGCTCAGCGCCAGACGCCCTGGTTCCCGTAATGCCCAGCCCACTCGCTTCACCTACGATGCCACCACCCTCCTAGCCCTTAACCCCGGACGATCCCCCAACTGCGCCCAAGCCGCTCCTGGACACACCCATGGACCCTTCTCTTGCAACTCCTGCAAGTTCGACAGCACCAAAACCAACTCCTCATCCGCCAACACCATACAGAGACCTGACACCAACCACCCTAAATGCATCCTGCTCAACACCCGCTCAGTCCACAGACACGCCATCGACCTCTGGAATCTACTAGACACCATCTCACCAGACGTCGCCTTCCTAACAGAAACTTGGATGAATGCCTCTTCAGCCCCAGACATCACCATTGCCATCCCGGAAGGATACAAGATCATCCGCAAGGACCGCATCAAGCAAACAGGAGGAGGCATCGCGATCGTCCATAAGAATTCCATCTGCATCTCAACCAGCTCTGACGCCAACCTTGCCAGCGCCGAACACCTCCACTTCCAGATCCACACCGACCCCAAGACCACTCTCAGAGGTACCCTCCTCTACCGGCCTCCAGGACCCCGTGCACAATTCAGGGACGACATCACTGACTTTATCACCCCACACGCCCTCCCCTCCGAGGACTACATTCTATTGGGAGACTTCAATTTTCACCTGGAAAAGAGCAATGACAGCAGCACCACCACCCTTCTGGACAATCTCGCCAACCTCGGACTCAAACAACTTGTCACTACCCCCACCCACAATGCAGGTCACACACTCGACCCTATCTTCACCTCCAGCAAACATGTCTCCTTCCGTCACACCACAGCTCTCTATTGGACGGACCACAGCTGCGTTCACTTTATCTACAAGAAGACCACAACCCACAACCATCCTCAACCTACTACGCGAAGAAACTGGAACAAAATCACCATCGATCAGATCTCTTCATCACTTCTTCAAAACCCCCCTGCCCACTCCTCAAACCCCGACCAAGCAGCAATTAACCTCTCCCAATGGCTATCCAACAGCGCCGACATCCTAGCACCGTTGAAAAAACGTCAAATCAAACTAGGCAGCAAAAACGCCTCCTGGTTCAACGATGATCTTAAGAAATCGAAGAAACTCTGTCGCTCCCTTGAGAAGGCCTGGAAAAAAGACCCAAACACCAGCACCAGGGACGCCTTCAAAAACGCCACCCGCATAAACCACCAACTCATCCGGTCTGCCAAGAAAGCCGCATTCAAAGACCGACTAGATAACAACGCCCACAACAGCAAGGAATTATTCAACATCGTCAAAGAATTTACCAACCCATCAGCCAACTCCAACGACATCACCCCCTCCCAAGCCCTCTGCGACTCCCTAGCTTCCTTCTTCCACAACAAAATCGCAGACATCCATAACAGCTTCGACAACCGACCCGGAGACCAACCCACCCAACCTTCTGCAGGACCTTCACCCCCCTTGAACATCCTTAACGACTGGAACCCAATCTCTACCGAGGACACCATCCGACTGATGAACTCCATCCACTCCGGATCCCCCACAGACCCTTGCCCTCACCACATCTTCAACAAAGCAGACTCCATCATAGCACCACACCTCCGAGATGTCATCAACTGCTCCCTCAACTCCGCCACCTTCCCGGAAAGCTGGAAACACGCAGAACTTAGCGCCCTTCTGAAAAAACCCACAGCTGACCCCACCGAACTCAAAAACTACCGCCCCATCTCGCTTCTTCCATTCCCGGCCAAAGTCATCGAGAAAGCTGTCAACAACCAGCTCGCCACCTTCCTCGAAGCCAACAAATCCCTCGACTCCTCACAGTCTGGCTTCCGAGCCAAACACAGCACCGAGACCGCACTTATCGCAGCAACAGACGACATTCGAACTCTACTGGACAATGGAGACACAGTCGCCCTCATCCTCCTCGACCTCTCCGCTGCCTTCGACACAGTCTGTCATAGCACCCTCCTGCAATGCCTCAGAAACGTCGGAATCCAAGGAAAAGCACTGGAATGGATCACCTCGTTCCTTACCGGAAGAACCCAGAGAGTCCGCCTCCCACCATTCAAATCAGTGGCCTCTGAAGTCATCTGCGGCGTGCCACAAGGATCGTCACTCAGCCCCACCCTCTTCAACGTATACATGAGTCCCCTCGCGACCATCGCACGCCAACACAACCTCAATATCATCTCCTACGCTGACGACACTCAACTGATCCTTTCACTCACCAAAGACCCTAACACCGCCAAAACCAATTTACACGAAGGAATGAAAGAAGTAGCCGAGTGGATGAAACACAGCCGTCTGAAACTGAACTCAGACAAAACAGAAGTCCTCATCTTAGGCACCTCCCCCTCCGCCTGGGATGACTCTTGGTGGCCAGAGGCCCTTGGAAAAGCACCCATCCCGACGGATCACGCACGGAACCTGGGCGTCATCCTGGACTCCTCACTCTCGATGACCAGACAAGTCAACGCCGTTTCATCATCTTGCTTCAACATCCTTCGCATGCTCAAAAAAACATTTCGCTGGATCCCCACCGAAACTAGAAAAACGGTCACCCACGCACTGGTCACAAGCCGCCTGGACTACGGAAACACCCTATACGCCGGTACCACCGCAAAACTCCAGAAAAAACTCCAACGCATCCAGAACGCATCAGCCACACTCATACTAGACATCCCGCGTAAAGAACACATCTCTGGTCACCTGAAAAACCTCCACTGGCTTCCCGTAAATAAGAGGATTACCTTCCGCCTCCTAACCCACGCACACAAAGCACTTTACGAACTTGGACCCGAATGCCTCAACACACGACTGTCCTTCTACACTCCCTCCCGTCAGCTACGATCCTCCAACCAAGCCCTCGCCATTGTACCTCGCGTCAACAAAACTACAATGGGTGGTAGATCCTTCTCCTACCTGGCAGCTAAAACCTGGAACTCACTTCCCACTCACCTTCGCCTTACTCAGAACCACCTAGCATTCAGAAAGCAACTCAAAACTTGGATATTCGATGAGTAATTCCCCACCCTTTCTCAAGCGCCTTGAAACCCTATGGGTATGTAGCGCGCTATATAAATCTTGACTTGACTTGATTTGACTCAGTCTCATGCCTATTGGATCTCTGGGTGGAGGGTTCCTTAAAGGGTGATTACTCCTGCCCAACCATATTGAAGAGAGCAGTGTTGTGTAGGGTTTAGGACTCTCAGAGATTGGTTATAGTTTTCTTGAGACCCTCACGGGTGAGTAGTGCGCTTTATAAACCCCTGATTGATTGATTGATTTCTTTCTCTCTCCTCTAATAGCCATATGAGGGGTACATGTGAAGGCCTGTTGGTGGATATAGAAACCCAAGTCAAAATCCCTTTGCATATCACCTTTGATAATCTGGAGGCTTCTACTTTTTCTACTTGGAATATAGTAGGAGCCCATTGACATTGAAATGTAAATACTTTACAGAAAACAGAGTTATTGAGAATTCCATTTCAGGGGCGAACGCTTTCTGGAGTTGAGGTGGCAAGCAATCTATATAAAACTTTGAAATGACAGAAAAAATCTCATTCTATCAACTCCAAGGAAACATCTTCTATACATATTACATGTCAGAATAGACTGGTCTTTCCAACCATTAGGCAGATTATCGACCTGAGTATATTCAACAAGTTTATGTGCACTTGGCACTTCATTATAGAGACCCCTCAGCGGATCCTACTTTTACGTCCCAGAGGAGAATTCATGCCATCATTGAGCCTTCAGGATGCATACACCCAGCCGCCGTCGGTAGTGGGAGTAGCTGCCGGGGGGTGACGTGGGGAGGGGGTAGTAAACTATGGATTACGGAGGTTTACAGGTAAGTAAACATATAAATAAATAAAACAAATTTCGTTGCGTGCACTGCATCGCATATGGGGATACAGTGTGCGTAACAAAATTAGTTTTATTTATTTATATGTTTACTTACCTGTAAACCTCCGTTATCCATAGTTTACTACCCCCCACCCTCCCCCTCCCCCTCCCCCTCCCCCTCCCCACCTCACCTCCCGGCAGCTACTCCCACTACTGACCGCAGCTGCATACACCCATATCCTAATGCCTTCACTTCATCAGAGATTCATTTGCTGCTGTGCCTGTAGGTCCTCTAGTGAATTTTTAGTACTGCACTTTGACCTAAATCCTTTGTCCTGGGGGTTGCCTCCCCCTGTCAGGGAGGTCCATCAAAGAGACACGACTGTCCATCTGTGCACGGACTACTATATATCTCATGCCCATATTGGGAATGGGTTTGTAGGGACATGGTGACTCTAGTAAATGCTGAGGACCAAGGGTTCCTCTTGCATATTGACATGATGCATCTTGTACTAACTCTGTACCTGAAATACATTGGGGTCCACTTCAAGACTCGCCTGTGGGCAGCATTTTTTGAACAGCTGAGAGAAACCATGTTACAAGATTGTCTCAAACATCCGGTTGCAAGATTTGATCTCACCAGGCAGTGATTTAAAATGCAAGGACACAGTGTGAAAGTAACACACTTCCCTGGGTTTTTGGGTGTGTCAATTTCTCTCCTAATAGTGGTTCTTTTTTACGTTTCCTGGCTGCTGGTGATTACTTTTGAGTCGAAATTGAGAAAGAAATCTTCTTTTGTTCCTGTCTTAACACCTGATGACATAATGGATGCTTTTTTGAGGCTGTGTTGAAAGATATTAATAATGCAATGCTATGTAATCAGTGGGAACATTTAATAAACTTGTGATGAAATCTTTATGTGACTAGAAGGCTGATACTAATTGTAGTGACTAGTGAATTAGCAAAGGCAAAACCCTTTTAGTACCTGATGAACTACGTAGAGCTGTGACATAATGAATGGAGGACATTGCAGTGAAGTCTGCTTTAGAATGTCGAGGTGGCAATGACATGCAGACGAATAAGGATGTGTACTACTAAGCTCCATTGTCTAGTGAAGGTAATGGCGGGTACCCGGGCTGGAAAGACGCTACAAATGGCAATGAGATAGGGCATAGGTCTTCAAACTGTGGGGCGCGCCCCCCTTGGGGGGCGCAGCATCCCCTCAGGGGGGGCGGGCACTCCACACCACCACTTCATCGTCCACTGTTGCCTTCAGGCGCCAGTTGTGTGTCTCAGCCTGGCCATAGTCAGAGTGGAGATGCAGGGGCGCTAAGAGGTGAAAAAATAACAAAGCCTCGTTAACACGTGAAAGGCCTTTTAAAGACCTCTGAAGTACTCGGCGGTCGGCAGCTCAGAAACTGTCTGTGTGTGCCATCGGCGAGGCGAAGCAGGTAAGAATCTTATGCTGATCATAGCTTGCCAGCCATTATTGCCTGCATGTTGTATCTGAGATCAATCCACAAATGCCTGCATAGAAAACAAAATACAGTGTGTGAAACTGCCCTTCACCCTCTTGTCCCGCACACCCAGGGCAGAATGTGCATTTGAAGGGAGTGTTTTTAGCTTGGAAGTGCATGTTAAGTAGCATGTGCATTGTATGTATGCCTAGTGACAGATAGCATTGGGAATTCTGCATTATTCTCAATTCTGCAGCTGCCAGCGAACGCTCTCGTGTAATGCCACATCATTATTTTAAGATTGAGTGTGTTTCAGGCACTCCCAATTTGTTGTCTATGTGTGTAAACCTCTCTCGCTCACCCAGGTGCAGTATTCAGAGGGATGGCAGTATAAAAGATGTGTGGTTGGCGAGGGGAGATGCATGAACCGCCATCAAACCAAGCTATAAGTGTTATCTCTGTCGCACTGCTTCTGGTATCCTCATTGTGTTGTAAACTTCACTAAAGCGTATGTCACACGTCAGTGGGGTACATAAGAGGCGAGCAGTCCCCTATGTCGCATGTTGCTGCTTCCGACTTTCCAACCTTTGCTAGAGTGAGGTTTGTTGAGGCATTGCTGAGTTCATGTACAGTTTTTCATGTTTTTTCATTTTTCTGTCTTCCAAATTTCAATTATTCATTCATAATTCCACTTGCCGGTTTGCATTTTATTTTCCGACTCTGAAAAAGAGCCCTTTGATTCTTCTCCCCTCTTCCAAATTTGCAGTACTGTTGGTTAGGCAGGTGGGCAGTTGCTATGTAGTCCAGGCACCGCAAGCTGTCCAACCTATCGCAGTGGTCATCCCCAATTGTGCAGCGTGCGATATCCTACCAAAGGTTGTCAAATGCTCATCGAGGCACTACGTTGCTGCAAATTGTTTAGCCAGTTCGGTGGCAGGGTTTGTATTTTGAGTGGGATGAGATGGAGGGAGGTCTGGCACCTGTGCGATGAGACAGTCCTAGGTTGGCCTCCCCGCTCCAGGCATTTTGGTAGCGATGTTCCCTCAGCTTCATTTGGCAGAGGGTGGTGTGTCGCTGGTTTGATGTGGAGTGTGTGTTGATCACAGATCTGTTCTGCCACTTGTGAACCCTGAGTATCGGGCAGCCAGGCTATTGTGTCCTGATCCCTGGTCACGCCGAGTGGGAGTTTACTGACCAGGTGTTGCTAAAGTAGGAGGAAACCATGAAAGCGTAGTTGTGTTAGAAAAAAGGGAATTTCTTCCTGCCTAATGGCTTTACACCCATCATGTGTCAGATAGTAATCTGAAAGTATTGCAGTGCATTTGGCTCTCAAACGGTGGTTGTTTGTGTACTGTCAACTAGACTCTGTAACTCTGTTATGGGAGCTCTACTTGCACTGCATCCATCACCCTCTATTAATATGCACTCATTTGCAGTGCAGGCCACAGTGTCTTGAAAGCATTGCACGCCACGGTGTCTTGAAAGAGCCTCAGCATTATAGGACACTATTGGAAGCAGACACAATGAATTTTATGGTCAGTGTTGATACCTTTACTCTTGTACACTCTATAGAGCGGGGTGGGGTGGGTCTCTGGCCGTCACGCAGAACGACCCCTCCCTTCAAAGGGCCGACGGCTGCAAGTGAACTAGCCCCCGGAGCGGCCGGTGGGTTGGGGGGAAGGCAGCATCTATTTGGAAGTGCTAATGGATTCAAGTGTTAAAATGGCCGACCACTAAACTGCTGAAATACGCCGCAGTAAAACCCATAGGCAGTGTTTAAGTAAACTCGATGCTCGGGGAGGTTGCAGCGCAGCTTTAAGGCGTACACAATGAATTTTATGGTCAGTGTTGATACCTTTACTCTTGTACACTCTAGTTCTACCTTTAATAAAAATACTCCGAAGTCGCAGGGGAAAGGCCCCCGTTCTTCAGTGCCGAAATTTGGGGCCTCCACTATCCAGCTGAGGTGGACCCACTTTGATGTGAACTTATTAATCCAGCACTGTTTTCACAGCTGGTCTGGCTTGGCTTCACCATGCAGAAGGACTCGTGACTTCTTCGCTAATCCATATCAACGGTCCCTCTGGTGTGATCCAATAGTTATTCTGTTAGCCAACGTTGGACAGACAAGGGGTTGCATTGAATAAACGTGGCTCAGCAGTTCAACTGGGCAAGGGAGGGTCTCTATTTAAAATGTACCAAAATACAGATATAACCCCAAGGTGTGGGTGGCTCTGTATGTGTGTGTGGGTGGCTTTGTGTGTGTGGCTCTGTGTGTGGGTGCAAATGCAATAGGTCTCGCATTTGTGAGAGATTAAGCTATTGGCAGTGTAAATGACAATGCCCTTTATTTATATGTTTTAAAAACGAAGACATAAATAAAAATAATGTCATGAGCAATGTCAATAGCTCTAACTTTAACAATGCCGAGACCATTGCATTGTAAATGCTTGTTCTGATATATTGTTTAGGGGTAAGGATGTGGCGCAACAGCCAGTGCGGATTACTGTAGAGCTGGGGAACCAGGTTCAATTCTTGGTGTCTGCTCAAAATCCTGTGATTCTGGGCAAATCACTTAATCTCCCTGTGATTACAAAAATGAATGTGTGCTTGTGTAATGTAAAAGATGCTCCTGTAAGCACTCTAATACCTTTGGGTCATGTTCGCACTATATAAAACGTAGAAAAATATATTACAGCATTTTGTGATCACTCTAATTTCCAGATACTGCTCAAGACTGGAAGTGGAGCACAACCAAAGGATGGCAGAAGCAAGATTCCATCCACACATTGACTGTCTCGGTGGAGAAAAACAGCCACACCCCACACCTGTGTTTTGGGAGTGTTTTTGCTAATCTATCCTAAATTTTGTGTTTTATGTGAAAAATAAAGCACCAATGTAAATTTTTGTGCAAATTTTTTCTTGGAGACTTTTCATTTGAACTTTAGAATAAGTACAAGCACTAAAAAAACTTCAGTTTACTAAACACTCTTAATTTATTTAATATTATTTTCCCTATACGACCTGGGCTCTGCAGGAGGGAAGGGCCCTCAATGATGCAGAGTACCAGCTTTCAGAACTTTTTTGGGGGGGCTCGACGTGTAAAAAGTTTTAGATGGGGGGCTCAGCCGACAAAAGTTTGAAGACCTCTGAGATAGGGATAGGTAACCTGAAGATTGACAGTTCTCTCTTACAGAATTTGCCTTGATCCAAGCAAACTGCTTGTGCATACCATGTGTCCAGTCATGGAAGTTAGGAATCAAGGCTGGATGCATGTGGTGTCAAAGCGCAGTTCCAGCTGCTGTCCAGCAGTTGAAAATGAAAGCATTTACAGAGAATCTACACATCGTTGGTGAAGAACCCGTTAGTCAGGCCATACATAAAGGAACCGCGGTTCTATGCAACGTAGAGCTATACATAGTACAGATTGATAATGCTGCGATTACAAGTGCTGCCAAGCAGAGATCAACCTGTGTCAAAAAGTACAAAGCAACCAGCAAGTGCAGGATAACGCTGTTATTATAAGAGCTTTAAGGCAGAGATCAACCAGGTGTAAGCAAGTACATAGAGATGTCAGAAGCAAAGCAAACTAGATGCAAAAAACAGTTGACTGCATACCAGAAATTATTAAAGAGAGTCTACATACCGCTGCACTGGGAACAGAAGCCCAAAGAGAAGTGCCCTGGGTTGTGCTTTTGGAGCCATCCGTACCTGAAGAGGTGATCCACCAAAGCCACTGAGTGGGACTCAGAACAACTGTACAGGTCTTTGACGAGTGAAAGTGAGTAAGGAGTCTGGAATGGAAGCAGTTTGTTGTTCCGATGGAGACCAAGAAATAAATCACATTTCCAGTTACTGTCAAGGATGATCCAGAGGCCAGTATGTCACATGGTCCCAGAAAGAATGAGCTAGAAGCAGTGGCCGAAAGGCTGTCATGCTCCGCCTCAGTAAGTTCCATACTGGTCTACAAGGCTGTCACTTTCTTGAAACCACCATCATCTTTCAATACCACAAAAAAGCTAAATATTGGTTATTTAAGGACTACGTGAATAGAGACACTTGAAGATTTCATTGATGCACATGAATAGACCGATAACCAAAACATTATTAATTACCTCAAAAATCAGATAAAGCAAACCTTGAATTTCATGTTCAATCCAATGCCGAATGTTGGCAATTAAAGATATATTTTCTGTCAAAAACAACTGAAAGTTTGCGAAACCATAGATGAATTTGTATAGAGACTTGACACACTCATCAAACACTGTAAATTCAATGAATGTAATGAGGAAGAGGCCAACCGTCTCAAGGTCATTGATGGATGCTTGTCTGATTCATTGAGACGCTGAATGCTGAGAGTAACATTTGAGTCTGGAACGAGTGTTGATGGCTGCTAAAGTTGAAGAGGGTGCCAATCAACAAGCTGCTGACATGGAGGCCAGAGGTGTTCAGAATGATTCAACCATGAGTGTGAAAAGAATATAGCATGTTACATCGCATGCTATTACATTGCGTTTCTTTACAACGCTGTCATTAAAATGACTGCATTGTTAGAACTCGAAACCTTTACAACCAAGTCATTAGATCGACTTGCTGTAGGGGGTGCGCTGGAAGTAGGAATAGTATAACTTACTATTCCAACTTCAGCCTGCGCAAAAGTAGGAAAGGTGTTGGAATAGTAAATTATACCATTCCTTAGGCTAGAACGCCCCCTACAGCAAGTCGATCTAATGACTTGCGTTGTAAAGGCATCGCGTTCTAACAACGCGGTCGTTGTAACGACCGCATTGTAAAGGAACTGCAATGTAATGACTGTATTGTAAACGCTGTCTCCCTTGTGAAAAGTAAGGCAAAGCAACAGACTGAAGGACTCAATGTGATGTCTAAACGTACAAAGAAGTTATGTTTTAGATGTGGATTTTCATTTCCACAGGAAGATAAATGTCCCACCATTGGACAGACTTTGGACAGACATGGGAAGGAGAACCATTTTGTGATTGCTTCCTAAGCAAAGGGAGAAGCAAGTGGTCATAGCATGAAGACAAAATGGCCGCTGAAATGTTCTAGAAGCAATGTTCAACACGCACCCACACGGCCCAGCAGAGATGTCAGTTACGACAAATCGACAAGGAACAAAGTTGATTGTCATCTAAATCATCGTTAAACAGTTCATACGTATCAGTATCAAGAGAAAGTGAAGATAGTTGTTGAAGGAAGTGGCCCTTTTAGGGTCACCCTGGGTCACTAACGACCACCTCTCAGACTTCCATTCAAAATGAACACTCGGTCACACAGTAGAGAATACAAACCAATAACTGCTTATTCATATACAGTCAGAGCGGAGCCCAGTCTGCCCAGTTGCTGGGCGTGCTGTAGAGGGACTGAAATCGACAACCAAAAAGATACATTATGTACATTTCGCAACTGGGCTAAAACACGGCCTAAACTGGAATTTTTCAAGCAGGTGCAGCTAAGCAGTGGAATACAGAAAAAAACAGTTTCAGAGCTCATATCTTCCACAAAGTTACAAAGTACAAGGTTGTTCCAGTCGGGCCCCTCACCGGAGAAGTGGGAGAAGGCCTCCTTCTAGTGAGAAAGGTATGCACTAATATGAACATTCTATTCATTAGTGAAGCAAAACCTGACAGAGGTTTTTTTCTCAGAAACAGCAAAGGATTAGTTTTGATCGTGATTCAAAATCACGCCTGAATAGAAAACGGTGCAGCGAATGGTAAGTTACAAAAGGGCAATGGGCAAACATGAACATTTCTATTCTAACAGACCCTCATTTTAGCATGAGCTAAAACATTTTCTAACAGCAACAAGGAAAATATAAAATCAAGAAAACAGGAAACAATAAATAATAATAACAATAAATCCTCATGAGCATTCCATGTTCTCAATATCAGGAAAGGAGACTGTAAAGAGAGAGGAAGTCTCAAAAATGCCCTCATCTATGTTCATAGGGTCCTCTATGTATTTCTGTCACATAATTGCAGCATTGGAATCATAAATAGATATTTTCCATTTAGGGGTGAGAATGGTGGTGCAATAGGAGAAACAGAAGGGGGTGCACTGAATAGGGGCACAGCAAAGCACCAATATCACAATCATGTAAATCACCTTTTCAAGAATACAGCCCTAACTACCGAAAAGAGACCAACTCCAATTTCCACTTTCCATTCCCTTGACATTCTCGAGGATATCGAGAATATGCTTGGTAATATTCTTTTCCCTTTTCTTTATCCCAAACACACACTGGTCTCCAACTACAGCGCATGCACCACCACTCTTAGCTAAGATCAAATCAACCGCGTATCTAGTCTGTTCAGAATACATTCGCATACTTTCCAACTGAGTGGTGTTGTCGCGTAGAGCTGCCACAGTAGTATTGGATAAAATTTGCAACTTGCACCCAAATATTCTCCAGCTTTCTCACTGAGCCATAGAGGTACCACCCAAAGTGAAAATGGAAGAAAGGATGTATCCAAAAGTGATCCCATTACTATAAATATTGACTCTATATCGGTGACTCCCTCACAGAATTCTTTGGTCAAAGTCTTTCTAACCCAACGAACATTAGGCTTAGCATATTTACAGGGCACACCTAAGGGCAACACCATCCCAAGAGCTACATTGTCTGTACTATTATGAATGTTAGAATAGGTACAGTTAGACAAAAAGTAAAACCCCGGGTATGCATAAATTGGCTCTTCATAATCTACTGCAGTGTATCTGGTGTTCATTCCAAAAGTTCTTTGTCATTCACTAAGGGGAAGGTATTTTTGTACAATGCTATCGCAGAACAATTGATATACAAAGAAGTGTCTGTACTATTTACGATAGGGCAACAAGCAGGATAATAACCAGCCTCCCTGGTGACTATCAATTCCTTGTAATGCCAACCCACCAGTTTGACATTCTGTTCTTCCATATAGAAGTTGTAGCAATATGTCTTGTTATCACAACCGGGAAAACCCATCCCTAGTGGCTTTCTATAATATAAACAAGGACCTGGATAGCCAAAACCAAAAAGTTCCTTCCTTCTGTAAATTGTGGGGGACGAGTATAAGTATAAATTACAAGTGACAATGGGTATGCAGTCATAAACTAGTGACAGATTCAGTGGGGTAACAAGCAGTCCCTTCTCCAAAGACTCTCTTGTGTGTGTGTATAGAAACACATTACTCGGGGCTGTCCTTTTCTTTCTTGTTGGAGGAATAACCTTACCCGTATTACGTAAAGGTACATCCTGATCATTTTCCAAAACCCATGACACCCCACACAATATTATTAGCAAAAACCCACAAGAGCAACACATGTTATTTTCTGCTTGCGAATCCACACCATATTATGACGGGCAACAAGAATTACTGGCTGCTCTTTCTCAGCAATCGGTCTACCAAAAGGATGCATAACAAATGATAAAAAGGGGGCAAAATGCAAAGGAAATATACAAGTTCCCAGTGTCCGTCCGAGCCTCACTGGTACAGGCTCCTATTGTCCATCAATAAGTTGATGCTTTTGAGCACCAGCAGTGGAGCTTGCTCTGTCCTAAGCTCTTTAATGGATCCCACGTCATTCAAGATGGTATACCTGTTTGGTATACTTTGGTCTTCCCTAACTAACTGTTTGAACAACTAGAATAAAGTAACCAAAAGTCCTTCACTAAGTACAGCTAATTCTGTTGGTACTAGACTTCAGTACAACCTATCTTATGCAGTCCATCCCTAATCTCTTTTCTCATTGCACTCAATTTCCCTCAGCCAAGGGCGCAAATTGTACCTGGTAGCCCCAGGCACTGTGTGATCAGTGAACTTGTATAGCTTGTATTTCGGGAGGAACAGCCTAGTTCAACACATTCTCATTTTCTTTATCCGTCTGCGTCCATATTAGCTGGGCATCACTAAAAGGGACAAACCTGGGCACCTGCTCGCACTCCGAGTCCCCAATGCCGTCTTTGACCCGCTGGTTGTAGGGCAGAGGCAAGAGAATCCTCCTACAGTGGGTCGCGTGAACCCAGTTCTTACGGCCAGCAACCTTCACAGCAGAACGTGTCACCAAAAGAACCTGCTCAGGGCCGTTCCAGCGTGGCTCCAAACTTTTCTTCCTCTGGAGATTGCACAACAGGACAAATTCACAAGCCTGGATATTGTGAGCGGGTCCCTCTGGTGTAGAAGGTAGGGACTCTCGCACCTGTTGGTGAATAGAACACAAATGTTCTATCAACTGACCAAGGTAATCAAGCAACACAGGGTACTCAGTATCAGAGACTTTATGGGGACGCGGGATGCCCCAGATGTTTGCCAGGCGCCCAAACACGACCTCGTAAGGAGACAACCCGGTTCTAGAATGTGCTGTCATTCTTATCAACAAAAGTGCTAACGGTAAAGCATCTGGCCACTTTAACCCTGTGGTCTCCTGAATTTTTGCCAATTTCAGTTTGAGAGTACCATTGTACTTCTCAACCAAACCCGTTGACTGTGGATGATTGGCAGCATGGAATCTTTGTTTGACATAGAGACCCTCACAAATTAATTGAATCACTTTCGCATTAAAATGACTTCCGTTGTCACTCCAGATAACTTGGGGCAAGCCAAAACGAGGAAAGAACTCCTTCAGGAGTACCCTTACAGTCGTAATGACTGTATTATCTTCAGTGGTTTAAGCCTCAACCCATTTACTGAATGCACATACAACCACCAAAACATACTTAAGGTTATTGCATCCCTCTAATTCAATATAGTCCATTTGAAGGACTTCAAAGGGGAAAGTGGGTGGTGCAAAATTACCGGGTAGTGTAGGAAAACACTTCCCTAAATTATGCATCATGCAAATCATGCAATACTTTACCAAATGTGCGGCTGTCTTAGAGATATTGTCATCCTGCCATACAGGGTCTAACAGCTTACAAATGCCTTTTGCACTAATATGAGTTGGACCATGTGCAAAAGTAACCACAGGAAGAACATATGCATCCAGCAACCTCCATCTCTGCTTCCCTGATTTATCGATCCAACATCCTTCCTCATTTAACTGTGCTGTACTTTCCTGCCTTTCTGCTTTTTTTTCCATTGTGGCTTCACTTTGTATCTCTTTTACACTTCTTCTACCCACATCATCAGTAACCTCCCTGTGGGAACTACATTTAATTATGGCCAATTTCCTGGGAGCATTAAAGTGGACAAAAGCCTCAACATGAGGTGCCCATGCGGAATCTTGGTGCCATGAGAAGTAAGGAACCCTCTCTCTGACCAAAGTTCCCCCAAAAGTATGCGCTACCCCGAAGGCATACTGGCTGTCAGTATAGATGTTGACAACTAGTCCCACGCTTAATTCGCAAGCTCAAATAATAGCGGCGAGCTCAGCAGCTTCAGACGACTGATAAGGGACCCGAGACGTCTCTACCACCGTGCGCAATTTAGTGACAGCATAAGCTGCCGTCGTGGTGCCATCTGGTAATTTAAAATGAGCGATCGACATATAGTTCTATTTGGGGGTCAGATAAGGAAACATCAGCCAGGTCTGTCCGCCCCTTCGTCTCTTCTTCCGTCCAGTAAATACAATCATGCTTATCTTCTCCATCATTCTCAGAAGGGAGGGTAGTGACGTGGCTGGATTCAGAGTAGCACGTCTTTTAATTGTAATATGCTTAGCAAAGAGGGTCAATTCATAGTTGGTAACATGTGCACTGGTGTCTTTGTCTTATTCAAAAGTGTATCCACAGCATGGGATACCATAACTGTGAGGTCAGTTTCAAGCACAAGTCCAGCCGATTGTCTGATTGAAGTGGCCACAGCCGCAACCGCTCTCAAACAGCTCGGGAGAACCCTTGCGATGGGATCAAGCACAGCCAAGAAATAAGCTCACAGGTGTTGCTTATCCCCAAATGTTTGTGTTAGGATAGAGAGTGCGCAGCCAGCCATCTCACTGTAGTTAGGTGTACCAAGCACTAGAGCCGAACAAAGCGCAGTTTTCAATTGCTCAAAAGACTGCTGGCATTCGGGTGTCCAAGGCAAAGGCCCATGCACTTCTTTCGTTGTTAATGCAAGCAAAGGTTTAATTGGCAGGGAATAGTTAGGTGTCCATTTACGGCAGTAGGAGGTGATATGAAAGCGAGCAGATCTTTCTGAGTTTGTGGAATCAGCATTTTACTAATGGTACTAAAGCGCTCAGGGGTCAACCTTTTACCCTCCTTCCACATTAAATGACCTGAATAGGTGACCTCCTGTCGACCATACTGAAATTTAGAAATAAAAACCTTATGTCCATGATGGGCCCAATTCAACGACAATTTGACTGTACTATCTCTGCAACCCTGTTCCATATCAGAAGCTATGAGTAGATCATCAACATACTGCACCAATACATTATCTGAGGGAAGCGATAAGGAATCCAACTGACCTTTTAATGCTTGACTATAAATACTAGGACTCTCCGTATAGCCCTGAGGAGCATGATAGAATCTAAAACTTCTACCAGTCAGTGTGAAGCCAAACAAATATGTACTGTCTGGATGGATAGGAATGCTAAAGAAAGCATTTTTCAAATCAATAACAGAGAAAAATTTAGCGGTAGATGAAATCATCATCAAAAGTGCAGTAATATCAAGAACCACAGGGAACTGTGGAACCACTATTTTGTTAACCTCGTGCAGATCAACCACAAAAGAATAAACATCATCAGCGACCTCAGAGGAGCCCGAGGGTGCACTTTTAAAAATCGGAAAAATAGGACTATTACAAATATTGCTAGACGTTTCCTCAACTACTCCCTTTTGTATCAAATCCTGAATAATCTGAAGAAGAGCCGTTCTCTTGCCTGTAGTATCTTATACTGAGGAATATAAGGCAAAACAACATTCTCTTTAACTTGTATAGAAACTGGAGTTATAAGCAACAGTCCTACATCCGTGTCACCTGTAGCCCATAGAGTGGGCGGGACATCAGCAAATTCAGATGGAAGGGGTGTATCCTGAGACAAAGTTTAGTACTCACATCCATACCCATAGTGATATGTGGACACCCACAGGAGAGCAATAGATTGTAGCATACAACTTCTTCAAAACATTCAAACCCATCAGATTCTCACCACAGTTGAATATAAAAAAAACATGGAGATTCCACAGTAAAAGGACCAACAGTCAATGCAAGGGGGCGTGAAATGGGGCTTACAACCAGTGCACCTGAAAACCTACTGAAACATTATTGTGGCAAGACAGGACTGCCCCAGGGACCATATGTTGAGAACCAGAACTCTTTGTTGCACCTGTGTTCACCAGAAATTCCTTAGTCGAGCCTCGCAAATCCGCTGTGACATAAGGACCACGCTAATCTACAGGTATCTGAACTCGTCCCTCTACCTGGGTGTCCGAACAATAGGACCTACCTGTCATCTCATCCATATCATAAACATTGTGATAATACTTGCCATGACGAGGGTCATCAAAGTAATTATTATCAGAACAACCCTGTGAAACCATAGCATTCTGAGCTCTCTCTGTCCCACAACCTCTCCCACAAGAACCTCGACCTTTAGGAGCTGCAACTTTCTGTAAAAGCACAGGGCACTGGCTACGCCAATGACCCTCCTCTTTACAATACACACACTGATTTGGCCCTAAAGGTGTCATTGAAGGTTGTCTACTGGTATGTGGAAGCTGTCTAGAAGGACCATCTTGTCCCCTACTATTTCCCATAAACGCTTAAACGAGTCGTAATTTCAGGAAAAAGATTAGAAACAAATTTGTCAAGGAACAATCAAACTCCTCCCACAATAGACATATCCTGCCCACTATAGTCCAAAAATGTACCCTCAAACCGGGTAAAGAAATCAGACACACTCTCATACTTCTTCTGTCGACAAGTGGTCAATTTGTCCCAGCTTACCTTCTTAGGCGGAGTGAGGAAATTAAGGAAATGCATATGTGTAATATTGTGACCTGGCAAAGCAAGTACCTCGGCTCAGGATTTATCACCTGGCTTCCTTTCCTAATCCCATTCCTTAATCACATCCCATATACCACCCAACTCCGCGACATGGTCTTGAGTATGAACCTGAGTTTGAACCTGTCTCCAAACATCAACCGGAACGAGGAGATCAAAAAACACTCCAATATCAGCAAGAGTCATTGCAGTAGAAGAGGCAGCCTCTGTTAATTCGTTATGATAAGCTGTAGGATTCATCCTAGGATCAGGCAAATGAGTTTTAAGGGCTAGAACCTCACTCATTTTCCATGGAGTATAAACCCATTGTTCCTGAAAACGGACAGCTACAGCCGGTATAGTGACATTACCATGCTGATCCGTTATCTCAGGTATTTCTGGGTGATATATGAGATGGACCTCCCGCAATGGAAACGGAATTATCTGAGTAGGGCTCCACTCATGTAATCTACCCCCTGCAGGCAACTAGAGTTGTAACATTCCCAAATACTGGGCCTGGCTCCAAGTTAGTGGCATACACACGATCTCTAATATCAAATCAAATTTGAGGCGCTTCTGTCCCAATGTGTGTTTGCCAAAGACTAATCAATGTAGCAGACATATGCTTGAGGGCATGTTGCTGTATAAAGGGTTCAAAATCTCGCATGACTTCCCAAACATCCTCCACACTATAGATCGCATTACGAGCCTACTGTGCAGCCTCGTCAGCTATTACTTGTTTCTCTTCATCCCCCACCCCAGATCGCACTAATGGGCCTATTCACTCCATGAATTTCGCCCAGTTTCTATCCTTGAATCCACGTACTGGCGTCTCAACATTCAAAGGTATCAGAGGATGAAAAATCATGGAAGGAGAGACAGCAGAAGTGACAGGTTCAATCATTGCTGGCGCTTGCACCGGAGGAGAAGGAACGGAGGATACAGGCGTCAAAACAGTAGGGGCCATATCTATGAACAGATTTTCCCATAGACACAAAATGGGTAAAATCCTTTGATACATCTGGCCCTTAATGTGCTAAGGGGCACAGTTGCCAAAGACGGTGAGGACAAGGAAGGAGCCATAGATACGGGAACAGCTGAAGCAGAGGTAACAGGCTGCTGTGACTGTAAGGAAACAGGAAGTATATCCTCTGCAGTGCATAATGAGGTGAGGGTCGAGTATCTAGCAACTCCTCTACAAAAGTATTGTCTTCTTCTTTGGTCAAATAAGACTTAACAGCCTTGAAGCAATAATATGTGTAACTGTTTACCTGAACGATTAACTGTATGCGCTCGTAATCCAATGTATATGATCTCCTGAGCTTGCTTAATAAAAAGATTTATGAAACAAAATGACTTATCAATATGCAACTGAAATCCCCTATCTTCACATTCAATTCCAGGCTCTTGTTTTTCTCTATCATATGCCATAGCTTTCTGTGTCAATGTTTGTATTTTCCCTTTCCGTGCATCCCTCTCCATCTTTAACCGTCTCTATCTAGCTTCCTTCTGCCAAGTTCTGAGGGAGTCAAACATTGACTGTCATCTTCTTTTCTTAAATAATTGCTCCTGTAAAAACCCAATTTTTTGTTCATCAAAAAAGTGCCCGTCAACGGCCACTGCAACTCAGCATTCTCCCTCATATATTTGTGCCATAATGTACTAAACATAATAGGGCCAAGACAGAGGCGGCTCGCAGAGGTAACGCTGTGGGGCAGTGAAACGGGGTGGGGGGGTAGTATGATGGCAGATATTTATTTATTTATTTACTTTCACCTTTGCCGTCATATGTAATTGCCACTAACCCCACCCAGCCCCGCCCCGCCCCGCTATAAGTGTTATCTCTGTCGCACTGCTTCTGGTATCCTCATTGTGTTGTAAACTTCACTAAAGCGTATGTCACACGTCAGTGGGGTACATAAGAGGCGAGCAGTCCCCTATGTCGCATGTTGCTGCTTCCGACTTTCCAACCTTTGCTAGAGTGAGGTTTGTTGAGGCATTGCTGAGTTCATGTACAGTTTTTCATGTTTTTTCATTTTTCTGTCTTCCAAATTTCAATTATTCATTCATAATTCCACTTGCCGGTTTGCATTTTATTTTCCGACTCTGAAAAAGAGCCCTTTGATTCTTCTCCCCTCTTCCAAATTTGCAGTACTGTTGGTTAGGCAGGTGGGCAGTTGCTATGTAGTCCAGGCACCGCAAGCTGTCCAACCTATCGCAGTGGTCATCCCCAATTGTGCAGCGTGCAATATCCTACCAAAGGTTGTCAAATGCTCATCGAGGCACTACGTTGCTGCAAATTGTTTAGCCAGTTCGGTGGCAGGGTTTGTATTTTGAGTGGGATGAGATGGAGGGAGGTCTGGCACCTGTGCGATGAGACAGTCCTAGGTTGGCCTCCCCGCTCCAGGCATTTTGGTAGCGATGTTCCCTCAGCTTCATTTGGCAGAGGGTGGTGTGTCGCTGGTTTGATGTGGAGTGTGTGTTGATCACAGATCTGTTCTGCCACTTGTGAACCCTGAGTATCGGGCAGCCAGGCTATTGTGTCCTGATCCCTGGTCACGCCGAGTGGGAGTTTACTGACCAGGTGTTGCTAAAGTAGGAGGAAACCATGAAAGCGTAGTTGTGTTAGAAAAAAGGGAATTTCTTCCTGCCTAATGGCTTTACACCCATCATGTGTCAGATAGTAATCTGAAAGTATTGCAGTGCATTTGGCTCTCAAACGGTGGTTGTTTGTGTACTGTCAACTAGACTCTGTAACTCTGTTATGGGAGCTCTACTTGCACTGCATCCATCACCCTCTATTAATATGCACTCATTCGCAGTGCAGGCCACAGTGTCTTGAAAGCATTGCACGCCACGGTGTCTTGAAAGAGCCTCAGCATTATAGGACACTATTGGAAGCAGACACAATGAATTTTATGGTCAGTGTTGATACCTTTACTCTTGTACACTCTATAGAGCGGGGTGGGGTGGGTCTCTGGCCGTCACGCAGAACGACCCCTCCCTTCAAAGGGCCGACGGCTGCAAGTGAACTAGCCCCCGGAGCGGCCGGTGGGTTGGGGGGAAGGCAGCATCTATTTGGAAGTGCTAATGGATTCAAGTGTTAAAATGGCCGACCACTAAACTGCTGAAATACGCCACAGTAAAACCCATAGGCAGTGTTTAAGTAAACTCGATGCTCGGGGAGGTTGCAGCGCAGCTTTAAGGCGTACACAATGAATTTTATGGTCAGTGTTGATACCTTTACTCTTGTACACTCTAGTTCTACCTTTAATAAAAATACTCCGAAGTCGCAGGGGAAAGGCCCCCGTTCTTCAGTGCCGAAATTTGGGGCCTCCACTATCCAGCTGAGGTGGACCCACTTTGATGTGAACTTATTAACCCAGCACTGTTTTCACAGCTGGTCTGGCTTGGCTTCACCATGCAGAAGGACTCGTGACTTCTTCGCTAATCCATATCAACGGTCCCTCTGGTGTGATCCAATAGTGATTCTGTTAGCCAACGTTGGACAGACAAGGGGTTGCATTGAATAAACGTGGCTCAGCAGTTCAACTGGGCAAGGGAGGGTCTCTATTTAAAATGTACCAAAATACAGATATAACCCCAAGGTGTGGGTGGCTCTGTATGTGTGTGTGGGTGGCTTTGTGTGTGTGGCTCTGTGTGTGGGTGCAAATGCAATAGGTCTCGCATTTGTGAGAGATTAAGCTATTGGCAGTGTAAATGACAATGCCCTTTATTTATATGTTTTAAAAACGAAGACATAAATAAAAATAATGTCATGAGCAATGTCAATAGCTCTAACTTTAACAATGCCGAGACCATTGCATTGTAAATGCTTGTTCTGATATATTGTTTAGGGGTAAGGATGTGGCGCAACAGCCAGTGCGGATTACTGTAGAGCTGGGGAACCAGGTTCAATTCTTGGTGTCTGCTCAAAATCCTGTGATTCTGGGCAAATTACTTAATCTCCCTGTGCTTACAAAAATGAATGTGTGCTTGTGTAATGTAAAAGATGCTCCTGTAAGCACTCTAATACCTTTGGGTCATGTTCGCACTATATAAAACGTAGAAAAATATATTACAGCATTTTGTGATCACTCTAATTTCCAGATACTGCTCAAGACTGGAAGTGGAGCACAACCAAAGGATGGCAGAAGCAAGATTCCATCCACACATTGACTGTCTCGGTGGAGAAAAACAGCCACACCCCACACCTGTGTTTTGGGAGTGTTTTTGCTAATCTATCCTAAATTTTGTGTTTTATGTGAAAAATAAAGCACCAATGTAAATTTTTGTGCAAATTTTTTCTTGGAGACTTTTCATTTGAACTTTAGAATAAGTACAAGCACTAAAAAAACTTCAGTTTACTAAACACTCTTAATTTATTTAATATTATTTTCCCTATACGACCTGGGCTCTGCAGGAGGGAAGGGCCCTCAATGATGCAGAGTACCAGCTTTCAGAACTTTTTTGGGGGGGCTCGACGTGTAAAAAGTTTTAGATGGGGGGCTCAGCCGACAAAAGTTTGAAGACCTCTGAGATAGGGATAGGTAACCTGAAGATTGACAGTTCTCTCTTACAGAATTTGCCTTGATCCAAGCAAACTGCTTGTGCATACCATGTGTCCAGTCATGGAAGTTAGGAATCAAGGCTGGATGCATGTGGTGTCAAAGCGCAGTTCCAGCGGCTGTCCAGCAGTTGAAAATGAAAGCATTTACAGAGAATCTACACATCGTTGGTGAAGAACCCGTTAGTCAGGCCATACATAAAGGAACCGCGGTTCTATGCAACGTAGAGCTATACATAGTACAGATTGATAATGCTGCGATTACAAGTGCTGCCAAGCAGAGATCAACCTGTGTCAAAAAGTACAAAGCAACCAGCAAGTGCAGGATAACGCTGTTATTATAAGAGCTTTAAGGCAGAGATCAGCCAGGTGTAAGCAAGTACATAGAGATGTCAGAAGCAAAGCAAACTAGATGCAAAAAACAGTTGACTGCATACCAGAAATTATTAAAGAGAGTCTACATACCGCTGCACTGGGAACAGAAGCCCAAAGAGAAGTGCCCTGGGTTGTGCTTTTGGAGCCATCCGTACCTGAAGAGGTGATCCACCAAAGCCACTGAGTGGGACTCAGAACAACTGTACAGGTCTTTGACGAGTGAAAGTGAGTAAGGAGTCTGGAATGGAAGCAGTTTGTTGTTCCGATGGAGACCAAGAAATAAATCACATTTCCAGTTACTGTCAAGGATGATCCAGAGGCCAGTATGTCACATGGTCCCAGAAAGAATGAGCTAGAAGCAGTGGCCGAAAGGCTGTCATGCTCCGCCTCAGTAAGTTCCATACTGGTCTACAAGGCTGTCACTTTCTTGAAACCACCATCATCTTTCAATACCACAAAAAAGTTAAATATTGGTTATTTAAGGACTACGTGAATAGAGACACTTGAAGATTTCATTGATGCACATGAAGAGACCGATAACCAAAACATTATTAATTACCTCAAAAATCAGATAAAGCAAACCTTGAATTTCATGTTCAATCCAATGCCGAATGTTGGCAATTAAAGATATATTTTCTGTCAAAAACAACTGAAAGTTTGCGAAACCATAGATGAATTTGTATAGAGACTTGACACACTCATCAAACACTGTAAATTCAATGAATGTAATGAGGAAGAGGCCAACCGTCTCAAGGTCATTGATGGATGCTTGTCTGATTCATTGAGACGCTGAATGCTGAGAGTAACATTTGAGTCTGGAACGAGTGTTGATGGCTGCTAAAGTTGAAGAGGGTGCCAATCAACAAGCTGCTGACATGGAGGCCAGAGGTGTTCAGAATGATTCAACCATGAGTGTGAAAAGAATATAGCATGTTACATCGCAAGCTATTACATTGCGTTTCTTTACAACGCTGTCATTAAAATGACTGCATTGTTAGAACTCGAAACCTTTACAACCAAGTCATTAGATCGACTTGCTGTAGGGGGTGCGCTGGAAGTAGGAATAGTATAACTTACTATTCCAACTTCAGCCTGCGCAAAAGTAGGAAAAGTGTTGGAATAGTAAATTATACCATTCCTTAGGCTAGAACGCCCCCTACAGCAAGTCGATCTAATGACTTGCGTTGTAAAGGCATCGCGTTCTAACAACGCGGTCGTTGTAACGACCGCATTGTAAAGGAACTGCAATGTAATGACTGTATTGTAAACGCTGTCTCCCTTGTGAAAAGTAAGTCAAAGCAACAGACTGAAGGACTCAATGTGATGTCTAAACGTACAAAGAAGTTATGTTTTAGATGTGGATTTTCATTTCCACAGGAAGATAAATGTCCCACCATTGGACAGACTTTGGACAGACATGGGAAGGAGAACCATTTTGTGATTGCTTCCTAAGCAAAGGGAGAAGCAAGTGGTCATAGCATGAAGACAAAATGGCCGCTGAAATGTTCTAGAAGCAATGTTCAACACGCACCCACACGGCCCAGCAGAGATGTCAGTTACGACAAATCGACAAGGAACAAAGTTGATTGTCATCTAAATCATCGTTAAACAGTTCATACGTATCAGTATCAAGAGAAAGTGAAGATAGTTGTTGAAGGAAGTGGCCCTTTTAGGGTCACCCTGGGTCACTAACGACCACCTCTCAGCCTTCCATTCAAAATGAACACTCGGTCACACAGTAGAGAATAGAAACCAATAACTGCTTATTCATATACAGTCAGAGCGGAGCCCAGTCTGCCCAGTTGCTGGGCGTGCTGTAGAGGGACTGAAATCGACAACCAAAAAGATACATTATGTACATTTCGCAACTGGGCTAAAACACGGCCTAAACTGGAATTTTTCAAGCAGGTGCAGCTAAGCAGTGGAATACAGAAAAAAACAGTTTCAGAGCTCATATCTTCCACAAAGTTACAAAGTACAAGGTTGTTCCAGTCGGGCCCCTCACCGGAGAAGTGGGAGAAGGCCTCCTTCTAGTGAGAAAGGTATGCACTAATATGAACATTCTATTCATTAGTGAAGCAAAACCTGACAGAGGTTTTTTCTCAGAAACAGCAAAGGATTAGTTTTGATCGTGATTCAAAATCACGCCTGAATAGAAAACGGTGCAGCGAATGGTAAGTTACAAAAGGGCAATGGGCAAACATGAACATTTCTATTCTAACAGACCCTCATTTTAGCATGAGCTAAAACATTTTCTAACAGCAACAAGGAAAATATAAAATCAAGAAAACAGGAAACAATAAATAATAATAACAATAAATCCTCATGAGCATTCCATGTTCTCAATATCAGGAAAGGAGACTGTAAAGAGGGAGGAAGTCTAAAAAATGCCCTCATCTATGTTCATAGGGTCCTCTATGTATTTCTGTCACATAATTGCAGCATTGGAATCATAAATAGATATTTTCCATTTAGGGGTGAGAATGGTGGTGCAATAGGAGAAACAGAAGGGGGTGCACTGAATAGGGGCACAGCAAAGCACCAATATCACAATCATGTAAATCACCTTTTCAAGAATACAGCCCTAACTACCGAAAAGAGACCAACTCCAATTTCCACTTTCCATTCCCTTGACATTCTCGAGGATATCGAGAATATGCTTGGTAATATTCTTTTCCCTTTTCTTTATCCCAAACACACACTGGTCTCCAACTACAGCGCATGCACCACCACTCTTAGCTAAGATCAAATCAACCGCGTATCTAGTCTGTTCAGAATACATTCGCATACTTTCCAACTGAGTGGTGTTGTCGCGTAGAGCTGCCACAGTAGTATTGGATAAAATTTGCAACTTGCACCCAAATATTCTCCAGCTTTCTCACTGAGCCATAGAGGTACCACCCAAAGTGAAAATGGAAGAAAGGATGTATCCAAAAGTGATCCCATTACTATAAATATTGACTCTATATCGGTGACTCCCTCACAGAATTCTTTGGTCAAAGTCTTTCTAACCCAACGAACATTAGGCTTAGCATATTTACAGGGCACACCTAAGGGCAACACCATCCCAAGAGCTACATTGTCTGTACTATTATGAATGTTAGAATAGGTACAGTTAGACAAAAAGTAAAACCCCGGGTATGCATAAATTGGCTCTTCATAATCTACTGCAGTGTATCTGGTGTTCATTCCAAAAGTTCTTTGTCATTCACTAAGGGGAAGGTATTTTTGTACAATGCTATCGCAGAACAATTGATATACAAAGAAGTGTCTGTACTATTTACGATAGGGCAACAAGCAGGATAATAACCAGCCTCCCTGGTGACTATCAATTCCTTGTAATGCCAACCCACCAGTTTGACATTCTGTTCTTCCATATAGAAATTGTAGCAATATGTCTTGTTATCACAACCGGGAAAACCCATCCCTAGTGGCTTTCTATAATATAAACAAGGACCTGGATAGCCAAAACCAAAAAGTTCCTTCCTTCTGTAAATTGTGGGGGACGAGTATAAGTATAAATTACAAGTGACAATGGGTATGCAGTCATAAACTAGTGACAGATTCAGTGGGGTAACAAGCAGTCCCTTCTCCAAAGACTCTCTTGTGTGTGTGTATAGAAACACATTACTCGGGGCTGTCCTTTTCTTTCTTGTTGGAGGAATAACCTTACCCGTATTACGTAAAGGTACATCCTGATCATTTTCCAAAACCCATGACACCCCACACAATATTATTAGCAAAAACCCACAAGAGCAACACATGTTATTTTCTGCTTGCGAGTCCACACCATATTATGACGGGCAACAAGAATTACTGGCTGCTCTTTCTCAGCAATCGGTCTACCAAAAGGATGCATAACAAATGATAAAAAGGGGGCAAAATGCAAAGGAAATATACAAGTTCCCAGTGTCCGTCCGAGCCTCACTGGTACAGGCTCCTATTGTCCATCAATAAGTTGATGCTTTTGAGCACCAGCAGTGGAGCTTGCTCTGTCCTAAGCTCTTTAATGGATCCCACGTCATTCAAGATGGTATACCTGTTTGGTATACTTTGGTCTTCCCTAACTAACTGTTTGAACAACTAGAATAAAGTAACCAAAAGTCCTTCACTAAGTACAGCTAATTCTGTTGGTACTAGACTTCAGTACAACCTATCTTAAGCAGTCCATCCCTAATCTCTTTTCTCATTGCACTCAATTTCCCTCAGCCAAGGGCGCAAATTGTACCTGGTAGCCCCAGGCACTGTGTGATCAGTGAACTTGTATAGCTTGTATTTCGGGAGGAACAGCCTAGTTCAACACATTCTCATTTTCTTTATCCGTCTGCGTCCATATTAGCTGGGCATCACTAAAAGGGACAAACCTGGGCACCTGCTCGCACTCCGAGTCCCCAATGCCGTCTTTGACCCGCTGGTTGTAGGGCAGAGGCAAGAGAATCCTCCTACAGTGGGTCGCGTGAACCCAGTTCTTACGGCCAGCAACCTTCACAGCAGAACGTGTCACCAAAAGAACCTGCTCAGGGCCGTTCCAGCGTGGCTCCAAACTTTTCTTCCTCTGGAGATTGCACAACAGGACAAATTCACAAGCCTGGATATTGTGAGCGGGTCCCTCTGGTGTAGAAGGTAGGGACTCTCGCACCTGTTGGTGAATAGAACACAAATGTTCTATCAACTGACCAAGGTAATCAAGCAACACAGGGTACTCAGTATCAGAGACTTTATGGGGACGCGGGATGCCCCAGATGTTTGCCAGGCGCCCAAACACGACCTCGTAAGGAGACAACCCGGTTCTAGAATGTGCTGTCATTCTTATCAACAAAAGTGCTAACGGTAAAGCATCTGGCCACTTTAACCCTGTGGTCTCCTGAATTTTTGCCAATTTCAGTTTGAGAGTACCATTGTACTTCTCAACCAAACCCGTTGACTGTGGATGATTGGCAGCATGGAATCTTTGTTTGACATAGAGACCCTCACAAATTAATTGAATCACTTTCGCATTAAAATGACTTCCGTTGTCACTCCAGATAACTTGGGGCAAGCCAAAACGAGGAAAGAACTCCTTCAGGAGTACCCTTACAGTCGTAATGACTGTATTATCTTCAGTGGTTTAAGCCTCAACCCATTTACTGAATGCACATACAACCACCAAAACATACTTAAGGTTATTGCATCCCTCTAATTCAATATAGTCCATTTGAAGGACTTCAAAGGGGAAAGTGGGTGGTGCAAAATTACCGGGTAGTGTAGGAATACACTTCCCTAAATTATGCATCATGCAAATCATGCAATACTTTACCAAATGTGCGGCTGTCTTAGAGATATTGTCATCCTGCCATACAGGGTCTAACAGCTTACAAATGCCTTTTGCACTAATATGAGTTGGACCATGTGCAAAAGTAACCACAGGAAGAACATATGCATCCAGCAACCTCCATCTCTGCTTCCCTGATTTATCGATCCAACATCCTTCCTCATTTAACTGTGCTGTACTTTCCTGCCTTTCTGCTTTTTTTTCCATTGTGGCTTCACTTTGTATCTCTTTTACACTTCTTCTACCCACATCATCAGTAACCTCCCTGTGGGAACTACATTTAATTATGGCCAATTTCCTGGGAGCATTAAAGTGGACAAAAGCCTCAACATGAGGTGCCCATGCGGAATCTTGGTGCCATGAGAAGTAAGGAACCCTCTCTCTGACCAAAGTTCCCCCAAAAGTATGCGCTACCCCGAAGGCATACTGGCTGTCAGTATAGATGTTGACAACTAGTCCCACGCTTAATTCGCAAGCTCAAATAATAGCGGCGAGCTCAGCAGCTTCAGACGACTGATAAGGGACCCGAGACGTCTCTACCACCGTGCGCAATTTAGTGACAGCATAAGCTGCCGTCGTGGTGCCATCTGGTAATTTAAAATGAGCGATCGACATATAGTTCTATTTGGGGGTCAGATAAGGAAACATCAGCCAGGTCTGTCCGTCCCTTCGTCTCTTCTTCCGTCCAGTAAATACAATCATGCTTATCTTCTCCATCATTCTCAGAAGGGAGGGTAGTGACGTGGCTGGATTCAGAGTAGCACGTCTTTTAATTGTAATATGCTTAGCAAAGAGGGTCAATTCATAGTTGGTAACATGTGCACTGGTGTCTTTGTCTTATTCAAAAGTGTATCCACAGCATGGGATACCATAACTGTGAGGTCAGTTTCAAGCACAAGTCCAGCCGATTGTCTGATTGAAGTGGCCACAGCCGCAACCGCTCTCAAACAGCTCGGGAGAACCCTTGCGATGGGATCAAGCACAGCCAAGAAATAAGCTCACAGGTGTTGCTTATCCCCAAATGTTTGTGTTAGGATAGAGAGTGCGCAGCCAGCCATCTCACTGTAGTTAGGTGTACCAAGCACTAGAGCCGAACAAAGCGCAGTTTTCAATTGCTCAAAAGACTGCTGGCATTCGGGTGTCCAAGGCAAAGGCCCATGCACTTCTTTCGTTGTTAATGCAAGCAAAGGTTTAATTGGCAGGGAATAGTTAGGTGTCCATTTACGGCAGTAGGAGGTGATACCTATAAAAGCGAGCAGATCTTTCTGAGTTTGTGGAATCAGCATTTTACTAATGGTACTAAAGCGCTCAGGGGTCAACCTTTTACCCTCCTTCCACATTAAATGACCTGAATAGGTGACCTCCTGTCGACCATACTGAAATTTAGAAATAAAAACCTTATGTCCATGATGGGCCCAATTCAACGACAATTTGACTGTACTATCTCTGCAACCCTGTTCCATATCAGAAGCTATGAGTAGATCATCAACATACTGCACCAATACATTATCTGAGGGAAGCGATAAGGAATCCAACTGACCTTTTAATGCTTGACTATAAATACTAGGACTCTCCGTATAGCCCTGAGGAGCATGATAGAATCTAAAACTTCTACCAGTCAGTGTGAAGCCAAACAAATATGTACTGTCTGGATGGATAGGAATGCTAAAGAAAGCATTTTTCAAATCAATAACAGAGAAAAATTTAGCGGTAGATGAAATCATCATCAAAAGTGCAGTAATATCAAGAACCACAGGGAACTGTGGAACCACTATTTTGTTAACCTCGTGCAGATCAACCACAAAAGAATAAACATCATCAGCGACCTCAGAGGAGCCCGAGGGTGCACTTTTAAAAATCGGAAAAATAGGACTATTACAAATATTGCCAGACGTTTCCTCAACTACTCCCTTTTGTATCAAATCCTGAATAATCTGAAGAAGAGCCGTTCTCTTGCCTGTAGTATCTTATACTGAGGAATATAAGGCAAAACAACATTCTCTTTAACTTGTATAGAAACTGGAGTTATAAGCAACAGTCCTACATCCGTGTCACCTGTAGCCCATAGAGTGGGCGGGACATCAGCAAATTCAGATGGAAGGGGTGTATCCTGAGACAAAGTTTAGTACTCACATCCATACCCATAGTGATATGTGGACACCCACAGGAGAGCAATAGATTGTAGCATACAACTTCTTCAAAACATTCAAACCCATCAGATTCTCACCACAGTTGAATATAAAAAAAAATGGAGATTCCACAGTAAAAGGACCAACAGTCAATGCAAGGGGGCGTGAAATGGGGCTTACAACCAGTGCACCTGAAAACCTACTGAAACATTATTGTGGCAAGACAGGACTGCCCCAGGGACCATATGTTGAGAACCAGAACTCTTTGTTGCACCTGTGTTCACCAGAAATTCCTTAGTCGAGCCTCGCAAATCCGCTGTGACATAAGGACCACGCTAATCTACAGGTATCTGAACTCGTCCCTCTACCTGGGTGTCCGAACAATAGGACCTACCTGTCATCTCATCCATATCATAAACATTGTGATAATACTTGCCATGACGAGGGTCATCAAAGTAATTATTATCAGAACAACCCTGTGAAACCATAGCATTCTGAGCTCTCTCTGTCCCACAACCTCTCCCACAAGAACCTCGACCTTTAGGAGCTGCAACTTTCTGTAAAAGCACAGGGCACTGGCTACGCCAATGACCCTCCTCTTTACAATACACACACTGATTTGGCCCTAAAGGTGTCATTGAAGGTTGTCTACTGGTATGTGGAAGCTGTCTAGAAGGACCATCTTGTCCCCTACTATTTCCCATAAACGCTTGCTGCGGGAAGAGGTAGACCAAGCACTATCAGACACCTGTAAACGAGTCGTAATTTCAGGAAAAAGATTAGAAACAAATTTGTCAAGGAACAATCAAACTCCTCCCACAATAGACATATCCTGCCCACTATAGTCCAAAAATGTACCCTCAAACCGGGTAAAGAAATCAGACACACTCTCATACTTCTTCTGTCGACAAGTGGTCAATTTGTCCCAGCTTACCTTCTTAGGCGGAGTGAGGAAATTAAGGAAATGCATATGTGTAATATTGTGACCTGGCAAAGCAAGTACCTCGGCTCAGGATTTATCACCTGGCTTCCTTTCCTAATCCCATTCCTTAATCACATCCCATATACCACCCAACTCCGCGACATGGTCTTGAGTATGAACCTGAGTTTGAACCTGTCTCCAAACATCAACCGGAACGAGGAGATCAAAAAACACTCCAATATCAGCAAGAGTCATTGCAGTAGAAGAGGCAGCCTCTGTTAATTCGTTATGATAAGCTGTAGGATTCATCCTAGGATCAGGCAAATGAGTTTTAAGGGCTAGAACCTCACTCATTTTCCATGGAGTATAAACCCATTGTTCCTGAAAACGGACAGCTACAGCCGGTATAGTGACATTACCATGCTGATCCGTTATCTCAGGTATTTCTGGGTGATATATGAGATGGACCTCCCGCAATGGAAACTGAATTATCTGAGTAGGGCTCCACTCATGTAATCTACCCCCTGCAGGCAACTAGAGTTGTAACATTCCCAAATACTGGGCCTGGCTCCAAGTTAGTGGCATACACACGATCTCTAATATCAAATCAAATTTGAGGCGCTTCTGTCCCAATGTGTGTTTGCCAAAGACTAATCAATGTAGCAGACATATGCTTGAGGGCATGTTGCTGTATAAAGGGTTCAAAATCTCGCATGACTTCCCAAACATCCTCCACACTATAGATCGCATTACGAGCCTACTGTGCAGCCTCGTCAGCTATTACTTGTTTCTCTTCATCCCCCACCCCAGATCGCACTAATGGGCCTATTCACTCCATGAATTTCGCCCAGTTTCTATCCTTGAATCCACGTACTGGCGTCTCAACATTCAAAGGTATCAGAGGATGAAAAATCATGGAAGGAGAGACAGCAGAAGTGACAGGTTCAATCATTGCTGGCGCTTGCACCGGAGGAGAAGGAACGGAGGATACAGGCGTCAAAACAGTAGGGGCCATATCTATGAACAGATTTTCCCATAGACACAAAATGGGTAAAATCCTTTGATACATCTGGCCCTTAATGTGCTAAGGGGCACAGTTGCCAAAGACGGTGAGGACAAGGAAGGAGCCATAGATACGGGAACAGCTGAAGCAGAGGTAACAGGCTGCTGTGACTGTAAGGAAACAGGAAGTATATCCTCTGCAGTGCATAATGAGGTGAGGGTCGAGTATCTAGCAACTCCTCTACAAAAGTATTGTCTTCTTCTTTGGTCAAATAAGACTTAACAGCCTTGAAGCAATAATATGTGTAACTGTTTACCTGAACGATTAACTGTATGCGCTCGTAATCCAATGTATATGATCTCCTGAGCTTGCTTAATAAAAAGATTTATGAAACAAAATGACTTATCAATATGCAACTGAAATCCCCTATCTTCACATTCAATTCCAGACTCTTGTTTTTCTCTATCATATGCCATAGCTTTCTGTGTCAATGTTTGTATTTTCCCTTTCCGTGCATCCCTCTCCATCTTTAACCGTCTCTATCTAGCTTCCTTCTGCCAAGTTCTGAGGGAGTCAAACATTGACTGTCATCTTCTTTTCTTAAATAATTGCTCCTGTAAAAACCCAATTTTTTGTTCATCAAAAAAGTGCCCGTCAACGGCCACTGCAACTCAGCATTCTCCCTCATATATTTGTGCCATAATGTACTAAACATAATAGGGCCAAGACAGAGGCGGCTCGCAGAGGTAACGCTGTGGGGCAGTGAAACGGGGTGGGGGGGTAGTATGATGGCAGATATTTATTTATTTATTTACTTTCACCTTTGCCGTCATATGTAATTGCCACTAACCCCACCCAGCCCCGCCCCGCCCCGCTTCACCGCTCCACAGCGTAACCTCTGCGAGCCGCCACAGGTCTAAGACCATGCTTCACATACATATCAAAATAAGGGCTGCCTTCAAAAGGCGCCGGCTGAGCTTCTTCCAATCGTGCATATGCAGAACAACAATGACATCAAGAATACAAGATTTTACTGAGACTAGACATTTTAAAAGGAAACCAAGTTTGTTGTTTTTACCTAGCAAAGTAATTGCAAGTACTTTTATCAAAAACTGTCTCAGACCGTATCAAACTCAAACCACAATGGTACCATATGCACAAAAAGTCAAAATAAAGTCACCTGATATCAGTAGCACAAACAGACCAGTTCCCCACTGCCGACTCTTCACACAAAATGGTCATATCCAAGGGTTTTGCTGTTCAGGATTCCAGTCGGGATGACCACTGTGTGAGGCACCGTCTGGCGGGACAGGAGGGGCAGGTGCAAGTAACAGAAACTCTTAGTGCAGGGATCCCTGAACCGTCAGTCTGACCCGACGATGTCCTCGGCCTCCCCCTCAGTCTGCAGAAAGGGGATGGATCAATCACGCAAAGTAGTCCCTGTTTGGGTGCCAACTGAAGGAAGTGGCCAATTTAAGGTCACCCGGGTCACTAATGACCACCTCTCAGCCTTCCATACCAAATGAAGAGTCGGTCAGACAGTAGAGAATACAAACCAGTAACTGTTTATTCATATACACTTAGAGCGGAGCCCAGTCTGCCCAGTCGCTAGGAGTGCTGCAGAGAGACTGAAATCGATAAGGTAAAAGATACGTTATATACATTTCACAACTGGGCTAAAACACGCCCATAGTGGAATTTTCTAAGCAGGTGCAGCTAAGCAGTGGAATACAGAAAAAAAAAGTTTCAGCACTCATATCTTACACAAAGTTACAAAGTACAAGGTTGTTCCAGTTGGGCCTGTCAACAGACAAGTGGAAGAGGGCCTCTATCTAGTGAGAAATGTATGCACTAATATGAACAGTCTATTCATTAGTGAAGCAAAACCTAACATTGCAGAAACAAAATGTAACAGAGGCTTTTTCTCATAAACAGCAAAGGATTAGTTTCGATCAGGATTAAAAATGGCACCTGAATAGAAAATGGTGCAGCAAATGCTTACTTACATAGGGCAATACGCAAACATAACATTTCTATTCTAACATTGTGCCATTCCGATGTTTACTTCTGAAAAGCGTATACCTGTCGGGCTGACCTCATGTGAAGAAAAATGTCACTCAAAGAACAGTTGCCATGCCAAAGTATGAAAGTCATTCAAACATTGTTCTGAAAACTACACTGAAAGTGAATGGTTGTTAGATACCTTCCATCATCAATAGTGGTGTATCAATAAACATTATGCCTGAGGAGAAATATAATGTATTACATCCCTAACCACAACTTATGCCATCAAAAACCAACGCGTATACATAGTCTGCAGCGACACCCTTAAAAAAGATAGGTTCATTGGTAGCGACGATGAAACACAAGAAATGTGCAATAAAGAGACAGTGTCAACTGCCTGTCTACTCAGCTTCAGCACAGCTAATGATATGGGACTGATTTCCGCGAACTACAACATGAATGCTCACTATGAAATAGTAAGGCAGTTCCCTTCGTTGATTCATGGTTTGGGAAAGCGTAAGACTATGAAAGTAAAGTTGCATATTAATGAGGATGACTGTCCTGTTGCTCAGAGACATAAGTAAATTCCTCTTCATTTAGAAGATGCTGTTAAAAAAAACTTGAGTTGTTACTTAAGCATGATATTATTGAGGGTTCTACTGGTCCAACTCCATGGGTTTCTCCCATTGTGGTTGTGCCCAAAAAAGGACAGCGAAGGAGTGGTACTCATATGCATTGATATGTGTCAGGCAAACAAGGCCATCAAACGAGAATTACATCCAGGTCCACACATTGCTGACATGATAACGCAAATAAATGGTGCAAAGGTCTTTTGCCTTGATTAAAATAAAGGTTATCCTCAGTTGGAACTCGAAGAAGATTGCAGGCACATTACTACCTTTTCTACACATGTTGGTCTGTTTCGATACAAAAGACTAATTTTTAATGTGCATCCACTGCTGAACAATTTCAAGACATCATTCGATGTATCATACAGCTTGCCATGAATACATTCTATTATATTGATGACATCTTGTTTATCGGACTACACAAAAATAACATGATAAAACCCTTACACAAGTATGCTGTTTACTTGCCGAAGCATGTTTGACTTTGAATTCAGAAAAATGGGAATTCCATAAGACAAAGCTAAAATTATTTGGCCATATCTTTTCTGATGGTGGTATGGAACCAGAACCGGCAGAAGTACAAGGGCTATCAAATGCTGTTCACTCCCAAAAGATGTCTCCATGATGCATTCATTCTTGGCATGGCCAGCTACTGTTCTAGATATATACAAGACTTTGCCACTGTAAGTGCTATATTGAGAGAGTTGCCGAAAAACAATGCTTTATTTCAGTGGTCACATGAATGTCAGAACAGGTTTAAGAAAGCCAGACAAACCATTGAGAATGCTACTGAAATGGCTTATTTCACTCCTAAACTTCATACGGAGGTTGTAGTTGACGTTAGCCCAGTTGGGTTAGGTGCCGTCTTGCGCAGCCCTGTGGATACCCGATTGCTTGAAGGCATATTGTGGCATATGCAAGTAGGAGTTTGTCCCAACCAGAACGTTCTTGCTCACAACCTGGGAAAGAAAATTTAGCTGTGGTGTGGGTGTGTGAACATTTCAATGTATTCCTGTACAGAAAGCCTTTTACCCTGGTGACAGATTATAGCATCGCCCAGGATAAGATCAGAACCCTACTTTTCCAGAGTGCCTATTCATGATCATGGCAGTCACTCCAAGTAAGCTGAAGCTTATATCAACTTCATCATAAAATCAAACACATCAGCTGCAATAAGGCTGGGTGACAGTAAACATTGCTCAGCCCACGGACCTCTCAGAGTTTTGCCAACTCCGTGCTCCGGCAAAGTGCGGAGTTTAGCAAAAAAACTCAGCTGGCCACGGAGTGGGTGGAGTTTATTTATCAACCTATCTCAACGCTGGTGGCTTTACTGTTTATGGCCTAGCTGCCGCAACCTAGTACTAACAAAACTACCATTACATCCTTCCAATTCCTGACATGGAAATTTTCCAGGTAGGCGAGCTGCCTGATCCTATAATGGTGGACTGAAGTTCACGTCCATGGGAGCTGCAGGCTGGGAGTCTCATCTGCAATCTGTGCACTGCAGAGAGGGCATGCGAATGAAGAAGACAGCCTCAGAGGTGAGGGGCTCATGGAGTAGAACAATGTGGGTGTATGGCTGGTTGTGTGAGGTGGGGGAAGCTGACTAGATAGATAATCTATCGGAGTTCTGAGAGAAATACATGCTATTTCAGCTGTACAACTCGTGCCTTGAACACGCCTCTTCCCTCTGCAGACTTCATTTGATGTTGTTTGGCAAGCCCAACCATCTTTCAGATTCGGGTGAGCAGAGCAGAATTCAGTGGAATTTCACAGAGGTTTTTTTTAACTGCGCGGGATTCCGTGGAATATAACTCCATGAACTCCGTCCACCCCTACATTTAGTTAGCCTAGATTATCACTGCCTCGATAATGACATGCTCAAGTTGAAAGATGCAATTACACGTCAGTTGTGGAACCAGCACACTTGACCTCTAACCAGCGAGGGTGAACATAAAAAGTATAGAAATGTCAAAGATGAACTGTCCAAAACTCAAGAGGGAGTTATATTGCAAGGGATGAGAATCTTGATTCCAGAGAGTTTACGGCAGAAAATAAGTGGTCCACGAAGGACATAGGGGAATTGTTGCCACAAAACAAGCTCTCTAAGACTGAGTTGGGTTTCCATATCTCAACAAACAAGTTGAGAAGGAATTATGGACCTGTAATCTATGCAACTGCCTATCTACAAAAGTTACTTAACACACCCTAAACATGTCAGAACTCCCAAAGCATGCCTGTGAGAGAATAGCCATTGATATTTTCAGTCCACCTGACAATGGACATCACCTAATGGTGATTGTGGGCAAATACTTACCGTTTCCAATATTGGCGGATCACTCAACCACCACTTAAGTACGAGTCAGAGACTGAATGGTATCTTTGTGACATGGGGTGTTCCAGCCATATTAAAATCTGACAATGGTCCACCTTTAAGAGTCAGGAATTCAAAGATTTCTAAGAGCATCTGTGTATAAAACATCAAAAGAGCACTTCTCTGTTGCCACAGGCCAACAAACTGGTTGAGAGATTTATGAGTGCGCTAAAAAGATCAGTGACTGTGCTACACATAAAAAGCTCAATTACAAACTGTGATAAACTCTACATTGCAAGCTTACTATTCAACACCTCACCTGTGGGAGGGTTGACATGCTGGGTAAGACAAGCCGAGGGGATAACCGTGGATGAGGTCTATCTAGATAGCCCAGACATTCTTGTCATAAGAGTTAGATCTACAACAGGTCTTGACCTATTTTTGCTCAATATCTATGCCAGGGGCCAACCGGGTGGTAGGAGCTCACAGGTCATTTCAGCTCTCAAGACCTTTCTGTGTGAGGGCACTCTTAATGCAAATTCGATTATCGCAGGAGATTTTAACACCTGCTTCGAGCCTTTGGACACTGAAGATGGTAGGCTCAGTGACGAGGTGGATGCCATATATTGGGTGTGCCACAGTTGGACCTTAAGCCCATAAAAAAATGGACCGAGGCAGCTTCAGGTTAAAGGGTTGGACTTGGAATGGGGTCTTAGGGCAGTAAATGGAAGGACTAAGTCCGATGCCATGGGAGCGGTGACTTTTGATAATGGGCGCTCCAAAAGCCGCATAGACTACATTTTAGTGAATGTGGGAATATTGCCCCTAGTACTTGATATGGAAGTTCATACTCGCCCCGAGAGTGACCACAATCCCCTGGCCCTCACGCTGAATGATAGGCGTTTTTGGGGCATAGACACTACGGTGGTTGACACCAGGCCCAACCAAGTCATTCTGGCAAACGACTTGCGAAGGGTACGATGGACCAAGGTGGCTCTGGACGAAAGGAAGGTGCTATAAATCAGGGAACTAGTATCAGGGTCATTAAGGAAACTTAATGAATGCGGCTCACAAAAGGTTCCTAATGTCGAACTACCTGGGATCCATAACGTACTCTTTAGTGGGCTGAAAAGGTTCATCATTAACATCAAGCCAGCAAGGAAGAACTTAAAGCTTAAACCCAATTCATGGTACAATGACTCATGTAGGCTGGCACATAAAGCCCTTGTGGTATCCATCAAATCAAGGATTCACCCCAATATTCAACAGGGCAGAGCATCCTACAAGTCTACCCTAAGGAAAGCAAAGAGAGACTGGGATCAGGAGCGATGGCAGGACCTGCTATTAGCATGTAAAGGCAGGAATATGACTCAGTTTTGGGACCTAATAAAATGGGGGAATGGGCAGAGGTCGATCGTTCCAAATAACAATGTGGACCCACAGCACTGGGTCGCATTTTTTGAAGCCCAATTTCAGCAGGGCACGGAAAGTGAAGCCCCTGCCCTGCACATTAGTATAGATACCCCCTTATTATTTAGTACCAAAGAGGTCGAGGCAGTCCTAAAGTTCATCCCATGTGGTAAGGCACCCGGGCCTGACTGTATTCCAGGTGACTTATTTAAGCAGGACTTTGACCTTTGGATCCCATACATTACGAATCTAATTAACTCAATAGCGGGGGGAGCCCCTATCCCTACATCTTGGTCCGGAGCAGAAATTATCCCAATTTATAAGAAGGGGGATCGTTCCGCTCCGGCCAACTATAGACCCATTAGCCTCATTGACGCGCTACAAAAAATCATAGCACGAGTGCTACTGGGTAGGATCCAGAACTGGATGGTTGAAGAGAACATCTTATCCCCACTACAGGCAGGGTTTCGGGCTCACATGGGGACCCTTGATCAAGTCTTCAGATTCATCCTGCTGTACTGGAAGGAGGTCCTCTTGGGTGGGGGAATGATCTTCGCTGCTTTCGTGGATTTAAATCCGCGTTTGACCTCGTCCAGAGATAGAAATTGTGGGATGTCCTCCTAGGACTAGGGATGCCCAAGAAACTATTGGCCTTTGTGGTTAGACTTCATAATTCCAACTATGCCCAGGTCCGATGGGGGAAACCGGGTGAGGTCACCGAGAAATTTAAAGTTGGGAAGGGCGTTCGCCAAGGGTGGGTGCTGCCCCCCACCCTATTTTCACTATTCATAAATGGGGTGGTGCGGTACTTTGATAATTATTCTACGGACGCGCCCATGCTAGCCGGTCAAAGGGTGCCATTGCTCATGTTCGCAGATGACACCTTGCTTTTATCTAAAACGAGACAGGGGCTCCAGTTGGCACTGTCCCACTTTGAGGAGTTCTGCTGCGACCATGATCTAGTGGTCAACATGGAGAAGACTACATTTATGGTTCTCCACGGGGCCAGGTCTGTTACTTCAAGAGTTTTCATGAGCGGGAAGCTCTTGGAGCAGACCAATGTCTTTACTTTTCTAGGTGTCACCTTTGGCGAAAAATTGCGCTGGACTCCACAGGTGAAGTTACTGCCGTTGAAACACTCACAGCTTGCGGGAGCACTGACAAAGGGACATAGGCTGTCACAAACTAAGCCTATAGTCCCTGCAGTCAAAATATATACCCCGAAAATTATTCCCGCAATTTTATACGGCGCTGAGATTTGGGGATCTAGTAACTTAACCCACCTAGCACTAGCCCAGAATACATTTCTAAGATCAATTGTGGGCCTTCCCAAATCAACCCCCGCATCCCCCTACTTTTAGATCTTGGATGCCATGCAATTGAGGACATTGCACGGTATAGGATGCTGGTTTACTGGAGAAGGCTTTGGACAACCCAATAATTACACTTATTTGCAAGGTGATTGACTGACGTAAGGGGACTGGTCTGTTCGAATAAGATTCCATGGCTATCCAGCATCAAAGCTATGCTCATTAATATGGGATGAGGGACCTGTGGGACAGTCCAGCGTCTGCCGAATTCCCACCAAAAGCAATCTACAGAGCAGCTTACTGGAATCATATTAAAACCAGGAGATTCTCCTCTTTGACTAGCCCATCCCTTACTAGTGTTTTCTGGGAATTTAAGGATGAACCATGTCTGGAAGGTTATTGGGATCTAATAGCAAAACCTAGAGATCGCAAGCCTTACCAGCAGTTCCGAGTTGAGACACTTCCGCTTAGGAAGTTAACATGTAAATGGAACCGTGATACTGGTGATAAATGCTTTTTCTGCCCGGATTGCATAGAAGACATTGACCACCTATTATATGTTTGCCCTGCCTACCAACAACAGCGGAGCACGTGGCTCAAACCCCTATGCAGATCCCTCGGAACTAGTTCTGCGTTGATTGCTAAAAGGCTACTGAAAATTAGCTACAATGACACTGCGGTTATAGGGGTAGCTCTGTTTCTGAGCTGGTCTTGGGCCATTCGGGTAAAAAATGGAGTCCCTAATAGCTAGCCACGACACTCCTAGGCTTGGCATGCTACCAATTGGATTTTTAAGTATTTTCATACCACTGTTTTGTAGATTTTTGTAAAGTCTTATGCGTACGATAAATTTTATTCTGTTTTAATGAATTTTATCTTAATACAGATATATATATTTTAACTGCAATTTGCAATGACAATTTTAAGGTGTATTTATGACTGCCCATAGCTATATTTTATTAATTTTCTGTCCTTTTATGATGAATAATCGCAATAAAGACTTTTTTGAATTGAATTGATCAGTGACTGTGCTACACTTAAAAAGCTCAATTACAAACTCACTCAACCACTGGTAAAAGTCCCGCAACACTGATATTCGGGAGAGCAATGACAACCAAGAGACTCCAGTGAACCAATCAGAGATAAAGAGATGAGAATGGCATTCATACGAGGGACTTGGGTCAAAAACAAAAGGTGAAAACATATTCTGACCAAAGACAACATGTGAAAAACACCGTCTTCCAGAGAAGAAACAGAGTGCTAGCTCGTCAGATGTGGAAATGAAAATCTGAATCTCCTTTTGATGCAGAGCCTTTCAAAGTAGCGTCAACCAATGGATACATGGAGACTTCCCAGTGCGCTGGGAAGTCTATCCAGACACTCTTCTCACTTTCGGCGTTTAATGTATAGTTCACCAGATCTCCAAGGTAAAGGAGAGACTGATATTGAAATACCATTGACTGCTGCTGCCTTTTCACCATCCCAGCAGATATTGGATTATGATGGAGGCTGGTCTCAACTTCACATGGCACGGTCAGGTCGAACCATTACAGTACCAAAGAGATTAATTGAAGTGATATAAATGTATATATATATGTGTGTATCTTTTCCTTATCCCAGTCGGGTCATGTAGAGACCGAGCCCTTCGCCAGTTGGTGCATGGCGCCGGTTATGCCAGAGAACCGGCAAATTTTATGAGTCCAAAATTCCTTACAATGATGCACACTCGGAGTCACAGGTATGCCCAGTAGCCGTATTTAATATTGCTCGTTATGCGTTTCGTCCGTAGACTTGTTCACACGAACAGCACAAACATTCACATGAAAATAAATAAAGTTCATTGAAATTCATGGAAATTGATGAAGGACTACATTCTGAGTAATACAGCAGGCATTTTGTAATGTGCAATCTGAAGCATATACTTCATTGGCAATGTGTTATGCATATAACCATGTTATCACTTGTTTCAAATTGTAAACCTCTCATATTCGGTATTTATAATTATTTTAGATCATATTTCAACATCAGTGGAGCAAAGTAATATGAGTATTGTTTTCGTCATCCATTCTTTACATGGTGCCTGTTACCGCATTTTGACCACAATTTAGCATTAAACATCGTCCTTCGTTATTGGTAACACATCAATTAATACATTGATATGACTTTCTGTTAAAAAGTAAACCAGACAAGGGCTGAGTCAACTTCTTCTTTATTCACAGCCTACACAGTGCCTGTGATTGACCTTTCTACAGGAACATTATTGGCACATGCTAACTGGATGTTCTCTTTAATCATTCTATTCACTCTCTCGATCGTGCCATTTGCCCGCGGGCAGTACAGTGCTGTTTTGAGATGAGTAATCTTGAGCTTCTCCAAGAATTCTGACATTGCTGATGACGTGAGCTGTACTCCATTATCAGTGACCAATTCGGAGGGAATACCTTCATTGGAGAACGTCTCGCTCAAGAATTCTATTAAGAATTCGGCAGTGATATCATTAACGATTTTAGTCGCCACCCAGTGTGAATGGGAGTCAGTGAAAGTGAAAATAAACCATTTATTCATTCCTGATCTGTTGATCGGGCCTATGATATCTAGCGCCAGTTTGTCCCATGGCTTACTAGGGATAGACACAGGTGATAATGAGACTTTCTGAATATGTTTGGACTTGTCACTGTTTGCGCAGGCGCAGCAGTTCTTCACCTTGCTCTCCACCCATGAATCCATGCCAGGAAACCAGTAATGCTCCCTGAGTCTGTTCTTTGTTAGGCTTCTCCCTAAATGTCCTTCATGGACTAGATCGATGAGTTTGTCTACCAAGATCTTTGGGGGTATTATTTTGTCCTTTCTCCAGAGTAATTCTTCATTGAGGCTAATTTCATTTTTCACCTCCCAGAGTTTGCTCAATTCGTCATCGACTTCTTTGCGACTCTCAGGCCACCCGTTTACAGTCAGATCCTTCAATTTGCACATAGTGGGGTCATTGTTCATACTTTCCGCCCATTCCTCTTTGCTTATGGTACTTGAATGTACTTGCAAAATGGGGAATTCTTAAACCTCAAACTGCTCCACCTTGTCCAAAGGTGCTCTTGATAAAAAGTCTGCTGCCTTGTTATGGTCTCCTGCAACAAACTCCACTTTGAAATTAAAACGTTCTAGACCTAATACCCATTTGGCAATCCTGGGTGTGCAGCTGGTAGCCCCCTTAGAACTAAAGATGTACATCAAGGGTTTATGATCTGTTCGGATGGTGAATCTAATGCCCCATAGGTAAAACTTAAAGTGTCTGATGGCCCAGAAACAGGCTAGTGCCTCCTAGATTGTGAAGGAGGACATGTTGCCTTCTAAAAGCACTGGTGGTGTATTATTTCTTATGAGAGTGAATTTCTATAGTCAAGTATTAGATTTCCTGAAGTATTTTGTGTTATACCTTGTGCAACATTTTAACACCATAATGGCTGCATCTAATATGTCACAACCCACACCATTTTTAAATGAGTGTGGGGAACCCAACATGCCGTGGAAATAATGGGTGAGAGTGTTTGAGTCATATTTAATTGCGATAGGGGGGAGAAATTCAGTGCTTTTAGAAGGCAACATGTCCTCCTCCACAATCTAGGCAACCGGGGAAGGAAGATATTCGACACATTACCTGAACCAGAATTGGAGGAGGTATCTAATGTGTACGAAGTATCGTTAATTAAGTTGGGTATCCATTTTGGGTACAAGATAAACATTGTACTTGAACGCCACAAATTGTTTTGTAGAGTCCAGGGAAAAGATGAGAGTATTGCTAGTGTTGGCAGTGTGGAGGGGTCTAAGTACTCATTGCCAATTTGGGGAAGTTAATGATTCCCTCATAAGAGACCAGATAGTAAGATGCACTAGCAATAGCAGAATCCAAGAGAAACTACTCCAAAAACAACCTGACCTCGATGAAGCTGTTGAAATAGCTAAATCCATCGAACATACAGCTAAATGCATAAAAGAAATAAGACCCACATCTAATCAAGGGGAACACACCAATGCTGAAAGTAATTTGGTATCTGAAATAGAGGAAGCCTCAGAGGAGGGAGAAGTATTAAAGATCAAAGAGGAAAAACACTACCAAGCTGAGAAATCCAAACCCGCTGCTACTAACAAACTCAAGTGCTTCCGTTGTGGCAGCAATAATCATCTGGCCAATAACCCTACATGTCCAGCTAGTTCAGCTATGTGCAAGAAATGTAATAAAAAAGGCCATTTATCTAGGCTTTGCCATAGTCCTAGTCCCAAGTATTTTTCCCCTTCTGGTCCTCAAGAGAAAAAAGTACAGTCCATTAACAAGATTGTATTCCAAATAAAAGAGTCGGAAGAGGTCAATCACGTAGAGTATCCCCAATGTGAGGTCAGTATTGAAGGAAAGTTGATTAAAATGTACGCAGATTCGTGTTCCCCATTCACATTGATGAATGTATCAGACTTTAAAAATATTAACATATGTGATGAAAAAGATTTGATGGGAGCGGATATCAAGAAACGTAGCTACACTAAAGGACTTATTCCTGTCAAGGGTATGTTGAACTCCCACATCACCTTTAAAGACCGTTCCATCCTAGGGAAGGTTTACATTGTAGAGGAAGGTTCCAACCTACTGGGGTGGCAACACCAAAAAGAGGTGGGCATAATACTTAATCCTAACGGCCATGAGCAGGTTCTTTCCATGAACTCGCCTAGTTCCAGTGACAAGTAGGTTAAGGATTTCCCGGAAGTATTTTCATCAGGATTGGGGCTCCTTAAAAACTTCCAACACAGGATTAAACTAAAGCCCAATGCTAAACCCATCACCCATAAAACTAGGTCCATACTGCACTTAATGGGCGAACCTTTAAGGGAGGAGCTAGACAGACTGCAAAAACTGGGAGTTATCATGCCTGTAGATTGCAGTGCATGGGTTTCTCCGGTAGTTATTGCTAAGAAGGCCGATAATAATGGAATAAGATTATGCATAGACCTCAGAGATCTCAATGACAGCATTATAGAGGAAAGAATCCCACTTCCCCGCATTCACGAAGCATTGAGCACCATGGGGGAGGCAAGTTGCTTTAGTGTTCTAGACTTATCAAGCGCTTACCACCAGGTGGAGCTTCACCCTGAGTCAAGAGAACTTACTACTTTCACCACTCCTTTAGGTTCCTTCATGTTCCTCCGTATGCCGTTGGGGTTGGCTTCCGCGGCTGCGGTATTTCAAAAGATCATGAAGCACATCTTGGAAGGAATCCCATCCGCGTCGCCAGTGTTAAAAAGTAAACCAGACAAGGGCTGAGTCAACTTCTTCTTTATTCACGGCCTCCACAGTGCCACCAGGATAACAGGACACTTCAGTAGAAAAGAAACGAAGGGGTCAAACAGAGCACAATCCTAACAGACATATGTACATTAACAGACTAATGGGTCTCCTAGGTATTTCACAATATATGAAGATTGTCCAATAGTGTCAACATTTGGACACAACAAACAGGCAAAAAAGTTCAAATTATCATATTCTTTATTAGGAAATCCATGGGAGTAGACTTGACAAGAAACAGCCGACACGTGTTTCGTCAGTACTGTGAGTCAGTACTAAGACTTTTTCAAGGCTGTGAGATAAGACCAAGAATAATATATAATGTATGTCTAACAATAATATCCATATTAACATATAACAAAACAGACAACAAAATTATAAGCCTAAAACAGAACACAAGAAATATCAATAAAAAAGATACATTTAAAAAGTAAACGACAAATGGGAAAATAAGATAAAAAATAATAAGAAGTAAAAATTGAGATCAGAAAATATAGAAAAGTACCAACACCAATGAAATAGTGGACAAGCAAAACCACAAGTGAAACAGATAGTCAGCAATAGTGGTAACGTTAACCTTCACCAAATAGCCAGACAATTAGTAGAATGTACAGATGATGGCTAACCTAAGCGAAGCGAAACAGTCACGTCGTATCTCAGATAGGAGTTTGTCGAAGTGGAAAAAGTTAAAAGTCAGGGGCCTAGTAGAAAAGAAATAAATAAATAAGAAACCATGTCAAAGCTATAGCAGAAAGGACTGCGTAGCAGATCCAGGCACAATGTCTTGTGTGACAGAAATAAATAAACCGTAAGCCTGGTAATACGTGCTGTCAAAAAGTAGACTTAAACAAAGTGCTCCTCACAAGCAACAAGGTGAAAATGGCAAGAATTACCCCAGACGCACACACTCCGCTCACCATAGCCAAAAGGATTCGAAGTGATCATGTATCATCAAGAAGCAAAAGTCCAGAACTTCGAGGTCAGATCGTTCCAGGTAGTAACTTTCTGGTCAATGCACCCAAGGCATTCTGAATAAATAAAAATAAAAAAATAAAAAATTGTCACGATGTGCATGACCCATAAAGCGAAACCTATGGCCACAGCAATTAGATGCTACAATCCAATCTATAAGAGTAGTGGTTTGTACTGGCCAATAACAGTACAGTAAAATTGAATTAAGGAGCAAGACTTATAAGTTTGGTGAACACAAACAGGTATACAAAAGTCGCATGAGACTAGACCCATAATGTAATAACAGTGTAAGTACATGATATGACATAGGGGAAAATGGGAGACTCTAAGTTAAAATGCAAAGAAAGAGGACAAAGCACAGTATATATTTAACCGAGCCCATGCTTGTATCATAGAGTGAAAAACAACAAGTAATTGGATGTATAGTATGAATTTATCAGCATGTTTTTTATTCTGTTTTTATTAACTTTATGCGTATCAATATCAAGCTTCTGACTCGTATATATATTCGGTTTTTCCCAAATTGTAGGGATTTCTCATCAGACATTGTTTACGACTCACAACATATATATTGAGCTCATGTTGCCATGAGACTCGAGTGGATGAGTCCTTTGGTTGGTGTAGAAAGGTGCTTCCATCCAATTACTTGTTGTTTTTCACTCAATGATACAAGCATGGGCTCGGTTAGCAGTCCTTTCTGCTATAGCTTTTACATGGTTTCCTATTTATTTATTTCTTTTCTACTAGGCCCCTGACTTTTAACTTTTTCCACTTGGACAAACTCCTATCTGAGATACAACGTGACTGTTTCGCTTCGCTTAGGTTAGCCATCATCTGTACATTCTACTAATTGTCTGGCTATTTGGTGAAGGTTAACGTTACCACTATTGCTGACTATCTGTTTCACTTGTGGTTTTGCTTATCCACTATTTCATTGGTGTTGGTACTTTTCTATATTTTCTGATCTCAATTCTTACTTCTTATTATTTTTTATCTTATTTTCCCATTTGTCGTTTACTTTTTAAATTTATCTCGTTTATTGATATTTCTTGTGTTTTGTTGTCTGTTTTGTTATATGTTAATATGGATATTATTGTTAGACATACATTATATATTATTCTTTGTCTTATCTCACAGCCTTGAAAAAGTCTTAGTACTGACTCACAGTACTGACGAAACACGTGTCGGCTGTTTCTTGTCAAGTCTACTCCCATGGATTTCCTAATAAAGAATATGATAATTTGAACTTTTTTGCCTGTTTGTTGTGTCCAAATGTTGACACTATTGGACAATCTTCATATATTGTGAAATAACTAGGAGACCCATTAGTCTGTTAATGTACATATGTCTGTTAGGATTGTGCTCTGTTTGACCCCTTCGTTTCAGTTGGATTTAGCCAATCTTGGATTGTCATTAGTCTCTCTTGGTAGTGGGGGACAGTGGTCTATGTAGCACTCCGTATTCTAAACTGAAGATCTATCATTATTCCAGTACTGGTTACAGCTTGACTATAAATAGTGTATGTGCGGTCCTTATCCTTTGGATACACCACTACCGATCTTCTTTTGTAGGACACTTCAGTACATCGCTGTCCTCAAGATCAGTCTACTCCCTGTCAACATTCTAAAGCAGCCTCCAGGGGTAAGGAACGTTCCAGCGGGGAATGAGAGGGAGGGGTGGAGGAAGATAGCATTTAATTAATAACATCATGTATAAAATACATACCTTAACCTGTGTAGGGCTAGTGCATAGCCCAACCATAACCCCTTCAGTGCTAATGACAAGGGTAACTCGTCATGGAGTTTCCATTGGTTTCAATGGAAATTGCATTGAAGCTAAGAAATGACCTTAGCATCCAAGTGGTTAATAAAAGCATTATTAGCAACCTATAATATGTATATAAATACATTGTGGATTGTAGCAACGTGTGATATGTACATAAAAACGTATGGATTATAACACTTTCATACTGCCTATTCAAATAATTACCAAGCAGTTCACTAATACCACCTTAGTGAAAGGGCGCTAGTGGCTAAAGAAAGTCTTTTGTTGCTCGCTATTCAGGTTTTGGGTCTAGTGCCCGTTGTTAGACTTACACTTTGCCCATATTTGACCATTGCTCCATGTATTAATATATATACGGTCTAGTGCCCATATCATTATTCGCTCTTTCTTGATATATTATTATCTAATTACACAGTGTAGTTACTCTTTTGTATACAGTTCTACCATAATTCCAGAATACATATTCAGTGACAATTCTTGTTACGTGAAAAAAGAGAAAAAGAAAGAAAAGAAAATAGATAACACAAATTTATCTGTCATTCGTATTATGCCTATCATAAGAAAACATATAAAAATCTCTTATCTGCATCCAGTGATGACCTGTGCCGGGGGAAGAAAAGGGTAGGCGACCCGTGAAGTGACCATACACAAGGTGGGCCCCTTCCTTTCCTCCTGTGAAAATAGGAAAACACAGAAAGAGATAGATTTAAAACACCCATTTCCGATACACTAAAGCTATATCAATAACATCAATTCTTTACTGTTCTACAGATGTGTCTGTAAAGGAAACTGTTACTCTGTATGGAGATGTGTCGCTAGCTCCTCATCAAGATTGTGCCCCCCAGGGAGCCTCGTCTCCAATTCAAGTATCAATTTAGGGGTCGATTCCGATTCGGGAAAAAAACGTCCGTACGATTTGTATCCGGAGCCCTCTCCGTACGAATCATACCCATCCGTCCGAGTCGCGAAGTACGATCCGTATTCCGTGAATCCGTCCGAATCTTCGCGATCCGTACGTATTGCAAGGATGAAACCGTGAACCGTATGACTCGTACACATACCGTACGACTCGTACACATGCCGTACGACCCGACGAGTACGATCCGGACCGGGGTATGAGGACGCGATTCGTACGGTCCACGTCAGGTAAGGGCGAGTCTTACGGAAAAGCACACAAACACATACACACGTACGGTCCGTACACCCCATGATAGCAGAGGTACGCACCGTACCCCTGCGATCATGGGGTGTACGAGCCGTATCCCCATTGTACGATCGGTGTACGAGCCATACCCCCATTGTACGATCGGTGTACGAGCCGTACCTCCATCGTACATGGGGTACGGCTCGTACACCGATCGTACAATGGGGGTACGGCTCGTACACCGATCGTACAATGGGGTACGGCTCATACACCGATCGTACAATGGGGGTACGGCTCGTACAGCGAACGTACAATGGGGGTACGGCTCGTACACCGATCGTACAATAGGGGTACGGCTCATACACTGATCGTACAATGGGGGTACGGCTCGTACACCATTTTACGATCGGTGAACGGTGCGTCCCCTGCGACGCACCGTACTGGGGGGCCGTTCTGTACCTGTTTCAGCGCGAACTCTGCTTTTACGGCTGTTTTCAGCTCCCGTCGAAAAAGGGTCGTATGGTGCGTACCCGACCCGTATCGTACTTGCTGGGTCGTAAAAACCAGCTGCGAACCGTACAGATGTCGCGTACAGCGGGTTCCGAGGGAAATAGTACGGAGATTAGAGTCGTACGGTGTCTTGTACGACTCGTATGGAGTACGGCTCCTGGTACGAATCGTACTTCATCGTACGTACCGGGGACGTTGCAGGTTACGATTCGGACGGGAAAAACGCTCCGAACGGCTATTCGGAGCGTTTTTTCCCGAATCGGAATCGACCCCCTAGACTCCTTTTGTCTAAGAGACATCTCTTGATTCCCACCTCTTAAGCCTAAGGCTATGTGTTCAATGGCAAAGAATCGAAGCAAGAAATTCTTGGATTGGTGGAATTCAAGAAAGTGTCTGGCAATATGGTACTGTATATTAACATTTGTTATGGCTCTAGGGTGCTCCATAACCCTTTTCTTCACCATGCACATTGTACTTCCCACATACCTGAGATGCCAGGGACACTCAAGTACATAAATAGCAAAATTACTGCTGCATGTCAAAAATTGATTGATTCTCCATTTCTTTGATCTTCCCGGTATGTTGAATTCCTTTACTGAATGACTGAATTTACAAGCCCTACAGTGCCCACAGGGAAAGAAACCTTTTAATTCATGAAAGCTGTTACTCTTCTTTTTAGTGATATTCCCTTTCACCAATATGTCCCGGAGGCTCCTGCCTTTCCTATAGGTGAAAAGAGGCCTTTCTCCTATTTTTTTCCCCTATAGTGGCATCAGTCTGAAGGATCTTCCAGTTATCAGACAGAAGCTTACGCACTTTGTGTGATCTATTGTTATATGTGGTTATTAGTCTGATACCACTATCAAGATCCTCACCCTCTTCTTAGTTTTGTTCCAAAGATTTGGCTCTACTTACATTCTTAACTTTTTCAACTGCCTTTTTAAGAACCCATTCGGGGTATCCCCTCTGACAGAACCTGTAGAGCATAATTTCTTGTTCTTCTAGGAATTTCTCTTCCGTGCTACAGTTTCTTCTTGCCCTCAGCAGCTCCTCGTATTACGGAATACTCCACTTAAGGGGTTCTGGGTGACCGCTGAGGGCATGAAGCAAACTGTTGCCTGCTGTCTCCTTTCTGTAAAGGCTAGTGACAATTATTTTGTCCAGAACTTTGATGCAAATATCTAGGAACTCTACTCTATTTTTACTGATAGTATGTGTGAGTTCTATATTGTATGGATTGATGTTAAGTTTCTCAATGAAGGTCGTGGCTTCTTCTACAGTCCCTGTCCGTACAATAAATAAATCGTCAATATACCTGAGCCACAATGCCATTGACTTAAAGTATTTGACCAATGCTGCATCTGTTCAGATCTCCTCCTCCCATCTGCCCAGGAAGAGATTCTCAAAGCCAGGTGTGAAACACGTTCCCATTGCCGTGCCTTGCACCTGTCTGTACAGAATCCCATCAAACATGGACGCGTTGTTCTTTAAACACAACAGCATCATGTCAGCCAGCATGCGTGTATGTTCCAGATACATAATGTCTCTGGTTCCCAAGTAGTGGATGCATGCTTCCACCCACTGGACGTGATCTATTATGGTGTATAACGAATTCATGTCCAGGGTGATGAGGTAATATTCCTCGTGCCAGATGAGATCTTCAATCTTTTTGAGAAAATCCTTAGTATCCCTAACATAGGACGGTAGTTCCATTACGTGTCCCTTTAAAAAAATATCCACATATTTAGATATATTGTCGTTCACATTGCCCAATGAGGACACAATGGGTCTCCCTGGTGGAATAGTGAGGTGTTTGTGGAGCTTCGGAAGTAGATATAAGATAGGTAATTTGAGAAAATCTTGTTTTAGAAAGCAATATTCTTGCCATGAAATAATGCCTAACTCTTGCCATTTTGTCAGTTTTCTCCAGATACTAGTTATACTGGCATTAAATGGTGCTGTATCACATACACAGTAAAATCCCTCATTGTTTAACTGTTTCATGGCCTCAGTAGTATACAATTGTTTACACCATAAAGCCACGTTACCACCTTTATCAGATGGACGTATTACCACACTGCTATCTTTAGACAATGACATGATGAAATTACATTGTTTTCTTGATAGATTCTTAGTTTCCTTAAAATATACATTATCATGTTTTTGTTTTATAAGTTCATACTGCCTATTCAAATAATTACCAAGCAGTTCACCAATACCTCCTTAGTGAAAGCACGCCAGTGGCTAAAGAAAGTCTTTTGTTGCTCGCTATTCAGGTTTTGGGTCTAGTGCCCATTGTTAGACATACACTTTGCCCATATTTGACCATTGCTCCATGTATTAATATATAAGTGGCACATTTTCATTTAAGAAAGGGGATGATGCAGTGTCTTGCAAATTAACAATGGCTGAACCCTTTTGGCTCATGATGAACTCTGTAGAACTGTGTCATAGTGAATGGAGTGCATTGCAGTGAAGGCTGCTTCAGAATGTTGAGTTTGCAGTTACACACAGACGAATAAAGACGTGTATTACTAAGCTCTGTGTGTGGAGTAGTTATTGACGGGAACCCTCAAAGGGAAGACGCTACAGCAATGTCATTATTGGGAAAGCGGACAAAGAGGGCAATACTGTCCGTATGAGTTTGTTTATTATTAGAAGGAAGCCCTTAAACAGTTATGTGCTAATGCTGACTATGAAAGGCATACAAGC